>NC_056626.2:19572362-20267362 GCF_002870075.4 Lactuca sativa
ACCAATGACACTCACCTCTAGTACCACCCCCACCAATGCCGCCCACCTCCAGCGCCCCCTCGGTCGACTCTTTCTCTCCATCGATTCTAGTCCTTCGACGACAGCAACCCTCTGCCTCTAAATCGGAAAACCCCCAAGCCTCCACTCCTCATGTTTCCATTTTCCAGCCACTACTCCCAAGCGGCTCCGACTTTTTTTTCCCTATTAGTCGATATATATGTGGAATCATACGGCTTCGCCTTCTCCTTTAAAACCAGGTACTAAATTATCCATCCAATTATAAATTATATTGAATGTATATCTTCAGGTTTATCAAATTTCACTATTGTAATGGTGTTTGGGTTAATGTCAGATTTATTTAACTCTCTCTTTACACTCGCTGTAGATTTTCAATTTGGTGGATTTATTGTTGGTTTTGATTTTTAAGGATTTTTAATTTCCAAGATGTGCTTTTGGAGGATTTTTAAAGATGGTGACTTTTTTTCTCAAATTGCTTTTAAGGATATTTTATTTTTGTAAGTATTTTTTCTTTCTGAGTAATTGATTCTTTAAGTAAATTTAATCAATAACTTTTAATCAAATTACCAATGTTGCCTCCAGTTTTATCTCTTTATATGGCGTTGTAGTCCGTCCATAGGTAAACACAATCTCTTAAGGCCACATTAGTGTCCAATGTTATAGCTACTTTTACATGTGGAAATACAAAAGCCATGTTTGATTTGAGATGATGAGTACAAAGGCATTATATGTGTAGAGGCAACAACAATTGAGAAGTGAGCTTGAAGCCTTGTGAAGAATGGAAAGTAAGGAACCAATATTCGTTCAGAATGGATTAACATGTTTTTCTATCAGAATGGATTAGCATCAATATTCTATTAGAATGTAGAGTGTTTTACTTAGATTTCAATGTTTTTATTTGATTTTAACAATTCTCAGTTGTATTCCTTAAGAATAAATGTAATTGTTAACCATTATTATTTGTATTCTTTCAGAATGAATGTCATTTTTGTATGTTCTTAGTTGTATTTTGTTAAGAATAAATGTAATTACTGATTTTAAGATATTAAAATTCTTTTCATATAAAATTTTTATTCATTAAAAATTATTAATCTTGATAATATATGTTTATAGTATTTTGTTAATGTTTTCTTCAAGATAATGGTAAACACATTCTTTTGGAATGTCCGAATTTATATATATATATATATATATATATATATATATATATATATATATATATATATATGTATATATATATATTATAAAAAAAATCATATTTTTAAAGTTTAGAGAATTAATTATTCCCTAAAATCACCAATTTTCCTTTTTTTGAATTTATGTCCGTTGACTAAAATACCCTTAGAATGAAATTAGATGATATTTTTCAATTTTCTTTAATTTAATAATATGTATTAATCACTTTTTTAAAATAAGTAAAATGATTGGCTCGCGATCATTCCTACATCCACATAATAATTAGTTAGCATATAATAACCTAAGCCTATATATATATATATATATATATATATATATATATATATATATATATATATATATATATATATATATATATATATTATAATTATAAATAATAACTAGTTATTTATAGTTATATGATTATAATTGTTAAATATTTGTTCTATCATCATACTTCAACGATATATGTAACTATTTAGACTATTATGTATTTGGAATTGTTGGTTTTATGTTGGATAAAATCTGATTTTCACTCGCTTTATAACTGATATGTTGAGCGATTTTTGTTGGAACCTTTTAATGATTATTATGCATGGTTAAACTTTTTGCCTTGTAAATTTATTATTTAATGTTTAAGGCACAGACTCACCTACTTTTAGAACTGTTTACACTCGGAGAGTCTAAATGCATTTCATTCATTAACCTATGAATAAAATCGTAGTAAAACCCTCAGTTCTATAACTGTTAATCCTGAGTGAGGAAGTTGTGTATAGATCTATACGCGTTGACACCCTTACATGTGTTTGTTATGAGAGTTTTTCTTGTCGATCATAATTCTGCACTTTATGTATTTACCGCCTATCTATTAAAGCAAGTATCACATTTTTTATTATCATATAATGATTTACTCGTTGAACGAAAGCATTGTAATTTCTATTCGGTTTTAATGGTAGTATGTATTTTATGTTGTTATTTTCTATTGTTCAATGTATGTTCAATAATTGTGATCCATGATTAAGCCACATAACTTGATGTTTCCGACACCGGCCAGAGGTGTGACATATTGGTAACAGAGCTATTGGTTATATTGAACTAGTATTTCTTTATGGATTACGACTACAACGTAGGGCTTACACTCTTAGATTAGGTTTATACTATAAAACTAAGTATAAAAAGTATTATTTAAGAACGTTTTGATGCCAAAATGATCATTCCCTCTGATTTTCTTGACTAGCCGAACATTATCAACTAGCCTTGAAGTATCAAACATAAAATAATACGTCGTGTAAACACAAAGAACAAATATAGAATTAGATATAAACCGTGAGCAATCATATATATATATATATATATATATATATATATATATATATATATATATATATATATATATATATATATATATAATTTACAACGAAATAGTTTGGAACTCAAGGTTTTAGATCATATACTTTAGTTTAAATTCTATAGTATGTGGATCGTACCACAACTAAATATAGGTGAGCAACTACATTTTATTATGGTTAGATCGAATGTACTATTTAACTTGGATATAATATTTGAGAATCTAAACACTTGGAAAGACTCGAGATCATGGTTCAGAACACAAGAAAAATTCTTAGGAACTCATAAGTATTCTAATAACACTTTATAAAAGATTTATTGTTGATAAATATTCATACTCAGATAAATCATAAACCATTGACACTCTTAAAATTGAAATTTATTTTTGGGATACTAACATGATCATGGATGACTTACCTAGGTGGATGAACTTGGTAGACCTTGATGATGACTAGGAGGTCCACACCTTATATCAGTTCCTATTTTATTCAATCCGATATCATTAGATGATGGAGCTCCTGTGTCCTTTGAGAGTGATGTGCCGTCTGAATATTTTGGGCCTTTAGAAGAGGATGAGCCCATGGACGAGACTGATCACATTGTACTGCCTCTACCATCGTTGAACCCACCCTATCGCCCAGTCCCTAGAGGACAAACGATGATGCGCACTGCACACAAATCCATCCCTAATTGTAGCAGAATCAGGAAAAACCCTTAATAGACGTCAGCAGACTTGAAGAGGATTAGAGATGACCCTTCTTGGATTGCTAGTTTCATGGATGATTGGGTTGTTGATTGAAGAGTTACTCTAAAGTTCGAGGTTGGCCAGACATCTAGAACATGTCCCCTATCTCTTGTAGACGGTGACACTCTACCTCTTCAGCATGAATGTAGTGCCAGACCTAGGCATCTACTCAAAACCGTAAGTCACGAGCTCAATATCATTGAGGGAAATGTTGTGTATCTTTCTGGATGTGTACAAAAGCTTAACTGGAAACACTACATGGATTAGGAGTCCATGCAGGATGTTCACCATTGTCTTGATAACAACTACACATAGATGATGGCCCGTGATACTAGGATCACAGAGATAGAGTTTCAAGCTCAGACTTCAAATGACAGGACAACCAATGCTGACCAGAGGGCAGAGCCACTCCAAGAGCAACTGAACGAGCTAATCCATGCCTTGGGTTACTACCTTGGCATTTGGTAAATGGGTTGATGAGGGTGGTGTGTAAATACAGAACAAGTTAGATATAGTAGTAGGGAAAAGATGATAGCAAGAGTATAGTTGATCTTGCAAATTTTGAGTTTTGTAACTTTTGTAGATCTGTGCATAAGACTTTTTCCACTCCTAACAACATAAAAATCTTTTGTTGATCTTTGAACGAACTAATGTAACCACTATATATGAATGAAAACATGAAGCATATATCACTATAGTAAAATGGTAGTTTACTTTGAGTATTGTGAAATTTGTATGTATTATCTTTCCAACTTAAAAATTCTTAGGATTTTTTGGAAAATGTTACATTGAATCTTGTAAATGTTTAGTAACTAACACTCACACTCAGATGACTAAAAAATGCTTCATACAACTTACAATATTCTTACTAACTATAAAAGGACAAAACAATGCCTTTTAGAAGAAGAAGTACAAGGCTTAACCCTAATCAAAGCCTACCTACAACACCAAAACAACCACCACCACCACCACCAGTGATGAACCCATCGATGAAATCAACATAACTTGAACAACTTATAGCACAGTGAGTCACTGATGCATTGGCTAACTAAGAAACAATCCAAAACATAGCATCTAGAGGAAACCATGGTGGAACTGTTGGGTTTTAGTATACTATGACATCCTATGGTGCACATACAACCCTAAAAGCTTTGGATCTATGTTTTCTCTAATTATACATGCAATATTGTTTCCAAAGCTTTAAGCCTACAACTAGCATACAAATGATATAAACAACATAAAATACTAGTTAGGAGTTTACCTCTTTGTGTAGCTTGTGGAACTTGTTGTATTTGGCCTTTAAGAACTTAACACCAATAGTATGAATTCCTCAAATGGTACACAACACATCTAGGACAAAGGATGACAATTTGAGAGAGAATCTTGAACCCAAAATCATCCATGAACTCCAAGAACTAGTACTCTTTGATTCTGGCTATGGAGTCATATATTTATATGTAGGATTCCAAGGGTCATGGGTTAACCCTAATCCATACCCATGGGTTTATGATCCATGGTTCATGTGGCCCAACTCTTTATGTATCCATACATAAACTTAGTCCAACATGGATCATAAGCCCAACATATAAATATAACTAATTTACACAATTAGTCCCCGTTAAATTTAATTATTCTCTTTTGATCACTAAATTAATTTTAAACTAATTCTTGATCAATACTAATTAAATCATATGATTTCATATTAATATATTAGAACTTATAATATATTAATAAACCATAAATAACCTCTTCTCAAAAGTCCATCCTAACAAATTGTCCTGATGATATGCAACCTAAATGGACCATGCTACTCTCGGGTCAAGTACATACCAATTATAGTTATGGGCTTAGACAGCTAATCCAACAGTCTCCCACTTGGATAAGTCTAATAACTATTATTGTAAGTACGAATCCAAAATCTCGACTAGCAATCGTAGCTCTTAAAAGCCGCTATCGAACTCTGACCTAGTCAATGATAAGGGATCATATATTCCTCCATTCTAGATATCATATGGACTGAGACATGGATTATAATCATTCTCTCTGTCCATTTTTTGTTTCCCGATTTCTGATTTATGATGACCGGCTAATTGAACAAATCAAATCAGTCCACGCCCGGCCGAGCTCTTAGGGTTGTCATCACTAAATCATCGAGGGGCCCACATATATCACTTTTATCCACATGGGGTAAAAGGAACAGATAAACTTCGACCCAAATGTTTACTTGTACTTACACATCAAATTACACACAACAATATGTTTTATAACATCCAAGTTACTAGTGCGTTTACATATGTCAACGTGCAACCGACTTATAACTACAACTCGCATGTCTCTGTTTCAAGAATACAAGATATTATCGTCTCACAATCACTTGTGATAAAATCCATGAAGTGATTCAGATGAGCGTGGGTTGAATCCAATACTTGAATCTTATTCCAGGAGCACTCATGAACACTAAAACTATGTCTAAAACACTTAGACAAACTACAGACCATTCATGACAGTATTGCCTCAATACCTACTTCCAAACTATGACTGACTGTGGAAGGTTTGAATAACCTAGTTATTCGAGAAGTCAAAACATGCAAAGGGCAACACAAGAATAATACTAATCCTATATAGCCCCAAAACGTTTAGTGCCATATTGATTACTCATTATTCATTGTATAATATTTCGAATAATCAACTTAAAATCTTGAATTAAACCAATAGTTGTCCCATGCTCCAAGCATGCACACTATGTTTGTCTATGGTCCTTACTTCGTGAAATAGATCAATTGACAACACTTTAATGATGCTCATTTCACAATCCCAAATCCTTATTGTAAACTTAAGAATATCAAATTCTTGCCATTTACTGTAATCTGATAGATTCTAAACTTATATGCAATGATCCTTTTGTAATGACTATGCACGAAAGTCACAGAGACTTGGAAACAGACATTACAAAGTATTCCAGCAGAGACTCGGAGAGCAATTCCATGGAAACGAAGTCTCACATTCAAAGTGCATTCCTTTGAACATCCTTCTTGCATTAAGTTTTCTAATCTTACATAGATTTAAAGAATGACTTCCACTTATGGAAGCATTTCCATATTCCCATTTTGACTATCACTTCTAAACAAGAGTTGCCTCTTTCCAGAATATGTCAATATGGTCCTCTCAAAATTTACACCATACTTCCAAGTGTCCATGAGCAACCAATCTTTGGTAAGCCTTAGATTGTTCTTGACAATTGCTTAAGCATTTTAGTCATATCCAGTTCTAGTCATTTTCCCTCTTAATTCCCTAGGCATTTGGAAAATTTAGAAGGGATGAATATTATAACACATATAATCGATCCTATATCCAAAGCATATGGGACACGATTCATGATGTCTCACATAAAGACATGATACTAGACCAATCTTTTGCGATAATATTTCTATTTCTATTTGCCATGTTCTCATAATTCGAATCATGAAAAGGGATGCCGTAATCATAATTGAATTTTAGAACGCAAATAATATTTCCATATATATAATTTCCTTATGTTGAACCATTCCAACATAGGAATCATATATACACTTGACTAAATTTATTTAAAATCTCAATCTAAGCTTTTAGAATTGAAATGAAGTATTAATTCCTCTCCCTTAATTATAGCAAAACAACTTTTCAAACCCTGCAACTTGGCGAATTGAAACCTTTGTTTTCTATAATTAACATTGCTAAATTGCAACACTTACCATAATTGATTATGCTCCCACTAGCATAATAATTACTTTACTAGCATGACACTTATGCTCCCACTAGCTTTGATATGTAATCAGAAATCAGCTGGACTTCTAGAAATCAAAACTTTATTGACATTCTTACCAAAGTTCATATTTCTGATACAAGATTCTTTGATAAGACTTTATCAAAATCACACACCTTTCCTTATATAGATCACATGTGTGCCAAAACAATTATGAAGAGGGATGCCGTAATCATAATGTTTAGACCTTTTTACCTTCTCACAATTCAAATTATGAACATGGATGCCGTAATCATAATCGAATTTGAGAATGCAAATCCCACAATTGCTATCTCTTTAAAATTTACTTAGTGAAAGCGTTTCCTCACAATCATTTTCATGAATTGGAGAGAAACCTTATGACACCTAGATTTTATGGTGTGTATGTTCCATTCCATGGGAATTTGTCAAACCATAATCATAAGACAAGGTTAGTGACAAAGCCAAACTCATATGGACTGAACTTGTTTAATCTCAATTTCTTGCTACCTGGCAGCACAAGGGCCTACCATGTCTTCCAAGTTGTTATGCAAACAATTAAGAACTCATAGAACTCACATGCATAGTCAACTTTTAACTAGAATGAGCATAGAAATAAGAATAGACAGGTTACAAACTTCAAGTCGTGTGCTAGTGATAAACAACAAGTTTTATTCTTGATTAGTTCTTGAGACCCTTTTCAAGATCATTAATAGTCCCATTGACTCCATGGCATATGAGATTCTCTTGTCAAGAACCATTCCTTGACAAACAAATATTTAAGAGTTAGTGCAGATTCTTATCAAGAAAAACACTTCACACTATTGGTCTTAGTTGGTCTTTGTTTTATCCAAAACATCACAACTTACCAATTTCAAAATGTACAAGAGTAGAAACCATTTTACTCTACATTTTACAAGTGTTATAAACCTTTCTTAAGATTATGTCACTCGAGTTACAATATTGGAGTACGACTCTAAGACTTTTTTTTGGAACGAAGTATGACTCATCTTCTTGATTTAACCATTTCAACAATTCACGATTCTTCTTCTTAGCCAAACAAATACACCAAGATGTCCTTAGAGGATCAATTATGATATGGCTTTCCATAATCTTTAAGATGATCATAAAACATGATTCTGAAGTACTCTCCCATATTTTTAGATTGGATAAACTTTTATCTTTCCGCCTAATTTGATTATTCTCATTCGTCCTGCCATAAATTGAAACTTTTCCAATGTTTCAGAATTACACTTAAACTTGTAAGCATAACCATATTTACTAAACTTTAGTAAATCATGATGAATAGTCTTATCAATCTTTGTGGTGGACTTGAGCAGTGTACAACCAAGTGTACCCAATCTCCTAGTCCTTAACTTGACTCACATATACATGTAAATAAGGAATTAATCTTAATTTCCAAAGATGAAAATTCTCATTCATCACACAAGTTGCATGATTCCAAGTTTCTATCCAATTGAAACTTGGATGATGAGAATCTTTCCTTATTCGGCAAATTCTTGACACTACCACAAATGAAAGAATCAAATCCATTTTCCAATATTGCTATCAATGGAATCATATAAACAACAATTTTCACAAATCCCATTGTAAGGATACTTAAAATAAATAAAATAAAAAATTTTATTTTTATTTTAAAATTGCGGAAAAAACTTATCCTTACAATGCAAATACATATGAAAACTATGTTGTTATCCATTCATAAGAAATCTATCATAACTCTTTGCAGCAATTCAAAATTCTGATCTTCAGATCATGCGATCAAAATCTATCTCTTCACGATCAGAATTAGCTTATTCTTCCTTAAAGCTTCCTTTCTTTTCTTTGATTCTACAAAACATCAAAATGCGACCTAGTCACATCATGTAATAAGAATCTCCAAATAGGAACTTAATAGAGTTAGATAGTGGATTTTACCTGAAGCATAGTCAAATTTTTGAATTTTACCATCCTAGTGAACTTTCAGGTAAATAGGCCTGCTTCGTAATCAATGCCCCTTTGGCAATAGAAACATACTGACTCTTTAGTAATGGTACACGAGACTATCTTAGACTTAGCCTTTCTCTTTACCATTTGGTCAATCGGGTTGACTATGGCCGATCCCTTTCCATTGGGAAGAGAAGACTTTTCTGGACTTCCATTGTTTCCATTGTCAATGTCCATGTAAGTTTGGGAAGTAGATCTTCCAATCAAATTTGCTTTACTAGTGCTCCAAATCATTGCTGATGCAGCAGCAACAAGCAAATCGACAAGATCATTAAGGGTCATGTTGTGGTCTGTCACATAGTAGTCCTTAATGAACTCACTTTATGACTCAGAAAGTGATCGAAGAACCCAGTCAACAGTCAACTTCCTTGAGACTTCGACACCCAACTCTCCCAGCCTTTCAATATGTGACTTCATCTCCGAGTGCACATAGACTATCCATCTTTGTGTTTGCTTGACAAAAGGGCTTGAGTGACCTTGAAAATTTTCAAGTCTTTGAACTTGTCGGTTAGGAGAATAACTGGAGGAGGTAGAGGAAGTGAACTATGATTTCGAGTTTCATTAATGCACAAAAAAGGGATTAATCTTTCACCTTTATCACCATGTGGGATATCATCTTCATTAGGAAATCTTTATTCAAAAGGATTAGAAAGACCATAGTTGTCATAACTAGACATCTATGAGGGAGAAATTCAAGTTTAGTTGATTTAAGTCCTTAATATAACACCCAGTTTGAAATATTAAGGCTAGGACCCAACACAATATTTAACAAATTGGAAGAGGGATGTTGTAATCCAATTTGCAAAATATTTGAAGGTAGTGACGATTTACCAATTTCCACCACGAAAAACGAAAAAGAATTTTATGTTTTAAGTGAATTGAAACTCCTAGATCTTTTGAGATTCATTGAACTTTTCAATGGCATGTTTAATCTCAGTTGTGCCCTTCAAGTTTGTGACTAGGATGCCGAGGATCACAAACAAGGTGTGAATAACCATGCAAATTAGCTTGGTTCACCCAATGTTACAACCACCTAATCAATGTGTCGGTTAACCACACACGCTCCATTGATCAATGATTAACATCAAGCTACGCTTTGCCATGCATTTTTCAGTCCCAGATTAGTGTGCCGATTAACCACACACGCTCCACTAACGATTTGACAAGGTGTAAAGTGCAATTTCACGGGTTAGCACCATATTCACATTTTTCCTAAAGTAACTAAGATTGGGAATTTAATAAAAGTTTAGTTACTCTATATTATCATTATACTTTTAATGAAGGGAGAATTAGTGTCCTATCCTAACTATTCGGCTAACGATCCTCCACCAGTCAAGGAAGCGGTGGGTGAGAGTGGACACCCATTAAACTGCCATTTTATAGGCAGTAAACTTATACCCCCTTATAGACCGACTTCATGAATGAGGCCTACTAATGATAAGACTGACTTTGTTCTTACACATATATATAAATATTAAACCTATAATATTATAATAGTATAAAGATTGAATTTTAAACTTTTAAAATTCTTGGGTTTGGAACTAAATGTGTCAAAAGAAAACTCTACATTTATAAATTCCAAAACTTGAGGGTAAGTTTTTAACTATTCAAAAACTTTTGGTTTCCAAAACTTATGAGTTTAATATAGGTTTTAATGAAAAGACTCTTGAAAATCCATAGCTTGAGGACAAGTTATAGATTTCATAAAAACATTTATGAAAGACCTTTCAAGTTCCATAACTTGAGGACAAGTTATGGAAGACTTAAAACCATTTTATGATGACATTTAAAAAATGAGACTTTTCACTTTCCATAACTTGAGGACAAGTTATGTATTTCATCAAAACATTTAGATCAAAATTTCAAAAAAGAAAATGAAACAATTTGTCTTTGATCTATATTAAACTCATAAGCACAAGACAATTCATATCAAACAAATTTCATCTAATTAGCCTAACCATATAAACTAATACAAAACTTGAAGCTTTGACAATTATCTTTTATTTGGATGAGAATAATCATTACCATAGCACCAATATCAAATTTTATAAACAAAAACATTTTGTGGTAATGATTCTAATCTAAAACAGGCCAAAAAAATTTAAAAACTGCATCCTGGATTGCCAACTCGTCAAGCCTATTACTGGACTCGACGAGTCCAATACCAAAACACATGCAACTCGGCGAGTCACCCAATGGACTCGACGAGTTTACTAGGCAGAAGGCAGATTTTTCAATTTTTTTACTTTGAAAACTTATAAAACATCAAGTATAATGGAAAACAACCCATGCCTCTGATACCACTATTGGGTTTTAATATACTACAACATCTTATGGTGCACATACAACCCTAAAAGTTTTGGATATATGTTTTCTCTAATTATACATGAAATATTGTTTCCAAAGCTTTAAGCCTACAACTAGCATACAAATGATATAAAAACCATAAAATACTAGTTAGGAGTTTACCTCTTTTTGTAGCTTGTAGAACTTTTTGTATTTGGCCTTTAAGAACTTAAAACCAATAGTATGAACCCAAAATCGTCCATGAACTCCAAGAACTAGTAGTCTTTGATTTTGGCTATGGAGTCACATATTTATATGTAGGATTCCAAGGGTCATGGGTTAAACCTAATCCATACCCATGGGTTTATGATCCATGGTTCATGTGGCCCTACTCTTTATGTATTCATACATAAACTTAGTCCAACATGGATCATAAGCCCATCATATAAATATAACGAATTTACACTATTAGTCCCCATTAATTTAATTAGTCTCTTTTGATCACCAAATTAATTCCAAACTAATTCTTGATCAATACTAATTAAATCATATGATTTCATATTAATATATTAGAACTTATAATATATTAATAAACCATAAATAACCTCTTCTCAAAACTCCATTCTAACAAATTGTCCTAATGATATGCAACCCAAATGGACCATGCTACTCTCGGGTCAAGTACATACCAATTATAGTTATGGGCTTAGACACCTAATGCAACAGGAACTAGAAGTGGTCGTGGGAGTAGTTCTTGTGGAGACAATGTAGGACCTACAAGAGTCTGAACTTACAAAGACATCATGAATTTCAGGCCGAAGAACTTCTATGCAAACGCAACATCCGGACGAGACCACGGTGGAACTGGAAATGGTCGTGGGAGTAGCTCTTGTGGAGACAATGTAGGACCTATAAGAGTCTGAACTTACAAAAACTTTAGGAATTATAGATCGAAGAACTTCTATGGGAATGAAAGAGTTATAGGTTTAACAATGTGGATTGATAAAATGGAATCTGTCTTCCAAATAAACTGCTGTTCAGAAGACAACAAGGTTCATTTTTCCGCCTACACATTCAATGTTTTAGCCCGAACATGGTGGAATGACCATGTGAAAACAATGGGTATTAATGTTATAAACTCCATGACTTGGGACAAAATGAAAGTTTTGCTGATAGAGGAATACTGTCTTAGGGATGATATGCAAGACCTAGAATAGGAACTTTGGAAATTGACCATGAAATGTTCCGATGTTGCTTATACTACTAGGTTCAATGAATTTCCCTCCTTTGTCTGGGATTTTTAACTCTGAAATATAAGAAGGTTGAACGATACATCTGGAGTTTAGTGCTACAAATACATGGAATGTGTCACACCCCCAAACCAGAACGACAGAAACGTTCGGGGGCGGAGAACGTCATGTACAGTATAATAACAACTGTAGAATAGTAAAACAAGCAACAACATCCATTGTTTATAAGATATAGTTAATACATGTGTGTTCTTATAATTGTTTGTATGACACCAAAAATGTATAGCAAAATAAAAGAAGAGTCTTGAATAGGCTCCGTCTTCTCAAAACCTTGGGTGAGTGTACCTGTCTACTGATTCCCTGAGAGTACAATTTATTTTGAAAAAAGAGTATCAACATTTAAGTTGGTGAGTTCATAAGCATTTGAAGTTTATATTTGTTCCATGAAAATGTTAGTATGTTCTACAGAAAATCCCATATATTCTCTATTTAAATGAAAAGCAGTCTTAGGCTTTAAGACCAAAATGTTTGTATGTTATTGTACTCTGAAATAGTGTGAGTGCGTGTTTTCCATAAATGTATGTTTTCTTTGATAGAAATTAGTGTACTGCACTTGTATGAACTCTATAGTGTAATAGTTCTGGAAAACAATGATAGGTAGTCCTATTACTTAAAATAAAACCACAGAAGGAATGTTTGTTTTGTAAACCGAATTGTTTAGTTAATGCTTAATGTGAATGAGATTATAACCATGCTAAATTGAGTACTGTACTACACGACATTCTTCAGGCGTCGAAAAAGTTATGACATTTATCACCCGTAGACCTGTCGGTCCCAACTGTAGCTAACAACCAAGGTGCGGGATTTTCAGTCCTGTATAGATCTATACACAAATTCATGCTCTCCTTACAGGAGACTCTAGTTATAAAACATGACTTAACAAGGATCTTACTAAGTACCATGAAGTAGTATCTCACATTCTAGTATTAACTCGTTTACATATAGTATGTATATGTTTTCTTGTTCTAGTAAATGAATAATGTACTTACAATGAAAAGTAATTTATACTTATGTATTGATACATGTAATGTATTGTTGAACTAGATAATAGTGTGAATGGATCTCAAAACTATACCTATTATAGTTTCCAAATGTTATGTTTGTACTGAAATGATTGACAATGTTATTGAAATACGTTTAATACTTATTTATATACTTTCCATGTATAATCAAGGTTTAAGTGACAGTCGGACATATGATCCTACCCTAAGCCCACAACCAAACAAGGAACAGGAGTCAAGGCAAGAGCAATAGTCCTAAGTCTGTGATATCCTAATTATACGTAAAAATATATATATATATATATATATATATATATATATATATATATATATATATATATATATATATATATATATATATATATATATATATATATATATATGAATATATTTTGATAAAATCAACAATTCAAGAGTTTGAAAAACTGTTTAAAATGGTAAAACGTAGGGGTATATATATATATATATATATATATATATATATATATATATATATATATATATATATGAATATATTTTGATAAAATCAACAATTCAACTATCTTGTGTTTTTCTTGTATTCTCCCCCTAAAAACATTTAAAATGGTAAAACGTAGGGGTATAAACTCACCTTATGTGAGTGTTCGAGTGAAGATACGGTGTAGTAGAGTTAATTCCAGGATTTAGAACCCGGAACAAAACCGAGTCCAAATAGCATTTCACGTAATATATATATATATATATATATATATATATATATATATATATATATATAATTAGTGAATATAGAAGTAAATATGATATGGAATAGCCTAAATTGTAAGAATCACTTACAAATAGGAGTATAAGGAATGAACCGTAAGTGAGATAGGAGTTTTCCGTCACCTATGTGTTTTCGGTCACTTGATGATTCAAGTGGTGTTCTTGGTGAAAACTAGTGATTTTGAGTGTTTTCAGTGTGAAATAAGAGGATTGGTTAGTGTTTTTGGTTGATATCAAGAACCCTTGATGAATTGAGTAAAATCCTATGAAGATTCAAGCATATTTCGGATGAAAATCAAGAGAAAAGATGGTGATTACGGTTGTGTTTCTTGAGAGAAAATGGGATGATTTTCGGTTGAAGAGTGTAAGAATGAGGGTGTATTTTTGGTTACACACACACAGACATATAATATATATATATATATATATATATATATATATATATATATATATATATATATATATATATATATATATATATATATGGGTGAAAATATGTGGTGGTTTAATCAAATAAATATCTAGATATTTTAGAGTTCTTAGTCGAAAAGGGAAACTCACCGAGGAGGTTTTCTGCTAGGAAGGGCTTTCGGTGTTGCACATTTGCGGTCAGAGGTTCTCAGTCGTAAATAGTTTGCGGTGCGAGGAGAATAAAGGAAATGCGAAGGTTTTCGGTCCGAGGAGAAAAGCTAATCTGACGGTTTTCGGTGTATGCGAGAATCCTCGGTTTTTGGGTAGTTTAACTTCTAAATTCTAAAACACCTTTACTAAAAGGTTTATATATACCAACATTAATAATTTAACTTTATTTAATTAACAAAACAATAAAGTTGACTTTTACTAGATATGTTTGACCTTTGTTGACTTTGGTTGAGCTTTACAAGATTGAAAATAACGGGTTGTCAGAAAATGTTCCTCTCTTCACAACCCATAACATATGGCAATGTGCACATAGCCTTTAGTTTAACCAACAATAGGATATGTCAAGCAACCATGATTGCAAAGACTAAACCTCCCGAATCTAGAACTCATAAGCACAAATATGGTGGAAGAAAGTCAAAGAAATCTTTGGGAAAGAAACAGGAAGTAGGAACAGTTTATGCAGCCAGAACCACGTTAAAAAAAACATCCACGAAAAAACTATGCTATCAAACATCCATTGTGTAAATAGTGCAACCATCATCATCCAGGTGAATGTTTCACCTACAACAACTGTAAGAAAAAGGGGCGCACTACCAACTACTGCAAAAGCCCGACTCCTGGAGCGGCAAACCAAAGAATGGGTATAGGAATAGCTGGTAGAGGTAGAACTTGTTATGAGTGTAGAGAAGATGGAGATTTTAAGAGATATTGTCTAAAGTTAAAGACCCAGGGAGGAAATTCTCAGGTAGAGCATTTGTGATTGAAAAATGGGACGCGATCCAGGACCCATCTATGGTGACTTGTATGTTCTTCATTAATAACTTCTATGCTACAATTCTTTTTGACTCTGGTGCCGATAAGAGTTTTATAACCCTAATGTTCAGGGAACTTTTAAATCATGAGTCTAGCAAATTAAAAGAAACAAATGAAGTAGAAATGGATAACAGTAATACCAGAAGCACACATGAAATTTTAGAGAATTGTTTGCTAAATTTAAACAACCATGCCTTCAACGTCAATCGTATTCCTTTGACCATTGGAAGCTTTGATGTTTCAGCATGGATTGGTTATCACCTCACTGTGCCAAAATCTTGTGCTACAAAATGGTCATATGATTACCCTTGGCCAACGACGAAGACCTAATTATTTATGGAGACAAGTCAGGGTAATACCTCAAAATCACATCTTACACCATGGCTCATAAGTATGTACACATAAAATGCTACACTTTCTTGGCACACATTGTAGATAAAAAGAGAAAAATAAAGGAGATCAAAGATGTATTAGTTATGTGACTACCCTGATGTATTTCATGAAGATCTATCTGGGATACCACCAATTCAACAAGTCGAGTTCTGAATTGACTTAATCCTAAGAGTAGCTCTAGTAGCAAAGTCACCTTATTAGTTGGATCCATCAGAGATGCAAGAGTTGTCCAACCAACTACATAAACTTCTTGACAAATGCTTTATAAGACTAAGCTTCTCGCCTTGGGGAACACCAAACCTATTTGTTAAGAAGAAGGACGGTTCCTTTCGGATGTGCATTGATTATCAAGAGTTGAATAAGTTAATGATCAAGAAGCGTTACACATTCCCAAGAGTTGATAATCTATTCAATAAACTTTAAGGATCCAGTTACTACTCCAAGATAGATCTAAAATTAAGGTACCAGAAACTCAGAGTGCAATAAGGAGATGTTCCAAAGATGGTTTTTAGGACTCAATATGGTCATTTTGAGTTCCTAATTATGCCTTTTGGATTGACCAACGTCCTTGCACTATTCGTGGGTCTTATGAACTGTGTTTTCAAACCATACTTGGACAAATTCGTTACTGTGTTTATCGATGACATATTGATATACTCACGAACCAAGGAAGAACACAGCTAAGACTTACAACTTATCCTAGAACTGCTACGAAAAAAAATTTCTATGCCAAATTCTCTAAATTTAATTTTTAAATTAGATAAATGCACTTTTTAGAGCACATGGTCAACAAAAAAGGGATCCATGTTGACCCTTTAAACGTTGAAGCAATCAAGAATTAGGAAGTTCCAAAGACGTCATCAGAAGTGCACTAATTCTTAGGCCTTGTTGGATACTATCGAAGATCCATTGAGAAATTCTCCACGATAGCCAAACCCCTCACAACATTGACAAAAAAAGAGACCAAGTTTGACTAGGAAGACAAATAGGAGGTTGCTTTCTAGAAACTGAAACAAATGTTGTGTGGCTCACCAATCCTATCCTTTCGACAAGGAACAAAAGACTTTTTCATATATTGTAACACATTACATAAAATATTTGGGTGCATGCTAATGCAATGTGACAAGGTTATTGCTTACGCGTCCCAACAAATCAAGATACACGAGAACAACTACACTATCCATGAACCTGAACTGGGAGCTATAGTTTTCACTTTAAAGATTTAGTGACACAACTTGTACGGTATGAAGTGTTCTATTTTTACAAATCAAAAGATTCTCTAGCATATCTTTGACCAAAAAGATCTCAACATGAGACAAAAAAATGGTTCAAACTACTAAACGATTACGAATGTGAGATTATCTATCATCGTGGCAAGAAAATGTTGTGGCAAAAACCTTAAGCCGAAAATAATGCACCAAACCCCATCGAGTACGAGCTTTAACGATGAATATCCATTCAAACTTCTCGCTCAAATTTGAGAAGCTAAAATCGAGGCTCAAAAAGAAGAAAACATCAGGATTGAAGATTTACGGGGTATGAATAAATAATTCGATCTTAGGGATGACGCAACGCTCGACCTATTCTAAGGTTAAGGAAGAGTATCAAAAGCCCTCGGTTCTACTACAACAACGAGAAATACTCGAGTGGAAGTGGGAACAAATTTACATAGGCTTCATAAAAAACTACCTAAGAAATCAAAAGGTTACGATACCTTTTGGGTTGTGATCGATCGTCTGACTAAGGCCGCCCACTTCCTACCACTCAAAGAGACAGATAAGATGGAGAAGCTAACTCGAACTTATCTAAAAGAGATTTTAGAACTGCATGGGGTACCTATATCTATCATCACCAACAAGGATAGTAGATTCACCTCATGATTTTGGCAATCGCTGCAAAAGTCTTTTGAAACCCGACTAGAAATGAGCATAACATATCATCTATAGACTGATGGTCAGAGTAAAAGAAATATCTAAGCACTATAGGACATGCTCCACGCCTATGTGATAGACTTTAGGAACGTATGGGATACTCATTTACCATTGATTGAGTTTTCCTACAACAATAGTTATCACATTTGAATTGAAGTTGCACCTTTTGAGGCTATTTATAGACACAAGTGTTGCTCATTGATATGCTAGGCGGAAGAGTATGATCATGTGAGATGTAAGCCTTTAGAATTCCAATTTAAAGACAAAGTAATGTTGAAGGTCCACCCTTGGAAGGGAATGATTAATTTCAGAAAACGAGGCAAGTTAAACCCACGATACATGCTACCTTTTGAAATTCTTGCAATAATTGGTCTGGTGGCATATCGACTCAAATTGCCTCAATAGCTAATCAATGTGTAACAGTTCAAAAAATAGAAATAATTTTTTCATTTTGAAAATAGATTAAGCAATTAAACCTTGTTTCCAAAAATCATTGAATAACATCTGATTGATTGGAAACCATAAATTATCATAGTTAAGTTTACAAAACCGTAGAAATGAATATCCTTGATGCGTGTGTACAGTCCCACCGAACTCTTCTCATGAGCGATCTACAAAATATTTAGTCCACAACTGTAAGCATGAAGCTTAGTGATTTCCCCAGTATACCACATATTCCACCATACATACAATGCATCCACATACAAGCATTGACTCTAGTGTTGAGCAACCAAAACTCCTATCCTCATACATATATCATACATACCGAGCCCAACCCAAGAGTTCACAGGCCCAACCCAACTCACATATCAGGAACTGACCAAACATGGATAACGAGCCCTGCCTAACCATACATAACGGGGCCCCACCGAAGCATACATAACGGGCCCCACCCAAGCAATAAACTGGCCCATCCCAAACTCCATTTCTATGAGATACATTCAGGTCTTCTATATTGTTTTTGGGGGCCAAATCCTAGTCTTTCATACAATGCCAAAGCCACACGTTGTTAGAATCAGATAGACATTCAGATAGATGATCAAACCAAAAGTAATAAATGAAACAACAACCATGTAGTCAAGCATTAGACCATGAGCTCTCAGAATATCAAACTTGACTGCATACAATCATTTAGGATAAACATCCAAAAATAGTCAATGCTATGATTACCCAAAGCAATCATGACATCAAGCAGTATCAAACGATCAACAGACAAGACCCTACCAGTCTAGCATACCAAGACACCAAGTGTCCTAATCTGCACAAGCATAAAAAGGAGCTAACCTGGTCAAGTATTGTACTTTTACTCTAACAGTACCACTATCCTACCATGCAAAGGATATATAATGGGATACGTGGCATAGTGAGAAACTCACCTGAAATGAAGAATTGAAGAAGCATAGTAACACTCTTACACCTTGAACTACCCAATCCTGCAAACCAAATAGCACCAAAAAAGATAAATCCTCAATCAGCAATTAAAATCCTCCAAGTTCGACCCCAAGTCAAACTAGTCAATGGTTAACAAAATCCAACGCTCAACCAGGTCAACAGCCACCATGACGTTGTCACCTATTATCCATGTTGTGGTCATGTCCAAACCAAATGGTTAACATGCAAGATGTTTCCATGTTGTGGGCTTTCCTTGACCACATCATGGGAATGTTAGGACCTAAACAATCATGAAGCAAGACTCCACCACATCGTGGTCATTCTTTGGCCACGTCGTGGCCACTTCCAGAAATTATTTTTCTCTCATTAAGGACTTAATCCATTAAGTCTTTTTCTTTAACAATTCGTAGGGATTCCATTTCCTCAAATGAACCATAAAAATCCTTACTTTATGCTTAATTTATGGACATGCATGTCCAATGCATGTCACTCCTAAAACTAGGTCAAAAAAGGTAACAAAAAAATGGAGTTAAAACTTCATGCATTACACCAAACAATATGAACGTCTAGATCTTAAATGTATAATGACCTAAGCACCTAAAATAGTGAGAAAGATGCAAACTTTATCAAACCCAATCATTCATATCCACATATAATGAAGGAAATAAGCTCAAAAGTCTAAATCTACAAGGATGAACCATAAAGTTGGGAACTTGCAGACTTGCCCAAGTCCAAAAGATGCACCAAGAGATGAAGACAAGATGCAAGCTGATTATTTGCTCAAAAAAGCCTTCCTTCAACCTTCAAATGGCCAAAACACCAACAAGGAGCTCAAGATACAAGATGATAGGCTATGGTTCCAAGATAAGAGTGTGGAGGCTGAGGGAAATGAATTAACGCTAGTGTTAAGGCCTTTAAATATGGAAAAAACCCTAAAATTTATGGGTTTGGGATTTAACAGCTGCAAGGTCCTGACCTACCTCTCTCCACATTTTGGCAGCCACCAAGAATATGAAAATGATAAATTCCATGCCACTTCGTGGTCATCCACGTATCACTTCATGGCATAGGTTTTTTCTCCAAAAATCTCATCTTTGATCCCAAAAAGTCTTTTGTTGATCCATTTTGGAAAACGGGTATTACACAATGTGCAAGATGTTTTTCATGTGTCAAATCTCAAAAAGTGTCTATCTGATAACACTGTTTTTGTACCTCTTGACGAGATCCAAGTCAACACCAAACTTCAGTTCGTTGAAGAACATTCGAGATCATGGGTCGAGAGGTCAATAACCGTGAACAAAGCTGCATTCCCATAGTAAAGGTTCGATGAAACTCTATACGAGGACCATAATTTACTTGGAAAAGAGAGGATCAAATGAAATGAAAGTACTCCCAACTTCTTAACGATACCCAAACCACAAGCTGAATTTTGGGACACAATTCTTTAAACGAGGGGGGGGGGGGGTGTGCTAATCGGTATAATTAGGTAATCGTTAGCCTGTCGAAACCACTTTGAAGGCCAGTATGTAATAGTCCTAATGTATTATATTCCACAATTTTAATGCATTTTAAGTTTTTTCACTTAGAAATGAATTTGGAATACCACTTTGGTCTTTGATGGATTTAGATCGTTGACAAACAAAACAATATTCGCAGTACATACGTAATAATTAATACATCAAAACCAAACTTTATGTATTAAGTATATTTTTTTATGTGAAAATGATAGGATAGAGCATGAGAACACAATTTTGTGGATATAAAGAATGTCCAAACTGAAGATCGTATCCAAAAATTATGTTCACTTTAAGGAAACAAATCAGTAATATAACTGATTTTCCCGTAAATGAACTTCAAACCGATTCATAGGGATAGCTACGCATTTTGTTAAGTATTTTCGAACTTATTTTTGGAATCAGACAATATCCTAATAGATGATCCCATTCTTGAAATCTCGTTATCATGAAGTCTTAATCATTATACGAAAATTGTTGAATCACAACAACTAGGAAAAATGTGAATAAAAACTTTGAAAGCATTTTTGACATAGATATGTATTTAGTTAGAATAATTCATTTACATATTTGGAAACACCAATATTGGGACATCAAAGTAGTACTTTCAAAAAAATGTGAGAGGTCGTTTTTCATCGGATTTCTACACGTGGTTCGAGGAGCTAACACGTGTCGCGTTCGTAATGGAGCTGCTTGGTGTGTCGTGGCTACGACACTTCAAAGAATCTTGTGGCTCCAACATGGATATAAAAGGGAGAGAGGATGCCATCTCTCTCCCTACCACTAATCTCTCTATCTCTCTCACTATCTCTCTCTCTCTCTCTCTCTCTCTCTCTCTCGCTCGCTCGCTCTCTCTGGGTTTTAATTTTTGGCACACAGACTACCACTGGCTGCACATCTCCGCCATGAGATACCATCATTCGCCACTTACTTTTTCCCATTCGAACATCGGAGCTTCGGACAAAATCTCCTCTCTAATGCAGTAGAACCACTACTGGAACGACCTCGAACCACTATATAGGCCACCACCGATGAGGTTTTCAGGTGAAACTCCAATGACCTTCGGTGACAGAAAAAGGTAGATTTCCCTACTTGCTTTTGCCCGATCTACAAACATTGTGCGACGTTCAAGGAAACGAGGTGTCGTTTGTGAAATCCCAAGTCAAAATCTGAATCCGGTTCTCGAATTCGCAACAGTTTTTTACAACACGTTACGAAAGTAAGTTTCATGACCTCACTTTTAAACTCTTTATTGTTTTTGGAGGAGAATAGGTTCAAATTTACTTGTTATTATTTTTATATAGACGTGTTAAATTAATATTTAATTGTTTCTATAATTATAAAAATCATTATATATTGGTTTAGTTATACAACTAGCATATAAACCAAAACATGCATATGTTTTTCAACTATGTATTTATATTTGTTTTATATATTATATTTACTTGTTATATATATATATATATATATATATATATATATATATGTTATATATAGTTTTTATAATTATAAATAATAACTAGTTAGTTATAGTTATACATTTATAACTGTTAAATATTTGTTCTATCATCATAGTAAAACTGTATATGCAACTATTTAGAATATTTTATATTTGGAATTTTTGGTTCTTAAGTTGGATAAAACCTAGTTTTTACTCAATTTATAGCCTTTATGATGCCCAATTTTTGTTGGAACTTTATAATGATTATTACACATGGTTGAAGCTTTTGTCTACTAACTTTGTTATTTAAAGTTTAAAGCATACATTCACATACTTTTAGAATTGTTTTAACTCTAGGAGTCTACATGAGCTTCATTCTTCAATCTAAAAATCAGAAGTTAGGAAAGCCCTTTGTTCTATGATCGTTAATCTTGAGCGAGCGAGGAGGTTGTGTATAGATCTGTACGAGTTGATACCCTCACCTGTAGTTGTTAGCTACAACCTTTGTGTGACGAGTCATAGCGGATTATAATTGTCCATTTTATTTACGAAGTCGATGAAGCATCAAGATAATTTGTATTGGCATACCCTAAGTAGTGCCAGGAAGTGGTAGGATCGAGTCATATATAGCTTAGTTATAGACTCATGATAAACACCGGTACACTCTAAAAGCACTCATATAATGTGAAATAGTATGTATATGTAGCTCAAACACATATTGGATAGATTTATTATTATATGTACTTTATACACGTATTATAAACACTGATAAATGAATTACACAAACTTTTGCTATTATAGAATTTATATATTTATAATAGAACACGTCTATACAGCACACATACTGGTAATGATTACAAATACAATTACATATATGTCGGGTAATACTTATACACTGGTATTTCACACTTTTTGGATATAGAAAGTATATTTTACTATAAGTTCGGTAAATACTTATACGCTGATATTACACACTTTTTGGTTATAAAAACTATATTTTTATATAAATTGGAGAAGCAAATATATATTCTATAAAAATACTTTTGTTATAAAATTACATAGAGTCAAAACTTGTGAAATCATAAACTTTATGTTGATGTAGTTTCAAAATGCATGTCTTATCAGGGATATAAGAAGCTGGAATGTTACACACACATGATTTCTTATGAACGTTTTTGCTATCAATCACAGTTCTGCACTTTATATATTTACTGTCTATCTGTTAAGGCAAGTATCATACTTTTGATTATCACGTAATGATGTACTCATTGTACAAAATGATGTAATTCCTATTCGATATTAATAGAAGTATGTATTTTATGTTGTTATATTTTATCATTCAATGTATATTCAATAACTGTGATCCATGTATAAGCGACATAGCTCGATGTTTTTGCCATCGGCAGGGGGGGGTGTGACAATTGTTCCTTCCGCCGCCGAGTTAGAAACGTTACATTGGCCCTATGGTTTCTTACTAGATGATGGTGTGGTGTTTTCGGTTCATGTCTCTACAATTTCATCTCCTCATTTAGGGAAAATCGACATGTATCTAAAAAACCTTTGATGTCGGACATTATCTCCCCATAAAGGACTTCCAAGATGAACTACTATAGAGGAATTCATGCATTATCCATATGCTAGCTCTGAATGTTGTTAAAAAGATAGTGCCATTCAAGATGATTTTTCGGGCTCATGATCCTCTTCCTGGATTTTACATCATTAAGTCCTTCTTTTGTTTTAGTGCTACCGGCGACAAATTCACCTTCTCCGCCCCTCGAGGTGGACATGTGCTTGTACCTGATGGGAAAAATGTCAAGAAATGGCATGACAAGTGGTTATGGGTGAATGTTGACTGAGTCGAGCGTGGATACTTTTGGTATGGTGATTTTCCGAATGTGACGCCAAATATGTATTCTCATAATCAAGAAGTGGTAGATCTTTTGAAGGGCATCCAAGTTCCATTAGACGAGTATCCTGAGTGTCACACCCCAAAACCGAGAACGGCGGAAACGTTCTGGGGCGGAGGACGTCATGTAAAGTATCACAACACAGTAATAGTAAACAAGCAAACAACATCATCCATTGCATTAAATATATAATTCTAATACAAGTGTGTTCTGTACAGTTATAGACACGAAAAATAATGTAAGTCAAAATAAATAGATGAGTCCTGAATGCGCTCCATCTTCTCAAAACCTGGTCTCGGTACCTGTCTACTGATGACCTGAGAATACAAGTTATTTTGAAAGCGAGTATCAGCATTAAGCTGGTGAGTTCATAAATATTTTAGTGTCGGGGTTTGTTATCAAAACGTTTGAACATGTCTCCATTGTAAGTTTGTAAAATGTATGTAAGTGTTTATAAAAATTTGAATCTTTTCGAAAAACCTATATTTTCTATTAAAAGTAGCCTTCTCCCAAGGCGTAACAGTTTTGTATGTTTGTTTATCATAAAAGTGGGTAATTTTCCAAATGTAACTATCATTATCAAAATATAGTTTATACATTATTATTTAAGTGAAATAGTCACTAAATGTATATAAAGGATAAATTACTATAGTACTTGTAGTATTGTATTATAATAACTACTGTTGTACTATCTACCTTAAACCGGATATATATTAAGGTATCATGTGATAAATTGCACCATACTATAGACTGGTAATAACGACAACGTATAGTCGAAAATAAGGTATGACGTTTGGCACCCGCAGACCTGCCGGTCCGGCTGTAGCTAGCAGCGAGGTGTGGGATAGTCAATCCAGTATAGATCTATACGCAAACTCACACTCTCCCTTCAAGAGACTCTGGCTACAATTCGGGTCATGACAATTAAGGCATGCTCCCATATAGTGGATCACAATTGTTAACGTATTCATGTATATGTAATGTAATGTTACTTATCCTAGTATCGTTGTATATGTTCTCGTCCTAGTATAGTTGTATATGTACTCTTAGTAATAAGTATTGACTCATGAATGAACTGACTCATTGATCTAGAAATTGTAGTAGTATGATCCTGTGTTACCCCGATGGTGACTTACTAACGATGTGAATAATACGCATGAATATGGAAGTACTTTTATGTCTATATATGTACATTTGATATATAATTAATATTGAAACGACCTTCGGACGGCTACCCGAAATCCCACCATACCACATCCAAATCGAGAAAAAGGAGATAGCAGGTTGGGCTCGCGCCTGAGCTGGGGACTTGGGCGATCGGTCTCGCCGGAGATTTACAGAAATGGACTGTGTGTCCTTTCCTGTGGCAGTTAGAGCACTGCATTTCATGGCAGTGGCCATTGTGGTGGTAGTTGCATTTGTTGCACTTGGGCAAACTTCCAGCATACTGTCCCACAGGGACAGTAGCAGCAGCAGCAGGGGTTATTGCAGCATGTACAGCCACAATTTGCTGCTTTTTGGCAGCTCGCTGCTTCTTCTTGTCATCCCAGAACTTCCGCTTAGAGTAAGCGGGTTTGGAGGGTTCTGAGACGGCTTGAGTTGTTGTCGCTGTTGGGGATTGAATTCCATGGTCGATGAGTCGCTGTGCCAGACGCTTGGCACTGTCGAAAGTAGTGGGGTTTGATGATAGAACATTTCCCTGGTACGGAGGCACCAGCCCCCAGATGTACCTTTCGATCTTTTTCCCTTCAGTGGGAACCATATTGGGGCAGAGAGCCACCAGTTCACCGAACCTGGCGGTATAAGCGACTAGGTTGGAGCCCTTCATGGTTAGGGCCCACAGTTCTTGCTCCAATTTCTGGATTTCGCCCCTCGGGCAGTACTCCTCAATCATGAGGTCTTTCATTGTTTCCCAGCCCATGTTGTTAGCTCCTACGAGAGTTAGAGCTTTAACGTGGCCGTTCCACCACGTCAGGGCCTTTCCTTCAATGGTGCATGCGACATATTTGACTTTGCTCGCAACAGGGCATGAACAGATTTCGAAGACTGATTCAGTCTTCTCGAACCATTGCGAGAGGGCAATGACTCCACCGGTTCCATAAAAGGACTTCGACTTATAGTTGGTGAAATCCTTGTAGGAGCATTCTCTCGTGCGCACATGGATCTCAGCATGAGTGGATTCAACAGGGATTCCACCTTGGCTATTGTTAGTTGAGCGATATTGAGCCATGGCAGTTGCCACTGCCGCAGCTACCACAGCGTTCAGTGCCGCAGTATCGATGACCGGAGGAGGAGGTGGTGGAGGTGCAGGGTTATTCCGGGGAGATTTGTGAGGAGGCATCTTTCAGCTATAAGTTTATAAAGACAGATACAATGGTAAGAATCAATTGTAAGCAAGTTGAGAGTGACTCATGGACTAAATAGCCATAGTACAACAGTTGAATGAGTGTACGAATTGAATTCACAATAGGGAAGAATAGTAGGAAAACGTAAGTATAAAGATTTTCTCACAGATTAGCTAGCTGTCAATATTCCTGGTATTATTGATGTAATGGGTTCAGGGAAAAAATCGACCTAACAGTAGGTCTTACATCATACCATACGGAAAAGTTTGATAGTTACTAGATTCCTAGTTAGCGTACTGAGAGTTAGGAATATTTTACAGAAAAACGTTACCAAAAGCCCAGATACTAAAGGCTATTCCTTAATCAAAAGACAAAGATGTACTAGACATCTTCTAACGACGACGGGAACTCCTAGGGCGAATCCTCATATCTGCCAGTTGCCAAACCACTTCACGGAGGTATTGTTCGTGAGCTCTTTGGCGAACTCGAAGTTCCAAGACTTCAGCTCGGGAGGCAGCCAGTTGTTGCTGCAGGGTTTCATTGGTTCTCCGGGTCCATTCCATGTCTTCTTCAAGACGGCGGATGCGGACTGTGTTGACACCAGAGTTGGCATCAATTTCCATGACCCGGTCGATGGCTGCTCGACCTTGTTCGACGTTTCGAGCAATTCTGCGAACCGTGACTGGCAAAGCTGTATACGTAGAACCACCTTCGCTAACGTTGTAAAAGCTTTGCTCCACAAAGTAAGGTGGGTTGACCCTGTTCGTCGCTCCAGCGATACAAGTTGTTTACCCACAAAGGAGTGGGACCTGGAAATGCTAGTCGGGGATCGTTGTTCGGGGCTTGACCTACTAGCGGTACGTTGTTGACTTCAGGCTCGGAGTCGGATCCATAAGAAAAGCCTTCTGTGAGGTGATCATCCATAGGGATTGGATGCTCATCTTCGGGCTCTTCTTCTTCGATCCACCCTGCATTGCCTTCATCTGGAAAGTACGGATCGCCGTGATGGAATCCAGCCATGATATCTATGCGAGAAGAGAGGTATGAGAATATAGTATATGCGTAGCTAGTAGTACAAAATACACCTATAGTATTTTAAGTTTAGGTTCTACTTATCATCTTGTGGTGGTAAGTTTTTAGACTTGTTATGATATCACAACCATTATAGGGCATATGCTAATCACTCCTCGGACCAGCATAGTTGATCAGGCTATGCCATTCCCAAGACTAACCATACATCCCCGAGCTTACCTTTGATATTTAACAATCGTAATACTTTTGTTCTTGTCATTGTGACACTGATTTTAGTATGAATGCAACCTAGTATACTTAATTAAATATTTTAGTATTTAATGTATAGACTCTTGGTCAGAGTGCTTTAATCCCTAATTGGTTTATAGTTTAGTATATCTTTTGTGGGTTGATATACTTAATTCACTATAAACAATGCTCTGATACCAATCTGTCACACCCCAAAACCGAGAAAGGCGGAAACGTTCTGGGGCGGAGGACGTCATGTAAAGTATCACAACACAGTAATAGTAAACAAGCAAACAACATCATCCATTGCATTAAATATATAATTCTAATACAAGTGTGTTCTGTACAGTTATAGACACCAAAAATAATGTAAGTCAAAATAAATAGATGAGTCCTGAATGCACTCCATCTTCTCAAAAGCTGGTCTCGGTACCTGTCTACTGATGACCCTAGAATACAATTTATTTTGAAAGCGAGTATCAGCATTAAGCTGGTGAGTTCATAAATATTTTAGTGTCAGGGTTTGTTATCAAAACATTTGAACATGTCTCCATTGTAAGTTTGTAAAATGTATGTAAGTGTTTCTAAAAATTTGAATCTTTTAGAAAAACCTATATTTTCTATTAAAAGTAGCCTTCTCCCAAGGCGTAACTGTTTTGTATGTTTGTTTATCGTAAAAGTGGGTAATTTTCCAAATGTAACTATCATTATCAAAATATAGTTTATACATTATTATTTAAGTGAAATAGTCACTAAATGTATATAAAGGATAAATTACTGTAGTACTTGTAGTATTGTATTATAATAACTACTGTTGTACTATCTACCTTAAACCGGATATATATGAAGGTATCATGTGATAAATTGCACCATACTATAGACTGGTAATAACGACAATGTATAGTCGAAAAATAAGGTATGACGTTTGGCACCCGCAGACCTGCCGGTCCGGCTGTAGCTAGCAGCGAGGTGTAGGATAGTCAATCCAGTATAGATCTATACGCAAACTCGCGCTCTCCCTTCAAGAGACTCTGGCTATAATTTGGGTCATGACAATTAAGGCATGCTCCCATACAGTGGATCACAATTGTTAACGTATTCATGTATATGTAATGTAATGTTACTTATCCTAGTATCGTTGTATATGTTCTCTTCCTAGTAGAGTTGTATATGTACTCTTAGTAATAAGTATTGACTCATGAATGACCTGACTCATTGATCTAGAAATTGTAGTAGTATGATCCTGTGTTACCCCGATGGTAACTTACTAACGATGTGAATAATACGCATGAATATGGAAGTACTTTTATGTCTATATATGTACATTTGATATATAATTAATATTGAAACGACCTTCGGACGGTTACCCGAAATCCCACTAGACCACATCCAAAGCGAGAAAAAGGAAATAGGGCGGATGGCCTTCCTAAGCCCTTTAAACATTGCTTATATATCTATACATATATGGGCATGCAATTTATAAGAAGTATAACAAGGTTTAAATAAAAGTATTTGATAAGTAAAAGAGTTTGTAAAACATTTTGAAGTAAAGCAGTTTGATAAACAGTTTGAACAGTGATAAAATCATTGGTTTTCTAGTTATTAATCACATGTGATTGATTTAATAACTATAAGTATTCAACTTGTATTCCCCCCCCCCCATAAAAGTATTTAAAACATTTAAAAGTATTTCAAAGGTTAATTGAAGGGGTATGAACTCACCTGTAGTGAGTGGTTCTGATGACAATGTTGGATTAGACGGTAGGTGCCAAGTGGTGACTTGAGTACACGCGCGAATCCTATTTAGCATATATTGGCACATATATGGATTTAATTAGTGTTATGAACAACTAATTGATGATTTTGGGACCACCTTAGGGACTAGTAAACACTTATAATGAAGTGTTATAATCATATATGATTGTATGAGGGTTTATAAGGCTATACAAGAGGGTGTATGGCCAAAATACACACTATATGTGTGTTTGCGGCCAGGTGTGTGGCCATGTGTGCTGCCAGCACATGTGTGCGGCCCTATGTGCTGCCAGGTGGTGTGTGGTGCCATGTGTGCGGCCAGATGATGATCTTGGTGTTCTTGGTGTTCTTGGTACCTTTTATGGAGATCTTCAAGGATAATGGATGATACTTGAGAGGATTTTCGTGTTCTATGCTTGAAGAAGTGAATGAAGTGTTCAAGAATGAACTAAGTGTGGCATATATACGTGGAGTGTGCGGTTGGGAAGGTGTGAGGCTGTGTGTGGCCGCACACTCAAGTGTATGGCCGCACACTCCATGTGTTGGAGTGTTTGGCCCGGTTTTGATTCCTACACTTCGAGTTAACCCTTCTTAACACTCCTACCTTGATTATATCACATTTAGAACGATTCATTAGACTCTAAAGGGTATTACCATATAGTAAAATAAGTCTAATATTGGAAAGAATTGAAGAGTGCACGCGAGAAGTTTTTCAGGTTGTCACATCATCCCCTTTTAAGGGAATTTCGTCCCGAAATTTGAGTTTAAGTTACTAGATTATTACAAATAACTAAGTAAAAAGATGAGGATATTTCAGATTCATCTGATCCTCGTGTTCCCAAGTGAATTCCGGCCCGCGCTTGGCGTTCCAGCGAACCTTCACAATCGGGATACGGCTTTGCTTCGTCTGCTTGACCTCACGGTCCATGACTTCTACGGGTTCTTCCACGAAGTTGAGGCTCTCGTTGATCTCGATCTCGTCTTGTGGGATTACAAGAGTCTCGTTGGATAGACACTTTTTCAAATTGGAAAATGGAAGGTAGAATGTACGTTACGAAGTTCGTTCGGTATATTGAATTTGTAAGCCACTGGGCCGATTCTTGCGTGAATCTCGAAAGGCCCAATGTACCTTGGATTTAGCTTTCGACGCTTTTCGAAGCGTATCAAGCCCTTCCAGGGTGAGACCTTCAATAAAACGCGGTCGCCCAACTAGAATTCCAACGGTTTTCTACGTCTAACGGTGTAGCTTTTCTGTCGGTCTCTGGAGGCTTTCAATCGTCCGCGGATCTGAACGATCTTCTCCGTCATTTCCCGAATGATTTCCGGGCCTGTGAGAGTACTATCAGAAGTTTGCCCCCTAGCTAATTGGGTATCACCCACCTTAGCCCAGCACAGAGGGGATCTGCACTTTCGGCCGTAGAGGGCTTCAAATGGGGCAGCCTTGATGCTCGTGTGATAACTGTTGTTGTAGGAAAACTCGACATGGGGTAACTGAGTATCCCATGCCTTTTCAAAGTCAATCACACAGGCTCTCAACAGATCTTCCAGTGTTTGGATGGTCCTCTCACTTTGTCCGTCGGTCTGTGGATGGTAGGCTGTGCTCATGTCCAGGCTTGTTCCAAGGGAATGTTGTAGTGATTGCCAGAATCTTGAGGTGAACCTACTATCTCTATCGGAGATAATGGATATAGGAACACCATGTAGTCACACGATTCCCCTAATGTATGTTCTCGTAAGTTTCTCCATGTTATCGGTTTCCTTGATAGGTAGGAAGTGTGCAGACTTGGTCAATCTATCGACGATGACCCATATGGTATCAAGTGCACCCGTTGTCTTGGGCAACTTGGTTATGAAATCCATAGTGATCTGCTCCCACTTCCATTCTGGGATTTCATGTTGTTGCAGTAAACCGGAGGGTTTCTGGTACTCGACCTTGACCTCTACGCAAGTAAGGCATTTACTTACGAACGTAGAAATCTCTGCTTTCATATTAGGCCACCAGTATAGCTTTTTAAGATCCAGATACATCTTATCTGGACCTGTGTGGACGGAATACCGAGTGTTGTGCGCCTCGGTCATGACCAAGTCTCGAAAGCCACCGTGCTTTGGGGTCCAGATTCGGTTCATGAAATATAGGGCTCCGCCACCCTTGGCTTCTAAGTTCTTATCCATTCCTATGAGGGATTCATTCACCACATGTTCAACTTTCGTAGCTTCAAGTTGAGCCGCCTGAATTTGTTTAGACAAGTGCGAATGGATAGTTATTGTCAACGACTTGACTCTTCGACCAGAATATTCCTTCCGACTTAGGGCGTCCGCTACTACGTTGGCTTTACCCGGATGATAACGAATGTCGCATTCGTAGTCATTGAGTAGCTCGACCCACCGTCGTTGACGCATGTTGAGCTCCTTCTGATCGAATATGTGTTGTAAACTCTTGTGGTCAGTAAAAATAGTGCTTTTTGTGCCATACAAGTAATGTCTCCAGATCTTCAGGGCAAACACAACTGCCCCCAGTTCAAGGTCATGTGTGGTGTAGTTGACTTCGTGTGTCTTCAGCTGTCTCGAGGCGTAAGTGATGACCTTACCCCGTTGCATCAGGACACAACCGAGCCCTTGGTTTGACGTATCGCAGCAGACCACGAAGTCTTCTATCCCTTCGGGTAGGGATAGTATTGGTGCGGTGCACAAGGCTCGTTTGAGCGTTTGAAATGCTCTCTCTTGTTTCTCTTCCCAGTCGAAGGCCACGCCCTTCTGGGTCAGTGTTGTAAGAGGTTTCGCAATACTGGAGAAGTTCTATATGAATCTGCGGTAGTAGCCAGCAAGACCTAGAAATTGACGAATTTCTGTAGGCGTCTTTGGTGCTGACCAGTTCTCAATAGCCTTAATTTTGGATGGATCCACGTGGATTCCCTCTTTGCTTACCACATGTCCTAAGAATTCGACTCTTCAGATCCAAAATTCACATTTCGAGAACTTTGCATAGAGCTTCTCCGTTCATAAAGTTCTTAAAACTTGTCGTAGGTGATTGCCATGCTCTTCCTTACTTCGGGAGTAGATCAGGATGTCGTCAATAAAGACAATAACAAACTGATCCAAGTAAGGTCGGCATACTCTATTCATTAAATCCATGAAGATTGCAGGTGCGTTGGTCAATCCGAATGGCATCACCACGAACTCGTAGTGTCCGTAAGGCTGTCTTCGGAACATCTTCATCTAGCACTTGTAACTGGTGATATCCGGATCTCAGATCAATTTTGGAAAAATAATTCGCCCCTTGCAGTTGGTCAAATAGATCGTCTATGCGAGGCAGAGGGTAACGATTTTTGACCGTCAGCTTGTTGAGTTCCCTGTAGTCGATACACATACAGAATGATCCGTCTTTCTTCTAAACAAACAAGACTAGTGCTCCCCAAGGCGAGAAGCTTGGTCTTATGAAGCCCTTGCTGAGTAGTTCGTTAAGTTGACCAGATAATTCTTGCATCTCAGCTGGTGCTAATCGGTATGGCGACTTAGCTACTGGGGTAGCTCCTGGAATTAAGTCGATTCTGAACTCGATTTGTCGTTGCGGAGGTAATCCTGGTAGTTCTTCTGGAAAAATGTCGGGAAAGTCGCTCACTACTGGGATATTCTTTAGTTCTTTCGTTTCTAGGCTTGTATCGACAACGTGAGCAAGGAATGCACGATATTCCTTATGTAGATATTTTTGTACTTGGATACTTGAAATAATACGAAGACTTGTACTAGGTTTGTCGCCGGAGACGGTAAGAGTTTCGTTAGATAGGAGGTTTAGACGGATTGCTTTCTCGAAGCACATGATGTCGGCGTGATGAAGACTCAACCAATCCATGCTGATGATAACGTCGAAGCTTTTAATTGAAACCGACATGAGTTCGATTGTAAATGAATGGTTACCAAGAGTTAAGGTACAACCTAAGTATATGCTCTTGGTGCTTTCAGTTTTCCCATTAGCCATTTCTACCGTGAATTGTTCTTTAAGTGCGTGTGGTTGATGTTTAAGTATGTGAGCAAATTTATGGTTCACGAAGCTTCGCTCTGCTCCACTATCGAACATAATGCATGCATAGGAGTTATCGAGAAGGAACGTACCAGTCACCACCGTCGGGTCAGCAACTGCTTCCCCATGGCTTATTGCCAGTACTCTCCCCGATCCACCTACATTCGTTGCTTTGGGGCAGTCCCTCTTGTAGTGGCCTGCTTCACCACATCCATAGCAGGTTGGACTCGCGCCTGAGCCGGGGACTTGGGCGATCGGTCTCGCCGGAGATTTACAGAAATGGACTGTGTGTCCTTTCCTGTGGCAGTTAGAGCACTGCATTTCATGGCAGTGGCCATTGTGGTGGTAGTTGCATTTGTTCCACTTGGGCAAACTTCCAGCATACTGTCCCACAGGGACAGTAGCAGCAGCAGCAGGGGTTATTGCAGCATGTACAGCCACAATTTGCTGCTTTTTGGCAGCTCGCTGCTTCTTCTTGTCATCCCAGAACTTCCGCTTAGAGTAAGCGGGTTTGGAGGGTTCTGAGACGGCTTGAGTTGTTGTCGCTGTTGGGGATTGAATTCCATGGTCGATGAGTCGCTGTTCCAGACGCTTGGCACTGTCGAAAGTAGTGGGGTTTGATGATAGAACATTTCCCTGGTACGGAGGCACCAGCCCCCAGATGTACCTTTCGATCTTTTTCCCTTCAGTGGGAACCATATTGGGGCAGAGAGCCACCAGTTCACCGAACCTGGCGGTATAAGCGACTAGGTTGGAGCCCTTCATGGTTAGGCCCCACAGTTCTTGCTCCAATTTCTGGATTTCGCCCCTCGGGCAGTACTCCTCAATCATGAGGTCTTTCATTGTTTCCCAGCCCATGTTGTTAGCTCCTACGAGAGTTAGAGCTTTAACGTGGCCGTTCCACCACGTCAGGGCCTTTCCTTCAATGGTGCATGCGACATATTTGACTTTGCTCGCAACAGGGCATGAACAGATTTCGAAGACTGATTCAGTCTTCTCGAACCATTGCGAGAGGGCAATGACTCCACCGGTTCCATAAAAGGACTTCGGCTTACAGTTGGTGAAATCCTTGTAGGAGCATTCTCTCGTGCGCACATGGATCTCAGCATGAGTGGATTCAACAGGGGTTCCACCTTGGCTATTGTTAGTTGAGCGATATTGAGCCATGGCAGTTGCCACTGCCGCAGCTACCGCAGCGTTCAGTGCCGCAGTATCGATGACCGGAGGAGGAGGTGGTGGAGGTGCAGGGTTATTCCGGGGAGATTTGTGAGGAGGCATCTTTCAGCTATAAGTTTATAAAGACAGATACAATGGTAAGAATCAATTGTAAGCAAGTTGAGAGTGACTCATGGACTAAATAGCCATAGTACAACAGTTGAATGAGTGTACGAATTGAATTCACAATAAGGAAGAATAGTAGGAAAACGTAAGTATAAAGATTTTCTCACAGATTAGCTAGCTGTCAATATTCCTGGTATTATTGATGTAATGGGTTCAGGGAAAAAATCGACCTAACAGTAGGTCTTACATCATACCATACGGAAAAGTTTGATAGTTACTAGATTCCTAGTTAGCGTACTGAGAGTTAGGAATATTTTACAGACAAACGTTACCAAAAGCCCAGATACTAAAGGCTATTCCTTAATCAAAAGACAAAGATGTACTAGACATCTTCTAACGACGACGGGAACTCCTAGGGCGAATCCTCATATCTGCCAGTTGCCAAACCACTTCTCGGAGGTATCGTTCGTGAGCTCTTTGGCGAACTCGAAGTTCCAAGACTTCAGCTCGGGAGGCAGCCAGTTGTTGCTGCAGGGTTTCATTGGTTCTCCGGGTCCATTCCATGTCTTCTTCAAGACGGCGGATGCGGACTGTGTTGACACCAGAGTTGGCATTAATTTCCATGACCCGGTCGATGGCTGCTCGACCTTGTTCGACGTTTCGAGCAATTCTGCGGACCGTGACTGGCAAAGCTCTATACGTAGAACCACCTTCGCTAACGTTGTAAAAGCTTTGGTCCACAAAGTAAGGTGGGTTGACCCTGTTCGTCGCTCCAGCGATTCAAGTTGTTTACCCACAAAGGAGTGGGACCTGGAAATGCTGGTCGGGGATCGTTGTTCGGGGCTTGACCTACTAGCGGTACGTTGTTGACTTCAGGCTCGGAGTCGGATCCATAAGAAAAGCCTTCTGTGAGGTGATCATCCAAAGGGATTGGACGCTCATCTTCAGGCTCTTCTTCTTCGATCCACCCTGCATTCCCTTCATCTGGAAAGTACGGATCGCCGTGATGGAATCCAGCCATGATATCTATGCGAGAAGAGAGGTATGAGAATATAGTATATGCGTAGCTAGTAGTACAAAATACACCTATAGTATTTTAAGTTTAGGTTCTACTTATCATCTTGTGGTGGTAAGTTTTTAGACTTGTTATGATATCACAACCATTCTAGGGCATATGCTAATCACTCCTCGGACCAGCATAGAGTATCAGGCTATGCCATTCCCAAGACTAACCATACATCCCCGAGCTTACCTGTGATATTTAACAATCATAATACTTTTGTTCTTGTCATTGTGACACTGATTTTAGTATGAATGCAGCCTAGTACACTTAATTAAATATTTTAGTATTTAATGTATAGACTCTTGGACAGAGTGCTTTAATCCCTAATGGGTTTATAGTTTAGTATATCTTTTGTGGTTTGATATACTTAATACACTATAAACAATGCTCTGATACCAATCTGTCACAACCTAAAACCGAGAACGACGGAAACGTTTTGGGGCGGAGGACGTCATGTAAAGTATCACAACACAGTAATAGTAAACAAGAAAACAACATCATTCATTGCATTAAATATATAATTATAATACAAGTGTGTTCTGTACAGTTATAGACACCAAAAATAATGTAAGTCAAAATAAATAGATGAGTCCTGAATGCGCTCCATCTTCTCAAAAGCTGGTCTCGGTACCTGTCTACTGATGACCTGAGAATATAAGTTATTTTGAAAGCGAGTATCAGCATTAAGCTGGTGAGTTCATGAATATTTTAGTGTTGGGGTTTTTTATCAAAACGTTTGAACATGTCTCCATTGTAAGTTTGTAAAATGTTTGTAAGTGTTTGTAAAAATTTGAATCTCCCAGAAAAACCTATATTTTCTATTAAATGTAGCCTTCTCCCAAGGCGTAACTGTTTTGTATGTTTGTTTATCGTAAAAGTGGGTAATTTTCCAAATGTAACTATCATTATCAAAATATAGTTTATACATTATTATTTAAGTGAAATAGTCACTAAATGTATATAAAGGATAAATTACTGTAGTACTTGTAGTATTGTATTATAATAACTACTGTTGTACTATCTACCTTAAACCGGATTTGTATTAAGGTATCATGTGATAAATTGCACCATACTATAGACTGGTAATAACGACAACGTATAGTCGAAAAATAAGTAATGACGTTTGGCACCCGCAGACCTGCCGGTCCGGCTGTAGCTAGCAGCGAGGTGTAGGATAGTCAATCCAGTATAGATCTATACGCAAACTCACACTCTCCCTTCAAGAGACTCTGGCTACAATTCGGGTCATGACAATTAAGGCATGCTCCTATACAGTGGATCACAATTGTTAACGTATTCATGTATATGTAATGTAATGTTACTTATCCTAGTATCGTTGTATATGTTCTCGTCCTAGTATAGTTGTATATGTACTCTTAGTAATAAGTATTGACTCATGAATGAACTGACTCATTGATCTAGAAATTGTAGTAGTATGATCATGTGTTACCCCGATGGTAACTTACTAACGATGTGAATAATACGCATGAATATGGAAGTACTTTTATGTCTATATATGTACATTTGATATATAATTAATATTGAAACGACCTTCAGACGGCTACCCGAAATCCCACCAGACCACATCCAAATCGAGAAAAAGGAAATAGGGCGGATGGCCTTCCTAAGCCCTTTAAACATTGCTTATATATCTATACATATATGGGCATGCAATTTATAAGAAGTATAACAAGGTTTAAATAAAAGTATTTGATAAGTAAAAGAGTTTGTAAAACATTTTGAAGTAAAGCAGTTTGATAAACAGTTTGAACAGTGATAAAATCATTGGTTTTCTAGTTATTAATCACATGTGATTGATTTAATAACTATAAGTATTCAACTTGTATTCCCCCCCCCCATAAAAGTGTTTAAGACATTTAAAAGTATTTCAAAGGTTAATTAAAGGGGTATGAACTCACCTGTAGTGAGTGGCTCTGATGACAATGTTGGATTAGACGCTAGGTGCCAAGTGGTGACTTGAGTACACGCGCGAATCCTATTTAGCATATATTGGCACATATATGGATTTAATTAGTGTTATGAACAACTAATTGATGATTTTGGTACCACCTTAGGGACTAGTAAACACTTATAATGAAGTGTTATAATCATATATGATTGTATGAGGGTTTATAAGGCTATACAAGAGGGTGTATGACCAAAATACACACTATATGTGTGTGTGCGGCCAGGTGTGTGGCCATGTGTGCTGCCAGCACATGTGTGCGGCCCTGTGTGCTGCCAGGTGGTGTGTGGTGCCATGTGTGCGGCCAGATGATGATCTTGGTGTTCTTGGTGTTCTTGGTTCCTTTTGTGAAGATCTTCAAGGAGAATGGATGAGACTTGAGAGGATTTTCGTGCTCTATGCTTGAAGAAGTGAATGAAGTGTTCAAGAATGAACTAACTGTGGCATATATATGTGGAGTGTGCGGTTGGGAAGGTGTGAGGCTGTGTGTGGCCGCACACTCAAGTGTATGGCCGCACACTCCATGTGTTGGAGTGTTTGGCCCGGTTTTGATTCCTACACTTCGAGTTAACCCTTCTTAACACTCCTACCTTGATTATATCACATTTAGAACGATTCATTAGACTCTAAAGGGTATTACCATATAGTAATATAAGTCTAATATTGGAAAGAATTGAAGAGTGCACACGAGAAGTTTTTCGGGTTGTCACATCATCCCCCGGTTAAGGGATTTTCGTCCCGAAATTTGAGTTTAAGTTACTAGATTATTACAAATAACTAAGTAAAAAGATGAGGATATTTCAGTTTCATCTGATCCTCGCGTTCCCAAGTGAATTCCGGCCCGCGCTTGGCGTTCCAGCGAACCTTCACAATCGGGATACGGCTTTGCTTCGTCTGCTTGACCTCATGGTCCATGACTTCTACGGGTTCTTCCACGAAGTTGAGGCTCTCGTTGATCTCGATCTCGTCGAGTGGGATTACAAGAGTCTCGTCGGATAGACACTTTTTCAAATTGAAAACATGGAAGGTAGAATGTATGTTACGTAGTTCATTCGGTAGATTGAGTTTGTAAGCCACTGGGCCGATTCTTGCGAGAATCTCGAAAGGCCCAATATACCTTGGATTTAGCTTTCCACGCTTTCCGAAGCGTATCAAGCCCTTCCAGGGTGAGACCTTCAATAAAACGCGGTCTCCCACCTGGAATTCCAACGGTTTTCTACATTTATCGGCGTAGCTTTTCTGTCGGTCTCTGGAGGCTTTCAATCATTCGCGGATCTGAACGATCTTCTCTGTCGTTTCCCGAGTGAATTCCGGGCCTGTGAGAGTACTATCAGAAGTTTGCCCCTAGCTAATTGGGTATCACCTACCTCTGCCCAGCACAGAGGGGATCTGCACTTTCGGCCGTAGAGGGCTTCAAATGGGGCAGCCTTGATGCTCATGTGATAACTGTTGTTGTAGGAAAACTCGACAAGGGGTAAATGAGTATCCCATGCCTTTCCAAAGTCAATCACACAGGCTCTCAATATATCTTGTAGTGTTTGGATGGTCCTCTCACTTTGTCCGTCGGTCTGTGGATGGTAGGTTGTGCTCATGTCCAGCCTTGTTCCCAGGGAATGTTGTAGTGATTGCCAGAATCTTGAGGTGAACCTACTATCTCTATCGGAGATAATGGATATAGGAACACCATGTAGTCACACGATTCCCCTAATGTATGTTCTCGTAAGTTTCTCCATGTTATCGGTTTCCTTGATAGGTAGGAAGTGTGCAGACTTGGTCAATCTATCGATGATGACCCATATGGTATCAAGTCCACCCGTTGTCTTGGGCAACTTGGTTATGAAATCCATAGTGATCCGCTCCCACTTCCATTCTGGGATTTCTGGTTGTTGCCGTAAACCGGAGGGTTTCTGGTACTCGACCTTGACCTCTACGCAAGTAAGGCATTTACTTACGAAGGTAGCAATCTCTGCTTTCATATTAGGCCACCAGTATAGCTTTTTAAGATCCAGATACATCTTATCTGAACCTGGGTGGACGGAATACCGAGTGTTGTGCGCCTCGGTCATGACCAAGTCTCGGAAGCCACAGTGCTTCGGGGTCCAGATTCGGTTCATGAAATATAGGGCTCCGCCACCCTTAGCTTCTAAGTTCTTATCCATTCCTCTGAGGGATTCATTCGCCACATGTTCAGGTTTCGTAGCTTCAAGTTGAGCCGCCTGAATTTGTTTAGACAAGTGCGAATGGATAGTTTTTGTCAACGACTTGACTCTTCGACCAGAATATTCCTTCCGACTTAGGGCGTCCGCTACTACGTTGGCTTTACCCGGATGATAACGAATGTCGCATTCGTAGTCATTGAGTAGCTCGACCCACCGTCGTTGACGCATGTTGAGCTCCTTCTGATCGAATATGTGTTGTAAACTCTTGTGGTCAGTAAAAATAGTGCTTTTTGTGCCATACAAGTAATGTCTCCAGATCTTCAGGGCAAACACAACTGCCCCCAGTTCAAGATCATGTATGGTGTAGTTGACTTCGTGTGTCTTCAGCTGTCTCGAGGCGTAGGCGATGACCTTACCCCGTTGCATCAGGACACAACCGAGCCCTTGGTTTGACGCATCGCAATAGACCACGAAGTCTTCTATCCCTTCGGGTAGGGATAGTATTGGTGCGGTGCACAAGGCTCGTTTGAGCGTTTGAAATGCTCTCTCTTGTTTCTCTTCCCAGTCGAAGGCCACGCCCTTCTGGGTCAGTGTTGTAAGAGGTTTCGCAATACTGGAGAAGTTCTGTATGAATCTGCGGTAGTAGCCAGCAAGACCTAGAAATTGGCGAATTTCTGTAGGCGTCTTTGGTGCTGACCAGTTCTCAATAGCCTTAATTTTGGATGGATCGACATGGATTCCCTCTTTGCTTACCACATGTCCTAAGAATTCGACTCTTCAGATCCAAAATTCACATTTCGAGAACTTCGCATAGAGATTCTCCGTTCGTAAAGTTCTTAAAACTTGTCGTAGGTGATTGTCATGCGCTTCCTTACTTCGGGAGTAGACCAGGATGTCGTCAATAAAGACAATAACAAACTGATCCAAGTAAGGTCGGTATACTCTATTCATCAAATCCATGAAGACTACGGGCGCATTGGTCAATCCGAATGGCATCACCACGAACTCGTAGTGTCCGTAACGAGTCCGTAAGGCTGTCTTCGGAACATCTTCCTCTAGCACTCGTAACTGGTGATATCCGGATCTCAGATCAATTTTGGAAAAATAATTCGCCCCTTGCAGTTGGTCAAATAGATCGTCTATGCGAGGCAGAGGGTAACGATTTTTGACCGTCAGCTTGTTGAGTTCCCTGTAGTCGATACACATACGGAATGATCCGTCTTTCTTCTTAACAAACAAGACTGGTGCTCCCCAAGGCGAGAAGCGTGGTCTTATGAAGCCCTTGCTAAGCAGTTCATTAAGTTGACCAGATAATTCCTGCATCTCAGCTGGTGCTAATCGGTATGGCGACTTAGCTACTGGGGTAGCTCCTGGAATTAAGTCGATTCTGAACTCGATTTGTCGTTGCGGAGGTAATCCTGGTAGTTCTTCTGGAAAAATGTCGGGAAAGTCGCTCACTACTGGGATATTCTTTAGTTCTTTCGTTTCTAGGCTTGTATCGACAACGTGAGCAAGGAATGCGCGATATTCCTTACGTAGATATTTCCGTGCTTGGATACTTGAAATAATACGAAGACTTGTACTAGGTTTGTCGCCGGAGACGATAAGAGTTTCGTTAGACGGGAGGTTTAGACGGATTGCTTTCTCGAAGCACATGATGTCGGCGCGATGAAGACTCAACCAATCCATGCCGATGATAACGTCGAAGCTTTTAATTGAAACCGGCATGAGTTCGATTGGAAATGAATGGTTACCTAGAGTTAAGGTACAACCTAAGTATATGCTCTTGGTGCTTTTAGTTTTCCCATTAGCCATTTCTTCCGTGAATTGTTCTTTAAGTGCGTGTGGTTGATGTTTAAATATGTGAGCAAATTTAAGGTTCACGAAGCTTCGCTCCGCTCCACTATCGAACATAATGCATGAATAGGAGTTATCGAGAAGGAACGTACCAGTCACCACCGTCGGGTCAACAACTGCTTCCCTATGGCTTATTGCCAGTACTCTCCCCGATCCACCTACATTCTTTGCTTTGGGGCAGTCCCTATTGTAGTGGCCTGCTTCACTACATCCATAGCAGGTTGGGCTCGCGCCTGAGCCGGGGACTTGGGCGATCGGTCTCGCCGGAGATTTACAGAAACAGACTGTGTGTCCTTTCCTATGGCAGTTAGAGCACTGCATTTCATGGCAGTGGCCATTGTGGTGGTAGTTGCATTTGTTGCACTTGGGCAAACTTCCAGCATACTGTCCCACTGGAGCAGTAGCAGCAACAGCAGCAGGGGTTATTGCAGCACGTACAGCCACAATTTGCTGCTTTTTGGCAGCTCGTTGCTTCTTCTTGTCATCCCAGAACTTCCGCTTAGAGTCAGCGGGTTTGGAGGGTTCTGAGACGGCTTGAGTTGTTTTCGCTGTTGGGGATTGAATTCCATGGTCGATGAGTCGCTGTGCCAGCCGCTTGGCAGTGTCGAAAGTAGTGGGGTTTGATGATAGAACATTTCCTTGGTATGGAGGCACCAACCCCCAGATGTACCTTTCGATCTTTTTCCCTTCAGTGGGAACCATATTGGGGCAGAGAGCCACCAGTTCAGGGTTATTCCAGGGAGATTTGCGAGGAGGCATCTTTCAGCTATAAGTTTATAAAGACAGATACAATGGTAAGCAAGTTAAGAGTGACTCATGGACTAAATAGCCATAGTACAACAGTTGAATGAGTGTACGAATTGAATTCACAATAGGGAAGAAGAGTAGGAAAACGTAAGTATAAAGATTTTCTCACAGAGTAGCTAGCTGTCAATATTCCTGGTATTATTGATGTAATCGGTTCAGGGAAAAAATCGACCTAACAGTAGGTCTTACATCATACCATACAGAAAAGTTTGACAGTTACTAGATTCCTAGTTAGCGTATTGAGAGTTAGGAATATTTTACAGACAAACGTTACCAAAAGCCCAGATACTAAAGGCTATTCCTTAATCAAAAGACAAAGATGTACTAGACATCTTCTAACGACGATGGGAACTCCTAGGGCGAATCCTCATATCTGCCAGTTGCCGAACGACTTCTCGGAGGTGTCGTTCGTGAGCTCTTTGGCGAACTCGAAGTTCCAAGAATTCAGCTCGGGAGGCAGCCAGTTGTTGCTGCAGGGTTTCATTGGTTCTCCGGGTCCGTTCCATGTCTTCTTCAAGACGGCGGATGCGGACTGTGTTGAAACCAGAGTTGGCATCAATTTCCATGACCCGGTCGATGGCTGCTCGACCTTGTTCGACGTTTCGAGCAATTCTGCGAACCGTGACTGGCAAAGCTCTATACGTAGAACCACCTTCGCTAACGTTGTAAAAGCTTTGGTCCACAAAGTAAGGTGGGTTGACCCTGTTCGTCGCTCCAGCGATACAAGTTGTTTACCCACATAGGAGTGGGACCTGGAAATGCTGGTCGGGGATCGTCGTTCGGGGCTTGACCTACTAGCGGTAGGTTGTTGACTTCAGGCTCGGAGTCGGATCCATAAGAAAAGCCTTCTGTGAGGTGATCATCCAAAGGGATTGGATGCTCATCTTCGGGCTCTTCTTCTTCGATCCACCCTGCATTGCCTTCATCTGGAAAGTACGGATCGCCGTGATGGAATCCAGCCATGATATCTATGCGAGAAGAGAGGTATGAGAATATAGTATATGCGTAGCTAGTAGTACAAAATACACCTATAGTATTTTAAGTTTAGGTTCTACTTATCATCTTGTGGTGGTAAGTTTTTAGACTTGTTAACATATCACAACCATTCTAGGGCATATGCTAATCACTCCTCGGACCAGCATAGTTGATCAGGGTATGCCATTCCCAAGACTAACCATACATCCCCGAGCTTACCTATGATATTTAACAATCGTAATACTTTTGTTCTTGTCATTGTGACACTAATTTTAGTATGAATGCAGCCTAGTATACTTAATTAAATATTTTAGTATTTAATGTATAGACTCTTGGTCAGAGTGCTTTAATCCCTAATGGGTTTATAGTTTAGTATATCTTTTGTGGGTTGATATACTTAATTCACTATAAACAATGCTCTGATACCAATCTGTCACACCCCAAAACCGAGAACGGCGGAAACGTTCTGGGGCGGAGGACGTCATGTAAAGTATCACAACACAGTAATAATAAACAAGCAAACAACATCATCCATTGCATTAATTATATAATTCTAATACAAGTGTGTTCTATACAGTTATAGACACCAAAAATAATGTAAGTCAAAATAAATAGATGAGTCCTGAATGCGCTCCATCTTCTCAAAAGCTGGTCTCGGTACCTGTCTACTGATGACCTGAGAATACAAGTTATTTTGAAAGCGAGTATCAGCATTAAGCTGGTGAGTTCATAAATATTTTAGTGTCGGGGTTTGTTATCAAAACGTTTGAACATGTCTCCATTGTAAGTTTGTAAAATGTTTGTAAGTGTTTGTAAAAATTTGAATCTCTCAGAAAAACCTATATTTTCTATTAAAAGTAGCCTTCTCCCAAGGCGTAACTGTTTTGTATGTTTGTTTATCGTAAAAGTGGGTAATTTTCCAAATGTAACTATCATTATCAAAATATAGTTTATACATTATTATTTAAGTGAAATAGTCACTAAATGTATATAAAGGATAAATTACTGTAGTACTTGTAGTATTGTATTATAATAACTACTGTTGTACTATCTACCTTAAACCGGATTTGTATTAAGGTATCATGTGATAAATTGCACCATACTATAGACTGGTAATAACGACAACGTATAGTCGAAAAATAAGGTATGACGTTTGGCACCCGCAGACCTGCCGGTCCGGCTGTAGCTAGCAGCGAGGTGTAGGATAGTCAATCCAGTATAGATCTATACGCAAACTCACGCTCTCCCTTCAAGAGACTCTAGCTACAATTCGGGTCATGACAATTAAGGCATGCTCCCATATAGTGGATCACAATTGTTAACGTATTCATGTATATGTAATGTAATGTTACTTATCCTAGTATCGTTGTATATGTTCTCGTCCTAGTATAGTTGTATATGTACTCTTAGTAATAAGTATTGACTCATGAATGAGCTGACTCATTGATCTAGAAATTATAGTAGTATGATCCTGTGTTACCCCGATGGTAACTTACTAACGATGTGAATAATACGCATGAATATGGAAGTAATTTTATGTCTATATATGTACATTTGATATATAATTAATATTGAAACGACCTTCGGACGGCTACCCGAAATCCCACCAGACCACATCTAAATCGAGAAAAAGGAAATAGGGTGGATGGCCTTCCTAAGCCCTTTAAACATTGCTTATATATCTATACATATACGGGCATGCAATTTATAAGAAGTATAACAAGGTTTAAATAAAAGTATTTGATAAGTAAAAGAGTTTGTAAAACATTTTGAAGTAAAGCAGTTTGATAAACAGTTTGAACAGTGATAAAATCATTGGTTTTCTAGTTATTAATCACATGTGATTGATTTAATAACTATAAGTATTCAACTTGTATTCCCCCCTCCCCCATAAAAGTATTTAAAACATTTAAAAGTATTTCAAAGGTTAATTAAAGGGGTATGAACTCACCTTTAGTGAGTGGTTCTGATGACAATGTTGGATTAGACGCTAGGTGCCAAGTGGTGACTTGAGTACACGCGTGAATCCTATTTAGCATATATTGGCACATATATGGATTTAATTAGTGTTATGAACAACTAATTGATGATTTTGGGACCACCTTAGGGACTAGTAAACACTTATAATGAAGTGTTATAATCATATATGATTGTATGAGGGTTTATAAGGCTATACAAGAGAGTGTATGGCCAAAATACACACTATATGTGTGTGTGCGGCCAGGTGTGTGGCCATGTGTGCTGCCAGCACATGTGTGCGGCCCTGTGTGCTGCCAGGTGGTGTGTGGTGCCATGTGTGCGGCCAGATGATGATCTTGGTGTTCTTGGTGTTCTTGGTACCTTTTATGAAGATCTTCAAGGAGAATGGATGATACTTGAGAGGATTTTCGTGTTCTATGCTTGAAGAAGTGAATGAAGTGTTCAAGAATGAACTAAGTGTGGCATATATATGTGGAGTGTGCGGTTGGGAAGGTGTGAGGCTGTGTGTGGCCGCACACTCAAGTGTATGCCCGCACACTCCATGTGTTGGAGTGTTTGGCCCGATTTTGATTCCTACACTTCGAGTTAACCCTTCTTAACACTCCTACCTTGATTATATCACATTTAGAACGATTTATTAGACTCTAAAGGGTATTACCATATAGTAATATAAGTCTAATATTGGAAAGAATTGAAGAGTGCACACGAGAAGTTTTTCGGGTTGTCACATCATCCCCCGGTTAAGGGATTTTCATCCCGAAATTTGAGTTTAAGTTACTAGATTATTACAAATAACTAAGTAAAAAGATGAGGATATTTCAGTTTCATCTGATCCTCGCGTTCTCAAGTGAATTCCGGCCCGCGCTTGGCGTTCCAGCGAACCTTCACAATCGGGATACGGCTTTGCTTTGTCTGCTTGACCTCACGGTCCATGACTTCTACGGGTTCTTCCACGAAGTTGAGGCTCTCGTTGATCTCGATCTCGTCGAGTGGGATTACAAGAGTCTCGTCGGATAGACACTTTTTCAAATTGGAAACATGGAAGGTAGAATGTACGTTACGTAGTTCGTTCGGTAGATTGAGTTTGTAAGCCACTGGGCCGATTCTTGCGAGAATCTCGAAAGGCCCAATGTACCTTGGATTTAGCTTTCCACGCTTTCTGAAGCGTATCAAGCCCTTCCGGGGTGAGACCTTCAATAAAATGCGGTCGCCCACCTGGAATTCCAACGGTTTTCTACGTTTATCGGCGTAGGTTTTCTGTCGGTCTCTGGAGGCTTTCAATCGTTTGCGGATCTGAACGATCTTCTCCGTCGTTTCCCGAATGATTTCCGGGCCTGTGAGAGTACTATCAGAAGTTTTCCCCTAGCTAATTGGGTATCATCCACCTCAGCCAAGCACAGAGGGGATCTGCACTTTCGGCCGTAGAGGGCTTCAAATGGGGCAGCCTTGATGCTCGTGTGATAACTGTTGTTGTAGGAAAACTCGACAAGGGGTAAATGAGTATCCCATGCCTTTCCAAAGTCAATCACACAGGCTCTCAATATATCTTCTAGTGTTTGGATGGTCCTCTCACTTTGTCCGTCGGTCTGTGGATGGTAGGCTGTGCTCATGTCCAGCCTTGTTCCCAGGGAATGTTGTAGTGATTGCCAAAATCTTGAGGTGAACCTACTATCTCTATCGGAGATAATGGATATAGGAACACCATGTAGTCACACGATTCCCCTAATGTATGTTCTCGTAAGTTTCTCCATGTTATCGGTTTCCTTGATAGGTAGGAAGTGTGCAGACTTGGTCAATCTATCGACGATGACCCATATGGTATCAAGTCCACCCGTTGTCTTGGGCAACTTGGTTATGAAATCCATAGTGATCCGCTCCCACTTCCATTCTGGGATTTCTGGTTGTTGCCGTAAACCGGAGGGTTTCTGGTACTCGACCTTGACCTCTACGCAAGTAAGGCATTTACTTACGAAGGTAGCAATCTCTGCTTTCATATTAGGCCACCAGTATAGCTTTTTAAGATCCAGATACATCTTATCTGAACCTGGGTGGACGGAATACCGAGTGTTGTGTGCCTCGGTCATGACCAAGTCTCGGAAGCCACCGTGCTTCGGGGTCCAGATTCGGTTCATGAAATATAGGGCTCCGCCACCCTTGGCTTCTAAGTTCTTATCCATTCCTCTGAGGGATTCATTCGCCACATGTTTAGGTTTTGTAGCTTCAAGTTGAGCCGCCTGAATTTGTTTAGACAAGTGCGAATGGATAGTTTTTGTCAACGACTTGACTCTTCGACCAGAGTATTCCTTCCGACTTAGGGCGTCCGCTACTAAGTTGGCTTTACCTGGATGATAACGAATGTCGCATTCGTAGTCATTGAGTAGCTCGACCCACCGTCGTTGATGCATGTTGAGCTCCTTCTGATTGAATATGTGTTGTAAACTCTTGTGGTCAGTAAAAATAGTGCTTTTTGTGCCATACAAGTAATGTCTCCAGATCTTCAGGGCAAACACAACTGCCCCCAGTTCAAGATCATGTGTGGTGTAGTTGACTTCGTGTGTCTTCAGCTGTCTCGAGGCGTAGGCGATGACCTTACCCCGTTGCATCAGGACACAACCGAGCCCTTGGTTTGACGCATCGCAATAGACCACGAAGTCTTCTATCCCTTCGGGTAGGGATAGTATTGGTGCGGTGCACAAGGCTCGTTTGAGCGTTTGAAATGCTCTCTCTTGTTTCTCTTCCCAGTCGAAGGCCACGCCCTTCTAGGTCAGTGTTGTAAGAGGTTTCGCAATACTGGAGAAGTTCTGTATGAATCTGCGGTAGTAGCCAGCAAGACCTAGAAATTGACGAATTTATGTAGGCGTCTTTGGTGCTGACCAGTTCTCAATAGCCTTAATTTTGGATGGATCGACATGGATTCCCTCTTTGCTTACCACATGTCCTAAGAATTCGACTCTTCAGATCCAAAATTCACATTTCGAGAACTTTGCATAGAGCTTCTCCGTTCGTAAAGTTCTTAAAACTTGTCATAGGTGATTGCCATGCTCTTCCTTACTTCGGGAGTAGATCAGGATGTTGTCAATAAAGACAATAACAAACTGATCCAAGTAAGGTCGGCGTACTCTATTCATCAAATCCATGAAGACTACGGGCGCATTGGTCAATCCGAATGGCATCACCACGAACTCGTAGTGTCCGTAACGAGTCCGTAAGGCTGTCTTCGGAACATCTTCCTCTAGCACTCGTAACTGGTGATATCCGGATCTCAGATCAATTTTGGAAAAATAATTCGCCCCTTGCAGTTGGTCAAATAGATCGTCTATGCGAGGCAGAGGGTAACGATTTTTGACCGTCAGCTTGTTGAGTTCCCTGTAGTCGATACACATACGGAATGATCCGTCTTTCTTCTTAACAAACAAGACTGGTGCTCCCCAAGGCGAGAAGCGTGGTCTTATGAAGCCCTTGCAGAGCAGTTCATTAAGTTGACTAGATAATTCCTGCATCTCAGCTGGTGCTAATCGGTATGGCGACTTAGCTACTGGGGTAGCTCCTGGAATTAAGTCGATTCTGAACTCGATTTGTCGTTGCGGAGGTAATCCTGGTAGTTCTTCTGGAAAAATGTCGGGAAAGTCGCTCACTACTGGGATATTCTTTAGTTCTTTCGTTTCTAGGCTTGTATCGACAACGTGAGCAAGGAATGCGCAATATTCCTTATGTAGATATTTCTGTGCTTGGATACTTGAAATAATACGAAGACTTGTACTAGGTTTGTCGCCGGAGACGATAAGAGTTTCGTTAGACGGGAGGTTTAGACGGATTGCTTTCTCAAAGCACATGATGTCTGCGCGATGAAGACTCAACCAATCCATGCCGATGATAACGTCGAAGCTTTTAATTGAAACCGGCATGAGTTCGATTGGAAATGAATGGTTACCTAGAGTTAAGGTACAACCTAAGTATATGCTCTTGGTGCTTTTAGTTTTCCCATTAGCCATTTCTACCGTGAATTGTTCTTTAAGTGCGTGTGGTTGATGTTTAAGTATGTGAGCAAATTTATGGTTCACGAAGCTTCGCTCCGCTCCACTATCGAACATAATGCATGCATAGGAGTTATCGAGAAGGAACGTACCAGTCACCACCGTCGGGTCAACAACTGCTTCCCCATGAGCAAATTTATCGGCTTGAGTTGTTTTCGCTGTTGGGGATTGAATTCCATGGTCGATGAGTCGCTGTGCCAGCCGCTTGGCAGTGTCGAAAGTAGTGGGGTTTGATGATAGAACATTTCCTTGGTATGGAGGCACCAACCCCCAGATGTACCTTTCGATCTTTTTCCCTTAAGTGGGAACCATATTGGGGCAGAGAGCCACCAATTCAGGGTTATTCCGGGGAGATTTGCGAGGAGGCATCTTTCAGCTATAAGTTTATAAAGACAGATACAATGGTAAGAATCAATTGTAAGCAAGTTGAGAGTGACTCATGGACTAAATAGCCATAGTACAACAGTTGAATGAGTGTACGAATTGAATTCACAATAGGGAAGAATAGTAGGAAAACGTAAGTATAAAGATTTTCTCACAGAGTAGCTAGCTGTCAATATTCCTGGTATTATTGATGTAATCGGTTCAGGGAAAAAATCAACCTAACAGTAGGTCTTACATCATACCATACGGAAAAGTTTGACAGTTACTAGATTCCTAGTTAGCGTACTGAGAGTTAGGAATATTTTACAGACAAACGTTACCAAAAGCCCAGATACTAAAGGCTATTCCTTAATCAAAAGACAAAGATGTACTAGACATCTTCTAACGACGACGGGAACTCCTAGGGCGAATCCTCATATCTGTCAGTTGCCGAACGACTTCTCGGAGGTGTCGTTCGTGAGCTCTTTGGCGAACTCGAAGTTCCAAGACTTCAGCTTGGGAGGCAGCCAGTTGTTGCTGCAGGGTTTCATTGGTTCTCCGGGTCCGTTCCATGTCTTCTTCAAGACGGCGGATACGGACTGTGTTGACACCAGAGTTGGCATCAATTTCCATGACCCGGTCGATGGCTGCTCGACCTTGTTCGACGTTTCGAGCAATTCTGCGGACCGTGACTGGCAAAGCTCTATACGTAGAACCACCTTCGCTAACGTTGTAAAAGCTTTGGTCCACAAAGTAAGGTGGGTTGACCCTGTTCGTCGCTCCAGCGATACAAGTTGTTTACCCACAAAGGAGTGGGACCTGGAAATGCTGGTCGGGGATCGTTGTTTGGGGATTGACCTACTAGCGGTAGGTTGTTGACTTCAGGCTCGGAGTCGGATCCATAAGAAAAGCCTTCTGTGAGGTGATCATCCAAAGGGATTGGATGCTCATCTTCGGGATCTTCTTCTTCGATCCACCCTGCATTGCCTTAATCTGGAAAGTACGGATCGCCGTGATGGAATCCAGCCATGATATCTATGCGAGAAGAGAGGTATGAGAATATAGTATATGCGTATCTAGTAATACAAAATACACCTATTGTATTTTATGTTTAGGTTCTACTTATCATCTTGTGGTGGTAAGTTTTTAGACTTATTAACATATCACAACCATTCTAGGGCATATGCTAATCACTCCTCGGACCAGCATAGTTGATCAGGCTATGCCATTCCCAAGACTAACCATACATCCCCGAGCTTACCTGTGATATTTAACAATCGTAATACTTTTGTTCTTGTCATTGTGACACTGATGTTAGTATGAATGCAGCCTAGTATACTTAATTAAATATTTTAGTATTTAATGTATAGACTCTTGGTCAGAGTGCTTTAATCCCTAATGGGTTTATAGTTTAGTATATCTTTTGTGGGTTGATATACTTAATTCACTATAAACAATGCTCTGATACCAATCTGTCACACCCCAAAACCGAGAACGGCGGAAACGTTCTGGGGCGGAGGACGTCATGTAAAGTATCACAACACAGTAATAGTAAACAAGCAAACAACATCATCCATTGCATTAATTATATAATTCTAATACAAGTGTGTTCTATACAGTTATAGACACCAAAAATAATGTAAGTCAAAATAAATAGATGAGTCCTGAATGCGCTCCATCTTCTCAAAAGCTGGTCTCGGTACCTGTCTACTGATGACCTGAGAATACAAGTTATTTTGAAAGCGAGTATCAGCATTAAGCTGGTGAGTTCATAAATATTTTAGTGTCGGGGTTTGTTATCAAAACGTTTGAACATGTCTCCATTGTAAGTTTGTAAAATGTTTGTAAGTGTTTGTAAAAATTTGAATCTCTCAGAAAAACCTATATTTTCTATTAAAAGTAGCCTTCTCCCAAGGCGTAACTGTTTTGTATGTTTGTTTATCGTAAAAGTGGGTAATTTTCCAAATGTAACTATCATTATCAAAATATAGTTTATACATTATTATTTAAGTGAAATAGTCACTAAATGTATATAAAGGATAAATTACTGTAGTACTTGTAGTATTGTATTATAATAACTACTGTTGTACTATCTACCTTAAACCGGATTTGTATTAAGGTATCATGTGATAAATTGCACCATACTATAGACTGGTAATAACGACAACGTATAGTCGAAAAATAAGGTATGACGTTTGGCACCCGCAGACCTGCCGGTCCGGCTGTAGCTAGCAGCGAGGTGTAGGATAGTCAATCCAGTATAGATCTATACGCAAACTCACGCTCTCCCTTCAAGAGACTCTGGCTACAATTCGGGTCATGACAATTAAGGCATGCTCCCATACAGTGGATCACAATTGTTAACGTATTCATGTATATGTAATGTAATGTTACTTATCCTAGTATCGTTGTATATGTTCTCGTCCTAGTATAGTTGTATATGTACTCTTAGTAATAAGTATTGACTCATGAATGAGCTGACTCATTGATCTAGAAATTGTAGTAGTATGATCCTGTGTTACCCCGATGGTAACTTACTAACGATGTGAATAATACGCATGAATATGGAAGTAATTTTATGTCTATATATGTACATTTGATATATAATTAATATTGAAACGACCTTCGGACGGCTACCCGAAATCCCACCAGACCACATCTAAATCGAGAAAAAGGAAATAGGGCGGATGGCCTTCCTAAGCCCTTTAAACATTGCTTATATATCTATACATATACGGGCATGCAATTTATAAGAAGTATAACAAGGTTTAAATAAAAGTATTTGATAAGTAAAAGAGTTTGCTGAAAGAATTAAAAAATTAAAAAACTAAATTGCATTCTAGATAAACTAAATCTAGATAAACTAAATGTGTGAGATGATTCTCAGTCTTCAGATCTCAAAAAGTTGCTGAAAGAATTAAAAAATTGCATTCTGAAGTGGTTTTCTCTGTCTGGAATCATCCAACCCTTACAACTGATTAGGTGGGTTTTATTTATACTTAAGGTGGAAGTTTCCAAAACAAGAAACTGATGACATGCGATCGTATGGAGGGAAGTTACGATCGCATGTGCATAGGTTGCGATGTTTTACTTCCAGATGAATTTTTGGCACTAAAAAACCTCGAAGACAAGTTGTGAGCAAAGTTGCGATCGCATGGACAAGATTTACGATCGCATATTTTTCCTAAGACGTCCGGAATTTTTTCTAGTTTTCAGAACATTTTAAATCTCTTCAATCAGAGTTACGGTTCATGAGGTATGATCAAAATACTGACAGTGGGTCAAAGCTGCTAAAAACATCCTTTAGCTTTAGATTTTAGAATCTATCTTCATGTTATCAATTCAATCGAATGTTACGTGAACAAAACATCTTCCAAGCATTCCTCATAATCCTTCATAAGTTCCAAGCTTCATTTTAAGCTCTAAACGCACACCCAACTGCTCCCAAAGCACTACTCCACTCGAACTATTTGAAATTGACATAAAAACGTGAGCCGTACGGGAATTCTAACAAAATACATGAGATGAACATTATTTAATTAAATGACATGCAAATGTGCAAAATTTGATAATAAATGATAATGAAAAATATCCTAAAAGATGCATAAAATGACATCTAACAAATCTCCCTGGCTTAAACATTACTTGCTCTTACGTTAAAAAGAATAAAACATTATAAACAAATGGAAATATGTAGATGACCTAATAAGAATTTAGAATAAAATAAAATAAAATAAAAATTCTTCACTTTTATTGTGTATATACTTTTTATATGATCAGACTTTACATCGAGGGAGTTCTAATCAATTCTACCTAGACGACCATCATGCTACCTTTCATGTATCACAAACTCCCAAAGTGAGGAAGACCACAAAACAGTGTAACCCAATAGTCAAGCCATAGTTTTATTTAAACTTTATACTTTACTTAGCTTTGTGAGCGAAAATAACACAGTCCATGATCTCATGCCCTTAAGACTAGATAGTCAAGAACTTGTATCGATGCATCCTTAAGAGCCCGTCACGGCAAATCAGCTCTCATTGAAGTAGCGGGCCACAGACGTAGGGGCCCAACTCTTATGCTTTCACTTTTTCGTGAGCCACCAATATCATATCATACAGTTCTTCATTCGCCAGATTTGACTTTGGCTTTTGATTTGATTAAACTTGAATTTGTATCTTTGTTTTTAGCTTAAGTTCTTCAATCAACTTTTGAATTTCTTAAGATTCCTTCGATTAAGTGATTGAAATGTTGATTTGGGTACTGGATATGACATTTGTACCATTTCTTCGTTCGTGACAGTGTGGATCTGATATAAGGGGTCTCTGTTATAGCGAGAGTAACACGTGTCAAAAAATATGTCCGTGTTCTGTGGGTCCAAAGTTGTCGATAAAGATTCTTTTTATACATTCAAAAGAAAATCACCACAAAACTGTTATTAGCTCCCACAAAGATGTTTCTATATGCCATTTTGTTATAATGTTAGGGTCTTAGATTACAGTGTTTGGATCCCTAAATTATGACAGTTGATTCTACACTTCCAACAACAAATCAGTCGTTTCAGATTTTTCATTTCATTTTTATTTTTTGAGGAGTTATCGAATGTAAATGTATATGTATATGTATGTATGTATGTCCTTAATGTAAAGAGTATCATCATCTCGCATTTTTTCAAATTTTTTCAAAAATTTTCGATTTTTTTGGAATTTTTAATATGCAGAAAATAAAAACAATTAGAAATAAAATCTTTATGGGGGTTGTTTTAATGCAAAAAAATAAAAAAGAAAAATAATATATTTTTTAGATTTTTCAAATTTTTATATGCAAATGCAATGTAGAATATAAAATGCAGAAATAAAAATAAAATTTGAAAATTTTAAATGAAAAACTTAGAATTTTAAAATTTTAAAACTTAAAATGCAAAATTTCACACTAACCCCCTCCCCAAACTTAAAATATGGCAATATTGGTGGATTTGGACCTTGCACGACAGCCTTAAAAAAACTCTAGATTGTCTTCAAATATATCTTTCAAATTATTTTCAAACTTCTTCCGTTTTCTGGTCTTCTTCTTTTTCTTCCCACAATTATTCATTTTAGATTCCTTTATTTTCATATTTATATTAAAAATCACTTTTCCCTCTTTTTCTTACTCCAAATCCAATTTGCTTTTCAGACTTTTATCTGATTCTTCCTCAGCAGGAATCAGATACTCCTCTTCTATCTCCCCAAGCTTATTTTCTGTCAGCTTCTCCAATGTGTATGATAAATTCCTATCTGAAAATTTTCCTTGCACAAAGACATTAGAATACTCACAGGAACCCTCTAATAAAGGACTGCTGATACCCATATAATTGATAGAAATATTTTCAGAAGGAAAATTATCATTATTAATTTTAAAGTTAACTAGTTCATCATCAAATTCCATTGAAAGTGTACCAGCAAAAACATCAATTTTTGTTCTAAAAGTTTTCATAAAAGGCCTTCCTAATATGATTGAGTTTTTGTCAGACACATCAACATTCCCCATGTCCAATATATAAAAATCAACAAGAAAAATAAGCTCACCCACTTGGATAAGAACATCCTCAAGTACACCTTTTGGGTGTAGAGTTGACTGAGCCACCAACTGGATGATGGTCCCGGTCTTTTGCAAAGATCCCAATTTTAATTTTTCAAAAATATGATATTAATTGATGCACCTACGTTAAGCATGGATTTTGAACTGAGAAAATCCCCGGATCCTTGCACTTTGGAGGAAACCTTTTTGCAAAATAGCAAAAATGTTTTCACCAGCTTTAATTGTTTCATTTGATTTCAGTTTTTCTTTGAAACACATAATTTTTTAAAAAGTTAGCATACCGAGGAATGTGTTTAATAACATCAAGAGTGGGATATTTACCTCAACTTTGCAAAAAATTTCCATAATTCCCTCGTCCTTACGCTCGCTTTTCGTGCTTCTCAGTCGCGATGGGAAGGGTAGTAGTGGCTTGTACTCCTTCAAAATTGGCTTGGGGGGTCTTGGAATTACTTTTTCTTTATCTTCTTCAACCAACACTTCTTTATATTCTTCAGCTTTAGCTTCTTTTTCTTCCCCTTCCACATATCCTTCTTCCACCAAAACTTCTTCAAATTCTTCAACAACTTCGTCTGGTTAAGATGCGCTTGGGCCTCTATATGTTTTCCCACTTCTCAATGATATAGCACTAACATTGTGCTTCATACTGTTTTCTTAATGGCCCGGTAACTTTCCTTGAGATTCCAGACGACCCACAAAAGTGGTAAGTTGAAACACTTGCTGCTCTAGATTCTTAATATTAGCTTTGGTTTTTATCCAGAATGCTTGGGTGCTCGTGGCAAGACTCTTCACTGTATAGTCTAAGGCCACGCTGGAACTATTGGGTTGCTGATGTATGTTCTGATTCTGATAATTTAGGTTCTGGAAATTTTGATGTTGAAAGTTCGTCTGTTGAAAACCCGGTGGTGGCTGAAATTGATATCTTTGCTGATAATTATTTTGATAAAAATTTGGAGGCTGATTATAAGTCTTCTGTTGCTTGTATCCTCAAACAGCTTTGAGTGGAACAACATCCACTAGCAAAATCGGATACATATCAGTTGGATGTTCAGTCTTCAAATAGATGCCACATGGTTTCTACGCAGCTTCTTTTTCATTTGTCAAAAGCATAACAACTTTCGTCAATATATATATATATATATATATATATATATATATATATATATATATATATATATATATATATATATATATATATATATATATATATATATATATATATATATATATATATATATATATATATATATATATATATATATATATATATGAGCTTCCAAATGAAGATTTCTTACTTCCTAATCCGGATTTTCCATTCCCCATTCAGTCCAGTTGCCATGCTACTAGTAATTCAGAGTGTACTCTTAGGGTCTCCCGTTAGGTAATCACCAGAGCTTAGTCTTAGGAGCTTGTCTTAGTCCAATTTCATAGAGTCTGTGTGCCATCTGTGGGACCTCAAGTAAAACATCCATTGGGCAAGATACTAACTCCAAATTCTTATTCATGGCATTAATGAGAAAAGATGATTATGTGTTCAAAACCACACATTGTTGGTTACTAGCAAACTCCATTCATATCGAACTACTTGTAACTTGAAGCTACATGATTCTCATTGTGGGTATTAAGGTTAAGTTTCTCTCCAAAATATGGAAATTGAAACTTTTTTGCCTCTTAATATTCTCTGGCTTCACCGAATCTATCTTCTTGTGGGTGTTTTGTTCCAGTAAAATGACTCCCTTGTCCTTATATATAAATCTTTTCTCATTGTAGCTTATACTGGTGTGTCATTCGCTGCTTTTATGCCCCCAATCATCATCGACAGATCACTGTCAACCTTCTTCGATTATAAAAGGGTCAAACCTATCATCTCTTATTCACTTTGTTGACCTTCACAGTAAGTCAAGTAACTATCGTTTGAAAAATCTGTTGGGTGGTTTGTCTGTATTGACACATTTTTAATACCAAAAGATGTAGCATTTAGGCAGCGAGTGGATCTATATTGCTTCACTTATCTGCAAGTTTCTGAATGAACATTTGTATAATTAGAAATTTAGAGTCAACATTTGAGTTTAAGTGTATTTGTACCCTATCAAGCTTAAAATGATCATCTGCTATAAATTATCACAAAATATCTTAAACTACATTCTTGGATTTCTTACCAACTTTATTTGCGGCACCACTATTCGTTTTCCTGTATAGATTTTTACTGAGCTTGTACTTCCTTTAACTATAAATGAAAATTACTTTAGATTCTTGCAAAACATGTTAAAAAGAATTCTTGTTGAATGTTTTCTCAGATAATTTTTATTGTTGTTGCAGTTCATATGAAGCTTTTTTGGTGTGCTCAATTCCCTCAAAAATTACATCTAGTGGTATTCCTGCTAGTCTCTCATCTTTGGATATATGACTTGACCATTATACCCTTGTGTTTGGCTTCGCATATATTTATTTTTCAGTTTGTCTTTTGATGTCATTTGGTGTTTTTTAGTTGTTTCTCTTTATAATAAGTGTATTCATTTGGTCCAGGGGATTGAAAAGCAAAGGATTGACCCTGCTTATAAATTAAAGATACATCATGGGATTTTTTTGTTTCTTCTCTTTTGACATTTTTACCCCTGACTCTGGTATGAAGGATTTCTCAGACAATTTTTACTATTGTTGTTGTACATGTGAAGCTTTGTTGGCGTGCTCAATTCCCTAAAAAATCACATCCGGTGGTATTCTTGCTAGCTTCTCATCTTTGTACATATGAATTGACCATTATACCCTTGGGTTTGTCTTTCCTCTGATCCTGTTATGTCTTTATTTTGTAGCATATCTTTTGTTGTTTTTTGGCGTTCTTTTAGATGCTTCCATTATACACTTGACAACCCTATTTCAACCTTTTATTTTCCCCATGTTTCATTGGCTTCTAAAACTAATTTTCCTTGCTAATCTGAGCATAAAACAATAGCATACATGGGTTATTTTCTTTTGATTTTTGTCGTTATAACGTATTCACAACCATTTTATGTTATGTGTTGCTTATGTATATGTTAGGAATTAAAAGAAGGCCATGTACTTCACCCACTTTACTTGAATGATGCACCAGAACCAGATTCAAATACCGTATATAATTATTAGGTGAGACCTTTTTGTCTTTAAATAAATAATGTCAAGTTAGTTAAGGCTTTAAAGATTTCTAAGTTTCATCTGCCAAGTGTTTACTTCAATTGGTTTGCAATCGAATTGAAGGATAACGTTAGAAGTTGTGCTTTGTGGCATATACCAATTCCATTTTTTAATTGTTATCTTAAATGTATTGAAAAAAAACGTATTCTTTTCTTCCTGTTTACAATATTTTACTTTCATTTACTGCTATAAATGTGAAAACCTTTCGAATTAATGTTCTAATAAGAAATTATCTATGTGGCATAAAATATTACAAAAATGGTTTTTGTGGCGAAAACTATTATAGAAGAGGTCCGTACGGCAGAAATTTGTTACCAAAAGGTCCATGTGGTAGAAAATGTTAAAGAAATGATCTATGTGGGTTAGCTTATACACAACAAGCATTGGGCAATTATGTGAAGTTTGGAGGTCAATCAAGTTTTGTGTATTCTCGCTCCAACAATATTTAGTTTGATAGTTTTAACTTTTGAGTGTTACTAGCATGACATTTAGACTTATTAATATTTTTTGAGGACTTTTTGGTAAATTTGAATTTAAGTGATGATATTGTGTTTTGAGGACCAAATATTATTTATTATTTTACATCTATATTAAAATATCAAATCAAATTTTCAATATCATTATTTTTGTGGTGATATAATATGCCAAAAGCATGAAAATAGTATTTATATTACCAAATATATTAGTGGCAAAAAATAAATGCCACTAAAACCGAATAGTTTTTTAATGACATAAAAAAAGTGCCACTAAAACCCATAAGGCTGCAGCGACACAATTGAAAAGTGCCACTAAAGGCCTTTAGTGGCAGCGGTTTTAGTGACACTTTTTTTTGTGTCGCTGATACCCTAGGAGGCTTTTACTGGCAGTTTTTTGATTTTTAGTGGCACTTTTTCAGTGCCACTAAATGTAATTTAGTTTGTAGTGACGGGAGCATAAAGATATGATTTTTACAGTTTATACCAGAGTTAAATCCCAAAACAAAACCAATTTGACACTTGTTACTTTTACCAGTTGACACGAACAATTACAGATTCTATTAACTGATTAACTGGAATGATAAAACCCTAGCTAGGTGATTAGACTAACAAGAATTTAAAACCAAACATTGATTGCGCTCAAAACTGAAAAATCTAGATAGAAATACAAAACGAAAATCAGATATGAAAACTAATCACATGAGAAGTACTAGTCTATGCAGAACTGAAAACTAAAGTTTAGCCAGACATGACTAAAATTGAAATCAAATTAGATAAAGGAAACATTTACTAATCAATCTAGATAAACTAAATGTGTGAGATGATTCGCTGTCTTTAGATCTCAACAAGTCGCTGAAAGAATTCAAAAATCGCCTTTCGAAGTGATTTTCTCCGTCTAGAATCGTCTAACCTTTACAACTGATTATGAGGGTTGTATTTATACTCAAGGTGGAAGCTTCCGGAACGAGAAACTGATAACATGCAATCACATGGAGGTAAGTTGTGATCGCATGTACCTAGGCTGTGATTGCATGTTTTGAGTTTTTACTCCCAAATGAATTTTTGGCACCAAAAAACCTCGAAGACAAGTTGTGAGCAAAGTTACGATCGCATAAAGGCTCCATGCGATCGCATGGACAAGAGTTATAATCGCATATTTTGCCTAAGATGTCCGATTTTTTTTAGTTTTCAGAACATTTTGAATCTTGTCAATCGGGGTTACGGTTCATGAGATATGGTCAAAATACTGACAGGGGGTCAAAGCTACCGGCAACATTCTTTAGTTTCAGATTGTAGAATCTATCTTCGTGTGATCAATTTCATCGAATGTTTCTTGAGCAAAACATCATCCAAGCATTCATCAGAATCCTTCATAAGTTCCAAGCTCCCTTTTAAGCTCCAAACGCGCATACATTTGCTCCGAAAGCACTGCTCTAGTCGAACTATCTAAAATTGACATAAAAACATGAGCAATATGGGATTCAAACGAAACACATGAGTTGAAAATTATTTAAATAAATGTAATGCAAATGTGCAAAATATGATGCTAAATGATAATGAAAACTACCCTAAAAGATGCATAAAATGACATCTAATAGTTTTCGATCATAATAGACTTCTTGATCAGACCAAGGCTGAGTTGGGCAGGGTGACGAGAACCTATAGCGGATGCTTTGTGTGGGTGTTGTGCAAATATCTTGGAAAATGTGATTTAGCACCCTAAGTTTGCCAATGGTTACCGACAGATCCGACCTATTTGTTTGTTGTTGTAGGGGAGGTCTAGTCGAGCTATTCTGAAAGCATATATTGATGCATGGAATTATGACATTGATACTAGTGACTCTCGTTCCAGCCACACTAGTGATATAGATTAGGCTGTTGTTGATTTTGTCATGCTGGACTATGCTGCAATGCTTGGTTTGGTTTATATTGGCATTATAGGTCTAAGGAAACTGTGTACATTTAATGATGATGTAGTGGATGTACCTACTGCTGGTGGTGCAGGTGGTGGGGGGTTGCTGAGAGTGTTGATCCCAGTGTTGGAGTGAGCGATGATGTTGGTGTTAGACATAGTGGTGTGCAAGTCGATGACTAGGGATTAGATGTTTTAATGGTGTTACCCTTCGGGGTGTGAAAATATGGATACTTTTTGTTTTTTCTCTTTTGATGCCCCTATGTGACGTATGGATGTAAATCTTTGTAGGATCGATTTCATACAATTTCTTTTGCTTCCCTGTATTTTTAAGTGTCAATGATGATATCTATTGTGATGCTTTGCTTTACTTCAATTGTTTTACATTGATTTGTTTAATTTGGTTGCATGAAATCTCGTGTTTTCCTCAATCCTCGACTAAATCTTGTTTTTTTATATTATAGTTTTATTCTATTTCTATGTTTTCATGATCTACGAAATTTGTGATCCTTTAACACTTTAGTGTTAAGGCCTACGTTTGAGTCAGTTGTTCCAACCTGATAGTTTGCGTAAAATTTTGCCAAATTCTTGAATAGTCATGGGGCCAGTTGTTTCCTTGGGATAGGATCAATTAGGCCTGGTGGAATGTGCATGGAATTTAGGCATTGTTGTCAACCAACTTTAGGCTGAGATTGTTAGCTCAAATCCAAGATGTTTAAGTCAGGTGGCCTATGCGTGGAAGTTAGGCATTTCCACCAAGCAACTTTAGGCTGAGATTGTTATCTCAAATCGAAGATGTTTGGGCCTAGTGGCCTACACATGGAAATTGGGTGTAGTCACCAAGAAACTTCAGGCTGAGGATATCACTTCTCCTGTTAAGGTAGAAGAAACAAATAAACTTTCACTACATAGTTTTTGTCTACTAGTCATATCACAGATGGAAATACCCTTTATGACTAAAAGTTACAAATAGCGTTTTCGTAGACCAATGCTCAACATATTTCCTAAGGCAAAACCCCATATGTATCTTGGTTTGGCGAATAAAAGATATTATTATTTTGGAATTACTTGTGACTTGATCCATGAAGTAACTTTCCTAGTGCGGGTTGTTCCTATACTTAAATCTCCATTTTCAAGTACTCATGAGAGTTAGTGCAATATGCATTGTATGTCCAATCTCTATGGATAAATCTACCAACCTCATGAAAGTCTTAATTCCTATACTTACTCCTAAAAGTATGACTAATTGTGGAGTTTTGAATAAATTAATACTCGGGTAGTGGGTTCAAAACATGCGAAAGGAGAAAATAGTGATAAAGTAATGAAATGACTGATCTCCATCATATTTTAAGATTTATACTTAATAGTATCTAATTTAGATAAAGTCTTGTGCTACTTTAGTTCTTAGATTTTAAATAAAAAATTCCAAATGTTCTCAAGTCAAATCATTTTCATATCAAATGCTTCATAACTAAGTCTTATAGTCAAACTTGGTCAATAATATTGACTTAGCGAATGGATCAACAATATTTTTCTTTCAATATGATTCTATGTAACATCTAGTTTCGATATGTTTCTTATGTAAGGATTGTGGACCGTAATTTGATCGAATAAAGGTATTAGGATTCAAGGGAATAAAGTTTAGACCTTATTGTGTGTTGATAATACTGGTTAAGTGATTTAAATCCTAAATTTGTGCATTGGGGGCACAATGGTAAAACGGGAAAATGAGATTCTATAATTTTGTATGCATTAATAAATTAGGTTATGTATGTTGTAAGACAAAAGTAATTGGATAGATTTGTGGGGTTTGTGAAACCCTTTGCATGCATATAAAGATCACTGAAAATGGAGTAAGAACGAAGATCTCATGGCTGTTTGAAGCTGAAGATGAAAAACAGAAAAATCGGGAATTTATCTGAAATGCATGGGGAGCCCCCAGCTTAGTGAGCTATGTGTTTTTTAGGGTTTTTTTTTTGGGGGGGGGGGGGGGGTTTAAAGGCCATTTAACCCTAATGACTTTGTCATTTTCATTCTCTACCGCCTATAGAACACCTCTAATGAATTCATAGCCTCCATTAAAGTGTTTATAACTCATCCCCTATCTCAAATCCATTTTGGTACTCTCTTAATGTCCATTTGGTGCTTTCTTTTAGTGGTATTACTCTTATGAAGGAAGAATAGCAAGAAGGATTCGTCTTTGAAGCCATAAATTTGACGAACTCAACATCCATTCACATTTTCATAGAGTTTGAAGGGCTCTTGAGCTTTTTATTAATGTTTGGGATAATATATGGTCATTTCGTGGAGTAGAGAGTGTGTGCAAGAGCTCTCTTTACTCCATACATAAAGAAAGATGAGTTTTTGGTCATTTCTCAACTTAGGGTTTTAGATCTTAAAAGTTTGTGACCTTATAATGGATAAAGTTGGAAACTTTATCCATTTAGACATCGTGTTGATTCATATTTGAATTTTAGAGACTTGGACTTAATGGTTTAATTTGAGAAAGATGCATTCTTGGTCCCTTTGAGACTTAAAGTCTTGAGCTTGGTTGTTTGGACCATCCTAATGAATAAAGTCGGAAACTTTATCTATTATGATGCTATTCGGAACCATATGATGTTATGAGCCTTGGACTTTATGGACTAAGGTCTTCATAAAGAAAACACTTTCAGAATAACACCACGACGTGGCCAAGGAAGGCCTACTATGTGGTGGCGAGACTCATCATGACTCTTTTGTCAGTTGGCAACCACGACGTGCCAACAGTTAGCCACGACGTGGAGATTTGTTGAGTTGAATTTGACCATTTCCTTTTTGACCAGTTTGACTTTCAATCAAACTTAGGCAAAATCCAATATTTGGCTAAGGAATGGTCTCGATTTGGAATTAGGTAGCTTAGGTTAGTTGTTCTATTGCTGAGGTAGTTGTTGAGTAGTTTAAGTAAGTTTTATCATTATACTATGTATGAAACTAGGTGTTGTGATATGCTAGATTGTCTTTGTCACTAATGCATGTAAGACCATGGTTGGACCATGGCAGGAATGACTAGAGGTGGGATGTAGAAAAGGAAGTGATTGTAAGACTATGTTTGGATCATATCTTTCAGATAGATTGAATGGATCCTGTCAATATTTCACACTTTTGTTTGATGATGCTCTGATTTTTGTTTAGAGAATACATTTTACACTCTGATTATCCTTTTATGAAATGGAATGAATGGTTTTATCTTATTAAAAATTAATTTATTAATTGCCATTTTTGGTATGATACAAGTTGGTATCAGAGCCTTGTTTGAGGGATTCAGGCTAGCACTGGCTGCGTCTGAACTAAAAATGAGGACAAAGAAAATCTTTTTGCAAAAAGTTTTTCTAAAATGGTTTTCTATAAAGAAAAAAGATTTTATGCATGCAATCAGCTGGAGCTCAAGTAAGTGATGCATAGCACACCTATACATCATGATATGTTATATGTGTTATAATATAATATGTATACTAGACGTTAGAATCAGGATTTTCTTAGGCTTGCATGCTAGAATTTCTTCTTAGGAGAGATGATTTTTTATTATTGATATGTTAATTGTTAGAGATGTATGATAGTGTGTAGGCTAAGGATCTTCAGGAATTGCCCGATCTTTATGATGTCGTGTTGCTTGTTGGATTTGTTGCTCGAATATTACTTGCTTTATGTTATGTGAAACTCGTATTGATATTAATTAACTATAAAGCTAATTTATGTGTATTTTTAATGCACTAGTTTTTTATTTATAAGTCGTAATTTATCGCATCTAAACCTCACCTTACAGGCAGTGAACCCGATCGAGTATAGTATAGCTTTGATAAGCAAGGGTGTCAAACACAAGGGGAATGGTAGTGAATTAATTTAAAATATTTGATTATAGGTTACAAAACACACGAAAGGAATAAAGAAATGTTTATTAAATCTCAAACAAATAACTAATAACAATTCTCGATAAACTGACAGGAATACAAATTTCTTTAGGTACTTTGATTTAGATAAATTACTTCTTAAATTAATGGCTAACTACTTATACAATGGATAATTATTCATTATTCACCGATTCCTAATATGAATAGTGTCATGGTCACGACTGCTAATCCTTTGATTTCAACACAATTATTAACTCATTGGTCAAGTGAACAAATAATCATGTAAATCATTATTTGGTTCGTATTAAGCAAGATTTGACCTTATTTAACTCTAATAGTCTTAGAATTTAAATCATGCAGCGAATGGTTATTCTACTCATGCACACACATTAAAGTTCATTACTTTATTTCCTAACCCTAGGTTTTGGTCAAAACTCTAGTCATAATCACCAATGATCATTGGACAACTATGATTCAAACTAACATAGCTAGATGGTCATCTAAACTTTATTAATTCAGCAGTAGGAAACAAAACAACAATCTTTAACACATATGGATCTTCAATCAAGCTTGACAAAATAAATTAAATAAGAATAAATAATCCAAATAGCAATTAAACCAATAATTCAAAGATTCATTCAATCATAAGCACAAAGTAAAAGGTTTTAACACCTAAATGAGAAAGTAAACTCAAAATGGCATCACAATGGAATGCAAACATGGTCACGATAACAAACCACATGATTACCGACATGAATCCGCTCTCCAATCCCTTAGATCTTCGCTCCTGTCAGCTTAACGGCCTTCCGGCCGCCTTCTAGACCCTCAAAACGGCCAAATACATGTTACTTGTCGACTAAGGATGGATGGTAGTCGGCATTCTCCTTCTGGTTGGCCGATATCCTCTATTTATAGCTTTTAGAACAAACCTACTTACGTTGGGCATAGGTCAAATTACGTTGGGCGTACAAGGAATCCTATCGCGATCCATACTTCGGGACACCAGCTCACTATGTTGGGCGTAATGATATTTACGTGGGGCGTAATCCTTATCTCAACATTACGCTTGGCATATGTTATATTACGCTGGGCATAATGACAGTCTTCAACATTTTTCTTTCTTTTTGCTTCTAAGTCTAGTTTCCGCTCCGATCTTTTCTCTTCCGCTTTATTGACAACTAATAGTTGTAAATCATAATTCAAAGCATTATAAGTACCTTTTAGTTCTAAATAAGAATAATAAAGGATAAAATACTAAGATATAATGTATAATAATATGTATAAAAATACACATATCAAAATACCCCACACTTAGCCTTTGCTTGCCCCCAAGCAAACTTACTTTTAATTTACCAATATCGCACAAACAATCCAATTTAAACTCAACCATTATGCCAAGACCGCAACGCATGCATTTGTGTCTAAAATTTTTCCTAAGGACCCACCTCAATTGTAAATACTCACAATCCTCATAAACACTCGCCCACTTCTTTTGAACAATGCTCATTTTATGCAACCCTCCGAATCCATCCTTGGAAAACTCTCTAACCTTAAGGTATTTTTGTAAAGCTACCCAAGCATACATAAACTAGAGAATTACAACTTTTTAGATACCACAATATGGAGCTCTTGAATTCTTCACTTCTTTTATATTTGATCTTCAATTTCTTTGAATTCACCATCTTTGTGTAATTTTTGGTATCTTCAACTTTTTATACTTTAGAATTTTTGATCTTTGATCTTTGATACTTCTATAGCTCCAAAAATTCTTCAATTTTTTCACTTTTTGGTAATTTCTCTCTCTTTTTTTACATGTACTCACTCTCTTTTTTTTCACTCAAAAACCTACATGCTTAAGCAGGGGCGCTTTACTTCAACCCTTATTGGTTAAGGTCTTAGTTTTCCTGGATACATTTCAAGTACAGGCTGCAAAACATATTGCATTCCTCAAACTAAGCGATGTTGTATTTTTGTGCCATGATTTCACTAGAATAAACGGGGCTACAAATGCACTATAACATATATAGGCTCAACTAAACATTTGAGTTGTCATCAGATCATCCCATACAATATTAGCAAAATTTTAAATTATCACTAGATTTTCCTAAATTAAACTACTTTTCAACTTCATAAAAATTTTTAAATTTTAAATTTTCTAAGTCTAGCAAAATTTTCAATTTTCTTATTCAACCCCCTACCCCACACTTATTTCATACAATGCCCTCATTGTATGCATAAAACTAATTAAGCACATAAAAATAATAAAAAGGGAGAAAAAGGAACAGACTCCCCTGGGGTAGTTGTGGCGAGATTGAATGGGGCTGCTAAAAGTTGCTCCAAAAATTGCTTGAAGACTGGAAACTGGAACTGCTGCTTCTGAATGTGCCGGAAAAATGAAATCAAGAACGCCAACTTCTAAAATGTGGTGCAAAAGATTGCAAATAAATGCAATGTGTAGAAACCATGATGTTGGAAAGTGTCAACCACGTCGTCTCGTTGAATGATGTGAAATCTAAACATGGCCACAATGTGAAAATTGTTGGTCACGTCGTCATATCAAGAATGGTAGCCTCCTCTCGTGATGAAAAACTCCCCCACGACATAGGAAAGTGCCAACCATGTCGTGGTAGCTGGGATAATACTTCTACCGTGCATCGAAATAAAACTCTATGGTGTAGGAACAACTCATCCATACTATAGGAGTCATATATAATAGAAACATCACTATTCTAATATACTCTCACAATATCGACTCGCACCCCACACTTATTAGAAGTTGTGGGTCTTGACTATAAACTTCAAACTCTCACACGACTTTCTCTCTTGTAATAAAGCAACAGGAGGACCTAGCTACTGAACTTACTGCCAGCTTTCTAAGGGTGAAAATTTTGTAAAGATCTAAAACAATCAAAGAGCATCAACACGGAGAACAAAATACATAAACCAAAATAAAACATCCTAAATTAAACTAATTACATACCAAAATAAAATACTAATACTAATTCTAAGCAACGCAAAATAAACTAAAAATAACATAAAAATAAAAATAAAAATAAAAATAAAAATAAAAATAAAAAGGAGAAACTAAATCACTCGTCATCCTCATCATCGCGCTGTTGTGTCCCAGATGTGCCAACTCCATCCTGTCGTGGTTGGTATGGTGGAGGAAAAGGAACTGGGTACTGAAAACCCTGATGGGCAAAGAATGCGGTCAACACATGCCCATACCACTGCTGCCTACTCTCCACTATATTAAAACGCTCATCCGTGCCTAGAAAGGTAACGTATATCGATCTACGGCTCTGGTCCCTGATGCACTCCTCGAGGAGCACGTCTACGCCTCCCCCGTCACTCAGGTGCTGGCTCCTCTGCCCCCTCCTCGTCGGCCATGTCATCTAGTCGTATCCGGATAAAACCATCCTCACCTCTCTGAAGTACATGCATCGACTCCATCAACTATAAACTCATCGACCTCATATCATAAAACACCATCGATCTAGTGATATCCCTCGTCAACAACTAATATGATCGAGCCAAGCGTGATGAAGTGGCCACCACAAATCGGGTTATCCTCACGAAGCCCCCTGACTCTCCTCCCCATGTAAGTAGCTAAAGCAACCGGGAGGTTCATGTGTGTCCCTGGAGTAACAAGAGTCCATAGGAAATCCAAATCTGTAGAAAGAACTCTCTCATTATTCTTATGATGCGTGAGAGATATAGAAATCAAACGATGCAGTAATCTGTAAGTGTAGACCGAATCATCTTCCCTCGAGTAGTAGAAGGTATGTAAACTCCCCCAGTAATCTCGTCCCAAAAAGTATTTTCATTGTAGTCATCCGGCCATCCCGTAAGACAATCAGCAAGGAATGTCGAGAAGTGGACACTCCTCGTCTCGTCTGCAGTGTAAATCCCAACCCTAGTGGCAAGCTCAATCATGCTGCACTCCCGACTCACACCACCAAGTCGAAAGGAAAAAGTTGTCCTGTCATTGGGTGTCTTCCTAGGATCATAGGAAACTACAAAATAGAACTCCAACAAAAATTCCCGATAAACAGGCTCCTGAATCCCGAACAGTCTTTCCCAACCCCGACATACGAACAAAGACACACCACTCGCGTCCAAGTGGGTGTATTGCAAAAAATTACAGATCAGCTCGTCAAGTCCAGTTTGGGATGCCAATCCCCAATCGAATGAAGGTGCAATGTCAATCTCCTTAGTAAGCAGCAAACTCAAATTGTTTACATATTTGCCCTGAGTTTCATTATTCAAGGTTTGTGGGAATTGCAAAAAACAGTGATCGGTTACGTCCTCGGGTGGGTTCGTTCTTGACTTCTACGAGCCATAATTTGCAAAAATAAGAACAAAAGAAAACAAAAACCAAAAATACCCAAAGCATTAAATAGATTGTATATGAAAAATAGTAGGCTGGGCATGAACTTACGTTGGGCGTACATCTGGCGTACGCTGGGCGTAAGTCCAGATGCTCATATATGTTCTCTGTTCGGTCATTGTTTAGCCATAATCAATATTTAACAAATATTCGTATATATAGAGAGGGAAGTTGAATACGGGAGTTATACACAGGGCGTATGTCCAGCGAACGCTAAGCGTACGTCCTGTGCTTTGAATCGATGGCTATTCCACGGGATTAAGGCCAAATTAAGTCCAACGGTTTGATCCAATGATCAAAATCAGTCTATTTAAGCATAAGCTAGCACAAATTCATGTAAAATCGGCCCCAATTGATGAAGTGTATAAACCCTAGATTCCGATTTAGACATAATGTCGCAATTTCACTGAATTAAGCACAAATTAACGCAATATGGTAACCGAATATCATACCTTTGTGTTGATTTCTAACACCCCATCTGGCACGTATCGCAATATTGTCCGCTTTGGGCCACTCGGCAAGAGGACTTCCCAGGGGGTCACCCATCCTGGTACTACTCCCGCCCGAGCACGCTTAACCGCAGAGTTCTTATGGGATCTGCTGCCCTCACGGCTTTAAAACGCGTTGTGATAGGGAAGGTATCCACACCCCTTATAAGGAATGCTTAGTTCTCCTTCCCAGCCGACGTGGGATCAGATCTAACCCACTTTCACCCCCCATTATAGGGTTCGACGTCCCCGTCGAACACATCGACCCGTGTCCTGATACCAACTGTGACATCCCCATTTTCACGGCCAGAAAAGACCGATTTTGTTTATTCTTTACAGAAATCAGAGTACTTCTTTTAATAAAAATGTTGCAGAATTTGTTCCCAGAAAAACACGATAAATACGTTTTTTTTTAAAACATTTTCGAAGAAACGTATTTTGTTCATTTTAAAACATTTGGGATGTCATCGTTAATACAGAAACATAAGCATAAACAGAACTTACATTTATTTACACTAGTGATCTACATCTCTTTAAATCTCTCAGTGTAATGTCACTTCATATCGTCACCTGATATAAACAAACTGAGTGGGTCAGGTTGGGAAACCTGGTGAGTACACAGGGTTTTCAACCCACAATAATATAATTATTATGTTTAAATAATCAAACAATCAACTCAATTACCCATCCCCATTATCTTCTTTATTCTTAAGGATCTACCCTAAGAATCAACCATTCCTCGTTCATACATTCCTAAGGATCATCCTAAGGGATCGGCACGAAGTCCATCGTCACCGGGGTTTAGGCACTAAGTCTGCATAGTCGCCAGAATTTATACAATAGGCACTAAGTCTGCATAGTCGCCAGGGTTTTGGCACCAAGTATGCATGATCACCAGGGTCTAGGTATCAAGTCTGCATGATCACCAAGGTTTAGAGTACACCGAGTGAACACATCGTTCACAACACCTACAGATTGTGAGCCTGCTAGTGCTCCATTGGACTATCTAGAATAGTCCGTGGTTGTCATCAATACTCTGCTGAATGACTGGGACATCGTTTGGGAAAAAGGCTTCTCACATCGTACACCTCTCACCCATACCTCATAGTCTATATCACCTCTCAACTCATTGTCCAACTCATATTTCATCTATTATATCTACCCATGTTTTACCCCAACATTTTCGTAGATATAAAATACATATATATTTTAAATCATTTAAAACATGTATAAAATCTTTCACCGAGCATAGACAGCAAGTAAACAGACAATATGCACACATAGCATGTAGTAAATACTTCATATCTATGTATAAGTTGAAGGGGACCATGTACTCACTTGAAAGGTGGTGACTAAGTACTCAAACAGTGCTTCGATACTCTCAAAACATTTTCCTTCGATAAAACCTAGTACCAACACCACTAGGGTTTAGTCTAACGATAACCGCGACAAATTAATTAGTCTGACTATTGTTATTATTATTATATAAGCGTTAATAACACTCAATATAACTCATAATAATAGCCCAAATAATTATTTTAAGGACCTAATAACATTCCTATAATTATTTGAAAGCTATATTAAAAATAGCGTAAGCGTAGCACACTTATAGCAAATTTTATCGAAAACCGGAATTTAATTGGAGCAGCATTTCGAAACCGAAAGACTCCTTTTTCTCGGGACTCCGGGAGTCTTGGGGCTTCCTTAGGGTGCTAGGTATTTTTCCTAGGGCTTAGGGGTGGTTTGGGAAGCTAGGGAGAGAAAGAAATTAGAGAGAGAAAGGATTTTGGTGTGAAAAACTCGGAAACCTTCGCATGCTATTTATAGCCCCAGCAGCCTCAGATTACGCTGCGCGTCCAGCAGCTACGCTGGGCATAGTCTCGGATAGGGTCGCCAGCTCGCACTTTGGAAGAGGATAAGGACTGAGGGTACGCTGGGCGTACCGAACTCCGACGCGGGGCGTAAGGCGAAGCGAGGCGACGTGGCGTGATCCGAAGGGTGCTTTGTTGATCGACGATGGACGGCTGCGATGAGGCCACGTCATCTATCTCGCATCAGATTTCGCAATTTGCATGCTCAACTTTAAAAATTCGTAACTTTCGCGTACGACCTCCGTTTTCGATGTTCTTTATATCCACGAGAAGGTGGGAACGTACTCTACAACTTTCGTTTAGACTTCGTCGGCTAATTTTGATTCGATTTTAAATTTTATATTATTAACGGGTCGGGATAGGATTGGTCCGTCAAATCCTCATAACTTCTTCATTCGACGTCCATTTTCACCCATCTTTTTCTCGTTACGCTACTTTTAACGAGATCTTCGATTCTCGTTTAGGTCGTGTCGGCTAAAAACCGCTCGATCTAATATTCAAATTTCAGGCTGAGTGGGTTAGTTCTGATCCCACATCGGCTGGGAAGGAGAACTAAGCATTCCTTATAAGGGGTGTGGATACCTTCCCTATAACAACGCGTTTTAAAGCCGTGAGGGCAGCAGATCCCATAAGAACTCTGCAGTTAAGCGTGCTCGGGCGGGAGTAGTACCAGGATGGGTGACCCCCTAGGAAGTCCTCGTGTCGAGTGGCCCAAAGCGGACAATATTGTGATACGTGCCAGAGGGGGATGTCACAGTTGGTATCAGAGCATTAGTTTAAGCAAACTAAGAATATGGATTTATTTCTAGACTTAAACTTAGAATGCTAAGCGATGATTGTGAGGTGTGAGCACTAGCTTATTTTAGGAATGATGCCTAAATTGCTTTTATGTGCTAAACGATTTGTTATAGTTTGATCGGATCTATGGTCTGTTGCCGACCGGATCTGGAAACCTTATGTGTTTAGGATTCTAAACGTATGAATACGATATTAGAACTAGCATATAAACGTTTCGGAGGGATAAGGATGATTTAAACTTCAATCCTAAATAAAGATCTAGATTCGCCTTATTCGGTGTATAGATCAAGATGGCAAGGACCCGTAGCGGAAACGTAAACACAAATGGAAATAGGAACCAACCCCCTCAACACCCAGTGGTTCAGCAAATACCTGTTGTAGAAGAAGTTGCACCTGAGCCAGTCACCATGGATGGAGTTCAAGCCATGATTCGAGCTATGCTAGCTGAACAAAGGGCAGAAATGAGACAGATGTTCCACGAAAATAGGGACGAACCTACCATACATGTTGAGCCAACCAAGCCAATTCCCAAACAATCTGAGTAAGGGAACTACAGCCGCCAAGCAAGTCAAGTGGGGACTCAAGGCGAACGAAGGGATGGCCCGGAGGGGAGAAACGACAAGGATGGGCGAATGTACAAGAATTTCTTGGGTGCAAAACCACTGAGTCTCTCAGGAAGCCCGAAGCCGGTTGAGATTATGGATTGGATCTCTGAGATGGAGATGGTGTTTGAGAGCTGCAGCTGTAGCGAGAAACAGAAGACTGTCTTCGCAGTAAGACAACTGAAAACTAGAGTCTTGAGCTGGTGGAAGCTATTGGCAGATACGATGCCACGAGGAAAAGCCCTAAGGATGTCATGGGAAGAGTTCTTGGAACAGTTGAAACTGTAGTACTGCTCAGAGATAGATCTGATAAACCTAAACAACGAGTTTCAAAACCTGAAAAAAGGGAAGATGAGTGTTGATGAGTATGCCACCGCATTCACCGAGAGGATGAAGCTATTCCCCTACTTGGTTCCTACTGAACTCTCAAAGATCGATAGGTTTGCTAACGGACTGCCCACAGACTTCGTCCCAATGGTCAAAATGGAAACTACCTTGAAAACAGCTGTTAGAGCAGCTAAGAATGTAGAGACCCATATAAGAGAAAGGGGTCTAGAAAAAGACAAGGCAGGAGAAAAAAGGAAGCATGAAGGATCTTCAAAATCCAACAAAGAAAGGAAATTCTCAAAAACGGAAGAAGGAGGAGGAGGTGAATCCAAGTGGTGCAAGAAGTGTAAAAAGAAGCACTTCGGGAAATGTGGCGAGGAGGTGACTTGCTACAAATGTGGAAAGACAGGGCATTACGCCAGCAAGTGTACGTCCAACAAGAAGGTGTGCTATGGATGTAACAAATAAGGGCATATCTCTAGGGACTGCCCAAAGAAAAACGAGGCAACAAGACCAAACACGCCACCAAGGCCAAGGGCATTCCACATGATCCTCGACGAAGCAGAAAACCGTGCGAGGAATCAAGGATGAGGACTTCATATCCGAAGATCAAGTTATGCAGTAGCCATAGTATTGTATGATGTAGCCTATTAGAGGCATAGTCTAGGGTGAAATTGAACACCTATGTAATAATTTCAAGAAATAATAAAACCTTCGTTTTGTTATCTGATGTGTTAAAATTTTATGTGATTTTCTTGTATGGTGACTTGGGGACTGTGAGACAATACTTGGGACGAGTATGAGTAGGTGTGAAAGGTAGTAGATGCATATACTACCGGAAGCACAGGACTCACGCTTGGATCAGGGAAAGTCACAAGGTTACCAAGAAGCTAGTAAATGATTTCGTTTTATTCAAGCATGTCGTTACCATCATTTTGGTAATGACTAAAAATATTTTTGATATTCCGACCCAAGTGGTCACATTGAATTGAGTCCGACTACGATAAGTATGAGAACCAAGTTTGATGTAGCACCGACTTAAGCCAGAAGAATTAATCAAAGCAATCAGTAGAGGTATCGCGACGGTTGCTAGAAATGCTACCTTTTTAAGATGTGATTTAGAACATGAAGGAAGGTATAGTCTGTTCTGGAATTTGACTCTAAGAGACTTGAGTTTAAGATTTGCAACATATGATGAGAGGTCATTAGAATATGACACATCAGTCCATTGAAGTAATAAAAGAACTTATCTCAAGTTCGTATCAACTGAGGATTGACATTGTGGCTTGAAGGTCATATCTTAGAGTCTAATGTGAGATAGAGAGCGGATGTAGGATCGAGCACCGCCTGTAGTCAAGGAGTCCAAGAGTTAGATACTCATTCGAAGAAACATCAAATTTATGAATTAGGATGAAGAGATAACGTATGGAGTCATCATGTGAGCCCTGTTTCGTTGATGATTCCGGGACGTAATCATCCTAAGGGGGAGACAATTGTAACGCCCGCAAATCCGGGCTAGTCAATTAGAGGCAATAGGGGTCGAAAACGACTTTTTGACAAAAGATTATTTAGAACAAATAATCTTAAACAAGTTTTAGAATATGTCACAAGGTTTCCGTACATATAAAGAACGCCGAAATCTAAGTTATAACGAAGAAGTTATGACCCGTTGAAGTTTCGCGACGGAACCGGCATGATACCGGGAAGCGTAAATAGTGAATTTACGATAGAGCCAGATTTAGCCTTAGCGATCTATACGAAAGTCGTAGAATATTTTAAACTAAGAACATCGATAAAAAGAACGCCCAAATCTGACTTCATATGAAGAAGTTATGATTTTTCGAAGTTTCAGACTAGCAGTGTACAGCCCGAAATTCGAATATTAGATCGAGCGGTTTTTAGCCGACACGACCTAAATGAAAATCGAAGATCTCGTTAAAAGTAGCATAAAGAGAAAAAGATGGGTGAAAACGGACGTCGAATGAAGAAGTTATGAGGATTTGACGGACCAATCCTATCCCGGCCCGTTAATAAAATAAAATTTAAAATCGAGTCAAAATTAGCCGACGAAGTCTAAACAAAAGTTGTAGAGTACGTTCCCACCTTCGCGTGGATATAAAGAACGTCGAAAACGGAGGTCATACGCGAAAGTTACGAATTTTAAAATTGAGCATGCAAATTGCGAAATCTGATGCGAGATAGATGACGTGGCCTCATCGCAGCCGTCCATCGTCGATCAACAGAGCACCCTTCGGATCACGCCACGTCGCCTCGCTTCGCCTTACGCCCCGCGTCGGAGTTCGGTACGCCCAGCGTACCCTCGGTCCTTATCCTCTTCCGAAGAGCGAGCCAGCTGGTGCGAGTTGGCGACCCTATCCGAGACTACGCCCAGCGTAGCTGCTAGACGCGCAGCATAGTCCGAGGCTGCTGGGGCTATAAATAGCATGCGAAGGTTTCTGAGTTTTTCACACCAAAATCCTTTCTCTCTCTAGCTTCCCAAACCACCCCTAAACCCTAGGAAAAATACCTAGCACCCTAAGGAAGCCCCGAGGCTCCCGGAGTCCCGAGAAAAATGAGTCTTTCGGTTTCGAAACGCTGCTCCAATTAAATTCCGGTTTTCGATAAAATTCGCTGTAAGTGTGCTACGCTTACGCTATTTTTAATATAGCTTTCAAATAATTATAGGAATGTTATTAGGTCCTTAAAATAATTATTTGGGCTATTATTATGAGTTATATTGAGTGTTATTAACGCTTATATAATAATAATAATAGTCAGACTAATTAATTTTTTGCGGTTATCGTTAGACTAAACCCTAGTGGTGTTGGTACTAGGTTTTATCGAAGGAAATTGTTTTGAGAGTATCGAAGCACTGTTCGAGTACTTAGTCACCTCCTTTCAAGTGAGTTCATGGTCCCCTTCAACTTATACATAGATATGAAGTATTTACTACGTGCTATGTGTGCATATTGTCTGTTTACTTGCTGTCTATGCTCGGTGAAAGATTTTATACATGTTTTAAATGATTTAAACTATATATGTATTTTATATCTACGAAAATGTTGGGGTAAAACATGGGTAGATATAATAGATGAAATATGAGTTGGACAATGAGTTGAGAGGTGATATAGACTATGAGGTATGGGTGAGAGGTGTACGATGTGAGAAGCCTTTTTCCCAAATGATGTCCCCGTCATTCAGCAGAGTATTGATGACAACCACAGACTATTCTAGATAGTCCAGTGGAGCACTAGCAGGCTCGCAACCTGTAGGTGTTGTGAACGATGTGTTCACTCGGTGTACTCTAAACCTTGGTGATCATGCAGACTTGATACCTAGACCCTGGTGATCATGCAGACTTGGTGCCAAAACCCTGGTGACTATGCAGACTTAGTGCCTATTGTATAAATTCTGGCGACTATGCAGACTTAGTGCCTAAACCCCGGTGACGTGTGACTTCGTGCCGATCCCTTAGGATGATCCTTAGGAATGTATGGACGAGGAATGTTTGATTCTTAGGGTAGATCCTTAAGAATAAAGAAGATAATGGGGATGGGTAATTGGGTTGATTGTTTGATTATTTAAACATAATAATTATATTATTGTGGGTTGAAAACCCTGTGTACTCACCAGGTTTCCCAACCTGACCCACTCAGTTTGTTTATATCAGGTGACGATATGAAGTGACATTACACTGAGAGATTTAAAGAGATGTAGATCACTAGTGTAAATAAATGTAAGTTCTGTTTATGCTTATGTTTATGTATTAACGATGTGATGAGATTAAAACTTAATCTTAAAGATCGATTAGATCTCAAACAGGTAATTAATGATTAAACAGCAAGAACACGAAAGTAAAGAACAAGTCAAGAATGAATCAAACGTGTCGAATGATTATAAAATAACCCTCAGAAGAGCTCGATCAAGAACATCAACTGTAGAGGGTTGGAGGTTTACAAGAACAATAAAGAAATCTGTAATGCTATCGTTATTCTCTAGATTGTTAACCTAATATGCATGCAAGCATATACTTATATAATAAACAAGTAAGCTCACGGTATGGACAGGCCCAAAACCGGAGTACAAAATTAATAGACTAACAGCCGAGCCCATTGACGCAATCTTCAAACGAATCTTCAACCCAACAATCTCCCCCTTTGCATCAATTGGAGCGAGATGTTCACTTGTTACTTGGGCCAGCAGCTGAGACAGGTACCTTCTTCTTCACAGTGTTAAACAGACGCGTGATGAGAGCAAGTATTGTATGTCTAAACCTGATGTACCACTGGATCATGTCATTGAAGTACTTGACATCATCCGCTGCATTCTCTTTACACCTTCGGATGATCGATAACACGTGCTCTAGACAAGCAGTGGTGTAAAGATGTTTGTCAGCTAAAGCAAAGAGACATTTTTGTCCTTCCGCTCTAGTGAACATAACCGAATTGCATCTCGGGTCGATCTTGCCCATTTGCATTTGATTGAGATCACTGGCCGATCCCACAGGAGCTATCTTTGGTTTCTTCTTGAAGACTGTGGCAACCTCCTGATCCATAAGGGCAACCTCCATGATGTAACAGACTAACATCCTTTTGAGATGGTCTATAATAGGACCATATTCGGCTTCATCAGTCAAAAGGATATTATGCAATACAATCCAATCATGAGGATTTAGATTCGGTAAGACTGCCAAAGATATAAGGTGTTCAGTTCTTGCAGACCCTCGAATCACCTTGAACCGAACGTTGATGAACCTTCCTTCGGTATAAGGCTTCAAGACCCGAACGTTCACTATCTTCTGGGCGCTCCATGTTTGATACTGAGGACGAGCAGCCTTCAGATAGAATTCGATCAACTCCCTATCCACATCAGGGTTCGGATGAGGGACTTCAAAAATGTTTGAGAAGGCGTGGAAGATAAACGCCTTTCGAGTCAACGGCATGTCGAACTGCGAATCGACAGAATTATAGCAGTCGAATGAGATAACCGGCTCGAGCCATAAGATGCTAGGAGTATCTATGGCCTCCTTAATCATTCGCTCCTGATTCCAGGCAGGGAAGAGAGTCTTCCTGCTCTCAAGGAGATCGTGGGCTTCTTTCTGCTTGCGTTTGGCTTCTTCAGCCTCTTACGCCACACGATTGATATCATCATCCACATTGCGACTGTTTTTGCGTTTCAACAAGTCCGCAATGGTTTCATCATCTTCATATTCATCTTCTTCCTCAGCTAAGTTCTTCCCTTTATTCTTCACACCCGAACCCGAAGCTTAACCAGTCGGAGTTGGTTCGGTTGTGTGAGTAGCTTTGGAGGAAGGAGGTGGTTTCGATCCGGACTTCACTTCTCCCCCTTGTTTCGGATCGGACACGAAACTAGGTAAGCCTTCGATTTTGCTGAGAAGGTCCATGGCAGGAGCAAGTTTTTCAGCAAGGGTTCGCCTCACCGAATGATTGAGAATCGGATCGTGTGCTTCTAGGATGTTAGATAGGGCAGCATGTACATCCGAAACACATGTTTTTATGACCTCCCGTTCGGATCGAAGAGCTTCAAGCTGTTGCTGTGAGTTTGAAAGCTGAGTGCTCTTGACCTTAAGGGCGGTGGTTTTGCTTGCCAGAACGTCCATTAGTGAGTTTTCAGCTGCGAGATCCTCTTGAAGCTTAGCGAGGCGCTCATCAATGGAGGCACGAAGGGCCGAGTTGTCATCGCTGATGGATTGGCGAAGAGTAGCGAATGACTGTAACTCCGTTGAGACGAACTTGGCCAATTGCTGAACGATTGGTTCCAAAGTTGTCTTGGTGGCATCAGCGCTCTCCTGTAAGGACTTTAACAGGGAAGAGGCGTCTGAGAATAGTTTATCGACTATTGCGGTCGCAGCCTCACATGCTTTTGTGGAGGCGTCTATGGCGGCAGTGGCTGAAGCTACAGAATCATGTTGAGCCCTGGAGAAGGCATCAACAATCTTATGAAGAGCGGCTTCAGAGAGAGAGGACTGAGAGTTCGTGGATGACGCAAGAAGCAGATCAACCTTCTCGTTTAGCTCCTTCAGATGTTTCTTTGTCACTGGAGCATCATCCTCTTCGTCACTTTGAACCTGAAACGGACTAAAATAGACCGAATCGAAGGTCATGTTTTCACCGCCAAGGAACGGGTTATCTCCATCAGAGGCATGATCTGGAGATGGTGGGGGTGGTGAAGCTGGGGGTGTGGTGGTTTTTGTAGGTTCAGGTTGAGTGGTTGTGGGGGTAGTTTCGGGTGGTGGTTGAGCGTGGGTAGGTTCGGTTGTATGCTGGGTTTCGGTTTGAGGTGGTTCGGTTACGGGTGGTGTTTCGGTTGCAGTGGTATGAACCCCCGTATCAGATACGTTGGTTGTAACCTTTGCAGTGGTTGTTGTTGTATCTGTGAAAATGGGTGGTGGTATAGGGAAAGAGGTTTGAGGAATAGTGATAGTGGGGGTTATGGTGGGAATGGAAGTAGGGATGGTTTGAGGAGGTGAAGGAACTGGCGAGACATGAATTTCCATGTTTGGGGTAGGTGATCGGGGTGGGGTGTTGCCTCTTTGAGGGGTTTCGCCTCCTTGAGAGTCGTCCGAACCCGAACGCTCGTTTTCTGAGTCACTTGAAGAAGAAGGGATAAGAAGTTTTCGCTTCGGTTGAGTCTTCCTTCTCTTCGGCTGCGGTGACTGGGCAGGTTTCGTTTGTTTCCTCTTCCTGGGAGAAGGACCTTTAGGAGCCTTGGTCACTTGCTTCCCTTTTTCCGCCTTTTTGCCCCTGTTAACCGGTTTGTCAGCATCGTGGATGGACTTTAGCATTTCCGGTGTAAGTTCCCTAGGTCCAGTCGCCCTGAACTCCTTAATCGTCCGAATGATCCTGCTGTCAGAGGGAACATCGCCATACATTGTCTCCGGAATAGAGCCAATGAAGGAAAATTTAGATGCATAAGAGACGATGATCTTCGTGGTATGAAACGTACCGATCGAAGACATCGATGCACCAGCAGCAGTTGGGACATCATGCTTATCCATCGCCCATTTGGTGATAAGAATCCAGAACCGGGAAAACGACACCTCAGAATGTCGTGATGAAGAAGAGAGGCTCTGGATGAGCTGTTGCCAGAGGACCAACCCAAAGTCTAGGTTGATTCCGTTGTAGATAGCATACATAATCGACAAGAACAGTCGACTAGAACCGTCGGATCCTGAGCTCCGTTCAGATAAGCCCTTGAAGAGGACTGTGAACATGCCGTTCCACTGTGGCGGCAAGCAGGATTTCTTGAACTTTGCAACGGAGGTGAGGACCTCCGTGTACCCCATATTATAGAACATGTTGTAGAGATGCCCAACCGGAATCGTCTCCGGATTAATTCTCGATGGGTCAGCAGCCAACCGTAGCAAAGTGCAGAATCGCTGTCGAGAAATGGAGGTCTTGTGATTAGCAACCTCGAAGAACACCCGCTCGACTGCTTTGTCGTAATAGGCAGTTGCATACACCTGTGAGAGAATCGCCATGGGCACAGACTCAATCCTGGAGAGAGCCGGAGCGATTTGGGAGTACTTCAGACACTCGATGATCGGCGACATATAAGAGTCGTACGCCAGAGGGTTGAGGTCGATCACCAAGCATTGTTGAGGACGAATGGGAAGGATGTGTGAGGTAGCATGGACTGAGGATGATTCCGCCATTGTTGATGGTTGAAAGAAGAAGATGAACAGTAAAGCTTTTGGGAGTTTTTGCTCTCTAGAAAATCCGGAAGCAGTAAAAAGGTAAATGAGAGTATAGACTGCCTTTTATAGTGGGTAAAAGGAGAGAGAAAAATCGTTGCAAATCTTTTATGCGATGATCACGTAGGAGAGAGAGTGTCAGATTCCTAGGATCACGCCACCCAACAAGCACCGTTTCAGAACAAGCCGTTTCAAATCCTCACGCGCCTTTAAGAGCCAGAGAGGTGTCGCTTGAAAGTCACACACGCGTCCATGATGTCAGTAAAAGAGTGGGCGTTTCAAATTCACACGCGCTCCCTTTTTACCACCGGTTGAAATTCAATCCTTTTATTTCCCGCCTGAGTCAGCAACCTTTCGTCTTATCTTTTAAATGACATCTTTTGAATTAAATACCCACGTGGATGAATTTTGACCACAGCTTGATAATTAACCACCAATGCAATAATACAGCCTGTAATAATTAGTAACGGAATTTTGGAAAATCAAAGATTTTCGTGCTAAGAGTGTAAAAAAAAAGGAATAAAGCAACTCTTTTAAGGAATAAATGTGATGTCAATAATGACACGAAACAAGTGATCCCGGGCACGAATCTCTTCCTTCAAGATCAAGAGAGACCTTAAAGTGTTTCTGTGGATTCCCGTTGAATGACGATCAAACATTTATTAATAAATGTTGAAAGGCTTCTTTTAATTAGGCTAAGTAGGGGTGGCTTTCGCTTTGATTCAGCAATTCTAATATTGAAATAAGAAAGAAAGTGAACAAAGTACTTGTGAGACCGGTGTAGTCTGTTGAACAAGTAGGTAGGAATTAATTTGAAGTAGCTTGGAAAATATGAAATCTCAAAAAAAATTAAAAACTGGATCCCAAAGGAAGAAATGTTATGGTGTTTAACAATTTCATAGGAATCAAAAAAATAAAAATTTGAGATTTCAGTAGGATACATGCGTCAATTCGTTGGTGAAAACTTGAGCAAATTAATTGTTCACCGTCAATTCTTTAGGTGTTGAATTATGGGTTTCACTCAGCTCGTAGTGGCACGAAACTAAGATCATAAACACAGATGTTGTGTAACCATAAACCTCAGTGGTAATTTCTGAGAGTCTCAAGGGTTACGTTGATGAAACGAATGTAATGGAGAAATGTAATGGAGATGGTGTAAGAAATTAAAGTACCTCTGCTGCGAAAATAAGGACCAAGCAGAAAAACTCTTAACTCATGTGAGAAGAGAGTGAGGTAGCTCACGATTAGAATAAATGTAGTAGCCTTATTGGGAAGACAAGGTTTGTTTATACCAGGTCATGAAGGCTATTATTCAAAATCTTATGAGGCTTGGGACACATACAGCAACATGCTTCTAGGGACACTTAAGTAATCCAACAATTATATCCTCATAAACGAACAAACACAAAAAAATAAGAAAATATTTTTGGAGTTTTTGAAATAGAGAAAAAATAAAAATAAGATAAAATAATAAAAAAATAAGCAAGAAAAAAATAGACTTAGAAAGAGTAAAAAAAACTTTGGAAAAATTTGGTAACCGAACCCGAACGTTCGGTTGGTTTCGGTTGGGAAAAAGTTGAAAAACCAAACCCGAGCGTTCGGTTGGTTTCGGTTCAAGAAAATTTTGAAAAACCGAACCCGAGCGTTCGGTTGGTTTCGGTTCAAGAAAATTTTGAAAAACCGAACCCGAGCGTTCGGTTGGTTTCGGTTCAAGAAAATTTTGAAAAACCGAACCCGAACCTTCGGTAGGTTTCGGTTTTGGAAAATTTTAGAAAACCAAAGAATTTAGACATGCAATCAGAAAATACTTTTAACAATAAGATAAACAACTTTGTACAAGAAATATACAACCAAGAAAACTACCTTTGTGGTGATGAGCAAGTCAGATGATTTAACCGAACCTGAACGTCCGGTCAAATTTGCTTCTTACGTTTGAGGTTGAGAGGTAGTTTGAGGTACTGACTCTGATTCCATCATACCTAGCCCTTGCAATATTCTGTTGAATGACGCTTCAGGAAGAGCTTTGGTAAAGACGTCAGCCAGTTGATCAGTGGTTCTTACGAAGTGAACTTCGATGTTTCCATCTTCCACATGATCTTTGATGAAGTGATACCTCAGTGCTATGTGTTTGGTTTTAGAGTGTTGCACTGGGTTATGACAGATCCTAATTGCACTTTCAGAGTCACAATATAGTGGGATCTTCTTCATATTGAGTCCATAGTCTCGAAGTTGACTCTGGATCCAAATCACTTGAGAGGTGCAGGATGCAGCGGCTATGTATTCCGCTTCGGCAATAGACAACGACACACACGTTTGTTTCTTGGATTGCCAGCTAACCAACTTCCTGTCAAGGAATTGATAGCCGCCAGTGGTGCTTTTTCTGTCGAGTCCACATCCTCCAAGGTCTGCATCTGAATAGGCTTGAACGAAAAAGCCTGAGTTTGAAGGATACCATAGACCTAAGGAGGCAGTTCGCTTGAGATAGCGTAAAATGTTCTTCACTGCAAGCATGTGAGGTTCGCGTGGGTTTGCCTGAAATCGAGCACAATAACACACAGAAAACATGATGTCAGGCCTGCTAGCAGTAAGGTACATTAGTGAGCCTATCATGACGATAGAGCGTGATATCAACAGCTGGTTTGTCTAGGGATGGAGTTAGCTTGGTGTCGAATGCCATTGGGACTTTGACTTTGGAGTCTCCCATCATACCAAACTTTGCTAGGAGAGTCTTCGTGTAAGCTTCCTGATTGATAAAGATGCCTTCGGGTCCCTGTTTAATATTTAATCCAAGGAAAAAGTTAATAGGACCCATTGAGCTCATTTCAAATTTAGTCTCCATCAGCTTTCTGAATTCAGCTATTAGGCTGGGATTCATGGAGCCAAAGATGATGTCATCGACATAAATTCGAACTATCATAAGGTGGTTACCTTCCTTTTTGCGAAAGAAGGTTGGGTCAACCGAACCTTGTTTGAATTTAGACATCTTTAAGAATTTATTTAACGTTTCATACCAGGCCCTCGGAGCTTGTTTGAGGCCATACACAGCTTTATCCAGAATGTAGCAATGATTTGGATATTTTTCGTTCATGAACCCAGGAGGTTGCTCCACATACACGGTTTCTTCGAGTTCTCCATTAAGAAATGCACACTTGACGTCCATTTGGAAAACTTCAAAGTTTTTGTGGGCAGCGTAAGCAAGAAATATTCTTACTGATTCCAGCCTAGCTACAGGAGCGAAAGTTTCTTCATAATCAATCCCTTCCTCCTGACAATATCCCTTTACCACCAGACGAGCTTTGTTCCTTATAACATTCCCTTCCTTGTCCATTTTATTCCTAAAGACCCATTTGAGACCAACAACCGAGGCATCTGGAGGAGTTGGAATGAGGCGCCAGACTTTGTTCCTTTCAAATTCGTTCAGTTCGTATTGCATTGCTTGAACCCAATCGGAGTGATCGAGAGCAGTGTTAACTGTCTTCGGTTCAACTTTTGATACAAATGAGTTAAACATACAAAACTCAACTTTGGAAAATAAGGATGTCTGTTTTGCGTTGAGTTGTGATCGGGTCAGGACCTTTTCAGAGACATCACCAACAACTTGAGAGATAGGATGATCTCTGGTCCATTTGACAAGAGGAGGATAGTTTGGATCAAAGGTGGGGTCTAGTTCAGCGTTGATCATTTCTTCTGGCTCAGATTGGCTTTCGTAGTCGAGCGTCATATCAGTTTGTTCCCCCTCGATAGATGAGCTTTCTGGAATGTTTGGAGAAACTTGAGGTCCAGAGGTTTCTTGTGGTGCTTGGTATTCAGTCATTGATGCACCTTTGGTTGGTAAAGCACTTTCGGTTGTAGTTGTAGAGCTTGGCTCCCCCTCAACATGTGAGCTTAGCTCCCCCTCAACATGTGAGCTTAGCTCCCCCTCGACTGAAGCATCGTTGGATGGAGGTTCATCAGAATTCGATCCTCCTTCTTTCATTCTCCTGGCAGCTTCTTCGACAATTTGCTTCATATGGTCTACCTTGTTGTCTGCTGCGCCTGCTTCTGAGAGAGTAGCTTTCTCTGGTTCGTCAAATAGCTCCATAAACTTCTCGAATAGATTAGCGATTGAGACTGTGACCTGGCCAGTTTGAGGAAAGATTTCCCCAGTGGTGTCTTCTTTGGCCTGTAGCTTTTTGACATAGCTGTTGTCAAAAGTCACATAATAGGTTTCTTCGATTTTTCTCGAATGCTTGTTTAGGACTCTGTATGCTTTGGATGTGAGAGAGTAGCCCAGAAAGATTCCCTCGTCGGCTTTGACATCGAACTTGTTGCGGTGTTCTTTAGAGTTAAAGATGAAACACCGTGAGCCGAACACATGGAAAAATTTCACATTGGGCTTCCTGTTGTTGAGAATCTCATAAGGTGTGAGCGTGAATCGCTTGTTGAGATAGGACCTGTTCTATGTAAAACAAGCAGCAGAAATAGCATCAGCCCAAAAATAAAGAGGTAAGGAAGCGAAACTTAGCATAGTTCGGGCAGCTTCACACAAAGATCGGTTTCGTCTTTCGACAATTCCGTTCTGTTGAGGTGTGTAGGGAGCTGAGAAGTTGTGACTTATTCCCTTTTCTGCTAGAAATTCTTCAAATTCCCTGTTCTTGAATTCCAGACCATTGTCGCTCCTGATGTTGCGAACGACCTTCTTGAGCTGTACTTCAATCTGCTTGATGAACACTTTCAGCTTATGAGTCGCTTCAGATTTGAGCTTTAGAAAGAACACCCATGTAAATCGTGAAAAGTCATCAACGATAACAAGAATATACTTGCTACCACCGATGCTTTCGATAGATGATGGACCACACAAATCAATATGGAGTAATTCGAGTGGTTCAACAACTTTTGTGTTAATTATAGATGGATGACTTTGACGACTCTGCTTCCCCATTTCGCATGCAGCACACAAATGATCTCTGTCGAACTTGAGCAGTGGAAGGCCTCGAACATGACCTCCAGTGACAAGTTTGTTAATATCTTTAAAGTTGAGATGAGAGAGTCTTCGGTGCCACAACCAGCTTTCATCAGATTGAGCTTTTGATAACAGGCATATAGTTGGGTTTCCTTTGATAGGTTTAAGATTTAGAGGAAACATTTCACCCTTACGCTCCGACTTGAGAATTACTTTCTTTGTCTTCTTCTCAATAATTTCAGAACCTTCATCGTCGAATGTGACTTTGAGACATGTACCTCCAACAAGCTGAGATACACTGATGAGGTTGTGTTGTAGTCCTTCCACATATGCCACCTTCCTTATAGTAAAATCACCGTTAGTTATCATTCTGTATCCCTTTATGGTGCCGAAAGAATTGTTTCCAAACTTGACGTTGCCACCATTTGAAAGAGACCTGTATTCCCTGAGTTCTTCTTTCCTCCCTGTCATGTGACGTGAGCAGCCACTATCGATGTACCATTCTTCGTCGAACTGCTCATCACTTATAACCTGCAAAAGTTAAGCAGATTTAGGAACCCAAAGTTTCTTGGGTCCTCGTGAGCTTTTCATAGGAATAGAGAATAGTAAGAGAGATGTCAACAAGATATGTTCGTTTTATTAGTGTTGTTTCATCTTTCTTTTTAATAGTAAAAACTTTGATTTTGTTAGGATTAGGTGCGTTCGGTTTAGACTCTGGTTTGGATGCATTAACCTTCTGTTTGCCCTTTTGTTCAGTTGACGAATGATGGGATTTTTTAGAACGAACATAATGAGCTTTAGAGCAAGATAGAGATGAATTGGAAGAATTAGAAGAATTAGATGAATGAGAAGGAGTGGGCTTAGATTGAGATGACTTCTTGGCTGGAGACTCTAGGTGACCCTTTTGCTTTTAATCATTGGTGGGACTGACCTTAGAGTTTTGATCTCTTTTGACTTCAGAACCGAACCTTTGCTTTCGGTTGGAGCAGTTTTCTGAACCGAACCTATGCTTTCGGTTGGAGTCATTCTCAGGACCGAACCTTTGCTTTCGGTTGGTATTTTTTTCTGAACCGAACCTTGGCTTTCGGTTGTTGTGGCTCTCATGCCTTTTGACAGGATTGTTCTCAAACTTCAGATTCTTGTCTTGATGTGAGAAATATGCATTCTGGGATTGCCAGAATTGTTTCCTTTTAGAGAGATTCTTCCTGTATCTCTGGTTCCTTTCACGTTTCTGATTCCTCATCTGCTTCAGTTGATGATGGATATTGGCTTTCATTTTCGGTTTCTCCTTAGCTGGTTCACTTTGAATTGTGGGAGTTTCACCTTGAACAGAGGAACTAGAAGGAATGTCTTCTTTTGCCGAACTTCCATTCTCTTGAGGAATGTCTTTCGTACCACTAGTACTTGGCACATCGAAATTATCTGGCTTGTTCAGAGGTTCTGGTATGTATATACCTTTACTGATCCATGAAGTCCTTTCTGACAAGCCCACCGTTTCATCTGCATTATCGATTGGAGCTGACCAGAAGTACTCATCGCAGCCATCAGCATTGTCTTCGTTTACAATAGCTGTGAGTTCAGCGGTCTGATGTTCGGTTACTCTAGTGACCTTGTACACCTGATTTGGAGTGGTCTGGACCTTTTAATATACAACCGCTTTCTCTGCTAAGATCGGGGACTTTTTTTGGGACAATCGAGCGAACTCCACTGAATTTTCAGAAATTAGATTCTTGTGGTTTTCAGGTTCGCTTTTTACAAATTCTGAGCAGTCAACCGTGTCCTCTACAGAAATTTCACTCATTTTGTCGTCCTCATTAAGCTCAGATGCATTTTCAACATCAATTTTGTTTTCTGAGCTCAAGTTGGCGTTTAAAGAGTCAAATTTTTGTATGGTTTCGGTTCTCAGTTTAAGTCTATCATTTTCATCCAAAAGGTTTTTAAGCATGTTCTTGTGGTCCTTGGATTTAATGAAAGATTCTATTTTGTCCAGTCCATACATGTAGGTCAGATTAATGTCATCAGATGATATCACACTCTCACAATTATAAGCTTCAGCATCGATTTCATCCTCCTTAAACTCAAGGAAGGGTAAAATCATGCGATGGATCTTTTGGCCTATTTCACAGTCCAAGTGAAGCTGAGTAATATTAGAATAAAGACGTTTTGCAATTAAACAAAAAACATTCCGCTGTTTTAACAACTTTAAATTGTCTCTTTGTAAATAAATATTTTCGTCTTTTATTTTAACTAATTCAGACTCCTTCAACTCGATCCACATGCGCCGCTCCTCACTCTTCGAAGACACCCTGCTTAATTGATCATTTAGGTTAGAATTGGTGACTCGAGTTTGAGTTAAACTACTATCTAGATGAGAAATTCTTGTATTAACATTTTTTAGTTCTTTCTCATATGAGGATTGTGGTACTTTAAATGAAACGAAAACCGATTGTACCTTCTTGATCACTTCATCGAGCTCATTGAACTGCACGCTGAGCGGTTTGGCCGTAAAGCACATATCCTGCTGCTCCTTCGGTTCATCGCTTCCACCATCAGTGTTGTATCCCCTCATCTGAAATACATCGGACACCATGAAGCACCTTCCTCCACTGCTCTCCTCCTTTGCCACACAAGCCTTTCCATGAGAAGGCTTCCTCACTTCATCGTCTTCAGCGTCGGTTGACCAAACTTCCACTCCACCGAACTCGTCATCAGCAACCGAACCCTGCACAATAAGAGCACTCATGGAAGGGTTAGCGGTAGATTTCTTCTTCCTCATCTCATCAAGCTTTTTCTGTAGCAAAGCTTCCTCATCTTTTTCAGCCATCTTTTTGAGGACACAATCCTTAGCATAGTGATTTTTCCCTCCACAGTAGTAACAGCTTACTCCAGAATCACCATCTGCCTTCGGTTCCTTCTTGGGCTCTTCAACCTTCGGTTCATTGTTAACCTTTTCTGAACTATAACTCCCCTGCCAGTTTCGGTTTTTGTTGCTGGGGAATCTCTTCTTAATGAACCTCTTAGGGTTAGACACCATCATAGCATAATCCTCAGACGTGAGGTCATACTCCTCCAAGTTGAGGTCTTCATCCTCCATCACAGCTTTACTTTTTGACAGGAGGGCCAGCGAGCCTAGGCTTGAAACAACATTCTTTTCCTGCATCACAATCTTCTCCTGAGACTTGAGAATACCCACCAGTTTCGCCAAAGAGTATGATTTAAACTGCTCATGGGCTTTAACTGTTGACACCACTGCTCTCCATTCTGACCTTAGACCATTTAAGAACGTAACCTTCTGCTCGATAAGCTTCCTTTCGATGTCATGTTTGATCATCCTGCTGAGAAGATGATTGAAGCGATCGAACGTCTGGGTCACAGTTTCTTCGGCTCCTTGCCTGAATTCTCCAAACTCAGATAAGAGCAAGGTTTGGATAGAATGTTCAAGATCCTCGTCTGTAGAGTACAGTTCGCGAAGTCTATCCCAAACTTCCTTTGCCGTCGTGCATGAGCTGACCAACCTGAAGGTGTCGGACTGAAGGGCGAATCTTATCAATCTTAACGCCTTGATATTACACTGGAATTTATCTTTTTTATCTTGTGCAATATCTTTGACATCCTTCAGCAGATCGTTATATTCCTTTTGAGTTTTAACAAATCTTGACGTTGCAGAATGAGAAAAAGGTCCATTAATGATTGCTTCCCATATGAGGTATCCATTATCCTCAGATCCTATAACGTAGTCTTCGAAGTGATGCGCCTAGACTTCATAATCATGGGTATATAAGATTGGAATCTTCGTGGTTGAATCGATGCTGTTGGAAATATTGATGCGGTTTGATTGCGACTCGTCCATTATGATCGAAAAACATGTTCAAAGATCAGACTTGTAATAAATCAGATTAGGGCAAAACAATAAATATCAAGATACGTCAATAATGAGATGACGGCTCAATAAATATCAGTAATTGCGGAAAAACCCTAATTGAAACCTTTTCACAGAAAAGTAGTGTATCGATTACACAGCCTCCTGCTCTGATACCAATTGATGAGATTAAAACTTAATCTTAAAGATCGATTAGATCTCAAACAGGTAATTAATGATTAAACAGCAAGAACACGAAAGTAAAGAACAAGTCAAGAATGAATCAAACGTGTCGAATGATTACAAAATAACCCTCAGAAGAGCTCGATCAAGAACATCAACTCTAGAGGGTTGGAGGTTTACAAGAACGATAAAGAAATCTGTAATGCTATCGTTATTCTCTAGATTGTTAACCTAATATGCATGCAAGCATATACTTATATAATAAACAAGTAAGCTCACGGTATGGACAGGCCCAAAACCGGAGTACAAAATTAATAGACTAACAACCGAGCCCATTGACGCAATCTTCAAACGAATCTTCAACCCAACACGATGACATCCCAAATGTTTTAAAATGAACAAAATACGTTTCTTCGAAAATGTTTAAAAAAAACGTATTTATCGTGTTTTTTTGGGAACAAATTCCGCAACATTTTTATTAAAAGAAGTACTCTGATTTCTATAAAGCATAAACAAAATTGGTCTTTTCTGGCCGTGAAAATGGGGATGTCACATGATTTCTACAAGAAAGGAAGAAAAACCGAAGCTTTTCAGAGGTTTCCAGTCGCCACAGTCGAATGAAGTATAATATGAAATAAGAACAAAAAGTCAAAAAGGAAAGATATAACCTGTCGACGATTTACGCTAGGCGTAATTAGACTGTACGCGGGGCGTAAGTGATGCGCGTCGTTATGCTAAGCGTACAACACTAGTACGCCGGGCGTACTACCAATTCCAATAATTACTCAGTTACAATCAATTGTTGTGTACGCTTGGCGTAACTCCTTTTACGTTGGGCGTAATTGTTGTGAAATGTCCCCCTTTTTACTTATTTGAATTTTCCACTTTCTTCCATCTAATTAAATTGGAGACTCTTAATGTTTTAATTGCTCCAATAGCCACAACTTTAGGACAAGTGACACATTATAAAAATAAACGAGACATCATGATCAGTTGTCTTTGTCGAGATCAAACAACAATGGTTGATTAAAACCCTTGCACGCAAGAAATTGTTTGTGAAAACAACAACTTTCGGGACCCGTTACAATATTTCTTTTGTTTTCTTCGCACCTTTAAATAAAAGTAGAACAATAGGTGACCTAACTAGTCAAGAACAACAAGAGCTCGGTCTTTAACTTAACCACCACAATATGCCTTGCTATACTACGCCTCGTGGATTGAGTTGGACAAATCACCAAAGTAATAGGCTAAGCAGGTCAAGAATTCCCTAATCGCTTGCAATCTCGAAACCCACTCAAAAGGTAAAGCCAATCAATGTGTATGATCATTAATTCCTGCAAATAAGAACAAAAAATTTCCCGACAAGTGAAATGATACCAACGAAAAAAAACTAAAAAAACTACTAAAAACAAATAACGAATAATCAAATAAAATAAATTAATTGAAAGCCGTTCCCCGGCAACGGCGCCAAAAATTTGAAGTGTATTTTTATGCACTAGTTTTTTATTTTTAAGTCCTAATTTATCGCATCTAACCCACACCTTACAGACAGTGAACCTGATCGAGTATAATATAGCTTTGATAAGCAAGGGTGTCAAACACAAGGGGAATGGTAGTGAATTAATTTAAAATATTTGATTATAGGTTAAAAAACACACGAAAGGAATAAAGAAATGTTTATTAAATCTCAAACGAATAATTAATAACAATTCTCAATAAACTGACAGGAATACAAATTTTTTTAGGTACTTTGATTTAGATAAATTACTTCTTAAATTAATGGCTAACTACTGATACAATGAACAATTATTCATTATTCACCGATTCCTAATATGACTAGTGTCATGGTCACGAGTGCTAATCCTTTGATTTCAACACAATTATTAACTCATTGATCAAGTGAACAAACAATCATGCAAATCAGTATTTGGTTCGTATTAAGAAAGATTTGATCTTATTTAACTCTAATAGTCTTAGAAGTTAAATCATGCAGCAAATGGTCATTCTACTCCTGCACACACATTAAAGTTCATTACTTTATTTCCTAACCCTATGTTTTGGTCAAAACTCTAGTCATAATCACCAATGGTCATTAGATAACTATGATTCAAACTAATATAGCTAGATGGTCATCTAAACTTTATTAATTCAGTAATAGGAAAAAACAAAAATCTTTAACACATATGGATCTTCAATCAAACTTGACAAAATAAATTAAATAAGAATAAATAATGCAAATAGCAATTAAACCAATAATTCGAAGATTCATTCAGTCATAAGCACAAAGTAAAAGGTTTTAACAGCTAAATGAGAAAGTAAACTCAAAATGGCATCACAATGGAATGCAAACATGGTCACGATAACAAACCACATGATTACCGACATGAATCCGCTCTCCAATCCCATAGATCTTCGCTCCTGTCAGCTTAACGGCCTTCCGGCCGCCTTCTAGACCCTCAAAACGGCCAATTATATGTTACTTGTCGACTAAGGATGGATGGTAGTCGGCATTCTCCTTCTGGTTGGCCGATATCCTCTACTTATAGCTTTTAGAACTGACCTACGTACGTTGGGCATAGGTCGAATTACGTTGGGCGTACAAGGAATCCTAGCGCGATCCATACTTCGGGACACCAGCTCACTACGATGGGCGTAATGATATTTCCGCGGGGCGTAATCCTTATCTCATCATTACGCTTGGCGTATGTTATATTACGCTGGGCATAATGACAATCTTTAACATTTTTTCTTTCTTTTTGCTTCTAAGTCCAATTTCCGCTCCGATCTTTTCTCTTCCGCTCTATTGACAACTAATAGTTGTAAATCATAATTCAAAGCATTATAAGTAGCTTTTAGTTCTAAATAAGAATAATAAAGGCTAAAATACTAAGATGTAATATATAAAAATGTGTATAAAAATACACATATCACTAATATGCTAGGTTTCATGTCACAAAGGGTAAATAGTTTTATAATGTTTTATTTGGCCCAATTACACAGAGCTTGTTGAGTCCAACTATTGTAGTGCATGATATTTTAGTCAAAAGGTTTCTTTAATCTTTGTTACATGTAATTGTATTCGTAAGATACTTAGTTGACATTTGTAGCAGTTTCTTCCACAGATGATGGCAAGATAGGATGAAATTCCTAGTGCCTAGGAAGATTATTAGAATTTGCTAATATGGGTACCTACGTAAGAGAAATCCTAGAAGGAGAATCTAGGAAGACTAGTAGTGTACGCTCGTTCAAGTGCGGGACATGCGATTAGATCAGTTAGTAGTGGTCATGAGTAGTTATGTGGGAACCTTCAGACAATTCTTAAAAGAAATACAGATAGGTGTGACCGGTAGTATGAGCCCAATACTACCGAAAGCACAAGGTCAGTATTGGGATTAGGAAGAGTTGAAAAGTTCAGTAAGGAGTTGGTTGAGGTTAGATAGAATGGTTTGGCACCATGATCCATTGTAGTATATTTTTGTCCTTATCGATCTCTCAATTTGGGTTGTTCAGGATCAAGAATAGTTTGGTAACTGTTCGGGCCCTGTGGCCATGGTAGATTTGTTCTGAATAATGTAGACATGTGTGAGTAGCCTATTCTAAGGTCTACAGGACCTTGCTCGAAGTAGTTCCAGTTAGAGTCACAGGACCTAAGTAGGAAGCGATTGTAATAATCTACTCGAGGATTGCAGCCTGAGCAACGGAGGTCGGTTGACGGCTTGAGATGTTGTTTTCTACGACGAGCTTGTGTTCTTCCAATCTCCTATGTGCAAGGGGAAGAGAGGAAAATCAAGCATATGATTTCAGATTTAGGATGTAGATCTAGCATGGGACTAGTGATCGGGTGAAGGTTCAGGCACCATCAAAGTAAGAGATTAAGACTTTGGATATTCGTATGGATGGTCTAGGTAGTTTTGGTTGTCGTGTCATGTATGGAAATACACAAAAAGGTTCTTGTGGTATGCTTGTGTTAAGATGTTTCAAATATGGGCAAGCAAGTCATTTAAATAGGGACTGAGGGAGTTATTCCTTGTGCATATACATGAGATTCTTAATTTTTAGAGGTGGTAATGCTAGGGAAATTTTCCGAGGTCATCATCTGAGATCCGGAGTGCCCTATGACTGGTTAGTTTCTTTGCAGGTATCAATCGGTGGTAGTTCGGATCCTAAGTGGGGGAGAATTAAGTATTCTGATCGGATAATCATTGGTTTGTTCATTTTTCATGGTTTTAGTACAATGATTCAGGGAATCTGCGGTTCAAATGTGTGATGTTTTGGTTCAAGTTTATGGTTGCATAAGTGAAGAGAAATAGGCCACCATCATAGTGCTCTTGATTAGGAAGTTTTCGCATTGTGATTCTCCAAAATCTGTTAGAGTCCTTCATTGTCACATAGAATTCAAGGATTGGTAAAATCATTAGCGTAGAGAAAGTTACCGCTAGTATTATGTATTCAGGGACACATCTATTGTCCTCGTATCGGAAATTTGTTGGTCAAGAAACTTGTTATGATCAATAGTTCCTTTCGAAAGTACTAAGATCTTGATAAAGGAGCATTTGAGCAACTCAGGTTGTGTACCGGTATAGAGAACATGGTTAGCTCGTGGTATGGGAAGGTTATCTTTGGTCGTGATGGAGAGTGGTTGATCTGTTAATCAATTTAAAAGTTCTACTTGGGATGTCAGGTCTATACGGTTGGTAATTAGGCTCGATTTGATCATGGTTGTAACAACATTTTGAATGATTTTGGAATTTTCCTATGGATTGAGAGTTTTACCAGGTGAGTTACACATTGATAGAGATTTGTATAGTTTTACCTAAGGTTTAGGATATTGTTTCAGATGTTTAGGAGAATGTTTTTGTTAGCGGTTGAGGCTCACCAATCAACTGGATCCGATTGCACTTCACCATTTGGGTTAGGTTGTAATGAAAAAGGAATGTAGTAGATATGGGAGCTTTGTGTGTTCTCCTTGGGGGTGTGTAATGTGGCAGTTCATCAAATATTGTTATGAGGATTTCATGTGGACAAAATAAGATAGCCTAAGAACTATTGGTTCAAGTTTATGGCATGGTTCTCATTTGATTTATTTCTTTCAGTTGGATCAAGCATTCCACTGTCTATTTATTTTATGGTCTCGTGCGACCATGTTTTCGTCTGATTTTGCATCGGTAGCATCTTGGACTACGAAAGGATTGTGTTTTATAGAATTGTATGACTTATGTTGTGCTTGGTAAGTGTTGAGAGGGATGTTGATTCATTTCTATAAGTCAGTGGGATGATGATTGAGCATATTTAGGCCCCTGTGGTGCTGGTCGTGACTCTTCAGGCCGACAATGGAATGATGGAAAGATCGGTGTTGTAACTTGAGCTTATAATTCTAGTGGTTAGATGGTGTGACGATGTATCGTGAACTAGTGATTGTATGACGCATGTGGTTAGGACACAATATTCATTTGATTGATACTCTTATATCTTGGATCGTTAGTCTTTTTCGCATGGTTGGCTATTATAACATTTTAGGGATCCGGGTGGTTCAATGGACATGTAACGTCCCAAAAATTAAAAGGTAAAATTTTCATTTGTAGTTTAACCATAAACACCAATTATCTTTTTCCAAACATTCAAATGCATATCATAATAAAACAGTTATCAGAGTACAACCCCAAAATCATCAAGTTGCAGAATCATGGGTGGATGTGTTGCAGTCAAGTCGGGCCCTTCCCTTTTGAACTGGAAGTACCTGAAACAATAACCTTCAAAACCATAAGCACAAAGCTTAATGAGTTCCCCAGAATACCACAAACCACACATACAATGGTTCTTGCCCGAAAACCATCAGGCCTCGCCCAGAACAAATCTGTCAGTAACATGTGACGGGGCCCACCCAACACACCCATCAGGCCCTATCTGGCATCGGGCCTTGCCCGATATACATTCAAACACAGAAAAGCCATGCAAGAGTCACAAAGAAAGCTAGCATACTACACACTTAGTAGACCCTGCCTGGAAACGGGCCCTTCCTGGTATATATGCAAACACATACAACACATGTAAGAATCTCACAGACATCTATCATACAAATAACAATAATCCATGGGCCGTCATTGTTGCCTTCGATCCACAAAACACTGGGAAGAGACTCATTGAAATCCGAGATAAACCGAGACACACGCGTTACTGCTACCAGAAACCATACAATAGACATAATCAAATATCCTAATCAATAATTAAGGTCATTTCCCAAAATCCAATGTCCAATCAATATTCTATACTTCCAATGGGTAAAATAGCATTTTACGCTTCTCATATTTGATCCAGTAACCCACGACCCAAAATCCAAAAGACCCAAGGCCCAAAAGAAGACCTCATGAGTATGCCCTATGTACACTGTGACATCCCCAAAATCTCGGCCAGAAAAGACCGATTTTCATTTATGCTTTTAAATATTTTCAGAGTAAATCCTTTTGATTTGAAAGAGTTGCGGAATTTGTTCCCAAAAACAAAACATGATAAAACATTGTTTACAGAAGCATTTCATAAAAGAAATGTATTTTCATTATAATCAAAACTCGGGGTGTCATGTTCCGATACAGACCAATAAGCATAAACGAATACATTACAAGTCATATAACAAATATAAACATATGCAGACTTGTAAACAAAACAACTTGATGGTTCATCCATCTCATGCCCTTCCGCCACTACCTGTAATACAATTTAAAACTGAGTGGGTCAGGCTTGGGAGCCTGGTGAGCATATAGGGTTTTCAACCCACAGTAAATATCATATTTAATTTTCACCAACCAACAATAACCCAATTACCCATTCCCGTTATTCTCACTTTAATGTCCCTAAAACAACTAACATAAGGGACCTAGTCTAAGAATATTTCATAGGGGCGACAACACATGCTTCGGGGGTACCTCAGCAATATAAGTCAAATAAGGCAACCATGAGGGGGATGGAGTACAGCGAATGAACACCCACGTTCATTAACACCTACAGGTGGCGAACCTGCTAATGTTTCCACAAGACTGTCTAGAATAGCCAGTGGTCGTCATCTAAACTCCGCTAGATGACTCAATCAAACAACAACGAGGCCTCTCATCTGTTTATTACACACCAACTGTCTACCCATGTTCTACCCAACACATTAGTAGATAAAAATATACATTTGTATATATAGTTTAAAAACCTGTATAGCATGCTTTAATCAACACATATATCACATAACAGATGAGGCACACACACATAACACATATCTCATAGAGAAATAAGCAGATCTACAAGATAGAAGAGAGTGAATACACATTCACACATAACACAACCAAATATATGCACATAGCACGTATTTTTATATAAAATACTTCGTATTATTGTATTAGAAAGAAAATAACTACACACTCACTTGATCAGAAGATGATCCGACAGCACTACGGCTTATAGAAGTAGTATTCCTCAGCAGATCTGGAAGATCTCCTCGAAAATTGAACTTCTCGCGGGCAGAGCTTCGACTCAGGAATCTTACTTCTCGGGATCTTCGGGGTCTCGGGACTTGCCTCGGGGCTAGAGTATTATACCGGGGCTTCGAGGTATTTCTGGCACGCAAAACGATGCAAAACGGGAGAGAGAAGAGAAGAAATTAACAAGAATTATGGCTGCCTTCGGATCCCCTTTTATAGAGGCTGGAGCCTCGGAGTACGCGGGGCGTACTGCGTTACGCGGGGCATACTACCCAAAACGACATTGCTTACGTATCCGAAGTGCTCGAGTGCGAGTGTCGACATCCCTCGGAGTACGCGGGGCGTACTCGAGTACGCGGGGCGTACCTCGGATCAGATCGGTGACTCCTTCGGATAATGCTTCCGAATTTTGATTTAAATTTAATTACTAAATGATTAATAAACTTCGGAAATTCATAACATCTTCATACGAACTCCGTTTTCGACGTTCTTTATATCCACGCGAAGGTGAGACTACGCTCTACAACTTTCGTTTAGACTCTGTCGGCTAATTTTGACTTTATTTTTATTAATTATTTTTAATAGGCCGGGACAGAAACTTTCGTTATAAATTCATAACTTCTTCGTTTGACGTCCGTTCTCGCCTAACTTTTTATCGCTTCGATACCAACAATGAGATCTTCGATTCTCATTTAGATTGCTTCGGCTAACAACCGCTCGATCTCAAATCGAGTAAAACAGGCTGTATACCACTAAGCCGGAACTTCGATAAATCATAACTTCCTCATACGAAGTCAGATTTGGGCGTTCTATATATATTCGGAAACCTCGTTTCAATTACTACAACATTAATCAAATATATTAAGTTTATTTTACACTTAAATTTTCACGCTTATTTTTATTCTTAATTAATCAAACCACATAATTAAGCAATTAAGCACAAAACACAAAATACTCAAATAATACAATCTTATCACTTCAAAATGGGTTACAAAGGTCAACCTAGACTATTACATTGCTACAAATGGCAAGCCCGAAACACAGGCGTTACATACACAACTCGTACGCCCCACATATGGCCCATTGAAGCACAAGTTACAACTTGCTAAAGCTCAACGATGGGGACGTCTTGCCTTACACTGAGCATACGCATACACATGCCCAACGTACTCATCAAATGACCAAAACCTAATATTAAGCACTTAATGCTTAAGACCGAAATGTACAAACTCAGATCTAACCTCTAAATAAGGTCTTAATTCATAAATTTGTCAACTTTACTCGTTTTCATGTCTTAATGGGACCCAAAACCCATTTTTATCCATTTAAGCCCATAATATGAGCATTAGCTTAAGTATGATTCATCAAAACCCATAAAGTTGACATTTTTATGGTTCCTAATAACTCCTTAATGGATAAAGTTTCCAACTTTATCCATTAGAATGGTCCAACCAACCGAAATCTAGTCTTTATGTCTTAAAGGGACCAAATGTGCATCTTTTCCAACTTAATACATAAAGTCCAAGTCTCAAGATTTTAGATTTGAATCAATATGATGTTTAGATGGATAAAGTTTCCAAATTTATCCATAACAAGGTCACAAATATTCAAGATCTAAACTTTATGCACTAAAGTGACCAAAAGCTCATAACACTCAAGACTAGCTAGATCCATCAAATGCAATATCAAGATTCGAACTTTATACCTCTAGAATAAAGATCAAGGTGAACAAAGTCTAGATCTACTAGCTCCAATGCAACCAACACTTCTCCAATAAGATCCTTCTTCTCCAAGATGCACCAAGAACACTCCAAATCACTTAAAAACACCTTTTTATCAAAGGCTCATACTTGGGTTAGGTTTCAAGGGAGGGTGTTGGAGAGGTGGAGGCTGAGAATGGAATGGATTTGAGGAAGTTAAGGAGCTTAAATAGAGCTCAAACCAAAAAAAAGGGGCTTGTACATTGATTTCGTACGCCCAACGTACTCCAGGTACACCCAGCGTACTCCAGGTATGCCTAGTACGCCTAACATACTCCAGGTATGCCCAACGTACTAGACTAAGCCCAAAACCTTCAAATTTCAAACGACCATAAATTCTTCGTTCCAACTCCGTTTTTGACGATCTTTATATCCACGGAAAGGTAATGAGATTCTATACAACCTTATCAACTCTCCTTTTCCTTAAGACATTCCGAAATTAAATCCGAAATTAAAAAAACCCAAACTATCACTTTACGGTTATACCCTTGGGCCCCAAAGCACTGGCCGAACTCTCGGATCACCTAATCGACATTACCCAGATCCAAAGGGGTCTAAATCTCTCTTTCCCCCAAGGCCCGGAGCGTTATAACAACTAATCTTTGGGTCATAGCCCTGTATTATGAAACGATTCGAAATATGGTGTTACAATTCTCCCCCACTTAAACTAGATTTCGTCCTTGAAATCACTCCTTGCTACTCTCAAGACAATCAGACGATCCGACCAACTCTTCCAGATCCCTAAAGAAAGTCGACCCCAACATACGATAGCCTTCCAATAATCGAACCCGTTCTTAGTAGAACTCGTATACTTACGAAGAATAAATGTGTGCCCCCACTAGCCTTAACCAATGAAGGACAACCATCACTACTCAGCACAAATCCAAGAATCCAAAACCTTATCTGACTTCCCAACAAGCAAAATCATTCTGAAATACTATCAATAGGACTTATCTATGCAATCTGAACTGAAATAAATCATTTCGGTCCTAAATCATCTAGCTGACACTTTTGGTAGACAGAATCCTAACCACACCTTGTTGTTGAAAAGATCTTTCATATAAACAAAGGTGACTCCCAACGTGAGTCTCAACCCCTTGTGTCAACTGGGAACATAACTCATGTCCCAAAATCGAAACATTTACACTTGTATTCTATCCGAAATCTTCCGATTCCACGACGACCTTCAACTAAACCGAGATATAAAATCCCCAATCCACTGCAGAGACTAGCAGTCTCAGACCTGGTTCCGCCACAAGGCTCCGACTAAGAGTCTAACTAATAAGGGCTACACTCGCCTAACCACCACACAGTTACCAACCACTAACCACAAAGTCATCTCACCCTAAATGTGATCCAATACTTTGCTCATCTAATCTCCATCGAGTCTCATTCACTATATTACAACCAAACAGACCTCGCTTATGGGTCTCACCCAATTTGCATAATCGAATGGGCCTCGCTTATGGGTCTCACCCAATCGATTGTTGTATAGGCCTAGCCTCGCCTCGGATCCAACGATCCTCATTCCAAACAAAGAATAATCCTCTGACAATACTCTTCGCCTCGACCTAGGCATACGCTGATCCTCTTTTAGTCTAACAACCACTCCTACAATTGCCTACCTCATTCTGGTGAATGCTACGACTACATTGCAGACATACAACACATCTGATAGCCTATCCTCCTCGGTAATGCTATAGCTACCCCATAGTCTTACAACATTCCCACAACTTCTTGTCAACCTTGTGAATGCTACGGTCGCCCCATAGTCTTACAACACTTCCATACTTCCATGGACCCACCCCCTGGTCTTACTATTTAACTACCGAGCCAACCATGATCATCTTGAGTTGAACCCATATCCGACTATACTCCAATCAGATGTTCAGGTCATGCTTCGAAACCCAAAGCCTTCATTAGACAAGAACATGCAGAGATGCTCTAACACAATCCTCAACCTGGATCCAATCAAATGTCTTCCATGCATTACTATAAATGTGCCATCCTATCGTTGAATGTTTCTGGACCTCAAACCTTGTGCGAGCTCTATCCAGACTGCCACTTGAACTGGCTTCCCTCTCGACTGGGATGTAGAACTATCTTTAGTTCTGCACCTGATTCTATCCCCGAAATCTAAACGGTTCTCCCCCACTTGGATTAAACTACACTCTGCCAACCTTACAAAAGACAAAGAAAAACGATCCCCTTTTATAGGAAATGGCGGATCGTCAACCCAACATTCTACTTACCAAAGGATTTTCGCATTCTAAAAACCTTTAACCAAGAAATTTCAAAATTTCTTGACACTACCAAAGTCTGAACAAGCCCAAGCGGCTACCATCATCATCCACTTGCTACTTCTTATTCCCTAGAAACTATAATGATCGGACCCAAGAGTCCTTTAGTAAACAACTGCCATCTATACTGAGCGACACAAGTACTTCCGAGTCCTGACTTTGTTGTCCCAAGAGGGGACAACCAACTTCCATGAGATATTTTCCTTAAAGATTATGATGTGAGGACTACCCTCAAATCCTGAGAATATCAACCTAACATGAACTTACTTGCGCTAAAATCCTAACCAATCCTTTATATTCGACTTTTATCCTGAATTCCAAAACTCAACAAGCTTGCACTACAACTGGCTCTGCCCGGATGCTGGACCAATCACACTAGTTTGACTACCGATATTCCGAGCGATACCACTAAATTGCTTCCACTAGTGGCCCAGAGTAAACTACCGAACCATCTAAAACCAAATCAACAAAACAATCCCCACTCATAACTCTCGATATGCAAAATGGCATATGGCGAGCCTTGATCAAATTAACAAGGCAATTATATGGAAACTAAATTGAAGATAATGCCTTACACATACAAGCACTTGATTCCACAGCACATATACAAATAATAAGGAACGAGGTAAATAAAAGATAACATCCCTGAGATGGAATCTGATGAAACTCTAGCCTCCCCCAACTGACACTGCAATGATCGGCTCCTTGCTGTTAGGACTCCTACCCTACCTTTTATGACTGTTAGTGATCCTCAAAGTAACTGAAGTAGGTGCACTCACTACCCTAGCCACAACATCGGACAATCAGCCTCCTTGTGGCCCACCTAGTTGCAATGAAAACACATCGAAACCGACCCATAGGGCAATCCCTACTGAAATGACCCATCTAACCACAACTGAAACATCCTCGACCTGTCTCCTAACATCCTCCCTCATGGTTCCTCCCACACTTGGCACAACGGCCCTGACCCTAATGGCCTCCCAAATGTGAACCCTAAGTCTTGGGCCTCTTCGACTGGCCAATTGTGATCTGATTCTGCTCTGACTTCCTCTCCCCGAGGTGCTCCAAATCGACTTCTCGCTCTCGGGCTCTAGCAATCATATCATTTAGGGTCTCGCACCTTGACAAAGTCACAAACTCCCTAATGTCATCCTTTAGCATTTCATGATACGTTACCCTCTTCATCTCCTTGTTTGCTGCATATTGTGGACCAACAAAACCCTCTCTTGGAACTTGGCAGGGATTTCTGCCACAGTCTCAGTTGTCTGGTGAAGGTCCTAAAACTCCCTCGCCAGCTGTTGCACCTCATTAGCTAGTGCAAACTCTGCCCTAAACCGGGTCACAAATCATCCCAATTCATAGTCTCCATGGCTTTGCCTCTGTAGGGTTTCAAAGCACTCCATGGATGATGGCAATGGGCCCCTTGATGAAATGTAGGTTAAAAGCCCAAGACTTGTCTTTTCCTTATAAATTGTCATGTATTATTCATAATTAGGGTTAAGAGTGAGGCAAAATGTAGCCGCCACGTGAGGTTTCTTATGTAGTGTTAGATTCTTTAGTCTATGCTGAAAGTGTAATTTATTCCTCATATTTGAATAAATTGAGTGATCATTTGACATAATCTTCATATTTGTGTTTGTTCTTATTTTCCGCATCTTGTTCATCAAATCACAATTAGGGTTTTAATCCCAACAAGTGGTATCAGAGCGGGTCTTTGAAGATCTATTGATTTTTGAAGTATCGGTTCTTGATTTGATGATTTTTGCACATTGAAGATTTTTGGTGTTTTGCAGTCTTGGAATCAGAACTGTTCATGGATAATTATGTTACTGTCCATGTTTATCATGGTATGCTATGTTCCGATCTGATCTATTGTTCAATTCAAGGTTAATCGATTTCTTCCCAGATTTTGTTCACTTGATTAAGCGCGTGTTTTTTTGTCGATCTATTGTTAATGAGCCCAAAAAGTGTCTGTTCATCGTTTGACCCAACAAACAATTGTTCTAGTCGCAAGTTAAAATCCCTTGTTCGTTCAATCGTATGTCGATTGAGTATTCCTGTATTTTAATCGATTCAAAATTACGTTTGGGTTTTTCATAGTTTTGATTACAATCCTTTCAATTGATTTAATCTTCTCGATAATAGAGTTTGTGGTTGAATAACCGATCTGTGATCTGTTTAAAGTGAGTTGATTAAGAACAAATTTCTGTGAATCTTTGATTTTGTGGGCTGTGTCAATCATCAATAATAAGAAGTCGATGGTGATTATTGATCGTATCATCTGGAAATCGTTTTTTTTTCTTCGTTTTTTGATGTGGCAATTGGGTGTTTGTTAAATGGAAATTTCAACACCTGAGATGAACCGTTGAAGAACATATGAACATGGTATGCTAATCTCGTAGTCTGATGATGAATGGATGAATAACTTGTATCTCGATTTGGTTTGTCAATCTAGAAAAGTCAAAATTCAAATCAGTTGAAATCGGGATGTTATAATCAATGAAGAAGTATTCGATTTTTTGGAGTTACTGTCAAATCGCCATATGGGTCTAGCATCATCAAAGCTTAATACAACCTGTGAATGAAATCGGGACTCAATCGGGAAGAACAAAAGTCAAACGAAAAGTCAAAATTACGAATGGATTCTCTACCTGCGAACGATTTGGATTCACACTTCTCTTTCACGTACGATCGTTGATATTGATTCACAGCACCTGTTAATTTGGATTCGCAGTCGCATGTGTGATGTTCGAAACGAACGGAATTGGATTCGGAACTGTGATTGTTAGATTCGCAGCGAACCTGTGTTAGGATTCATTTTTCTGGGGTTTCGCACTGAGTCTGTAACCATTTGGCTTGGGTCCTTTGTGGTGATCTGGCTTGCAATCGACTACGAAAGGCTCGGATTCACATCTTTATTCTCGCAACGAAAGGCTTTGATCCATGCTTTGTGGTTTCGTATGTGAATGATTGTTTGAAATTGTCGTTCCAGTCGTATTCTTTTAATCAGGCGTCTAAATGGGGAAGAAGACACAATGTTACATTTTTGGTCCCTACAACTTCAGCGAATTGATACTTTTGGTCCTTGTGGTTTTCACAGCTTGGCGATTATGGACTATTTCCAGAATCTGTTACAAATGAAGGAGAATATGATGCAAATTTATTATTTCAATCCCCTAACTTTCAGCAAAGTGATAGTTTCAGCCTGTTTTTTTCGAAAAGTTTGAAAATTTGAGGGCTGGTGAACAGTTTTGGATTTTTTTAACGTAGATATTTTTTTCCTGAATAGAAAAATAAAGATTCCATCAAGTCTTGGCGGTTCGGAAAGTTGTTTTTGCTGATAACGTCAAATTTTTCACGACTTTTTCGGGTCTTATACTTCATTGTGTATATCATTTTGTCGCGGGGGAGCTTAGTAAATTTTTTATCCATTCAAGATCATTCTCATGACCATTTGAAGGCTTTATAATCATGTTTTTGATTATAAATCGGGGGATAATTTGGTATGGTCATTCGAAATTGGATATGTGACTTTTCAAAATTGAAGATTTTTGATAAAGCTTGTGGTAGAATTATGAAGGTAGCTTTTACAGTGGAAGTTCTTCATCGAGCTCTGCTAAAGCTTTTACAGAGAAGTATCCTTTATAGCGGAAGTTCTTTATCGAGCTCTGCTAAGGACTTGTTATATCTCCGACTTCTAGTATTTTCTCGATCAAGTGGTGTTACGAATCTTAAATTTTGGGTTGTTACATGATAATTTTTGGTGGCTTATATCATTAGCTTATTTGAAGATCGTTGTGACCTAGTGGGGGAGCTCTTCAAAGACAAGAAGTAATTCGGTTTCTTTGTTCTGAAATGGGTTTTTATGGCGGGTTTGGTTTTCATGAAGATTTTTTTGGGATTACATTCGAAAATGAAGTTTAAAGACATTACTTCAGTGCTTGATTTATATATCCTAGAGCCCGTGTTTGAAGACTATTGAAGAATCAAGGTTCGTGGATTGCTTCATCTATTCCTCGTTGCAAGATCCTTTTATTTGTTAGATGCTTGTTTTGGAAGCTAAAGCATTGTCATCCATTCCATACTTTGAGGGGGAGATTGTAGGGTTTCAAAGCACTCCATGGATGATGGCAATGGGCCCCTTGATGAAATGTAGGTTAAAAGCCCAAGACTTGTCTTTTCCTTATAAATTGTCATGTATTATTCATAATTAGGGTTAAGAGTGAGGCAAAATGTAGCCGCCACGTGAGGTTTCTTATGTAGTGTTAGATTCTTTAGTCTATGCTGAAAGTGTAATTTATTCCTCATATTTGAATAAATTGAGTGATCATTCGACATAATCTTCATATTTGTGTTTGTTCTTATTTTCCGCATCTTGTTCATCAAATCACAATTAGGGTTTTAATCCCAATAGCCTCCCAAAGAGAAGTCTACCTCCTCCCACCAATCTCAAGCTCTATCTTTCAGAAGATAGGAAGCAAATCTGACCTTTAACCCCTCGGGGCAGAAACTCTTCCGGAAAGCGTTCACCATATCCACTAACTATCTCCTACTAGTAATGGGGTCCTTCTCCCCAAAGAACTCGAGAGCTCCACAAGCACAAAACTCGCGAAATGAAAGAGTACGAGCTCTTACAATAGCCATAATCTCTATGCGGAACGCATCTAGGTGCTCATCCAAAATCTCCATAATCCCTTCCTTGACCGTTCCAAAGGTCACAGAGTCTACTCCAACAGACTGCGGGTAATATTCGACGAGATGAATTCCCGCATCCGCTTATCAATCGCCTCGGTAACTGCACTAGAGCTTGAACCAGAACTTGAACCTCCTCTACGTGCTCATCACCATTCTCAAAAGCAATCATACCAACGATTAGAACATACCTAAGAATCCATAGGCTTCCTAAATTCTTTGTGACTCTCCTTGATTCGAGTATGGATCTTGTGCTTTCAGTAGTACGGGCCTAATACTACCTTCCACATTTATCCATACTTTCCTTAATAATTATCCCAAATCCTCCAGGTCTCCCTCTCAAATTGGTACTTCAAGTACCTGTTAAATAGTGTAATCAAACCCACTAAATCAATTCCTAGGTTCTCCTAGGATTCATCACCCCACCCTACCATCATCTGCTGAGGATCCCTCACTAATGTCAGTTAACTACTTCATGAATACAATTGCATGCCACGAAGCTTAGATAATTCTTCGACAAAAAGACTCAACCCTACAATGGTTAAACTCAAACGAGAGATGTGTCATATAGCCAAATCAATCAGTTTGAGATTATTTAACCTATGTATCATGCAACTTAGCATATTCATGAAATAATTAGCTTACATCAGTATGACTCTCACAAAGCACAAAGCAAGCATCATTCAGGCATCGGAAAGTCTAACCAGCATACCGACTAATCAAGCCATTCTATCCAGTCATATGAGATACATACTAGCATGCAGTTCAAAAGCTCAAACAACAGGCAATGAATGGCATCTCTCCTAATACGAAATCCTAAGCAGATCCTTAGCCCTAATTAGCTTACATTAGTATGACACCCTTTTTCTTTAAAAAAGTCTATTTAGAAATTTATTTTCATATAAAAATATTACTAATTCCTCAGTTTGAGTTTAGTCACACCCGAGAGTGTTCCGAATCCCTCAAACGAAGGCTCTGACACCAACTTGTAACGTCTCATGAATTATAATGTAACATTTTCATTTTAGTTTAACCAGAAACTCCATTTGTCTTTTTTCTAAACATTCAAATGTATATCATAATAAAACAATTATCAGAGTACAATCCCAACATCATCAAGTTGCGGAAACATGGGTGGATGTTCTGGGATCAAGTTGAGCCCTTCCCTTTCGAACCGGAAGTACCTGAAACCATAACCATCAAAACTGTAAGCATAAAGCTTAGTGAGTTCACCAAATTACCACATACTATACATACAATACGTCTTTCCCGACAACCATCAGGCCCCGCCCGGAACAGATATGTCAATAACATGCAATGGGCCCCGCCCAACACACCTATCAGGCATCGTCTGGCATCAGGCCCCGCCTGGTATACATTCAAACACATACAATACATGCAAGAGTCACAAAGACAGCTAGCATACTACACAATCATTAGGCCCCACCCGGTATATATGCAAACACATATAATACATGTAAGAGTCTCATAGATAGCTATCATACAAATAACAATAATGCATGGGGTCAGCATTGGTGCCTTCGATCAGCCAAACACTGGGAGGAAACTCACCTCAATCCATATAAACCGAGACACATGCATTGCTTATACCGGAAACCATACACTGGATATAATCAATATCCTAATCAATAATTAAGGTCATTTCCCAAAATTCAATGTCCAATCCATATTCTATACTTCCAATGGGTAAAAGAACATTTTACCCTTCTCATATCTTATCCAATAACCGACAACCCAAACTCTAAAAGACCAAAGGCCCAAAATAAGACCTTGTGAGTACGCCATGCGTACTCAACTCATATGACCCACTGAAGCACAAGGTACAACTCGCTAAAGTTCAAGGATGGGGACTTCTTGCATTACATTAAGCGTACACATACGTATGCCCATCGTACTCATCAGATGACCAAAACTTCATATTAAGCACGTAATGCTTCAGACCAAAACTTCCAAATAGAGATCTAACCTCTAAATAATGTATTAATCCATAAAGTTTCCAACTTTACTCCTTTGCATGTCTTAATGGGACCCAAAACCCGTTTTTATCCATCTAAACCCATAATATGAACATCAACTTAAGCATGATTCATCAAAACCCATCAATATGATATTTTTATGGTTCCTAGTAACTCCATAATGGATAAAGTTTTCAACCTTATCCATTAGAATGGTCCAACCAACCAAGATCTAGTCTTTAAATCTTAAAGGGACCAAAAGTGCATCTTTTCCAAATTAATCCATAAAGTCCAAGTATCAATCTTTTAGATCTGAATCAATATGATGTTTAGATGGATAAAGCTTCCAACTTTATCCATAACAAGGTCACAAACTTTCAAGATCTAAACTTTATACACTAAGGTAACCAAAAGCTCGTAACACCCAAGACTAGCTAGATTTATCAAATGCATCATCAAGATTCAAATTTTATACCTCTTAGAGAAAGATCAAGGTGAACAAAGTCTAAATCCACAAGCTCCAATGCAACCAACACTTCTCCAATGAGCTCCTTATTCTCCATGATGCACCAATAACACTCCAAATCACTTATAAACACCTTTTTTCTTCAGAAGGCTCAAACTATGGTTAGGTTTTCAAGGGAGGGTGTTGGAGAGGTGGAGGCTGAGAATGGAATGGGTTTGAGGAAGTTAAGAAGCTTAAATAAGGCTCAAACCATGAAATAGGGTTTGTGAACTGATCATGTATGCCCAACATACTCAAGGTACATCAAACGTACTCCAGGTACGCCTAGTACGCCCATAGTACTCCAAATACACCCAACGTAGTAGGTAAACCCAAAACCTTCCTAACTTCAAACGGCCATAACTTCTTTGCTCCAACTCTATTTTCGATGATCTTTATATCCACGAAAAGGTAATGAGAAGCTCTACAACCCTATCAACTCTACATTTCCTTCCAATGTAACGCCTGTGTTTCCGGGCTTGCCATTTTTAGCAATGTAATAGTCTAGGTTAACCTTTGTAACCCATTTTGAAATAATAAGAATGTATTATTTGAGTATTATGTGTTTTGTGCTTAATTGCTGAATTATGTGGTCTGATTAATTAAGAATAAAAATAAGCGTCAAAATTTAAGTGAAAAATAAACTTAATATCTTTGGATAATGTAGTAGTAGTTGAAACGAGGTTTTCGGATATATATAGAACGCCCAAATCTGACTTCGTATGAGGAAGTTATGATTTATCGAAGTTTCGACTTAGCGGTATGCAGCCTGAAAATACTCGAATTGAGATCGAGCGGTTTTTAGCCGAAGCAATCTAAATGAGAATCGAATATCTCATTGTTGGTATCGAAGCGATAAAAAGTTAGGCGAGAACAGACGTCAAACGAAGAAGTTATGAATTTATAACGAAAGTTTCTGTCGCGGCCTATTAAAAATAAATAATAAAAATAAAGTCAAAATTAGCCGACGGAGTCTAAACGAAAGTTGTAGAGCATAGTCTCACCTTTCCGTGGATATAAAGAACGTCGAAAACGGAGTTCGTATGAAGAAGATATGAATTTCCGAAGTTTATTAATTAATTTGTATTTATTTTTAAATCAAAATTCGGAAGCATTATCCGAAGGCGAGTCATCGATCTGATCCGAGGTACGCGCCGCGTACTCCGAAGGTGTCGACATCACAGCAAGTGGCTTCGGATGACGGATGCAATGACGTTTCTCGGACCAGTACGCCCCGCGTACCGGCGTACGCCCCGCGTACGTGCGAGGCTCAGCCCCTATAAAAGGAATCCGAAGGCAGCCGATAGTTTTGTTCATTTCTTCTCTTCTCTCTCCCGTTTTGCAGCGTTTTGCGTGCCAGAAATACCCCGAAGCCCCGGTATCATACTCTAGCCCCGAGGCAAGTCCCGAGATCCCGAAGATCCCGAGAAGTGCGGTTCCCGAGTCGAAGCTCTGCCCGCGAGAAGTTTGATTTTTGTGAAGATCTTCCAGATCTGCTGAGGATTACTACTTCTGCAAGTCGTAGTGCTGTCCGATCATCTTCTGATCAAGTGAGTGTATACTACCTTTCATAAACACGATAATAATACAAGTATGGTTCGAATGTATTAAGTAAATGGTGGTTTATATGTGTAAGGGTGCAGTTACTTTCTTCTAGCAAGTAACTATGAAGTATTTTATGCGATATACTTGTTATGTGTATATTTTGTGATTGTATGCGTGAATGGATATTCACTTTATTCCATCTCATAGATCTGAATTGCTTTCTATGAAATACGTGTTACGTGGGTATGCCTCATCTGTTGTGTGGAATATATATTGAATGAGAATGATATACAGGTTTTAAACTATGTATGAAAGTATATATTTTATCTACTAATATGTTGGGTAGAACATGGGTGGATAGTTGGTGTGTAATAAACAGATGAGAGGCCTCGATGTTGTTGTTGTTGTTGATCTAGTTATTCAGCGGAGTATGGATAACGACCACGGACTCTTTCTAGACAGTCCAGTGGAACGCTAGCAGGTTCATAACCTGTAGGTGTTGTGAACGATGTGTTCACCAGTGTACTCTATCCCCCCTCATGGTTGCCTTTAGGATATCTATTGTTGAGGAAACCCCTTAGCAGTGATGTCCGTCCCGACGAAAATCCTAGATTAGGTCCCTTGAGATAGATGTTATTTTAGGGACATAAAGTGAGGATAACGGGAATGGGTAATCGGGATAGTGATTGGTTGGTGAAATTAAATATAACTTATTTATTGTGGGTTGAAAACCCTATATGCTCACCAGGCTCCCAAGCCTGACCCACTCAGTTTTATTTGTATTACAGGTAGTGGCGCAAGGGCGTAAGATGGATGGATCATCTTGTTGTTTTGTTTACAAGTCTGTATATGTATATATTTGTTGAATGACTTGTAATGTTATCGTTTATGCTTTATGGTCTGTATCGGAACATGACATCCCGAGTTTTGATTATATAATGAAAATGCATCTCTTGATGAAATGCTTTGATAAATATTATTTTATCATGTTTTGTTTTGGGAACAAATTCCGCAACACTTTTAAATCAAAACGATTTACTCTGAAATTATTTTAAAAAGCATAAATGAAATCGGTCTTTTCTGGCCGAGATTTTGGGGATGTCACATCCAATTTTCCAAAATTAAATCCAAAATTCAAAAAAACCCAAACTATCAGTTTACGGTTATACCCTTGGGCTCCAAAGCACCAACTAAACTCTCAGATCACCTAGTCTACATTACCCGCATCCAAAGGGATCTAAATCTCTCTTTCCCATAAGGACCAAATCCTCATGATAACTGATCTTCGGTTCATGGCCCCAAATTATGAAACGATTCGAAACAGGGTGTTACAGGTCAGTTGGTTTATATCATGTGGATGGTTAAATTTTTTTTTGTTAGAAGTCTTAGTTGTGCATCAGAATTCAATTGTTGTATGTTTATGTTTATGGGCCCCACTTTCTTGTGGGTTTTTTATTAGGAGTTTGGTTACCAATGTTGAGTATTGGTTATGAAACTTAGGGTCATGAAGTTCATTGTAAATGTCTTGAATATTTTCTAGGTGGCTGTACACCTGAGATGGTATGGGAGTTTGGATGCAACGCGAGATTCTTAGATTGAAAATTATTACACTCGTGGGAACGGTGAGTTATTGATGAAAGTCAAGAAGTAAATTTGGACTTTTAGGCATAATTTTTGTATTTGAGATTTGTTAAAATTCATGATTGGGATGCTTTAGGTATTCATTCTGCATGGTTAGTTGGTGTTCCTAGTCAAGGAATAGGGTGGGTACGATGAATGGATGATCATCAATCTTCGGGTATGGTTTCTAATGTTTAGAGTGATTGGTTACCAATTTTTGAAAGTATATTGATGGAGTTGGTTTGTAGTTCCAAATTTAAGAGTTTCCTAGTTTGAAATTATTTTGCTATGTGTTTGGTCATACAGTTTGGGAGAGTGAAGTGGTTGTTGTAGTTGAGTATTTTTTTTTATTTCAAGTGATTGGTTGTTTGTTGGAAATGGTGGGGTTCAGAGTGGTCTCTCAAGTTTTCTTATGGATGCCTTGAATTTTGAAGTGGTTTGAGGGAGATTATAGAATTTGTTGGTGTAGTTTTCAAAGATTCTAACTGAGACAGATTTCAAGGACGAAATCCAGTGTATGTGAAGGAGAGTTATAACATTGAGTTTCAAGATGTTTCTTACTTAGGTATTGTGGACTGTAATTTGGTCGAGTAAAGGTTTTAGGCTTCAATGGAATAAAGTTTATACCTTATTGGATTTTGATAATGTTGGTTAAGTGATTTAAGTCCTTGATTTATGCATTGGAGTCAAAGGAATAAAATGGGAAAAGTGATATAATATAATTTTTTATGTATTAACAAATTATGTTATGTATGCTTTAAGCCAAAATTAATTAGATAGAATTGTGGAGTTTTTCAACACCTTCGTGTGCCTATAAACATCACTGAAAACAGAGTTAGAGTGAAGATGTTGTGCTTGTTTGAAGTTGAAGCTGAAAAACCAAAAAATTAGGAATTTATCTAAGGAGCATGGGTCCCCAGCCATAATGGGCTGCACAATTTTTTAGGGTATTTGAGGTATTTAAAGTCCATTAACTCGAAGGGCTTCATCAATTTCAGCCTCGACCTCCTCTACAACACATGTAATAAAACCCTTGCTTCCATTGAAGTGGTTGGAACTCATCCTCTCTCCTAAATCCATTTTGGTACTCTTATAATATCTGTTTGGGGCTTTCTTTTTGTGTTATTGTGCTCAAGAAGGAAGAATAACAAGAAATATTGGTCATTGAAGCCATACATTTGAAGTAATAAGCCTTCATTCACCTTTTGGGCCTTGTAAGTCACAAAGTTCCATGATATATTGTGTTTTATCTTTTAATCTATGAACACATGAGCTTTGGTCCCTTGGCAGCTTATGTACTAGAGTTTGAAGAGATTTAGAACTTTTAATTGATGTTTGGGACAATATGTGGTCATTTTGTGGAGTAAAGAGTGCATGAAAGAGCTCTATTTACTCCATACATAAAGAAGGTTACTACATGCATAAAGAAAGTTGGGTTTTTTTTGTCATTTCTCAACTTATAATTTTGATCCAGATCTGAAGTTTGGAGAATTGAACTTAATGGATTAAGTTGAGAAAGATGCATTATTGGTTCTTTGAGACTTAAAGTCTAGATCATGGTTTTTTTGACCATCCTAATGAATAAAGTTGGAACGTTTATCCATTATGAAGCTATTAGGAACCAAATTTGATGTTATGAGCCTTGGTCTTTATGGATATAACTCTTAATAAATAAAAGTATTTCAGAATGAAACTGTGACGTGGCCAAGGAAATCCCACAATGTGGCGGTGGGACTCATCGCGACTGTTTTGTCGTTTGGAAGCCACAACGTTACTAACAGTTAGCCACAACATGGAGATTTGCTGATTTGACTTTGATCGTTGACTTTTTGACGAGTTTTATTTTTTTATTAAACTTTGGCATAATTGAGTATTTAGCTAAGTAATGGTCTTGGTTTAGCATTAGGTAGCTTAGGTTAATTGCTGAGCTTCTATTGAGTAGTTCATGTCAGTTTTCTCACTATACTATGTAGGACACTTGTGATATGCTAGATTATCTTTGTGACTTTTAAATTAAACACAATGGTTGGATCATGGAAAGAAAGACTACCGATGGGTTGTAGCAATGAAAGTGACTGAATACTATGGTTGGATCATAACATTCACATGGGTTGAAATATACCCCTACGCTTGAGCCTACTATATGTGTGGTATGTGGTATCATGAGGAACTCACTATGCTTTGTGCTTATGGTTTTATATTTAAATGTTTCAGGTACTTCTTGTGACAAAGGGAAGAGTCGGGTGTGATTGCATTGCATCCTCCAGAGTTTTCACACTTTTTTTTATGATACTCTAATGTCTGTTTTGAGAATACATTTTACACTATGATTATCCTTTTATGAAATGGAATGAATGGTTTAATCTTATTATAAACGAAATTTTTTACTTGTCATTTTTAGGAAGTTACATTCTATTAACTATGATATCTTCACATTCGAATAATTTTCAAATATGATGATTCTTAATAAGCATACACCATGTGAGCTTGCATGACTTTGGGATCCTTACTAGAGGTAAGTTCACCTTTACAATCACAAAGAACCTTCAAAAGGACCATCAATGATTACAACAATGATGTCACTAATGAATCTCATTAACTCATATGGTTTCAATTGCAGCCTCACATTCTACAATATACTTTAAGTTTATCCTTAAATCGACTATGGTGTATTACATGGTGCTCTTCCAAGCTAATACTTCACTATTCTGTAAAAGCACAAATCCCAACTACAAATGGAATTGTCTTTATTATTGTGGAACTCAATAATAAATCATCTCCTTTGTCCTCCCAGGACACCTAGGAACATACTCAATTTTAATTCATTGATTCTTGTCAAGTTGATCTGATATGACGTTTCATGTTAGAGGAATACGAGTCATCATATATGGTATATGTCAAGGCATACATGATCAATCCCATAAGAAGAATCATGTGTCACATGACTCATTTCTTCTAGCTTCATAGTAGAACTAGGAGATTAGAGATGCTCAATATCATGCCATACATTATGAGCTATTTCGAGTTTCTTTGAGATTTCATGTATTTTGGCTTAATCTAGTGAATTGGTCAGGTCAATCTTTATAGATCCTTACATTAAATATGTGTGTTGTTTTTCCAATGTGCCTCAAAGCAAAACAATTTCTCAAACAAAGCCAATCTTTTACATTTGCTATGTTAGAACATTGTTTCCTATGATTTGTGCATTATCCAAACACATTACAATGGTGACAACAGTACTCCCACTAGTATTGACATATATATGACTCATCTTAGTTTCTCAAAATTCAAAATCTTTGCACTTTCTCATTGAAACAAAGATCCTAATTGCTCCCACTGGCTTCAACATACCTTATGGCCTATCTTCATTTCTCGGAATTCAAACTCCTTGAATTTTATCATTGAACAAAGATTCCATCTTGGAAGACGCTTCTTTTAGTTCATAAATGAACTTTATAAGCATATACATTCTTCCCAACCTATCTTGGTTTAACTATGTGTTAGTTCTTATCCATGTTCGTTATCATCTTGAAGATACACTAAGACTTATGGTTTCAAGGTCAAGTGTTTGATTAACCAAGTTTTGAAACATCCATAGACTAAATCTCGCTCTCCATGTCCTCCTTCCATCTTGAAGCCTTTTAGGGCCTGTAATAGCTTCCAATAGTTAGTCTCTGGTCTATCTACCAGTAACTCACTTTCCTCAATAATACAAATTCTATATAATTAGGGCTATGACGTCCTCTATCAAGTCTATTAGGAAAAGTCAGAGGTATGTCTATTTTTTTAAAAGCTTTTTCAAACTCAAATTAAATGTTAGGGAAACTGTAGGTTCTTCTTTGGTTGACTCTTGAAACATGTAAAGATTAGTATGGCTCCTACTAGCTCTTTGGGGTATCAACTCCCTCTCTTAGAAGACCACCCTTTCGAGTAACAAAAATTTTGTTCTGAAAGGCTTTGTAAAGCAATTACCCAAAATTATTTTTGGGATGTCCAATGAGATAACACACCTCAATCCTAATTTTGAGATTGTCGAGCGCTTCATGAAGAATGTAAGCCTCAAAATGGTAGACTTCCATATGTGCCAGTGAGAGATAAACTCTTACTCAACATCTTAGAGAGTGTCTCAGAAACCTTCATAGTTAGTGCAAGACCAAAGACTCTTGTAACACTATTCATGGAACAATCCATGAATTGTTTTATTAAGCATAATATGACTCATCAAGTACTAGACCAAAAAATGATTTGTTTTTCTTTCCAACTACACTCCTTGAGACAATGTTTTAGCGGAGACAACTTATGAATTTTTTTTCATAATTCCATAAATGATGATATGGTTCTGACTAAGATGCACAAATTCCCTAGTGAATCTTAGTATATTGTCCTTTTGTCTAGTTGATTCTTAACTTCGTATTATGAAGGCTCTAACCACCTGAAAGGTTTCATACTTAACATTTATTCAGATAAACATGTCTACACAAAGTTGGTCTTACAACGTAGTATGGTTTATCTGAACGGTCCATCAACGTGAACTAATTCCAACAAATATTCATATTACCAAGTAATGTATTAGCATATATATGAAAAACTTTATTTGCATTGATCATAAGATTTGTAGTAAAATGATATCTAAAATCCGATCCAACTAGACATTTGGTAATACATTTCACGTTTATGTGTTCAAGACAACAATTTCACAAATACATTTTATCCATATTTGGATGTATTTGAATTATTACTTATTTTGGATAATCCAAATGGACCATTGGTTAAAACTAATTTCAATATATTTTCGTACTATCACTTTGTGTTTTTATCATCCATCTTGATAAACAAGACTCACATATATCATAAGACTTGCAGTCAAATGAATTCCAAAATCCTATCCAATTAGATCTTTGGAAATATAATTCTCATTTTTCGAAAAGATAATTCCACAATATTATATCTCATTCAAATATTCGAATAAGATTATGAACCATTCTTATTTTACCAGTTTCACATATTTCATGACTTACTTTTAAACATGTTAAAACTTTCTAAATAAGTCATAACAATCTTATGAAATTTAGCATAAACAATTTCGGAATCATAAGACCATAGACTAAACATATGGGAGAACGAGATGTCTTTTGATCCTGTAAATGGTAGCAAGAGCCTGCTATTCATGATCAAATTTACTTCTCCTTATTTTAGTCTTCTTACTCCCTTTTTAATCACTACACATTCTTGAGAATGTTGGTACTTTATCCTTAGTAAAATACTCAAGGATTGGAAGTAATATCACAATGGTATTATGAATTCACATATCTGGTAGTACCATAGGCTCATAATCCATGATCGAATTAGCTTCTCCATGTTTAGGTCTTATCCATTAGACATATTGGACTTGAATTCTTTCTAAGCCCTTTTCTTATTTTGGAAATGAATAATTTATTGTAATAAGACTCAGAATAAGCCTTCTTATTGTCCTTGGCATTTGGGGCCTAATTAAGTATATCACCACCAATAGTATTTCATGCATGGGCAACTAAATTTCTTCTTTTTGCCACATCTATTCATGAAAGTGAATATGGAGTTGTCTTCCTCTTTGTTGAATGTTACATTCAATATAACCAACATTTGATCCAACTTCTTCTTAAATGATGATTCATCTGATTCTGGGTCATCTGGGAAACAAGGTGATTCATAGTGTTGGCTTTGAGCAGAATCATGATTCAACTAACAATCATCATCATATTGATCATCGTGTGGATCAACATTACATGAATCAATGTATGGATCATTATTGTGTTTATTTTGGCCCGCATTTTCTCTTCCCCACCATATATATTTATTCATGAAAATATATTCCTCCATTCGGGATTGAATATTAGCAAGAATATATGTCCATTGTTCCTTGTTTGCAGACAATAGTGTACCTACAGAAAAACAAGAAAAAAAATGAAGATTCTAAACTAAAAATAAAAGTAAACAAACAAATTAAAATGTAATGACAACTTTTACACAATAGTTTAAGCATACAATCTTCCCGACAACGACGCCAAAATTTGATCGAGGTCGTTGTCTCGGTTAAAAATGACCTCAAAAACCACTAGATAGCTAGAGTAAGGGTCGAATCCACGAGAAGTTGTGGTTAAACCTTGTGTTAAAAACATTCAAAATGAAAGAACTAATACTTGCAATTGTCACGAAATCAAATTAAACTAAGATTTGAATAAAAAAAACTAGCAACGTTATATTACAATTGATTACAAATGAGAAAAATAAGACCACTTCCGATTTAATTTTGGATGATTAAGACTCACATGTCTATCTTCCCTTAAATTCCAATTTAATTATGAAAACATACAAAAGGTCAAATAACATGCAATAAATAACTTTGGGCACATAGTATGTTATTCCGACTAATTGTCTTACTCCTATGTCTAATTAGAATAGATACAATGAGTGGTTTCACAATATTGTGTTTTGGAATTACCAATTACAATATTTAGCATTTAAAATTACAGGTTGGAGTAGTGTATGTTGATTCAATTAATCATCTTAATTCTAAAACTATATAAACTTGACACTATTAGTGATTTGGCAGTATACCATCTTAGTTGTAAACTCAAACACGTGAATAAAACCCAACCTGAATTATCATTAATGAAAGTAATTACTTAATGAACAAAAAATAACTAAAGTTCATTGAAATAGAAGTAATAATCAAAACATGTTCATCAAATCATCTTAAACATTCATTGAAGTAACCGTAATGATTTAGCTTTCCATAGAATTTATAAAACAAATAACCTGAATAAAAACAAAGAAAATCATATTTAAATCCATAAACACATAAGAAATCATAAAAACTAACGAAGTCTAATGATCAACCAAGAATGAAACTTTGAAACCTTAGGGAAGAAGTAACCAATTCTAGAACTTGATGGAATTAATTAGATCCACTGGTTGAACAATCTTCAAATGTTGAATGATGATGAACTTGGCGATTTCTCACCTTGGATTAAGAATAGAATGATAAAAAAAAACGAGTTTGGAGAAACTTTGTACATGTCTGGAACCCTCTAAAAGTAGGAAAAATCGCAAGGAGGAAGTCCAATTTCGGCTAGGGTTAAATCCCCTTTAAACAAATGATAAAAACCTAATTTTCGGGGCCTTTTTCTGCATCGGTGTCATAGTTGGTGTCTTAGACACGGACCAAAATTTTTAGGCATCATAGAGGTCTATTCTAGAGTCTTAGGTGCCATTTGTTTTTTTAAAAAACCTCTTCAAACCACTTTTTGTTGCGCGGTGCAGCACACACGCAACACTTTCTCTCTCGCAACAGTTTGTTTTTTGTAAGACTTCAGACTGCAAAACCTTTGTGTGTGTGCTGCATGGCGCAACACTTGACTTGTCTCTTCAGCTTTCATTTTTTTTGAAGTGTTTTTCTTTAAGAATTTTGGTATAACTTATTTTTTTTAAACTTTTATTTACGGATTTGATACAATTTCTTATTATAGTTTCCACAAATTTTTTTAACTTGATTTTTTAAAAAAAAACTTTGATTTTTTTAATTTTTTTACCGTTTCTGTTAATAATATTTTCAGTTTTAGTTTTATCTTTTTTGACGTGTGTAATTTTTTACGAACTTTGTAGACATCGTTTGCAATACTTTCTTAATTTTTTTTTTGTTATTTTCTTTTTTATGTTTTTTAAAATTAGTTTTTTTTGTAGAATAAAGTTGTTAGCTTCTTTTATATTTTTGTAAGTTTTTCTTAAAAAGTTTTATAATTTTGTTTTTTTACATGTTCTTTTTAGTACTCTTTCAATGTATTAAGACTAGAATTATTAAAATTTCGGTGTTGAGAATTATTTTCATTTTATAAAATTAGTTTATTTAAATTTCAGTTTACTGCAGATGTTAAAAAACAAACATGTTTCTTATTATGGGCTGCAACCCACCTCTTCTACTACAGAGGATTGCAGAGGTGGTCCCCATACTTCATGAATTTTTGTTTCGAAAAAACAAACAGCACCTAAGAGGGTGTCTGGCACGTTGGGGCGTCATAGAGGGCACCGTAGTGGGTGTCATAGACGCTAACTAATGTTCGAAGCCAACTTTGGTTATGAAAATCGGAGAACTAGCTAAAAAACAAAACACGAAAGTCTAAGTAATTTTGTCTAGTTTTTGAAACATCTTGAATCAAGTAAATCAGATCTCTAGAACTTGAGAAATGATCAAAAAATTGAAGTGAGATCAAATTTCCCGACACCATTTTTCTTCATAACTTTGTTCAATTAGTTACCCATGCTTGCTAGCTTCCTTTTGCTCGTTTTTCTTGCAGATTTCATACAATTGCTTCCATTTTTATTTCTTACACATTTGTTCAATATTCTTAATAATTTGTTGATAAATTGTATGTGCAGATATGTGAAGTAAACAATTATCTATGTGATTATGAAGTGTAGCCGCAGTTCAAGAGGTTGGGGACTTGACCTTGATACAGTCATGAGAGAATTAGGACACACGACTTCATAATAGTTTCAAGTTGTATTTTGCTAGAAATTTCAATAAACTAGTATGTATTTTACTTTCAGGTATTTAGTTGGGTTGAAGTGTTCAATTCTTAGAAAACCCATGGTTATCGAGTATTTAAATTGTTTGATACTAAAATGGGAATTCAATCGATTCGACATTTTTAGTTATTTACTAGTTTGGTTTGTTTAGATAATTTATGTTAATTCACGGCTTACACTAAAATGGGGAGAATTGTTGGTGATTTTAGTGTCACCATGCATTTTGGGTAACTGAAACTAACATGTAGGCTAAGGGTTTATTATTTGTATTCTGTATTATATATTCGGTAAATGTGGAGTGCATGCATATATAGATCGAATTATAAGCTTGTACAACAGACTATCGGGGGTTAAGGGGGCTGTGCATCCTTGAATTAGTTTTATTATGGAAAAATCGAATCTTAGTGAGTGACTATGGTAAGATTGACAAATCTTGTCAGTTTTGGAAAACACTGATTAAGCCATTAAATTCGAGATTCTCCCAACTAATCTATAATATAAAAACCTAATCCGTAATGCGTATATATGATTCATATTTTGAGTCGTATACAAATCTTCTCAGCTTTCTCTCTTCTAGAACAACCTTAGAATTCTTCTAACAATTTGACTTGTGTTTATGTGCCTAGATATTTAAGTGTCCATTTGGATTATCCTAAACTGGATTTCATGTAACCCTTACATATAGTGTAAACTTACACGATCCATAAAGAATCGAGTTCTCCACCATCACCCTACTCTTATTACTTCTCCCCAACAACTCAACAAAACTTTAATGGCGAATTACAAAGTTTTATATGCCAAAAAATTGTTCATGTGCTCTGTCGTGGAGGCCGGATCGTTCTAGGTTAGTTATCAACAAAATTATATTGAAGGCCATTTATGTCATTTTGCATAATACATATCAACCTTTTTTTCCGAAACAAATAAAGATTATAAAAATAATGGATTTTAATTTCCTTTTAAAGTTTACCAACGGAATACACAAGAGAAATTAACACCTTCTAAATCGAAAAGAAACTCAACATCATATAAAAGTAATTAAACGTCTTCTTCGGATCTGAGATACTTGCAAAGGTTATCGACATTTTCTCTTTGTCTGTTTTTTTTTTCAAATGTACATTAAAAACATTTTAAGTTGTTTAAAAAGATGTTGCACTTAACCATTTTAAATCTTTCTATTCTAATAAATAAATAAGTTTATTCTCTTATTGACAAGTATCATAATATTACAAATCTTTATTAATATTATATGTCACCTATCACGACAAATGTCAACCTATTAATTCTTCATTTTCAAATTTTAAATTTTAATTTTCCCACTCTAATTACATTAAATTAATAATTGAATATTAATTTCAAATTTCAAATTTTAAATTTCACACTTTAATTACATTAAATTAATAACATTAGAATAAAAAATAAAATAAAATTAATATATATTATAAGGTGATTTACTTTCTTGTATTTATTTAAATCAACAATTATAATTTTATATAATTAAAAAAATATATTTTAATTAATAATTTATTTGAAATAATTGATTGATAATTTTGAGTTTTTAGAGATATATATACAGTAAAGTCCCGATATTTTCATCCAATTGACACGAAAGTCCCAAACTAATTTTTTTAAACAAAAGCCTGAATTACCGACATTTATTGACCCGAATGACCTTTTTTGCCGGTAACTCATTTAATAGCTGGTAATCGAGTTGATGGGACTACTAACGCTTACCTGGAAGATGACCAGGACATCATTAAATGAAGAAGGGTTAATCGAGCTGGAAAACCTCTCTTTCTACTGCGACGATTCTAGGGTTTTTACTTTGAGGGAGATACAAATTCGAGTCTGAGGGAGATACGAGTTGGAGCCTTTAAGATGGAAGGTGTGTTGGACTTTGACACAATCGACGTGGAACTAGATGAAGACTTTCTAAAGAAACAAAGTAGGAGATGTAGAGATGAGTTCTTGAACTCACTGTCTCTTGACGATGTAGATGAAGACTTCATAATCCCATTATTCGAGAATGTTGAAGATGATGAAGCTGATGGGTTTTAGGTAAAACAAATAAACTAGAAAAACAACTCCTAAGTTCACATGCAACCTACTTTGGATCTATGTTTTAACTATTGAACATATAACTTTGAATTGCAAAACAAGAACCCTAGAGGAGAGAGGCTATTTTCCAAAATAACAAACTAGGGTTTAGGAGTTACATACCTTTCAATTGTTATAGCAAACAATTGACAATCCTCTTGATCTTGATCTTGATCTTCTTTGAAGCTTAGCACCACATATGTAATGCCTCTAATGGAATTACACCCAATAACTAGCAAGAAGGAAACTAGAAGGAGAGAGAGGGAGGGAGTATGCAATTCTCGGCCTAGGGTTTCTTCAAAAGAAGGAGTGTCCAAAATGTGAGCCAGGAGGCTCCTTATATAGCTGAGGGATCTAGGTTTAGGAAAAAAAAACCTAATGCTCCTTGCTTAAGGCCTAAGCAAACCCAAGGGCCTTATCCAAGCCCCCATGGACGAAATCATTAGGGTTTCCCCTATAGATTTCGTCCACCCTCTTTCAAGGGGGTTCTGGAGCCTTCCACTCAACTATTAGATAATTGCAAACTAGTCCCTGCACTTTATAATTAATACAGTTAACCCCAAATTTAATTCTAATTAGTTTCTAGCTAACTATTAATTAAACATTATGATTTTTAATTAATATATTAATCTTTTAACATATCAATAAATCATTTATATTAATTTATGAATCTCATAATAAATTAATATCTCTCCTTTCATAATTTCCTTGTCCGGTTGCTAGGTTTGAGGGCAACCCAAAAGGATTGTGCTGCTATCAATTCAAGTACATACCAATTATAGTTATGAGCTTAGACACCTAATCCAACAGAAGCACCCATGGAAGAAGAACCTTTGGATGACGAATAGGAGGAGGAAGAAAATGTAGATGAAGTTTTGGATGAAGAGGCATATGATAGGGAAACTCAGTTTAAATATTCCACACATGATCCAAACGTGAAATGGAATAGAATGAAACCTCAAGAGGGAGAAAGGTATGAATCTGCACATCAACTTAAACTCTATTTAACAAATCATGCCATATCTAAAGGTTATCATATTAGGTTTAATAAATGTGATAGTGTTAGACTACATTGTGTGTGTGCTAGTGATCCTGAGAAATTCGGTTATCCTTATTATGTTAAAGCCTCTTGGATGAGCACTGAAAAGTCATTCCAAATAAAGAAAATGTATCCACATCATAATTGTGTCAAGAATTTTAACAATGGAAAACTTATGGGACCAACATGGTTAGCTAGACAATTCCTTAAAGAATTGATTACGACACCTAATTTGAAAGCTAAGGAAATCCAAAAAAATTTCAACACAAATTTCACACTAAGATTTCATGGGTAAGGAGTTATAGGGCTAGATGTAGGACAATGTCCATGATTGAGTGAAAATTAGGTGATCACTATGCAAAGGTGTGGGATTATGGTGGTGAATTGCTAAGATCCAATCCAGACGGCACCATTAAAATTTGTGTTGAAGACAATAATGATGATACAACTATTTTTAAAAGGGTGTACATATGTTTTAAATCAATCAAAGAAGGGTGAAAGATGGGTTGTAGAAGTGTAGTAGGGATTGATGGATCTTTTTTGAAAGGACAGTGTAAGGGATAATTATTAACAACCATAGGTAGGGACCCAAACAATCAAGTTTTTCCCATAGCTTGGGATATAGTTGACCACCCTAGAACAACACCACCTGCTCCTTGAACTTGAGTTGGAACAACTTCTACTACTGCTTCTTCCATTTGTTCTACAACATCTCCATTCCACCCATTGTGCAATTGTAAGAACAAGTTCTTGTACCACTGATTAGGGAGTGGAGGATCCACCTAATCAAAGAATTTGCAATCTTTACTCGAATCCTGGATGATCCAAGATTAAAGAAAGAAAAATAAATAAACGATGAAGAATTTCAACATTAACAACTAACTCTATAATTTGGGCATCCAATGAATCTTCTTTTGGGATTTCCTGTCTTCCTTAAAGTCCACCTTCCAACCAAGTCATCACAGTCGCAATGTGTCCTTTGAGGGGGATTGAACCTTCTCACAACCTTGCTTCCAACAGATGAAGAAGACGACATTCTCGTCTTTTCCTTTGAAAAATACGAAGCTAGGGTTCATGGGTATTGACAGTATGGTGCTTGAGTAATGTCGACAACTCCACATAAGCCTCTCATTTAATGAATCAGTGGTCCACGTAAGCATTTGGTGCCACTTCACCAAGTAAACTAGCTGCACCGGCAAACAAGGTCAAGCAGGTCAATAAATACCGGTAATTCATGCTTTTGTGTCAAAAATAAATTAGTTTGGGACTTTCGTGTCAATTAGATGAAAATAGCAGGACTTTACTGTATATATCCCGAGTTTTTACTATGAAAATTTAATTAATTTTGTAACCGTGATTCTCACGGGTTATAAACTAGTATCTAAAGTAAACTAATCACTTAGCAATAATTAAAATGAGAATCGATAGTTTATTTTTTTTTTATCATTTCCAATTATTTATTATGAACATCAATTAGGAATATTTTGGCCCACAAATGTACTACCCTTATCCCATCCACCATCACATTAAAATTATTTTGTCGATTTAAATTTATTCACGATTAGTGACGTGTTTACAACTATAAAACCCATTAATAAGAAAAGATGATATCTATAATAATATTGAATTTATAAAATAAAAGTACGATGCTCATAAATCATTCGGTCATGTTTTCTTAACCTCTTTGACACGATTTCTAGTTTTTAAGTTTATTCTCGTTTCTAAGATAAAACTCAGTTTAAAAAAGGCAACTTCAAAAAGCTTATACTAGTACTAGTTATATAAGAAACTTTTTTGCATCATGTTGGCATTGTACCGGATAAAGCCTATTATTGTTTTTTTTAATCAATTGGATATATAAGAAATTTTTTAGATATTACATGTGGATTTAGAAAAAAAATTTATATTGTAAATAATAATTATTTTTATAAAGTAAAATTTTGAAATAACCAAGGAAAAAAAGTATTTTATTGCAATTTATTATATATTCATTACATTCAATAATATATATATATATATATATATATATATATATATATATATATATATATATATATATATATATATACTAGCTATGAGACCCGTATGTTATACGGGTTGATAAAACAAAAAAAAAAAAAATATGAAGGTTTAAACTAAAATTTAAAATTTAAAATTTAAAATTTTGAATTTAAAATGAAACATATTCAATAGTATATGAGTTGTAATATTGTAATTTAATGATTATTTTCAAATAAGGCAATTAAAAATTGAGGTGTAAATATGATGTATTAATTAAAAAAAAGATAAACAATGAGAAAATGACACATGGTAAAAACATTTATTCAAAAATACCAAAAAATGACTTGTGTCTAAGTTAATGAGAGAGTGACATGTAGCAAAATTATTTTCATTTATTAGGGAGGATATATATATATATATATATATATATATATATATATATATATATATATATATATATATATATATATATATATATACAGAGAGAGAGAGAGAGTGGGGTAAGGGGCCGTTTGATAGTTGCTAACTGAGTCAGAGCTGACTGGGTTAGAAGCTGATTGGGTTAGAAGTTTTGACTGTGCCCACATCTGATTGAGTTTATGTTGTTTGATTATTTATCTGACTGACTGTGATGAACGATAAAAAATGACCGTATTACCCTAATATTGTGCTAGATAAAATAATTATACAAGTACAAACTGTCACATAAAATCTAAATAAAACATACATTATTTAAAATCCAAAAACAAATTGCCATACAAAATCCAAATACAAATAAAAACAACATAATAATTTGCATGAATATTTATCGTTCACAAATTCTTTTAAGCATACCATTTAGGGTTTTTGTCATAAAAGCCCTCAATTTTACACAAAAAAAACCGGTTATGCCCAAAGTCCATTTTTTTTTTTTTTTTTTTTGCCACGGATGCCTCTACTACCGGAAAATTGGTTCAATTTTGCCCCTTAGCCAGATTTTACCTTCTGGGGCCAGTCACATTTGTCATAGAAGCCTTTATATTTACTTATCACCTCCCCCACCACACTTTTCCACCACCACCACCCTTTGCTACCAGCACCACCATCAGCCACATACAAGCCACCACCACCACTACCGTCCATCATCCACCATTACCACCACTACCATCCATCATTCACCACCACCCAACACCACCCTTATCCCTTCATCACAGAAACCCATCATCTTCTCCACTCAAACACACATGGTTTCTTAACTGAAGCACAAACATACACACACATTCAAGCAAGAATTCATAAGTCAAAGAAGATTTTTAGAACATCTCAAACAAGGAAATGATTTCAGATTCATAACTCAAACACAATTCAGAACCCAAATAAGAAGAATTCAAACACAATTTAGAACTCAAACAAGATACTGGAAACAATATCTTTTTTGTTCTTGAAACGAGATTTTGGAAACACAATTCAGAACCCAAACATGCTTCAGTTGAATTTAGAACTCAAAGAATTCAATTCCTTTTCCCATTGATCCTCTTACAGAAAAAAGAAAAGTGAAAGGCCTACAACCAGAGCCAAGTATACATATATCCTTGCAGGGACCAATCCACCTAAGGGGAACCAATCAGTCCCCAAGCAGGTCTAAGTATCGGTGATTAGATGTAGGGTTTGCTCCTTTCCTCTAGCCTCACCTCCTCTATCGCTTACCGTTAACTACTCTACAACTCCCAAAGAGATTTTCCCGCTAAAGAAAAGCTGGAAATCGCATCGAGACTATCTTTGATTCTATCCTCTTGGGCATTCCCCTTTCTGCTCTTTATAGTTGACCAACTCAAACCATGAATGTGAAGTCCTCCGCTCTTAAACTCGCCCCTTTGATACCAAATTCAGAACTCAAACATACATACATTCAATCGAGCAACAAGCCCCACCTATTATTGGTGATCGAAATCAGAAGAGGAAGAAGAACCTTCAATCGATTTTGGAGAGTGAGAGAGCTGCGATTTTTTTCTTGTTTCTTTGGTAAAGGGAAAAATCGAAGATGGTGGCGAAGAAAGAGAGGGTTTGAGAAGAAGAACATGTGGGCTACCAGCCATAGAAGGTAAAATCTGGCTAAGGGGCAAAATTGAACCAATTTTCCGGTAGTAGAGGCATCTGTGGCAAAAAAAAACGACTTTGGGCATAACCGGTTTTTTTGTGTAAAATTGGGGGCTTTTATGACAATAACACTACCATTTAATGAAGAAATACAATGTAGAAGTCCGGCTATATCCACCTAATTTAATACTAACATCCAAAAAAATCATAAATCTACTTTTTGATCTCCCCCGTACTTGGTCCACTTTTCACGATTAGGAGGAAGAGATAAAATTGAATATATGCAATGCCCCAAAAAGCAATTAAACATACCCTTTAATGAAAAAATCTGAAACGAGAAGAAAGGAATAAAATATTACCTGTGTTGCGGCTCCTGCTGTTAATCGTCTATTGTTGTTGCGTCGTCGAGGGAAAAAAATCGGCAGGAGGGAGATGATATAAGAAGCAGTCGTGCGGAATTAATAGGGCAATGTGGGTATTGTTTTTATTTGTTCCCGGTCCATGGAATGAAAAGCAAGGACCGAGTTTTGTCAAATTGTTGCACCGAGTCCACATATTGGACCGAGTTCCTTGCTCTATAATCCCTATCAAACATGCTAATTGGTTTTTATTGGACTCAATCCCTCTTTGGACCCAGTTAGACACCATATCAAACAACCCCTAAGTTCAATTGAGAAAAACTAAAATGTTGAGAATGAGGGAATCATTTTCAACCAATCATTTTTATATATGTAAAACACATTTAGATTAAGTCATTAAGGATACGCTGTTCTTCTGAATCCTTCATCTGTTTTTTGTTAACACCATCTGTTATTCATTTATCTGGATCATTCAACTGTTCTTCATCAACATTATATGTTCTCCATCAACATCATCTATTCTTCATCAATGTCATCTGTTCTTCATAAAAAAAAAAACATGAACGTCACCTGTTCATCTTAAAAAAAACATCGATGCTTCATAAAAACATCAATTCTTCATAAAAAAATCTTCGTTATTTCATCAAAATGTTGTGATTCATCGTCAAAAACATTTATTCATACTATTAAGTGTAAGTCATGATTTAATCTTGTCCAGTTTCGTTGATGTCAAGCAAAATCGTTTAAACATAATTCATATTTATCGATGTCACATCATTTAGCGATCATCAGTCATCGAAACTTCATCAATCGAACCTTCACCAATATCAAACAATAGATAACAATCGAAAGTGCATCAACATAACCATATATTTGAAGAATATTTTAAAAATTGCTTTTCAGGCTTGAAAAACTTCGTTTTTTATACATTTTTTCAAAAATTTTGATCTAAACCTACTGATTATTGATCGATTTTGATAGGATTTGATTTGTGTTGTAATTATTGGCTTCAATTGTTAATTTTTTTTCCATAGCTATTGAAGTTAATTTATTTGCACGCCAACTATTTGATGAAATGCGTAGAATTAACACCCAGACTCCCATGTATATTTTAGAAGCTTTTTATTCATTTTTTTGAAGGAACTCGACGAGTTGGTGGCCCCAACTCGTTGTGTCGAACCTAGTCATCCCGTGTGGTTTTTGACTCCTACTCGACGAGTCAGAGGACCCCGACTCTACGAGTAAAGGTTGTGCATGGAAACCATAATTTTTAGGGTTTGCACCGTAATTAAAGGACCTTAAGTCATTTCCTGCAGCCCCCTTACCACTTTTTGACGGACAGAAGAAACCCTAATCCGTCTAAACCTTGTTTTTGAGTGTTTGAGAGGCTAAAGTGTGTTTTTGGTGCTTGTGATTGAAGAAGCTTGGAATTTTAGAAGCTAGGAACGAGAAGAAGAGGGTAGATCTAGTATCAACATTGTCTTGGCTTGCATTTTAAGTTAAAAAGCAATTACCTTGGTCTTCCATTTGTTAGATCTCTTCTTAACTAAGAATATGGGGCATTTTGGTGCAAAAAAGGAGTTACTTTCGGATTTAAGCTTGTCACAAGGGCATAATTTCAGATCTGGACTCCTCTAGGCCCCTATGGACATAAAGCCTCAAGCTTTATGAAGCTTCGGCTCTCCTTCATGCCCAAAACCTTCTTTTAAAGGTAGTTATGAGTGTTTTAGTTTCATGGAGTTTTTCATGCATGTAAAGTTAGCAACTTTACGTGATAATCATACCCTAGGAGCCTATATCTATAGTTTGGAGCTTTGGTTTCAATTAAAAGCATCTGTATGAGAAATGAACTGAAGCAACTCGACGAGTTGCATGGTCAAGTCGACGAGTCCGATGAAGATTGGCCGTTTTTGGTTTCTTCATGGACTCGGCGAGTCAGTTAGGGTTTTCCTGACTTTTGGACACGCATGGACTCAACGAGTTGTCTGGAAACTCGGCGAGTCAGCTATAGGTTTTCAAGATTTCTCGAGTTCTGGAAAGAGTCGATGAGTCAGTGAACTGCACTCGACAAGTTGGGTCACCATGGACAGATGACATTAACCATTGACTTTGACTTTGACCAAGGAATTGACCAGTTGACTTCTGGGGGTATTTTGGTAATTTGGGAATTTATAGAAGTGGATCATTGGTGGATGTAGGTGTTGGAGTTGGATCTGTATTTGTAGTAGTTTGATATTATCATTTTCGAACTACTTAAGAGGTGAGTTCTCATCACTATATCAACAGGGTCTAAGGCACCAATACCGACCCTTTTCAGATTTGTATCTGGGTTTGTTGCACGATATGCTTTATGATTCGTATCCTGGTTATAGGATGGTTGCTATGCTAATGATTTGTTAGATCGATATCCTGGTTATAGGATGGTTGCTATTATAACGCCCGCGTTTCCAGGCTAGGCATTATCATTGATGTAATAGTCTAGGTTAACCCTTGTAACTCATTTTGGAGTATTAATGATGAAATATTTGAGTATTATGTGAATTATGTGAATTCTGTGTTTATTTTCTTAATTATTATAATTTAATGAATTAAGAATAAAATAAGCGTCAAAATTAAAGTATGAGATAAGCCCGATATCTTTGCATAAAGATGTAGTGGTCGAAACAAGGATTTCGAAGATATAAAGAATGCCGAAATCCGAGTTATAACGAAGAAGTTATGACCTGTCGGAAGTTTCACGACAGAACCGACAACGTTGAATGACGTAAAAAGTGAAATTTACGTTAGAGCAAGATTTAGCCTTATTGATCTAAACGAAAGTCGTAGATTTCGTTAAACCGAGATCGTGCATAAAAAGAACGCCCAAATCTAACTTCGTATGAGAAAGTTATGATTTTTTGAAGTTTCGACTTAGCAGTATGCAGCCTGAATACTCGATTTGAGACCGAGCGGTTTTTAGCCGAAACAATCTAAATGAGAATCGAAGATCTCATTAACTGTAGTAAAACGATAAAAAGATAGGCAAAAACGGACGTCGGATGAAGAAGTTATGATTTTATAACGGAGTTTTCCTGTTCCGGCCTACTAAAAATAAATAATAAAAATAAAGTCAAAATTAGCCGACGGAGTCCAAACGAAAGTTGTAGATCGTAGTCTTACCTACGCGGGGATATAAAGAACGTCGAAAACGGAGTTCGTATGAGGAAGATATGAATTTTTGAAGTTTATTAAATATTTTCGATATTTAATTTAAATATATATTAACCGATATTATCCTTGGGGGAGTCAGCTACCTTATCGTCGTTACGCCCAGCGTAATTTGAAGTTCCAGCCCCTATAAAAGGAAGTCAAGGGCAACCGAGTTGTTTGCTCATTTCTTCCCTTTTTCTCGCGTTTTTGCATCGTTTTTCGTGCAAGAATTATCCCGAAGCCCCGGTATCATTCCCGAGCCCCGAAGCAAGTCCCGAGGTCCCGAAGATCCAGAGAAGTAAGATTCTCGAGCCGAAGCCCTACCCGCGAGGAGTCCGGTTTTTGTGAAGATCTTCTAGATCTGCCGAAGAATACTACTTCTATAAGCCGTAGTGTTGTCCGATCATCTTCTGATCAAGTGAGTGTGTAGTTACTTTCTTCGAACGCATAATTATGAAGTATTTTATATAAAATACGTGTTATGTGTATATTTTGTTGTTATGTGTGTGAATATATATTCACTTTCTTCTATCTCATAGATTTGATTTATTCTCTATGAAATATGCGTTATGTGGGTGTGCATCATCTGTTATGTGGAACATGTATTGAATGAAAATGCTATACAGGTTTTAAACTATGTATAAAAATATGTATTTTTATCTACTAATATGTCGGGTAGAACATGGGTAGATAGTTGGTGTGTAATAAACAGATGAGAGGCCTCGATGTTGTTTTGATCCAGTCATCTAGCGGAATTTAGATGACGACCACGGACTTTTCTAGACAGTCCAGTGGAACGCTAGCAGGCTCATAACCTGTAGATGTTAATGAACTTGGGTGTTCATTCGTTGTATTCCATCCCCCTCATGGTTGCCTTATTTGACTTATATTGCTGAGGAACCCCTGAAGCATGTGTTGTCGCCCCGATGAAATATTCTTAGACTAGGTCCCTTATGTTAGTTGTCTAAGGGATGTAAAGTAAGAATAACGGGAATGGGTAATTGGGTTATTGTTGGTTGGTGGAAATTAAATATAATTATTTATTGTGGGTTGAAAATCCTATATGCTCACCAGGCTCCCAAGCCTGACCCACTCAATTTATTTGTATTACAGGAAGTGGCTCAAGGGCATGAGATGGATGAATCATCAAGTTGTTTTGTTTACAAGTCTGTATATGTATATATTTGTTGAATGACTTGTAATGTTATCTTTTATGCTTTATGGTCTATATCGGAACATGACATCCCGAGTTTTGATTATATAATGAAAATACATTTCTTTATGAAATACTTTGGTAAATATTATTTTATCACGTTTCGTTTTTGGGAACAAATTCCACAACTCTTTCAAATCAAAAGGATTTACTCTGAAATTATTTTAAAAGCATAAATGAAAATCGGTCTTTTCTGGCCGAGATTTTGGGGATGTCACAGTTGGTATCAGAGCATTAGTTTAAGCGAACTAGGAATTTGTAGGATTTCTAGACTTAAACTTAGAATGCTAAGTGAAATTTTGAGATGTGTGTTTGTTATGTTTTAGACACGAGCACTAGTTTATTTTAGGAAAGTTGCCTAAAATGCTTTTATGTTCTAAATGTTATATGTTGCCATACATGATATTATTGGTTCGGATCTATGGTTTGTTGCCGACTGGATCTAGAAACCTTATGTGTGTAGGATTCTAAGCGTACGTCTACGATGTTAGAACTAGCATGTAAACGTTTCGGAGTGATAAGGATGATTTGAATATCTATTGTGAACGAGGATCTAATTTCACCTTATTCGGTATGTAGATCAAAAATGGTGAGAACAAGAAGTGGAGTTGGAAATGCTGATGAAAAACAGGAATCAACCACCAGTGATTGAACAAATATCTGTCGTAGCAGCAGCACCTGAGCCAATAACCATGGCTGGTGTGCAAATGATGATTCAAACAATGTTGGATCGTCAGATGGATGAAACTAGGCGGTTACTTCAACAGAATCGTGAAGAACTGTCAATTCATGTGGAAGAGCCTGAATTAAATGAAGGGCACTCGGAAGGTGGAAACTTCAGTGGGTCTATTGGTCAACCCAACCCACCGATAGTTAGGCAAAACAACCATGATGGAAGGAATGATCGAATAGGATGCAAGTACAAGGACTTTCTAACTTGCAAACCATCGACCTTCAATGGAAAGGAGGATCCGATTGGAGTTATGGATTGGATCTTTGAAATGGAGTTAGCCTTCATGACTTGTGGCTATAGAGGCAAGTTGCAAACTATCTATGCAGTGCGTCAATTCTGAGGTGGATTCGTTCGTTGGTGGAACACTCTAGGGAAGACTTTAAGCCCTAATGAGCCACTGCAATTGACATGGGCAGAGTTCTTGGTGCAGTTCAAGCGCAAGTTCTGCTCAGCTTAAAATCTATTGGAATTGGAGAATAAGTTTTTGGCATTGACGAAAGGCAGCATGTCAGTTGATGAATACACTAATAACTTTATAGATAAGATGGAGTTTGCTTTGTGCATCGTTCCAGATGAGCTGACAAAGGTGGACCGGTATGCGAAGGGACTCCCATGGGAGTACGAGGTGCCAGTACGTCAGGCACATACTCTAGAGGCAGCTATCTGGGCTGCCAAATCTGTTGAGAACATGATTAAGGGGAGAACCACCACCAAGGTTGAGGTTGGCGAGAAGAGAAAGTTTGAGGGAACATCTGGTTCCGGTAAGAAAAGCAAATTTTCGAAATCTGATTCGAAAAAGTTTGGTGGAGGAAAAGGAGGTGAAGCGAAGTGGTGTGATAAGTGTAAGAAGAAGCACTTTGGGAAATGTAGTGAGGATATAACCTGCTACAAGTGCGGAAAAATTGGGCATTTTGCCAATGAGTGTCTGAACAACAAAAGGATGTGTTTTGGTTGCAATGAAGAGGGGCACATTTTGAAAGACTGCCCGAAGAAGAAAGAGGCAGCTAAGCCCAACATTCCACCAAAGTCGAAGGCGAGAGCCTTCCAGATGACACTCGAGGCTGCGAAAGATGAAGTTGATGTCGCTTCAGGTACCTTTCTCGTAAACGAATTACCTGCTCAAATTTTTTTTGATTCTGGAGCCAACTACTCCTTTATTTCGCATGAGTTTGGTAGAAAACTAGCCTTGCCTGTTGATAGACTAGATAATGCTTTATTAGTCGAAGTTGCTAGTGGCAAGTTTGTACCTATTAGCCAACGTATGAAAAACATCTTAATCGACCTTAATGGGAATAAGTTTCACGAGGAATTATTGCCTATCGAACTTAATGGTTTCGACATCGTTTTGGGAATGGATTGGCTTAGCGCCAATGATGCCGAAATTTTATGCAAGAAGAAGATAGTTAAAGTAAACCCGCCTGGGAAAGATTCGTTTATGATGTATGGGGACAAACGCAGAGTAAATTCTAGAATCATTTCCCTAATGAAAGCCAGAAAGTGTTTGACCAAGGGGTGTACATCATATTTAGCATTCGTGATCGATGCTAAGAAGGAAAAGAAGGTGATGCAGAGTATACCAATGGTATGTGATTATCCGGAAGTATTTCCCGAAGATCTTCCTGGATTACCGCCTGATCGACAAGTGGAGTTCCGTATTGACTTGTTACCAGGAACCACGCCAATAGCAAAAGCACCATATTGATTAGCACCGACGGAGATGAAGGAGCTGATGATGCAAATTCAGGAGTTATTGGACAAAGGTTTCATTAGACCTAGTTCATCACCCTAGGGAGCTCCGATGTTATTCGTGAAGAAGAAAGATGGAAGTATGAGAATGTGCATTGATTACAGAGAGCTGAACAAGGCAACAATAAAGAATAGATATCTGTTGCCAAGGGTTGATGACCTGTTTGATCAATTGCAAGGTTCGAGCTATTTCTCGAAGATCGATCTAAGGTCAGGATATTATCAGCTGAACGTAAGAGAGTAAGATATAGAGAAGACTGCATTCAGAACACGATATAGACACTACGAGTTTTTGGTTATGTCGTTTGGACTAACCAATGCTCCGGCAGCATTCATGGATTTGATGAATAGGGTTTGTAATCCGTTCCTTGACAAATCCGTGATAGTGTTCATAGATGACATTATGATTTACTCGAAAAGCCAAGAGGAGCATGGCAGACACTTGTGAGAAGTGTTGGAAGTCTTGAAGAAGGAGAAGTTGTATGCGAAGTTCTCCAAATGTGATTTTTGGATTCGATAAGTCCAATTCTTGGGTCACGTGGTCAACCAAGAAGGGATAATGGTTGATCCAGCAAAGATTGAAGCTGTGATGAAGTGGGAACATCCGAAAAGTCCCATAGAGATCCGAAGCTTTTTAGGATTAGCCGGATATTACCGAAGGTTTATCCAAGGCTTTTCTTCAATTGCTACTCCATTAACAGCTTTGACCCACAAAGGAGCTACTTATGCTTGGAGTGATAAGCATAAAGAAGCATTCGAGAAGCTAAAGAAGAAGCTATGCGAGGCACCGATACTTTCTTTACCCGATGGAGTTGAAGACTTCACTGTTTATAGCGATGCATCTAGGGTTGGATTGGGTTGTGTTTTGACCCAAAGAGAAAAGGTGATAGCATATGCGTCTCGACAATTGAAGGAGCATGAAAAGAATTACCTGACTCATGATTTGGAGTTGGCAGCGGTAGTTTTTTCTTTGAAAATATGGAGGCATTACCTCTATGGCACGAAGTGTAAATTTTTCACTGATCATAAGAGTCTCCAATATCTCTTTAATCAGAAAGAGTTAAATATGAGGCAACGACGCTGGCTAGAGTTACTCAAGGACTATGACTGTGAGATACTTTACCATCCTGGTAAAGCTAATGTTGTTGCTGATGCACTCAGTTGGAAAGTCAATCTTGAAAGGAAGAGGCCAAGAGCGTTGAGAATAGAAGTTGTCTCAACAATTGTGGAGAGTATAAAGAAAGCTCAAGAAGAAGCTTTAGAGAAGAATGACCGAAAGGCGGAACGTTTGGGTAAAACGTTAGTGTTCGGTATAAACAGTCACGAACTAAAGGTGTTCCAAGATCGGATTTGGGTACCTAAGTCCGGAGGGATAAGAGATCTTCTGATGGAAGAAGCTCACAAGACCATGTACTCAATTCATCCTGGTAGCACTAAAATGTATAGGGACCTGAAACCCTACTACTGGTGGCCAACGATGAAGCTTGATGTTGCAAAGTATGTGGCCGAGTGTGTGACTTGTGCGAGAGTCAAGACACAACATCAGAAACCATTTGGGAGTTTAGAGCCTTTACATGTGCCTATGGGTAAATGGGAAGACATTGCTATGGATTTTGTCACTAAACTAACCCGAACAAAGAATGGTCACGACATGATTTGGGTGGTCGTTGATCGATTCACTAAGAGTGCGCATTTCATAGCAGCCAAGGAGAAATGGTCTATGGATAAGCTTGCGAATTCGTATGTGAAGGAACTTGTGAGGCTTCACGGTGTTCCGTTAAAGATTGTATCGGATCATGATAGCCGTTTCACCTCAAGGTTTTGGAAAAGTCTACAAGAGGAAATGGGTACCAAGTTGTGTTTAAGTACAACTTACCATCCGCGGACTGATGGTCAGAGCGAACGAACGATACAAACACTTCAAGATATGCTGAGAGCATGTACCCTGGAATTCCTAGGTAATTGGGATGAACATTTATCTTTGGTAGAATTTTCCTACAATAATAGTTTCCACTCGAGCATAAAGATGGCGCCTTATCAAGCTTTGTACAGACAGAAGTGTCGTACGCCATCTTGTTGGCTTGAGGCTGGGGAAAAGCGATTTATGGGTCCCGAGATGGTCCATCAAACCGCTGAAAAGTTGAAAATAATTAGAGAAAGAATGTTAGCAGCTCAAGATCGTCAAAAGAGCTATGCTAACAAGAAGCGAAGGCCAATGACCTTCGAAGTTGGAGATTCAGTTTTGCTTAAAGTCTCGCCGTAGAAGGGATTTATAAGATTTGGTAAAAGGGGAAAGTTGAGTCCAAGGTTTATTGGACCGTTTAAAGTTCTTCAGAAGGTTGGGAACCAAGCTTACAAGCTCAAATTACCCGAAGAACTGAATGGAATTCACAACACTTTTCATGTGTGTTATTTGAGGAAGTTCACGGGAGAAGTTCCTGATATAATTCCTATTTCTGAATTGAGAATTGATGAAAACAAGAGGTTAATTGAAGAACTAGAGGCAATCGTTGACCGAAAGACTAAGAAGTTGCGACGAAGGATGGTCGAATTAGTGCTTGTCCGTTGAAAACATTCGAATGGGCCAAATCTCACTTGGGAAACGGAGAGTGACATGTTGAGTCGCTATCTGCATTTGTTTGTTGATGTGTGATTCCGGGGATGAAATCATCCTAAGGGGGAGAGAATTGTAATGCTCGCGTTTCCAGGCTAGGCATTATCATTGATGTAATAGTCTAGGTTAACCCTTGTAACTCATTTTGGAGTATTAATGATGAAATATTTGAGTATTATGTGAATTATGTGAATTCTGTGTTTATTTTCTTAATTATTATAATTTAATGAATTAAGAATAAAATAAGCGTCAAAATTAAAGTATGAGATAAGCCCGATATCTTTGCATAAAGATGTAGTGGTCGAAACAAGGATTTCGAAGATATAAAGAATGCCGAAATCCGAGTTATAACGAAGAAGTTATGACATGTCGAAGTTTCGCAACAGAACCGACAACGCTGAATGATGTAAAAAGTGAAATTTACGTTAGAGCAATATTTAGCCTTAGTGATCTAAACAAAAGTCGTAGAGTTCATTAAACCGAGAGCGTGCATAAAAAGAACGCCCAAATCTGACTTCGTATGAGGAAGTTATGATTTTTCGAAGTTTCGACTTAGCAGTATGCAGCTCGAATACTCGATTTGAGACCGAGTGGTTTTTAGCCGAAACAATCTATGAGAATTGAAGATCACATTAATTGTAGTAAAACAATAAAAAGATAGGCAAAAACGGACGTCGGATGAAGAAGTTATGATTTTATAATGGAGTTTTCCTGTCTCGGCCTACTAAAAATAAATAATAAAAATAAATTCAAAATTAGCCGACGGAGTCCAAACGAAAGTTGTAGATCGTAGTCTCACCTACGCAGGGATATAAAGAATGTCGAAAACGGAGTTCGTATGTGGAAGATATGAATTTTTGAAGTTTATTAAATATTTTCGATATTTAATTTAAATATATATATTAACCGATATTATCCTTGGGGGAGTCAGCGACCTTATCGTCGTTACGCCCAGTGTAATTTCAGATTACGCCCAGCGTAATTTGAAGTTCTAGGCCCTATAAAAGGAGGTCGAGGGCAACCGAGTTGTTTGCTCATTTCTTCTCTTTTTCTCACGTTTTTGCATCGTTTTTCGTGCAAGAATTATCCCGAAGCCCCGGTATCATTCCCGAGCCCCGAAGCAAGTCCCGAGGTCCCGAAGATCCCGAGAAGTAAGATTCCCGAGCCGAAGCCTTGCCCGCGAGGGGTCCGGTTTTTGTAAAGATCTTCCAGATCTGCCGAAGAATACTACTTCTATAAGCCGTAGTGTTGTCCGATCATCTTCTGATCAAGTGAGTGTGTAGTTACTTTCTTCGAACGCATAATTATGAAATATTTTATATAAAATACGTGTTATGTGTATATTTTGTTGTTATGTGTGTGAATGTATATTCACTTTCTTCTATCTCATAGATCTGATTTATTCTCTATGAAATACGTGTTATGTGGGTGTGCCTCATCTGTTATGTGGAACATGTATTGAATGAAAATGCTATACAGGTTTTAAACTATGTATAAAAATATGTATTTTTATCTACTAATATGTCGGGTAGAATATGGGTAGATAGTTGGTGTGTAATAAACAGATGAGAGGCCTCGATGTTGTTTTGATCCAGTCATCTAGCAGAATTTAGATGACGACCACGGACTTTTCTAGACAGTCCAGTGGAACGGTAGCAGACTCATAACCTGTAGGTGTTAATGAACTTGGGTGTTCATCTGTTGTATTCCATCCCCCTCATGGTTGCCTTCTTTGACTTATATTGCTGAGGAACCCCCGAAGCATGTGTTGTCGCCCCGATGAAATATTCTTAGACTAGGTCCCTTATGTTAGTTGTCTTAGGGACGTAAAGTAAGAATAACGGGAATGGGTAATTGGGTTATTGTTGGTTGGTGGAAATTAAATATAATTATTTATTGTGGGTTGAAAATCCTATATGCTCACCAGGCTCCCAAGCCTGACCCACTCAGTTTATTTGTATTACAGGAAGTGGCGCAAGGGCATGAGATGGATGAATCATTAAGTTGTTTTGTTTACAAGTCTGTATATGTATATATTTGTTGAATGACTTGTAATGTTATCGTTTATGCTTTATGGTCTATATCGGAACATGACATCCTGAGTTTTGATTATATAATGAAAATACATTTCTTTATGAAATGCTTTGGTAAATTTTATTTTATTACGTTTTGTTTTTGGGAACAAATTCCGCAACTCTTTCAAATCAAAAGGATTTACTCTGAAATTATTTTAAAAGCATAAATGAAAATCGGTCTTTTCTGGCCGAGATTTTGGGGATGTCACAGCTATGTTAGTGATCGGTTAGATCGGTATCCTGGTATAGGATGGTTGCCATGTTACTGATATGTTAGATATGTATGACTATCTGTACATGCTGGCTAGCGTATGATATTTATGTGCACATGTTTGTTTTATTGGGGGTTCGGTTGAGGCGGACATGCTTTATGCTTAGGCCAACATACCAAGGGCGGACCAGATAGACTGCAGACCCGGGAGGGCATACTAGTTAGACCGAAGGCCCGACGAGCGGTTCAGATAAGATGAAGGCCCTGAGAGGCGATCAAAATGTGCTGAAGGCTCGGAGAGCAGTCCAGATAGACTGAAGGTCTCCTAGGCAGTCCAGTCAAGCTGGTGGCTCATTATGCATGTTGTTTGTTTATATGATATGATTATGATTGTATGGCGTTGTTATTTTGGGGGAACTCACTAAGCCTCGGGCTTACAGTTTTTGAATTTGTTTCAGGTACTTCTGATGATCGCGGGAAGGTGAAGGTGTGATCGTACACCTCTTTATGTTTTCATGATTTGATTCTTGGATACTATGACGCTAAACTATTTTGAAAACAAGTTTTGTAATAATTATTGGTTTTGAAATGTTTTAAAAATTTTAAATTTGGCATCAATTTTATGGATGTTACAATTTGGTATCAGAGCCTTGGTTTTAGTGAATTGGAGGAAACACTCGTGTGTCTCCAGTCTCAAACTAAGGACAAGGTTTAAAATGATTTGTTTTAAATGGTTTTCAAAATAATAATGGAGGATGCAAGTGTACGATCATCTAAATCTCGCGAATAGACCCCAAAGTACCTTACAGATTATTTGATATTGTGATATGTTAGAACAACATGCTAGTACTAGGCTAGGGATCTTTAGAAATTGCATGATAGAATTGCCTGATGATATAATGCCTAGTAGCCGAGGGTTTTCTTTATATGAAATTGACATCATTATTGTAGTTACTTAGTGTATGCATCACGATTGTACATAATTAAGATCTTATAGCATGAAAATGTTTGGTTTGGCCTTATTTCCTGTTCTTGTTTGATTAAGGGCTTAGGGTAGGATCAGGTATTCGAATGTCTATAGGGTCCAATGTTATGTATGGCTAGCATACACGAGTGCTGCAGGGACGGTGGAAGCTTCATGGTTGGGTTGTGCGAGGTCGGTAGGACATTATGAGATATTTATCATTGCTCTAAGAGTGAGGATTGAGCGCTCGCTATGTTTATGTATATTGTTAGGTCGTTGTGGTGATACTTACGACAAATATGGGTAGGTGTGGAAGGTAGTATGGGCCCGTACTACTGAAAGCGCAGGACCCATACGCGTAGCAAGGAAGTCACAACCCCTAGGGTTTAGTTGGGAGTGATGGGTTTTGAGCATTCTAACACTCCTATGGTGTACATGCAACCCTAGATGCCTTGGATATATGTTTTCTCTAATATACATGCAAATTTAGAAATTCCAAAGCATCATCTTAACTAGCATACAATGGAGTATCTATGCTACAAAATTCTAGTTAGATGACATACCTTTTAGTGTAGATGAAAACCTTAAAGCTTTAAGATCCTAGCACCAATAATGTGAATGCCTCAAATGGAACCACCAATCACCACCAACAAATGGAAGAACTAGAGAGATAGAATTCCTTGCACTCAAAATCGGCTACCACTCTTGTATGTACACTTAGGTGCCAATTTTGGTAGCCTTAGGGTCTCTTATATAGTGTGGCAAACAACGATTACACATGTAAACCCTAATGACCTTCCATATCCCTCATGTTCCATGTGTTAAAACCTCCATGGAGTATCCATGGGTCACCACATGGGTTTAGCCCAACTTAAAGACCTATGGATCATTAGCCCACTTTATAAGAATGAGTGATTTACCAAATCCACCCCTTATATTTAATTAGTCTCTTTTTATCATAAAATTAATTCCAAATTAATTCTTGATCAATACTAATTAAATAATATGATTTCATATTATTATATTAGAATTTATAATATATTAATAAATCATAATTATCCTCTTTAAAAGTCCATCCTTCAAATTGACTCGGTGAAGTGCAACTGAAATGGACCACACTACTCTCGGGTCAAGTACATACCAAATATAGTTATGGACTTAGACACCTTATCGAACAGTCTCCCATTTGGATAAGTCTAATAACTATAGTTGTAAGTATGACCTCAGGATCCGACTAGAAATAGTGGCTCTTAAATGCCTTTGTCGAACTTGGACGTACCATTTTAGATAAGTGATCATAGAATCCTCTGTTCTCAAGATATCAGCCAGACAAACACATGGAACACATTCAATCTTATTGTCCAACAATTTGTTTCCCGACTTCTGATTCGTTTGTGTCACACCCCCAAACCAAGGATGGCGGAAACGTTCGAGGGTGGAGGACTTCATGTAGAGTATCACAACAATGAGTATAATAGTGCTCAAAGTAAATACAACCATCATAAATATAACTGAAAAAGTTACACCAATGTATATGTTTACATGATTCGAATCAATTACATTATGAAACAAAATGAACTATTTGACGATTTATCGTCCCATCCTCGAAACGTTGTTGGTTTCCTGTTTTCACTGAATTCCTGAGAATGCAAGTAGTTTTGAAAAGTGTCAACACAAAGGTTGGTGGGTTCATAAGAGATTTTATTGGAGAAATAGACCGGTTTCCTTGTAAAAATGATATGATATGTATTCAGAAAATCCGATATTTTCTTTATAAAGTTTATGTAATGTAGTCTCATAACCGACGACCAAAATGTATAAGTAACCTTTCTTATTAAAGGAAAATAAAATGTGCTTAAATTGACATAACCGCACTTGAATTAAATGATGTTCCCGCAAATTCTTATGTTTGTTAATACTTAATGTATATGTAGTCCTAAGTCTCAGGACCGAGAAAATAACAAGTATCGTCTATACTTAAAGTTATAAATGTGGTTTCAAAATGATGTGTAGTCATAAATACCAAAAACCGAATGTAGACAGTAATATCGGTACTTATTGAGATAAAAGTGATTTAAAATCGACATAAAACCCATTAAAGTTTTATAAAAATCCCGTAAACTTTATGTATTGTTATATCCTTATGTGAGCCGCTATAATCATACTTAAGACTAATGAACCTGCCACGACGTTTCTCAGGCGTCGAATAACTGAAATGACAATTATCACCCGTAGACCTGCAGGTCCAACTGTAGCTAGCAGCAAGGTGTGGGGTGTCAAACCCAATATAGATCTATATATAACTATCACGTTCTCCCTCCAGGAGACTCTGATTATAACGTACAGGATTTTATATTCCGCACTCGGACGTACGGAAAGAGAATGTCTCACAATCTAGGTTAACAAGTTTACAAGTTGTATGCGGGAGTGTAAAACCTTTCTGTATGAACGTACCCTTTTCGTACGTGTGTGTTATGTGATGTATTCAAAACTATACCTATTATAGTTTTATCCAAAACGTTTGTAATATATAAGAACTCTTTTATGAAAAAGCGTTAGGATTATAAAATCCATTAAACTATGCTTATTATAGTTTATATATATATATACGTGTTCTAAATGAATGAATAATCTTATCATGAATGACTTATTTTCAGTTTATGATGATAAAATTTACAACATATCACATTCAATACTTAGAACTTGACATTATCCACTTTGCTCAACATTATACAAAGTGTTGTAAAAATTACAAGCTGTTAACAAATTTTCAGCCTTTCTACACTGTTTTTGAAAATTCATAGAAAAATCATACGAAGTCGAAAACTAAATCCGTAAATTCTGGGAGTTCCCAAAATGTGTCTAGTTTACTCATAATTTTTATCATGATTTTTAATGACCTGCAACTTAGGTGAAAAAGTCCATAATCACAGACTGGTCCGGATTGGTGTTTGAAATGATAGGCAGTTTTGTAAAAATCACCATAAATTGTAGAAAAATCGTATGGAGATGTGCAAGTAGTCATTTTAAAGCTAAGAAGTGGAACTACATGCACCTAAAACAGTTTTGAAAACTATAATGTTTAGGGTGTCCAAAACAGTCCGTGAATGGAGTCCAACTTTTCTGATGAAAGCTGTTAGAAAGTTTTAGTTATGTTCTTGGTGTTTTAACTTGTATTCCCCCCCTAAAAACTTAAGAAAACATGAAAATGTAGGGGTATGAACTCACCTGGTGGGATTTCAGTAGATAAATATTGAAGAAGAGAAGTGTTCAACCCAAGAACACTTGAAGAATCGCTTGAAGATTCGAAGCTCTAACACAATTATAATGGAGTTTGTGTAAGATACTCATGACTTGAGTGGAAATAATCGAGATAATCTTAAAGGAAATGGATTATGCTTACCAAAGGTGGAGGAAACTCTCAAGATCAGCCCTTGAATCTCGGATTTCTAGAGAGAGAAAGTGAGAGAGAAAGGAGTTTGATCTTCTTGTGAAATGAGAACAAATGAGAGAAAATGAGGAGAGAGGATGAATATCCAGCTCTTCAAAAACGTGGGAAGGAGTGATGATTGAGTGGAAAGGACATTAATGTGACCTAGGTAAGGTGGGGAGGTATGGCTGGTCATAGAGTGGGTGTGGGAGTGGTTGCTTGTGTCATAAAGTAAAGCAAAGTCAACACTCCACCTCTTTGTACTTTTACCCACTTGCTTTTATTATTTAAATAGAGATTTTTATGAATTTATGATTAAATTGTGAATATTTAGGGTTTATTATGTTAAAATATGATTTTGGGTGAAAACCCCGCGTTAAAATAATTAAAAACGGGCCTTAAACGCAAAACTACGCGAAAACCGGGAGAAAAATGTGTTCCCAGCGAGACCTCTCGGTCCTAGGCCGAGGTTCGGTCCCTAGGCCGAGGTTCGGTCAGGAGGGTGCATGGTTCGGAAGCGAAGGCGCGAGCCAGAAGAAAGAAGCGAAGCGAGGCTGGTCCGAAGAGAAGCAGTCCGAGGCGAAGGCAAGGGGGTTCGGTCCGAAGTCTGGCTAAAACCGAAGGTACTGTTGTGAACAGTAATGAACAGTACTTTCGGTTCGGATTTTTCCTTCTTGCATGGTTCGGTTCGGACCTCCTTCAATGCCGGGTTCGGTTCGGATGAACAGTGGTTTCGGTTCAGCTCATGAACAGTACTTTCGGTTCAGAACCTCATGAATAGTGCTTTCGGTTCGGTTCATGAATAGTACTTTCGGTTCGGAGGGTTCGTTTCTTAAGTCCGTTTTTCGCGTAGACTTCCATTCTTGGGCTATTTTTCGCCAATTTCGAGGGTCGGGATGCCCCGAGTGATTATAGAAAGTCGGGGAGAGATTTCGAGAGAGATTTGAAAGAGATTCCTCGTTCTCAGAGAGATTTGGGAGAGATTTGACGTACTTGGAGAGATTTCACATACAAAGAGATACGTGAGAGAGATTTCACATACGGAGAGAGATTTGGGAGAGATTTCACATACTTAGGGAGATTTGGGAGAGATTTGACATACTTGGAGAGATTTCACATACGGAGAGAGATTTGGGAGAGATTTCACATACTTAGGGAGATTTGGGAGAGATTTGACATTCTTGGAGAGATTTCACATACGGGGAGAGATTTGGGAGAGATTTCACATACTTAGGGAGATTTGGGAGAGATTTGACATACTTGGAGAGATTTCACATAGAGAGAGAGAGATTTGGGAGAGATTTCACATACTTAGGGAGATTTGGGAGAGATTTGACATACTTGGAGAGATTTCACATACAGAGAGAGATTTGGGAGAGATTTCACATACGGAGAGAGATTTGGGAGAGATTTCACATACTTAGGGAGATTTGGGAGAGATTTGACATACTTGGAGAGATTTCACATACGGAGAGAGATTTGGGAGAGATTTCACATACTTAGGGAGATTTGGGAGAGATTTGACATTCTTGGAGAGATTTCACATACGGAGAGAGATTTGGGAGAGATTTCACATACTTAGGGAGATTTGGGAGAGATTTGACATTCTTGGAGAGATTTCACATACGGAGAGAGATTTGGGAGAGATTTCACATACTTAGGGAGATTTGGGAGAGATTTGACATTCTTGGAGAGATTTGGGAGAGGTTTCACATACTTAGAGATATGTGGGAGAGGTTTCACATACTTAGAGATATGTGGGAGAGGTTTCATTGGTGACCTTTTTGAGTGTCCGGCTACGCACTGCAAGGTCCTTAAACCCCGTTAAACCTTGATTAGGGATCTTGCATACTCCCGGTGAGTATGTAACATTGTTTTATCGGTTTGGCTCTCCACGTACCACCGTTTTAGGTTAAGGAGATCTAGGTGAACACACTTTTCGATTTATGGTCTCTCATTAGAATAAAGAGTTGTTTAGAAATTACATAAAGTAACTCTAGTACTCACGGCAAATTGAGTTGACCGGTTTGTATAATGGAACCACCAATCACCACCAACAAATGGAAGAACTAGAGAGATAGAATTCCTTGCACTCAAAATCGGCTACCACTCTTGTATGTACACTTAGGTGCCAATTTTGGTAGCCTTAGGGTCTCTTATATAGTGTGGCAAACAACGATTACACATGTAAACCCTAATGACCTTCCATATCCCTCATGTTCCATGTGTTAAAACCTCCATGGAGTATCCATGGGTCACCACATGGGTTTAGCCCAACTTAAAGACCTATGGATCATTAGCCCACTTTATAAGAATGAGTGATTTACCAAATCCACCCCTTATATTTAATTAGTCTCTTTTTATCATAAAATTAATTCCAAATTAATTCTTGATCAATACTAATTAAATAATATGATTTCATATTATTATATTAGAATTTATAATATATTAATAAATCATAATTATCCTCTTTAAAAGTCCATCCTTCAAATTGACTCGGTGAAGTGCAACTGAAATGGACCACACTACTCTCGGGTCAAGTACATACCAAATATAGTTATGGACTTAGACACCTTATCGAACAGTCTCCCATTTGGATAAGTCTAATAACTATAGTTGTAAGTATGACCTCAGGATCCGACTAGAAATAGTGGCTCTTAAATGCCTTTGTCGAACTTGGACGTACCATTTTAGATAAGTGATCATAGAATCCTCTGTTCTCAAGATATCAGCCAGACAAACACATGGAACACATTCAATCTTATTGTCCAACAATTTGTTTCCCGACTTCTGATTCGTTTGTGTCACACCCCCAAACCAAGGATGGCGGAAACGTTCGAGGGTGGAGGACTTCATGTAGAGTATCACAACAATGAGTATAATAGTGCTCAAAGTAAATACAACCATCATAAATATAACTGAAAAAGTTACACCAATGTATATGTTTACATGATTCGAATCAATTACATTATGAAACAAAATGAACTATTTGACGATTTATCGTCCCATCCTCGAAACGTTGTTGGTTTCCTGTTTTCACTGAATTCCTGAGAATGCAAGTAGTTTTGAAAAGTGTCAACACAAAGGTTGGTGGGTTCATAAGAGATTTTATTGGAGAAATAGACCGGTTTCCTTGTAAAAATGATATGATATGTATTCAGAAAATCCGATATTTTCTTTATAAAGTTTATGTAATGTAGTCTCATAACCGACGACCAAAATGTATAAGTAACCTTTCTTATTAAAGGAAAATAAAATGTGCTTAAATTGACATAACCGCACTTGAATTAAATGATGTTCCCGCAAATTCTTATGTTTGTTAATACTTAATGTATATGTAGTCCTAAGTCTCAGGACCGAGAAAATAACAAGTATCGTCTATACTTAAAGTTATAAATGTGGTTTCAAAATGATGTGTAGTCATAAATACCAAAAACCGAATGTAGACAGTAATATCGGTACTTATTGAGATAAAAGTGATTTAAAATCGACATAAAACCCATTAAAGTTTTATAAAAATCCCGTAAACTTTATGTATTGTTATATCCTTATGTGAGCCGCTATAATCATACTTAAGACTAATGAACCTGCCACGACGTTTCTCAGGCGTCGAATAACTGAAATGACAATTATCACCCGTAGACCTGCAGGTCCAACTGTAGCTAGCAGCAAGGTGTGGGGTGTCAAACCCAATATAGATCTATATATAACTATCACGTTCTCCCTCCAGGAGACTCTGATTATAACGTACAGGATTTTATATTCCGCACTCGGACGTACGGAAAGAGAATGTCTCACAATCTAGGTTAACAAGTTTACAAGTTGTATGCGGGAGTGTAAAACCTTTCTGTATGAACGTACCCTTTTCGTACGTGTGTGTTATGTGATGTATTCAAAACTATACCTATTATAGTTTTATCCAAAACGTTTGTAATATATAAGAACTCTTTTATGAAAAAGCGTTAGGATTATAAAATCCATTAAACTATGCTTATTATAGTTTATATATATATATACGTGTTCTAAATGAATGAATAATCTTATCATGAATGACTTATTTTCAGTTTATGATGATAAAATTTACAACATATCACATTCAATACTTAGAACTTGACATTATCCACTTTGCTCAACATTATACAAAGTGTTGTAAAAATTACAAGCTGTTAACAAATTTTCAGCCTTTCTACACTGTTTTTGAAAATTCATAGAAAAATCATACGAAGTCGAAAACTAAATCCGTAAATTCTGGGAGTTCCCAAAATGTGTCTAGTTTACTCATAATTTTTATCATGATTTTTAATGACCTGCAACTTAGGTGAAAAAGTCCATAATCACAGACTGGTCCGGATTGGTGTTTGAAATGATAGGCAGTTTTGTAAAAATCACCATAAATTGTAGAAAAATCGTATGGAGATGTGCAAGTAGTCATTTTAAAGCTAAGAAGTGGAACTACATGCACCTAAAACAGTTTTGAAAACTATAATGTTTAGGGTGTCCAAAACAGTCCGTGAATGGAGTCCAACTTTTCTGATGAAAGCTGTTAGAAAGTTTTAGTTATGTTCTTGGTGTTTTAACTTGTATTCCCCCCCTAAAAACTTAAGAAAACATGAAAATGTAGGGGTATGAACTCACCTGGTGGGATTTCAGTAGATAAATATTGAAGAAGAGAAGTGTTCAACCCAAGAACACTTGAAGAATCGCTTGAAGATTCGAAGCTCTAACACAATTATAATGGAGTTTGTGTAAGATACTCATGACTTGAGTGGAAATAATCGAGATAATCTTAAAGGAAATGGATTATGCTTACCAAAGGTGGAGGAAACTCTCAAGATCAGCCCTTGAATCTCGGATTTCTAGAGAGAGAAAGTGAGAGAGAAAGGAGTTTGATCTTCTTGTGAAATGAGAACAAATGAGAGAAAATGAGGAGAGAGGATGAATATCCAGCTCTTCAAAAACGTGGGAAGGAGTGATGATTGAGTGGAAAGGACATTAATGTGACCTAGGTAAGGTGGGGAGGTATGGCTGGTCATAGAGTGGGTGTGGGAGTGGTTGCTTGTGTCATAAAGTAAAGCAAAGTCAACACTCCACCTCTTTGTACTTTTACCCACTTGCTTTTATTATTTAAATAGAGATTTTTATGAATTTATGATTAAATTGTGAATATTTAGGGTTTATTATGTTAAAATATGATTTTGGGTGAAAACCCCGCGTTAAAATAATTAAAAACGGGCCTTAAACGCAAAACTACGCGAAAACCGGGAGAAAAATGTGTTCCCAGCGAGACCTCTCGGTCCTAGGCCGAGGTTCGGTCCCTAGGCCGAGGTTCGGTCAGGAGGGTGCATGGTTCGGAAGCGAAGGCGCGAGCCAGAAGAAAGAAGCGAAGCGAGGCTGGTCCGAAGAGAAGCAGTCCGAGGCGAAGGCAAGGGGGTTCGGTCCGAAGTCTGGCTAAAACCGAAGGTACTGTTGTGAACAGTAATGAACAGTACTTTCGGTTCGGATTTTTCCTTCTTGCATGGTTCGGTTCGGACCTCCTTCAATGCCGGGTTCGGTTCGGATGAACAGTGGTTTCGGTTCAGCTCATGAACAGTACTTTCGGTTCAGAACCTCATGAATAGTGCTTTCGGTTCGGTTCATGAATAGTACTTTCGGTTCGGAGGGTTCGTTTCTTAAGTCCGTTTTTCGCGTAGACTTCCATTCTTGGGCTATTTTTCGCCAATTTCGAGGGTCGGGATGCCCCGAGTGATTATAGAAAGTCGGGGAGAGATTTCGAGAGAGATTTGAAAGAGATTCCTCGTTCTCAGAGAGATTTGGGAGAGATTTGACGTACTTGGAGAGATTTCACATACAAAGAGATACGTGAGAGAGATTTCACATACGGAGAGAGATTTGGGAGAGATTTCACATACTTAGGGAGATTTGGGAGAGATTTGACATACTTGGAGAGATTTCACATACGGAGAGAGATTTGGGAGAGATTTCACATACTTAGGGAGATTTGGGAGAGATTTGACATTCTTGGAGAGATTTCACATACGGGGAGAGATTTGGGAGAGATTTCACATACTTAGGGAGATTTGGGAGAGATTTGACATACTTGGAGAGATTTCACATAGAGAGAGAGAGATTTGGGAGAGATTTCACATACTTAGGGAGATTTGGGAGAGATTTGACATACTTGGAGAGATTTCACATACAGAGAGAGATTTGGGAGAGATTTCACATACGGAGAGAGATTTGGGAGAGATTTCACATACTTAGGGAGATTTGGGAGAGATTTGACATACTTGGAGAGATTTCACATACGGAGAGAGATTTGGGAGAGATTTCACATACTTAGGGAGATTTGGGAGAGATTTGACATTCTTGGAGAGATTTCACATACGGAGAGAGATTTGGGAGAGATTTCACATACTTAGGGAGATTTGGGAGAGATTTGACATTCTTGGAGAGATTTCACATACGGAGAGAGATTTGGGAGAGATTTCACATACTTAGGGAGATTTGGGAGAGATTTGACATTCTTGGAGAGATTTGGGAGAGGTTTCACATACTTAGAGATATGTGGGAGAGGTTTCACATACTTAGAGATATGTGGGAGAGGTTTCATTGGTGACCTTTTTGAGTGTCCGGCTACGCACTGCAAGGTCCTTAAACCCCGTTAAACCTTGATTAGGGATCTTGCATACTCCCGGTGAGTATGTAACATTGTTTTATCGGTTTGGCTCTCCACGTACCACCGTTTTAGGTTAAGGAGATCTAGGTGAACACACTTTTCGATTTATGGTCTCTCATTAGAATAAAGAGTTGTTTAGAAATTACATAAAGTAACTCTAGTACTCAGGGCAAATTGAGTTGACCGGTTTGTATAATGGAACCACCAATCACCACCAACAAATGGAAGAACTAGAGAGATAGAATTCCTTGCACTCAAAATCGGCTACCACTCTTGTATGTACACTTAGGTGCCAATTTTGGTAGCCTTAGGGTCTCTTATATAGTGTGGCAAACAACGATTACACATGTAAACCCTAATGACCTTCCATATCCCTCATGTTCCATGTGTTAAAACCTCCATGGAGTATCCATGGGTCACCACATGGGTTTAGCCCAACTTAAAGACCTATGGATCATTAGCCCACTTTATAAGAATGAGTGATTTACCAAATCCACCCCTTATATTTAATTAGTCTCTTTTTATCATAAAATTAATTCCAAATTAATTCTTGATCAATACTAATTAAATAATATGATTTCATATTATTATATTAGAATTTATAATATATTAATAAATCATAATTATCCTCTTTAAAAGTCCATCCTTCAAATTGACTCGGTGAAGTGCAACTGAAATGGACCACACTACTCTCGGGTCAAGTACATACCAAATATAGTTATGGACTTAGACACCTTATCGAACAGTCTCCCATTTGGATAAGTCTAATAACTATAGTTGTAAGTATGACCTCAGGATCCGACTAGAAATAGTGGCTCTTAAATGCCTTTGTCGAACTTGGACGTACCATTTTAGATAAGTGATCATAGAATCCTCTGTTCTCAAGATATCAGCCAGACAAACACATGGAACACATTCAATCTTATTGTCCAACAATTTGTTTCCCGACTTCTGATTCGTTTGTGTCACACCCCCAAACCAAGGATGGCGGAAACGTTCGAGGGTGGAGGACTTCATGTAGAGTATCACAACAATGAGTATAATAGTGCTCAAAGTAAATACAACCATCATAAATATAACTGAAAAAGTTACACCAATGTATATGTTTACATGATTCGAATCAATTACATTATGAAACAAAATGAACTATTTGACGATTTATCGTCCCATCCTCGAAACGTTGTTGGTTTCCTGTTTTCACTGAATTCCTGAGAATGCAAGTAGTTTTGAAAAGTGTCAACACAAAGGTTGGTGGGTTCATAAGAGATTTTATTGGAGAAATAGACCGGTTTCCTTGTAAAAATGATATGATATGTATTCAGAAAATCCGATATTTTCTTTATAAAGTTTATGTAATGTAGTCTCATAACCGACGACCAAAATGTATAAGTAACCTTTCTTATTAAAGGAAAATAAAATGTGCTTAAATTGACATAACCGCACTTGAATTAAATGATGTTCCCGCAAATTCTTATGTTTGTTAATACTTAATGTATATGTAGTCCTAAGTCTCAGGACCGAGAAAATAACAAGTATCGTCTATACTTAAAGTTATAAATGTGGTTTCAAAATGATGTGTAGTCATAAATACCAAAAACCGAATGTAGACAGTAATATCGGTACTTATTGAGATAAAAGTGATTTAAAATCGACATAAAACCCATTAAAGTTTTATAAAAATCCCGTAAACTTTATGTATTGTTATATCCTTATGTGAGCCGCTATAATCATACTTAAGACTAATGAACCTGCCACGACGTTTCTCAGGCGTCGAATAACTGAAATGACAATTATCACCCGTAGACCTGCAGGTCCAACTGTAGCTAGCAGCAAGGTGTGGGGTGTCAAACCCAATATAGATCTATATATAACTATCACGTTCTCCCTCCAGGAGACTCTGATTATAACGTACAGGATTTTATATTCCGCACTCGGACGTACGGAAAGAGAATGTCTCACAATCTAGGTTAACAAGTTTACAAGTTGTATGCGGGAGTGTAAAACCTTTCTGTATGAACGTACCCTTTTCGTACGTGTGTGTTATGTGATGTATTCAAAACTATACCTATTATAGTTTTATCCAAAACGTTTGTAATATATAAGAACTCTTTTATGAAAAAGCGTTAGGATTATAAAATCCATTAAACTATGCTTATTATAGTTTATATATATATATACGTGTTCTAAATGAATGAATAATCTTATCATGAATGACTTATTTTCAGTTTATGATGATAAAATTTACAACATATCACATTCAATACTTAGAACTTGACATTATCCACTTTGCTCAACATTATACAAAGTGTTGTAAAAATTACAAGCTGTTAACAAATTTTCAGCCTTTCTACACTGTTTTTGAAAATTCATAGAAAAATCATACGAAGTCGAAAACTAAATCCGTAAATTCTGGGAGTTCCCAAAATGTGTCTAGTTTACTCATAATTTTTATCATGATTTTTAATGACCTGCAACTTAGGTGAAAAAGTCCATAATCACAGACTGGTCCGGATTGGTGTTTGAAATGATAGGCAGTTTTGTAAAAATCACCATAAATTGTAGAAAAATCGTATGGAGATGTGCAAGTAGTCATTTTAAAGCTAAGAAGTGGAACTACATGCACCTAAAACAGTTTTGAAAACTATAATGTTTAGGGTGTCCAAAACAGTCCGTGAATGGAGTCCAACTTTTCTGATGAAAGCTGTTAGAAAGTTTTAGTTATGTTCTTGGTGTTTTAACTTGTATTCCCCCCCTAAAAACTTAAGAAAACATGAAAATGTAGGGGTATGAACTCACCTGGTGGGATTTCAGTAGATAAATATTGAAGAAGAGAAGTGTTCAACCCAAGAACACTTGAAGAATCGCTTGAAGATTCGAAGCTCTAACACAATTATAATGGAGTTTGTGTAAGATACTCATGACTTGAGTGGAAATAATCGAGATAATCTTAAAGGAAATGGATTATGCTTACCAAAGGTGGAGGAAACTCTCAAGATCAGCCCTTGAATCTCGGATTTCTAGAGAGAGAAAGTGAGAGAGAAAGGAGTTTGATCTTCTTGTGAAATGAGAACAAATGAGAGAAAATGAGGAGAGAGGATGAATATCCAGCTCTTCAAAAACGTGGGAAGGAGTGATGATTGAGTGGAAAGGACATTAATGTGACCTAGGTAAGGTGGGGAGGTATGGCTGGTCATAGAGTGGGTGTGGGAGTGGTTGCTTGTGTCATAAAGTAAAGCAAAGTCAACACTCCACCTCTTTGTACTTTTACCCACTTGCTTTTATTATTTAAATAGAGATTTTTATGAATTTATGATTAAATTGTGAATATTTAGGGTTTATTATGTTAAAATATGATTTTGGGTGAAAACCCCGCATTAAAATAATTAAAAACGGGCCTTAAACGCAAAACTACGCGAAAACCGGGAGAAAAATGTGTTCCCAGCGAGACCTCTCGGTCCTAGGCCGAGGTTCGGTCCCTAGGCCGAGGTTCGGTCAGGAGGGTGCATGGTTCGGAAGCGAAGGCGCGAGCCAGAAGAAAGAAGCGAAGCGAGGCTGGTCCGAAGAGAAGCAGTCCGAGGCGAAGGCAAGGGGGTTCGGTCCGAAGTCTGGCTAAAACCGAAGGTACTGTTGTGAACAGTAATGAACAGTACTTTCGGTTCGGATTTTTCCTTCTTGCATGGTTCGGTTCGGACCTCCTTCAATGCCGGGTTCGGTTTGGATGAACAGTGGTTTCGGTTCAGCTCATGAACAGTACTTTCGGTTCAGAACCTCATGAATAGTGCTTTCGGTTCGGTTCATGAATAGTACTTTCGGTTCGGAGGGTTCGTTTCTTAAGTCCGTTTTTCGCGTAGACTTCCATTCTTGGGCTATTTTTCGCCAATTTCGAGGGTCGGGATGCCCCGAGTGATTATAGAAAGTCGGGGAGAGATTTCGAGAGAGATTTGAAAGAGATTCCTCGTTCTCAGAGAGATTTGGGAGAGATTTGACGTACTTGGAGAGATTTCACATACAAAGAGATACGTGAGAGAGATTTCACATACGGAGAGAGATTTGGGAGAGATTTCACATACTTAGGGAGATTTGGGAGAGATTTGACATACTTGGAGAGATTTCACATACGGAGAGAGATTTGGGAGAGATTTCACATACTTAGGGAGATTTGGGAGAGATTTGACATTCTTGGAGAGATTTCACATACGGGGAGAGATTTGGGAGAGATTTCACATACTTAGGGAGATTTGGGAGAGATTTGACATACTTGGAGAGATTTCACATAGAGAGAGAGATTTGGGAGAGATTTCACATACTTAGGGAGATTTGGGAGAGATTTGACATACTTGGAGAGATTTCACATACAGAGAGAGATTTGGGAGAGATTTCACATACGGAGAGAGATTTGGGAGAGATTTCACATACTTAGGGAGATTTGGGAGAGATTTGACATACTTGGAGAGATTTCACATACGGAGAGAGATTTGGGAGAGATTTCACATACTTAGGGAGATTTGGGAGAGATTTGACATTCTTGGAGAGATTTCACATACGGAGAGAGATTTGGGAGAGATTTCACATACTTAGGGAGATTTGGGAGAGATTTGACATTCTTGGAGAGATTTCACATACGGAGAGAGATTTGGGAGAGATTTCACATACTTAGGGAGATTTGGGAGAGATTTGACATTCTTGGAGAGATTTGGGAGAGGTTTCACATACTTAGAGATATGTGGGAGAGGTTTCACATACTTAGAGATATGTGGGAGAGGTTTCATTGGTGACCTTTTTGAGTGTCCGGCTACGCACTGCAAGGTCCTTAAACCCCGTTAAACCTTGATTAGGGATCTTGCATACTCCCGGTGAGTATGTAACATTGTTTTATCGGTTTGGCTCTCCACGTACCACCGTTTTAGGTTAAGGAGATCTAGGTGAACACACTTTTCGATTTATGGTCTCTCATTAGAATAAAGAGTTGTTTAGAAATTACATAAAGTAACTCTAGTACTCACGGCAAATTGAGTTGACCGGTTTGACTTGTTGACTTTAGTTGACTTTGACTTGACTGAAAATTGACGATTGTCACATCATCCCCCCGTTAGAGGGAATTTCGTCCCGAAATTTGAATTTAGGCAAGGAGTTTATAAGTGACTAAGGTCGGCTCTACATTATTTTGATTCTGACTAAGAGATGAGTTATTATACACGAAATCTTAGCTCATACACATTATGATATAACCAATACTGGGCGGATAGTAAAATGTGTGATTCTACTTCAGTTTCACATCCCAACGAGGAAAAGAAACTAAGTCAGAATTCTCACATGCTATTATCTACCAGGTATTCGTTATATATAACTGGGGAATGTATAAGTGAGGAAATCATAACAAATAACTTAGTAATTCTCCTTACTACGAGAGATAAGCAAGTCACTTACAACGACAACGATGAACTGATCCTAGTAAGAATGGCACATCCTATGAATACTGCGAACGGGTTGGTCCTATCCGAGGGGTATCACTACAGACTTGCAGCGTCCGCATCGAATTTGGAGAGTTGTCCTCGGACATCCTTATCCAATACTCGCGACTGGTGATATTCAGATGTCAGGTCTGATTCCTAAAGGGTACCTCGTTCCTTGTGGTTGGTCGGCCTATTCGTTTATGTGAGGCAGATAGTAAAGGTTTCTACTGGAGATATGGTCAGGGTCTCTGAGGTTAATGGAACTATGAGCAATTTGTCTTTCTATTTGAAGAATAAGAACAGAGCCTTCCAGGGTGAAAAGCTTGGTTCTTCAATTTTATTGTTGAATAGTTCGACAGGTTTGACCTAAGAGTTCTTGTAGCTCGGTAGGAAGCATGTGGGTTTGGTTTACACGATTAGGCCTTCTTAGATGGTAGGACATTTACTCGCCCTCCTGGGCTACCTTGGTCCGAAGTTCATGGCAGAACTCGTACCATGTCTTTCCCAGGCTTCCGTGCTTGGACCTTGTCTGCTACATACGTGACATTCCCAAGGGTCTCCTGTAAGTACTTGTGATAAGGTTTCGGAAGTATAACACTCCTCTGATTTGCGTGTTTTGGGGTTCCGTAGCAAAAGATAATCCGTAGGTTTGAGCTGGATGTTTATGAGAGACGAAGGTTTCGATGTTTGGGAGGGGTTAGGTGAAAGGTCCTTTTATAGATGTTAAGTTGGGAAGATGAGGGCTATATCAATGAAGATTGAATGACGACAGCAATATCTTTTTAGATAAAACTAGTTAAGCTGTATTCGCACGAAGAGATTAATGGAGTGATAAAGTATCTTGTGTTTCTTTTTAGGGTGGTAAACTTTGATTGATGTTATCATTATCGTAGGTGATTTACACCACAGTGCCTAGCACTGGCGGCAGGTGTGTTTCGAGAATTAGTACTAATATTTGACATCATGACCCCTGACAGGTCTCCCTATGACCGAACGGTATAAGAACGTCGTATGTAAGTTGACGTTTGGGAATCATCGAGTGGGTGGCCCCACTCGGTTCTTACTATTAGACACAGATTAGGAGTCGGGATGAAATTATTCGTTCCAAAACTTCAGTATTTCGATTATGATTAACCCCGATGTATGTACAAAGTCATCACATCTTAGAGGTAATGATCTTTAGATCATATATGAATGTATTTGGTTCGATTTGAACGAGAGAGAGTATTTTAACTACTTTTAGAAAGACGGTGACTTTTAGCAAGCATAACAATTTCATTACAAACATATAGTACTTAAACGTTTTTATCGTTGGACACATTACAAAAGTTCTAATATGGTTTCCTACTGATCCTGTCGGTTCGTTTGTTAAGCTCCTCCGCTTTCCCCGTCATTCCTCTCAGTTGGGCAGTTTCTCTTGAAGTGTCCCGCTTCGCCACATAGGAAGCACACTGGGATTTCTTTGGTAATAGGGGTTGGTGTGATGTACTGAGTCGGGGTCCTACAGAAACGGGCGGTGTGTCCTTCCCTGTAGCAGTTATCACATTGTAAAATTCGGCAAGCTCCTGTGTGATGGTAATTACACTTGTTACACTCCGGGAGTGACCCCTTATATGGTCTGGCCGGCGTTTGGGTGGTAGATCCTGTGGCTAGTATTGGGGCAGGTGTTGTGACTGCTGTTGTGATGGTGGGGGTGGCCATAGTGTAACGCCTGTGTTTCGGGCTTGCCATTTGTAGCAATATAATAGTCTAGGTTAACCTTTGTAACCCGTTGTGAGATAATAATAATGTATTATTTGAGTATTATGTGTTTTGTGCTTAATTGCTTAATTATGTGGTTTGATTAATTAAGAGTAAAAATAAGCATCAAAATTTAAGTGTAAAATAAACTTAATATCTTTGGTTAATGTTGTAGTAATTGAAACGAGGTTTCCGAATATATATAGAACGCCCAAATCTGACTTCGTATGAGGAAGTTATGATTTATCGAAGTTCCGGCTTAGCGATATACAGCCTGTTTTACTCGATTTGAGATCGAGCGGTTGTTAGCCGAAGCAATCTAAATGAGAATCGAAGATCTCATTGTTGGTATTGAAGCGATAAAAAGTTAGGCGAGAATGGACGTCAAACGAAGAAGTTATGAATTTATAACGAAAGTTTCTGTCCCGGCCTATTAAAAATAATTAATAAAAATAAAGTCAAAATTTGCCGACGGAGTCTAAACGAAAGTCGTAGAGCGTGGTCTCACCTTCGCGTGGATATAAAGAACGTCGAAAACGGAGTTCGTATGAAGAAGTTATGAATTTCCGAAGTTTATTAATCATTTTGTATTTATTTTTAATTCAAAATTCGGAAGCATTATCCGAAGGAGTCACCGATCTGATCCGAGGTACACCCCGCGTACTCGAGTACGCCCCGCGTACTCCGAGGGATGTCGACACTCGCACTCGAGCACTTCGGATACGTAAGCAATGACGTTTTGGGCAGTACGCCCCGCGTAACGCAGTACGCCCCGCGTACTCCGAGGCTCCAGCCTCCTATAAATAGGATGCGAGGATTCCGGGTATTTTTGCCAATTCCCTCTCGTTTTCGTGTCGAAGCTCTGCGCAAAAACCCCCGAAGCTATCCCGAAGTCCCAATATCATACTTTATCCCCGAGGCAAGTCCCGAGATCCCGAAGATCCCGAAAAGTGCGGTTCCCGAGTCGAAGCTCTGCCCGCGAGAAGTTCGATTTTTGTGAAGATCTTCCAGATCTGCTGTGGAATACTACTTTTATAAGCCGTAGTGCTGTCCGATCATCTTCTGATCAAGTGAGTGTGTAGTTATTTCTTCTAATACAATAATACGAAGTATTTTATATAAAAATACGTGCTATGTGTATATATTTGGTTGTGTTATGTGTGAATGAGTATTCACTCTCTTCTATCTTATAGATCTGCTTATTTCTTTATGAGATACGTGTTATGTGTGTGTGTGCCTCATCTGTTATGTGATATATGTGTTGATTAAAGCATGCTATACAGGTTTTCTTTAAACTATGTATACAAATGTATATTTTTATCTACTAATATGTTGGGTAGAACATGGGTAGACAGTTGGTGTGTAATAAACAGATGAGAGGCCTCGTTGTTGTTTGATTGAGTCATCTAGCGGAGTTTAGATGACGACCACTGGCTATTCTAGACAGTCTTGTGGAAACATTAGCAGGTTCGCCACCTGTAGGTGTTAATGAACTTGGGTGTTCATTCGCTGTACTCCATCCCCCTCATGGTTGCCTTATTTGACTTATATTGCTGAGGTACCCCCGAAGCATGTGTTGTCGCCCCGATGAAATATTCTTAGACTAGGTCCCTTATGTTAGTTGTTTTAGGGACATTAAAGTGAGAATAACGGGAATGGGTAATTGGGTTATTGTTGGTTGGTGAAAATTAAATATGATATTTATTGTGGGTTGAAAACCCTATATGCTCACCAGGCTCCCAAGCCTGACCCACTCAGTTTTAAATTGTATTACAGGTAGTGGCGGAAGGGCATGAGATGGATGAACCATCAAGTTGTTTTGTTTACAAGTCTGCATATGTTTATATTTGTTATATGACTTGTAATGTATTCGTTTATGCTTATTGGTCTGTATCGGAACATGACACCCCGAGTTTTGATTATAATGAAAATACATTTCTTTTATGAAATGCTTCGGTAAACAATGTTTTATCATGTTTTGTTTTTGGGAACAAATTCCGCAACTCTTTCAAATCAAAAGGATTTACTCTGAAAATATTTAAAAGCATAAATGAAAATCGGTCTTTTCTAGCCGAGATTTTGGGGATGTCACAGTTGGTATCAGAGCATTAGTTTAAGCGAACTAGGAATTTGTAGGATTTCTAGACTTAAACTTAGAATGCTAAGTGAAGTTTTGAGATGTGTGTCTGTTGTGATTTAGACACGAGCACTAGTTTATTTTAGGAAAGTTGCCTAAAATGCTTTATGTGCTAAATGTTATATGTTGCCATATATGATATTATTTGTTCGGATCTATGGTCTGTTGCCGACCGGATCTAGAAACCTTATGTGTGTAGGATTCTAAGCGTACGTCTACGATATTAGAACTAGCATGTAAACGTTTCGGAGTGATAAGGATGATTTGAATATCCATCATGATTGAGGATCTAATTTCACCTTATTCGGTGTAGATCAAAATGGTGAGAACAAGAAGTGGAGTTGGAAATGCTGACGAAATCAGGAATCAACCACCAGTGATTGAGCCAATACCTGTCGTAGCAGCAGCACCTGAGCCAATAACCATGGCTGGTGTGCAATTGATGATTCAGACGATGTTGGATCGTCAGATGGATGAAACTAGACGGTTGCTTCAACAAAATCGTGAAGAACTGTCGATTCGTGTGGAAGAGCCTGAATTAAATGAAGGGCACTCGGAAGGTGGAAACTTCAGTGGGTCTATTGGTCCAGCCAACCCACCGATAGTTAGGCAAGATAAACATGAAGGAAGGAATGATGGAATGGGATGCAAGTACAAGGACTTTTTGACTTGTAAACCATCGACCTTCAATGGAAAGGAGGATCCGATTGGGGTTATGGATTGGATCTCCGAAATGGAGTTAGCCTTTATGACATGTGGCTGTAGAGGCAAGTTGCAGACTATCTATGCCGTGCGACAATTCCGAGGTGGAGCCGTTCGTTGGTGGAACACTCTAGGGAAGACCTTAAGCCCTAATGAGCCACTGCAATTGTCATGGGCAGAGTTCTTGGTGCAGTTTAAGCGCAAGTTCTGCTCGGCTCAAAATCTGTTGGAGTTGGAGAATAAGTTTTTGACATTAACGAAGGGTAGCATGTCAGTGGATGAGTACACCAATAACTTCACCGATAAGATGGAGTTTGCCTTGCGTATCGTTCCAGACGAGCTGACAAAGGTGGATCGGTATGCGAAGGGACTTCCATGGGAGTACGAGGTGCCGGTACATCAGGCACTTACTCTAGAGGCAGCTATCTGGGCTGCCAAGTCTGTGGAGAACATGATGAAACGGAGAACCACCGTCAAGGTTGAGGTTGGTGAGAAAAGAAAGTTTGAGGGAACATCTGGTTCCGGTAAAAGAAGCAAATTTTCGAAATCTGATTCGAAAAAGTTTGGAGGAAAAGGAGGCGAAGCAAAGTGGTGTGATAAGTGTAAGAAAAAGCACTTTGGGAAATGTAGCGAGGATGTGACTTGCTACAAGTGTGGAAAGGTCGGACATTTTGCCAATGAATGTCCGAACAACAAAAGGATGTGTTTTGGTTGTAATGAAGAGGGGCACATTTTGAAAGACTGTCCGAAGAAGAAGGAGGCAGCTAGGCCCAACATTCCACCAAAGTCGAAGGCGAGAGCCTTCCAGATGACACTTGAGGCTGCGAAAGATGAAGCTGATGTCGCTTCAGGTACCTTTCTCGTAAACGAATTACCTGCTCATATATTGTTTGATTCTGGAGCCAACTACTCCTTTATTTCGCATGAGTTTGGTAGAAAGCTAGCTTTGCCTGTTGATAGACTAGATGATGCTTTATTAGTCGAAGTAGCTAGTGGCAAGTTTGTACCTGTTAGACATCGTATGAAAAGCATCTTAATTGATCTGAATGGGAATAAGTTTCTCGAGGCGTTATTGCCTATCGAACTTAATGGTTTCGACATCGTCTTGGGAATGGATTGGCTTAGCGCCAATGATGCCGAAATTTTGTGCAAGAAGAAAATAGTTAAAGTAAACCCGCCTGGAAAAGATTCGTTTATGGTGTATGGGGACAAACGCAGAGTGAATTCTGGAATCATTTCTCTAATGAAAGCCAGAAAGTGTTTGACCAAGGGATGTACATCATATTTAGCATTTGTGATTGATGCTAAGAAGGAAAAGAAGGTGATGCAGAGCATTCCAGTGGTGTGTGATTTTCCGGAAGTGTTCCCCGAGGATCTTCCTGGATTACCACCTGATAGACAAGTGGAGTTCAGAATAGACTTGTTACCAGGAACCACGCCAATAGCAAAAGCACCTTATCGATTAGCACCGACGGAGATGAAGGAGCTGATGATGCAACTTCAGGAGTTGTTGGACAAAGGTTTCATTAGACCTAGTTCATCGCCCTGGGGAGCTCCGGTGTTATTTGTAAAGAAGAAAGATGGAAGTATGAGAATGTGCATCGATTACAGAGAGCTGAACAAGGCAACAATAAAGAATAGATATCCGTTGCCGAGGATTGATGACCTGTTTGATCAATTGCAAGGTTCGAGCTATTTCTCGAAGATCGACCTAAGGTCAGGATATCATCAGCTGAAAGTAAGAGAGCAAGATATCGAGAAGACTGCATTCAGAACTAGATATGGACACTACGAGTTCTTGGTTATGTCGTTTGGACTAACCAATGCTCCAGCAGCGTTCATGGATTTGATGAATAGGGTTTGTAATCCTTTCCTTGATAAATCCGTGATAGTGTTCATAGACGACATTCTGATCTACTCGAAAAGCCAGGAGGAGCATGGCAGACACTTGCGAGAAGTGTTAGAAGTTTTGAAAAAGGAGAAGCTTTATGCGAAGTTCTCCAAATGTGATTTTTGGATTCGTGAGGTCCAATTCTTGGGTCACGTGGTCAACCAAGAAGGGATAATGGTTGATCCAGCGAAGATCGAAGCTGTGACGAAGTGGGAACAACCGAAAAGTCCCACGGAGATTCGAAGCTTTTTAGGATTAGCCGGATATTACCGAAGGTTTATCCAAGGTTTTTCTTCGATTGCTACTCCATTAACAGCTTTGACCCACAAAGGAGCAACTTATGCTTGGAGTGAGAAGCATAAAGAAGCATTCGAGAAGTTAAAGAAGAAGCTATGCGAGGCACCGATACTTTCTCTACCCGATGGAGTTGAAGACTTCGCTGTTTATAGCGACGCGTCTGGTGTTGAATTGGGTTGTGTTTTGACCCAAAGAGAAAAGGTGATAGCATATGCGTCTCGACAGTTGAAAGAGCATGAAAAGAATTACCCGACTCATGATTTGGAGTTGGCAGCGGTAGTTTTCGCTCTGAAAATATGGAGGCATTACCTCTATGGCACGAAGTGCAAACTTTTCACTGATCATAAGAGTCTCCAATACCTCTTTAATCAGAAAGAATTGAATATGAGGCAACGACGCTGGCTAGAATTACTTAAAGACTACGACTGCGAGATACTTTACCACCCCGGTAAAGCTAATGTTGTTGCTGATGCCCTCAGTCGGAAGGTCAATCTTGAACGGAAAAGGCCAAGAGCGTTGAGAATTGAAGTTGTCTCGACTATTGTGGAAAGTATAAGGAAAGCTCAAGAGGAAGCTTCTGAGAAAAATGACCGAAAGGAGGAACGTTTGGGTAAAACGTTGGTGTTTGGTACTAACGGTCATGGACTGAAGGTATTCCAAGATCGTATTTGGGTACCTAAGTCAGGAGGAATTAGGGATCTTCTGATGGAAGAAGCTCACAAGACCATGTACTCGATTCATCCGGGTAGCACTAAAATGTATAGGGACCTAAAACCCTACTACTGGTGGCCGACGATGAAGCTTGATGTTGCAAAATATGTGGCCGAGTGTGTGACTTGTGCGAGAGTCAAGACACAACATCAGAAACCGTACGGGAGTTTAGAACCTTTGCCTGTGCCTATGGGTAAGTGGGAAGACATTGCTATGGATTTTGTCACTAAACTGCCCAGAACAAAGAATGGTCACGACATGATTTGGGTGGTCGTTGATCGATTCACTAAGAGTGCGCATTTCATAGCGGCCAGGGAGAAATGGTCTATGGAAAAGCTTGCGAATTCTTACGTGAAGGAAATTGTGAGGCTTCACGGTGTTCCGTTAACGATTGTATCTGATCGTGATAGCCGTTTCACCTCAAGGTTTTGGAAAAGTCTACAAGAGGAAATGGGTACCAAGTTATGTTTAAGCACAGCTTACCATCCGCAGACTGATGGTCAGAGTGAAAGAACAATACAAACACTTGAAGATATGCTGAGAGCATGTACCTTGGAATTCCTAGGTAATTGGGATGAACATTTACCGTTGGTAGAATTTTCCTATAATAATAGTTTTCACTCGAGCATTAAGATGGCACCTTATCAAGCTTTGTATGGACAGAAGTGTCGTACGCCGTCTTGTTGGCTTGAGGCTGGGGAAAAGCAGTTTATGGGACCGGAGATGGTTCATCAAACTGCTGAAAAGTTGAAAATAATTAGGGAAAGAATGTTAGCAGCTCAAGATCGTCAAAAGAGCTATGCTGACAAGAGGCGAAGACCGATGACTTTTGAGATTGGAGATTCGGTTTTGCTTAAAGTCTCGCCGTGGAAGGGACTTATAAGATTTGGTAAAAGGGGAAAGTTGAGTCCAAGGTTTATTGGACCTTTTAAAGTTCTTCAGAGGATTGGGAACCAAGCTTACAAGCTCGAATTACCCGAAGAACTGAATGGAATTCACAACACCTTTCATGTGTGTTATTTGAGGAAGTTCACGGGAGAAGTTCCCGATATAATTCCAATTTCTGAATTGAGAATTGATGAGAACAAAAGGTTGATTGAAGAACCAGAGGCAATTGTTGACCGAAAGACTAAGAAGTTGCGACGCAAAATGGTTGGGTTAGTGCTTGTCCGATGGAAACACACGAATGGGCCGAATCTCACCTGGGAGACGGAGAGTGACATGTTGAGTCGCTATCCGCATTTGTTTTTTGATGTGTGATTCCGGGGACGGAATCATTCTAAGGTGGAGAGAATTGTAACGCCTGTGTTTCGGGCTTGCCATTTGTAGCAATATAATAGTCTAGGTTAACCTTTGTAACCCGTTGTGAGATAATAATAATGTATTATTTGAGTATTATGTGTTTTGTGCTTAATTGCTTAATTATGTGGTTTGATTAATTAAGAGTAAAAATAAGCGTCAAAATTTAAGTGTAAAATAAACTTAATATCTTTGGTTAATGTTGTAGTAATTGAAACGAGGTTTCCGAATATATATAGAACGCCCAAATCTGACTTCGTATGAGGAAGTTATGATTTATCGAAGTTCCGGCTTAGCGATATACAGCCTGTTTTACTCGATTTGAGATCGAGCGGTTGTTAGCCGAAGCAATCTAAATGAGAATCGAAGATCTCATTGTTGGTATTGAAGCGATAAAAAGTTAGGCGAGAATGGACGTCAAACGAAGAAGTTATGAATTTATAACGAAAGTTTCTGTCCCGGCCTATTAAAAATAATTAATAAAAATAAAGTCAAAATTTGCCGACGGAGTCTAAACGAAAGTCGTAGAGCGTGGTCTCACCTTCGCGTGGATATAAAGAACGTCGAAAACGGAGTTCGTATGAAGAAGTTATGAATTTCCGAAGTTTATTAATCATTTTGTATTTATTTTTAATTCAAAATTCGGAAGCATTATCCGAAGGAGTCACCGATCTGATCCGAGGTACACCCCGCGTACTCGAGTACGCCCCGCGTACTCCGAGGGATGTCGACACTCGCACTCGAGCACTTCGGATACGTAAGCAATGACGTTTTGGGCAGTACGCCCCGCGTAACGCAGTACGCCCCGCGTACTCCGAGGCTCCAGCCTCCTATAAATAGGATGCGAGGATTCCGGGTATTTTTGCCAATTCCCTCTCGTTTTCGTGTCGAAGCTCTGCGCAAAAACCCCCGAAGCTATCCCGAAGTCCCAATATCATACTTTATCCCCGAGGCAAGTCCCGAGATCCCGAAGATCCCGAAAAGTGCGGTTCCCGAGTCGAAGCTCTGCCCGCGAGAAGTTCGATTTTTGTGAAGATCTTCCAGATCTGCTGTGGAATACTACTTTTATAAGCCGTAGTGCTGTCCGATCATCTTCTGATCAAGTGAGTGTGTAGTTATTTCTTCTAATACAATAATACGAAGTATTTTATATAAAAATACGTGCTATGTGTATATATTTGGTTGTGTTATGTGTGAATGAGTATTCACTCTCTTCTATCTTATAGATCTGCTTATTTCTTTATGAGATACGTGTTATGTGTGTGTGTGCCTCATCTGTTATGTGATATATGTGTTGATTAAAGCATGCTATACAGGTTTTCTTTAAACTATGTATACAAATGTATATTTTTATCTACTAATATGTTGGGTAGAACATGGGTAGACAGTTGGTGTGTAATAAACAGATGAGAGGCCTCGTTGTTGTTTGATTGAGTCATCTAGCGGAGTTTAGATGACGACCACTGGCTATTCTAGACAGTCTTGTGGAAACATTAGCAGGTTCGCCACCTGTAGGTGTTAATGAACTTGGGTGTTCATTCGCTGTACTCCATCCCCCTCATGGTTGCCTTATTTGACTTATATTGCTGAGGTACCCCCGAAGCATGTGTTGTCGCCCCGATGAAATATTCTTAGACTAGGTCCCTTATGTTAGTTGTTTTAGGGACATTAAAGTGAGAATAACGGGAATGGGTAATTGGGTTATTGTTGGTTGGTGAAAATTAAATATGATATTTATTGTGGGTTGAAAACCCTATATGCTCACCAGGCTCCCAAGCCTGACCCACTCAGTTTTAAATTGTATTACAGGTAGTGGCGGAAGGGCATGAGATGGATGAACCATCAAGTTGTTTTGTTTACAAGTCTGCATATGTTTATATTTGTTATATGACTTGTAATGTATTCGTTTATGCTTATTGGTCTGTATCGGAACATGACACCCCGAGTTTTGATTATAATGAAAATACATTTCTTTTATGAAATGCTTCGGTAAACAATGTTTTATCATGTTTTGTTTTTGGGAACAAATTCCGCAACTCTTTCAAATCAAAAGGATTTACTCTGAAAATATTTAAAAGCATAAATGAAAATCGGTCTTTTCTAGCCGAGATTTTGGGGATGTCACACATAGGTTGTTGTCTTTTAATGGATTTTTGAGATTGGTGGCGCTCTTTCATGTTCCAAAACTTTCTCTTCCTGTTCGTAGGTTTGACACCTGAGGTATTTTTGCTGGCGGACACCCGCTGGTGTTCCTGAATATTACCATTATCTGCATTGTCAGCACCGCTTCCATTTCTGCTGGCGTTGTTAGCATTGAACTGTGCCATGACGGCTGCCACGGCTGCCGTGACTGCAGCCTGAAAAGTAGCAGCGTCTATCTGCAGAGTTGGCACCTTGCAAGTTGGTTGGTTCCCTCTTGGTGAAGACATAGTTCTGTTTCATGATGAAAACATCTTCGTTAGTGGAAATGGTTATCTTATGTGCATCCTTACAATTTATATTAACACATATAAATTTTTGCACATTACTGTACTACTCCTAGTGTTTCTGCTAACATTCTTGAAATAGGGTTACAGCAGTGGGTAGGGGTAGGTTTCATACGGGCGTCAAGCTTTACCCATCTTAGAATCATGTGTGTCCAAACACGCTTGGCTGGGGAGTTCTGATGGGATTCGGTGCATTAGTGTTGGTATGATTCGTAACCGTGAGTCTATGATGAAGGAACTTCTCAACAAAATGATTAAGGGTGAGATGATATTGAGTTTTTAGAATGGCTACACGTCGTGAGTTTCTAACTAAGCTTTATCTTATATTGATTTGTAACGTAATTTGGTCGTTAAGGGCGTTCTGAAAATAATTCATAACGGGAGTCTTTACATGGTAACCCATGAATTTTTAGTAGTTCTGCACCCAAGTGGTGCCTTATAGCTGACCCAGGCTGGGCCCTTATCATGACCAAATGGGAGCATGTTCTCGAAGATTTGACTTGCATCCCTATGATGCAATGCTAATACAGAGTAGAAGTATGTTTAGGTGGTGATCCTTTGATGTTGGTTGTTTGAAACCGGGTTCCATTGGTTGGTGAATGACATGATCCAACCTTGGAGAGAAGATCAGGAACGATTCCGGAGCTAGATTACTCTAGTCTTACAACTTGAATAGAGTGGGTTTTAGGCAGGCTCCTATCGCAGCATGATGGGAGTGTTTGAACAAAAGGGTGACATAGAACTCGGCTGATTGATACGTCATTGATGTTTAAGATGTAACTAATTAGGGAAAATTGACCTTGTAGAGGGTCTTATATCATATCAAAGCAGGGGTGTCTTGGCCGCCTAAAGGCCTCACTAAAGGTACCCACAGTACAAGATAGTTTCATAGAAAATACCACATAGGTCATAGATAGGGATAACGATTCCTTTTTAACATGAAATGAAGTAAGGCGTTTACTACTGGCGGCGGTCATTTTTCTTGTGATCTCTCAGTTCAGCTAGCTGCCGCTCCATATCAAGCATGTGCCTTTCGTACACCCTCTGGCGTACTCGAAGTTTTATGACATCGGTTCGTGATTCAGCCAGTGCTTGCAGCAGGGTTTCATAGTCTTCCTCAGACTTTTCACGAGTGCTCAAGGCGATTGGTGCGGATCGTATGTATTCTTGCATTTGCATTAACCTCTGCGATACTATGGAGAGTTGTTCTGCTCCGAATCTCGTCTCGGGCAATTCTACGGACCAGGGTTGGAAAAATTCTATCTGCTGGGGCTCCTTCGTTTATGTTGCAGAAGCTTCGATCTCCATCGAACGACTTAGGTTGATCTTGCTCTTCGCTCCAGATTTCCAAGCACTCTACCCAAGGAGGCATCGGGCCTTGAAAAGCCGGTCGAGGATTGGGATTGGGAACACGGGTCATTGAGGATAGGTTCACCATTTCAGGTTCGGAGTCGAAACCGTCAGCAAGGCCTTCAGCTTGGTGACCATCCACAGGGATTGGGTGGCCATTCATTGGCTCCTCTCCGAGCCATTCGGTATTGTTGTGGTTAGGGTAGTACGGGTCGTCGTGGGGATTAAATCCAGCCATGATATCTTCGCGAGAAATGGGGATATAAGAAATAACTAAGTAAATGTACTAATTAGATAATTATAAGATGATCTTTATCAGGTACTTCAATACACTGTTTAGTGCATACTAGTCATATGTATTTGGGACAGGATAGACCTTCGAATAAGCGACCCTAACTCTAAATCCCCAATCCAACGAGAACAGGAAGTAAAGAAAAGATTCACAGATTCTAAGTCTATGACGTCCTGGATGCATATAATTTTAATGTATCCACTAAGCAATTATTGACCTATTGATAAAAATCTATTTAGTTCTCAGATAAGTAATTATAATAACACCAAATACCCCTATGGTATTTCATTGTGGTAGTGTTGGTAAGTTTTTAGACTTGTTTCCATATCACAACCATTCTTGGGCATGTGCTAATCACTCCTCGGACGAGCATAGTTGATCAGGCTATGCCAATCCCAAGACTGACCATACATCCCCGAGCTTACCTGTGATATCCAACAATCATTACTTTTGTTTTGTTCTAGAACGACACGACCCTAGTATGTATGCATGCGTGTATACTTTTAATAAGAAACTACTTATTTCTAAAAGTATAGTTGTTTTGAAAACATAAAATCAGAGACTCTAGTCCCAATGCATTTATAGTTTGTATATCTTATGTGGTTCGATATACTAAGTTCACTATAAACAATGCTCTGATACCAATCTGTCACACCCCCAAACCAAGGATGGCGGAAACGTTCGAGGGTGGAGGACTTCATGTAGAGTATCACAACAATGAGTATAATAGTGCTCAAAGTAAATACAACCATCATAAATATAACTGAAAAAGTTACACCAATGTATATGTTTACATGATTCGAATCAATTACATTATGAAACAAAATGAACTATTTGACGATTTATCGTCCCATCCTCGAAACGTTGTTGGTTTCCTGTTTTCACTGAATTCCTGAGAATGCAAGTAGTTTTGAAAAGTGTCAACACAAAGGTTGGTGGGTTCATAAGAGATTTTATTGGAGAAATAGACCGGTTTCCTTGTAAAAATGATATGATATGTATTCAGAAAATCCGATATTTTCTTTATAAAGTTTATGTAATGTAGTCTCATAACCGACGACCAAAATGTATAAGTAACCTTTCTTATTAAAGGAAAATAAAATGTGCTTAAATTGACATAACCGCACTTGAATTAAATGATGTTCCCGCAAATTCTTATGTTTGTTAATACTTAATGTATATGTAGTCCTAAGTCTCAGGACCGAGAAAATAACAAGTATCGTCTATACTTAAAGTTATAAATGTGGTTTCAAAATGATGTGTAGTCATAAATACCAAAAACCGAATGTAGACAGTAATATCGGTACTTATTGAGATAAAAGTGATTTAAAATCGACATAAAACCCATTAAAGTTTTATAAAAATCCCGTAAACTTTATGTATTGTTATATCCTTATGTGAGCCGCTATAATCATACTTAAGACTAATGAACCTGCCACGACGTTTCTCAGGCGTCGAATAACTGAAATGACAATTATCACCCGTAGACCTGCAGGTCCAACTGTAGCTAGCAGCAAGGTGTGGGGTGTCAAACCCAATATAGATCTATATATAACTATCACGTTCTCCCTCCAGGAGACTCTGATTATAACGTACAGGATTTTATATTCCGCACTCGGACGTACGGAAAGAGAATGTCTCACAATCTAGGTTAACAAGTTTACAAGTTGTATGCGGGAGTGTAAAACCTTTCTGTATGAACGTACCCTTTTCGTACGTGTGTGTTATGTGATGTATTCAAAACTATACCTATTATAGTTTTATCCAAAACGTTTGTAATATATAAGAACTCTTTTATGAAAAAGCGTTAGGATTATAAAATCCATTAAACTATGCTTATTATAGTTTATATATATATATACGTGTTCTAAATGAATGAATAATCTTATCATGAATGACTTATTTTCAGTTTATGATGATAAAATTTACAACATATCACATTCAATACTTAGAACTTGACATTATCCACTTTGCTCAACATTATACAAAGTGTTGTAAAAATTACAAGCTGTTAACAAATTTTCAGCCTTTCTACACTGTTTTTGAAAATTCATAGAAAAATCATACGAAGTCGAAAACTAAATCCGTAAATTCTGGGAGTTCCCAAAATGTGTCTAGTTTACTCATAATTTTTATCATGATTTTTAATGACCTGCAACTTAGGTGAAAAAGTCCATAATCACAGACTGGTCCGGATTGGTGTTTGAAATGATAGGCAGTTTTGTAAAAATCACCATAAATTGTAGAAAAATCGTATGGAGATGTGCAAGTAGTCATTTTAAAGCTAAGAAGTGGAACTACATGCACCTAAAACAGTTTTGAAAACTATAATGTTTAGGGTGTCCAAAACAGTCCGTGAATGGAGTCCAACTTTTCTGATGAAAGCTGTTAGAAAGTTTTAGTTATGTTCTTGGTGTTTTAACTTGTATTCCCCCCCTAAAAACTTAAGAAAACATGAAAATGTAGGGGTATGAACTCACCTGGTGGGATTTCAGTAGATAAATATTGAAGAAGAGAAGTGTTCAACCCAAGAACACTTGAAGAATCGCTTGAAGATTCGAAGCTCTAACACAATTATAATGGAGTTTGTGTAAGATACTCATGACTTGAGTGGAAATAATCGAGATAATCTTAAAGGAAATGGATTATGCTTACCAAAGGTGGAGGAAACTCTCAAGATCAGCCCTTGAATCTCGGATTTCTAGAGAGAGAAAGTGAGAGAGAAAGGAGTTTGATCTTCTTGTGAAATGAGAACAAATGAGAGAAAATGAGGAGAGAGGATGAATATCCAGCTCTTCAAAAACGTGGGAAGGAGTGATGATTGAGTGGAAAGGACATTAATGTGACCTAGGTAAGGTGGGGAGGTATGGCTGGTCATAGAGTGGGTGTGGGAGTGGTTGCTTGTGTCATAAAGTAAAGCAAAGTCAACACTCCACCTCTTTGTACTTTTACCCACTTGCTTTTATTATTTAAATAGAGATTTTTATGAATTTATGATTAAATTGTGAATATTTAGGGTTTATTATGTTAAAATATGATTTTGGGTGAAAACCCCGCGTTAAAATAATTAAAAACGGGCCTTAAACGCAAAACTACGCGAAAACCGGGAGAAAAATGTGTTCCCAGCGAGACCTCTCGGTCCTAGGCCGAGGTTCGGTTCCTAGGCCGAGGTTCGGTCAGGAGGGTGCATGGTTCGGAAGCGAAGGCGCGAGCCAGAAGAAAGAAGCGAAGCGAGGCTGGTCCGAAGAGAAGCAGTCCGAGGCGAAGGCAAGGGGGTTCGGTCCGAAGTCTGGCTAAAACCGAAGGTACTGTTGTGAACAGTAATGAACAGTACTTTCGGTTCGGATTTTTCCTTCTTGCATGGTTCGGTTCGGACCTCTTTCAATGCCGGGTTCGGTTCGGATGAACAGTGGTTTCGGTTCAGCTCATGAACAGTACTTTCGGTTCAGACCCTCATGAATAGTGCTTTCGGTTCGGTTCATGAATAGTACTTTCGGTTCGGAGGGTTCGTTTCTTAAGTCCGTTTTTCGCGTAGACTTCCATTCTTGGGCTATTTTTCGCCAATTTCGAGGGTCGGGATGCCCCGAGTGATTATAGAAAGTCGGGGAGAGATTTCGAGAGAGATTTGAGAGAGATTCCTCGTTCTCAGAGAGATTTGGGAGAGATTTGACGTACTTGGAGAGATTTCACATACAAAGAGATACGTGAGAGAGATTTCACATACGGAGAGAGATTTGGGAGAGATTTCACATACTTAGGGAGATTTGGGAGAGATTTGACATACTTGGAGAGATTTCACATAGAGAGAGAGAGATTTGGGAGAGATTTCACATACTTAGGGAGATTTGGGAGAGATTTGACATACTTGGAGAGATTTCACATAGAGAGGGAGATTTGGGAGAGATTTCACATACTTAGGGAGATTTGGGAGAGATTTGACATACTTGGAGAGATTTCACATACAGAGAGAGATTTGGGAGAGATTTCACATACGGAGAGAGATTTGGGAGAGATTTCACATACTTAGGGAGATTTGGGAGAGATTTGACATTCTTGGAGAGATTTCACATACGGAGAGAGATTTGGGAGAGATTTCACATACTTAGGGAGATTTGGGAGAGATTTGACATTCTTGGAGAGATTTCACATACGGAGAGAGATTTGGGAGAGATTTCACATACTTAGGGAGATTTGGGAGAGATTTGACATTCTTGGAGAGATTTGGGAGAGGTTTCACATACTTAGAGATATGTGGGAGAGGTTTCACATACTTAGAGATATGTGGGAGAGGTTTCATTGGTGACCTTTTTGAGTGTCCGGCTACGCACTGCAAGGTCCTTAAACCCCGTTAAGCCTTGATTAGGGATCTTGCATACTCCCGGTGAGTATGTAACATTGTTTTATCGGTTTGGCTCTCCACGTACCACCGTTTTAGGTTAAGGAGATCTAGGTGAACACACTTTTCGATTTATGGTCTCTCATTAGAATAAAGAGTTGTTTAGAAATTACATAAAGTAACTCTAGTACTCACGGCAAATTGAGTTGACCGGTTTGACTTGTTGACTTTAGTTGACTTTGACTTGACTGAAAATTGACGATTGTCACAGTTTGACATAGAACTTCATCGAACACATCAATTTAGTTCTGACCGGGCCTAACACATAAGTCAAAACAAAATCATCGAGGGGACCAAGATATCACTTTTAATCCTCCAAGGACAAAAAGGAACAGATAAACTTTGACAGTACATGCTTGTACTAACTATTCACTAAACCATACACAACAGCACGTTTTATAACATCGAGCTACCGATGCGGCTTCGTACTATCAATGTACGACCAAATCATAGTCAACAACTCACTAGAATTCCTGATGCTATGTTACGTAGCATTAATCCTACTAATCCGATTCTTTTTCAGTATTTGACAACTGTTAACCCAAATGTTCAAGTTGGGGTTTTATTACCAAAAGGGGCTGAAGGCACATCAAATGTTGTTAAAGTCTCTAAGAAATCGAAGAAAACTGAAATATCATGTAACGCCCCATCTCTGGTATGTTGTTCCTATGGCATTTATTTAAAAGTTTTATTGAGGGACTCGGCGAGTCTATGGCCTGACTCGTCGAGTGGGGTCGAGTTTCTGTGCACGTGTTAGTCAGCGACTCGACGAGTCCATATTCGGGACTTCGCGAGTCTACCTGCATGGCAGAAACCCTAAATCCCCGGGTTGCTCACTATTTAAGCAATGCTATGTGCCCCAAATTCGCCTCCTTCACCCTCAGAGAGCTGTGAGAAAACCCTAATCCATCCCTTATTGTTTTAAGTGCTTTTGTGTGTGGATTTTGAAGGCTTGAAGAAGAAGAAGAAGCAAGGAGCAAAGAGAAGAGGTGTAGAGCAAAGATCCAAGGGCAAAATCAGAGTTCATTGAGGTATTTCTCGAATTCCTTCTGTTTTATGCTTTAGACCTCCATTAGAACTCTTCTAGGGCTAGTTTGATGCTTTTTCCAAGCCTTATAGTTGTATGGATGCCTTAATAGGTCGAGATATCCCTAGATCTGTTCATTTAGGAGTTGTAGAGCCCGAATCTATTGCCTTTTTGAAGATGCTTTGCATAAGAACCCTAGATCTAGCCTTTGTTATGCTTTTTGAGCCTCATTATCTTCTTGGTCGCTTATAGGCACGTAAAGATAGAATCTTTACGTGCTAATCGAGTTAAGGAAGCCCAGATCTATAAGTTTCAGACGCTAGATTCAAGCAGAATCGAGTTTAGAGTAGCTGCATGGATGTGACTCGGCGAGTCGGAAGAACGACTCGGCGAGTCAATTCGCGAGTCCCGTTTTCCCCCCTTTTTAAGTGATGTCGAGTGGAAGTCTGTGAGTAGTAGAGTGGACTCAGTTGGAGGGAAGACTCAGTAATGGAGGGACTTGACGAGTTGTTCATACAACTCGGCGAGTCCAAGGCAATCTTCTTAGCTCAAGAACAACTCGTCGAGTTGTTCATATGACTCGGCGAGTCGGATGAAGATTGTCTGAGTTCTTTGATCGAGAGGGTACTCGTCGAGTCGATGCCATGCTCGACGAGTAGCCACGAGTAGGGTTGAGAAGTGAGACTGGAGACTCGGCGAGTTGGCGGCCCAACTCGGCAAGTCAGGTCAACTGTGGGTTGACTTTGACCGAGAGAGTTGACTTTGACCTAGGGTAAAAGAGTCATTTTACCCCAGTGCAGTGTTTAGCATTTGATTGAGTGTGTTTATGGACTTGTAGCCGGGGAGATACCGGAGCAGCAGCAGTTAGCTTCCAGAGCCATTCACACAGCAGCCAGTTCACGAGGTGAGTTTCCTTTCAGTAGGAACGGGTCTACGGCCACAATGCCGGCCCGTTTAGTTAGCAGTAGTCCCGGAATTTAGTACGATGCAGTAGTTAGGGTGCTTGATGTCTTTGGGTTTCAAGCATGTTTGTATTATGTGTTCCGGACTCTGTTCCGATGCAGTATGCAGTATATGTGTTTAGATTAGTTGATATGTGTTATGCTATGCCATGATCAGCCAGTTCCGGACTTAGGTCCGATGCAGGGGACAAGGTCCCAGTCAGTTCCAGACTTCGGTCCGATGCAGTCAGTTCCGGACCTCGGTTTGATGCAGTCAGTTCCGGACTTCGGTCCGATGCAGTTAGTTCCGGACTTCGGTCTGATGCAGTCAGTTCCGGACTTCGGTCCGATGCAGCTAGTTCCGGACTTCGGTCCGATGCAGTGGGCAAGGCCCAGTATGTGCTTTATATGTATTGTATGGTATGTGGTAGTTTGGGGGAGCTCACTAAGCTTCGTGCTTACAGTTTCAGTTTTGGTTTCAGGTACTTCCGCAAGCAAAGGGAAAATCTCGGGATGATGGCATCGCACACACCACAGCTTCAGTTTTGTCCTGGGAGTTGATTTAGTTTTCTTGATATGTTTGGATACAGTTGTGACACAGTTTTTCACACAGTATTTTATTATGGTTTTTGAGACACGCAGCATATGGTTTTATTATGTGATACTCAGTCTCGTGGGTTTTGTTATAATGAAAATCAAAATTTTTGGGTGGTATTTTTGGGTTGTTTCAAGTTGGTATCAAAGCCTTGGTTTGAGGGATTCGGATACACCTCCGGGTGCATCTGAACTCAAAACTAAGGGAAAGATAAAAAGATTTTCAAAAAGAAAAATGTTTTCGAATGAAATTTTGAAAGGCACTTAGAAAGAAAAGAATTTTCAAACAAGATAAGGGTGTGGTGCATGCGATCAGCCGAGCTGAAGTAAGTACTCCTAAATTACCAATACAAGTTTTATTATGATTAATTGTTCCAGTTTCAGTATAACAGCATGCTAATATAGGATTAAGGATCTAGGAGGATGCCTTATGTGCCTGCTATATGTGTTACAGTTTTTTGAGAATTGCATGCTAGTATTGAGTAGACAGCAGTAGGATAGCCTGTTTAGGTTATGCCTGATAGCGCGAGCTTAGCATTGTATGCTAGTACAATTACTTGTTATGAGAATAGTTTTTCCTGAGTATGTTACCTTTATCCGAATGTTGCTTGCTTTGTGCTTTGTGGGACTCTGAGTGGTGGGAGTTAGCCATTAGGTGAATACGTCACATCACATGTGAGCAGGGTTGAATAATCTCAGAGTGCTGGATTTGGCCCTATTGCGCAACTCTTGTCTGAGTCCAACCGTTGTAGGGACGAGTCTTTTACTCGAAGGATTGTCCGAGCCTCATTGCATGTGAAGGTATTCAGGTGGTGGCTAATTAGCATTACAAGGAGGCCTTCAGCAGCTGAGGACTGGTTTGAGTGGAGTCAGTGATTTCCCTAGGGCAAGCCTAGGATGAGAGTAGCAGAGATCAGTAGTAGTAGAAGTGACTTGGTGGAGTCAAGGCAGTTCTTGAGGAAAGTACCGATAGATGTGGAAGGTAGTATGGGCCCGTACTACTGAAAGCAGAGGATCCATACTCGAATCAAGGAAGGCCGAGACAAGACCAGGAAGCTAGTAGTAGTATCAATGATCCCTTGAGATATTTCAGTTTTCTGATGTTGCTATGATGTGTTTTAGAATGGTGGTTTTGCATCCGAGGACAGCAGCCGGCAGTGGAGGTGTCGGGGAGGGATCAGGATCAGGCTCAGGGGACGAGCGCATGGATGAGCAGACCAGAGAGTTTCTTTCTTCAGAGATTACTCGTATCATTTTAGAGCAGACTCCTGTGATCTTCGGTTCGATCAAGGAGGGTATCCTAGAGTTGATGGATGAGAGATTGGGCACCTTCCGTGCCGAGGTGGCGGCCATGATGGGGTCGCGTACACTTACATTTAGGGAGTTCAGGGCATGTGGAGCTCCAGACTACCATGGGGCGCGGGACCCCATAGTGAGTACTAGATGGTTGGCGGATGTGGCCAACGCGTTCCGCACTAGCAGGTGTCCCGAGGGGGACAAGGTCAGATTGGCGTCCTGTTTTCTGAAGGACAGGGCACGGGATTGGTGGGAGGAGGTCGGACATATCATTGGAGATGATGCAGCGTTGGATGCCATGAACCGGGATGATTTCTCTACCAGGTTCAGGGCGGAGTTTGCACCAGTTATTGAGGTGCAGCAGTTAGCCAGAGAGTTTCAGGACCTCACCCAGACTACAGAGACCGTGGCGGAGATCACCGCCAAGTTCAGGGAGAGGGCTCTTCTTGTTCCTCAGTATGCGGCCGATGAGGAAATGAAGAAGGCCCGTTATCATGAGATGTTGCAGAGCGATATCCGTCAGTTTGTGAGCCGGTCCAGCTGCAAAACGCTGGATGACATGATTGCTAGGGCTCGAGAGAGGGAGATTGATCTCGAGATGGAGAAGAAGAGGAAACCGGAGGCGGTTTCGGGTACAGGCAGTTCGGGCAAAAAGCCCAAGGTTTCTGATCACAGATCCAGGAGTCAGCAGAGCCACGGTCGATGTGGCAAGTGTGGGAGATTGCACGAGGGGGTGTGCAAGGCAGGGAGTTCCGGATGCTACAAGGGCGGTCGGAATGGGCATTTGAGCAGGGATTGTACGGCCCCTGCTACTGCCGTTGCAGCATCAGATCTGATTTGCTTTCAGTGCAATCAGAGGGGACATAAAAAGTCCCAGTGTCTGAGTTTAGCTGCAGTAGGGAAGGTGGCTGCACCTGCCCCTGCTACGTTGAGGATTACAGATGGCCAGCAGGGCTGAGCCGAGGCGCCAGTGGCGAAGAGTCGGGCATTTCAGATGACAGCAGAGGAGGCGCGAGCGACTCCTGATGTGGTGACGGGTATGTATCTTCCCTTCATCTCTTTATTATTATTGATTGATTATTGCTTATGATTGTATGTTTTATATAGGGTCGTTCTCTGTGAACGGCATTTCTGCTATGGTATTATTCGATTCGGGGTCTACCCGATCATTCGTATCGCTTGCGCTTAGCAAGAGATTTAGCAGGGCTCCAGGGGAGCTGGATTGTCCACTAGAGGTTGAGATAGCAGATGACAGGACCGTGAGGGTCGCCAGAGTGCATAGAGGGTGTTCTCTTCAGTTGTTTGACGAGCAGTTTCCGGTGGACCTGGTTCCTATTCCCCTGCGAGGGAATAAGGTTATTGTGGGCATGGATTGGCTAAGCCCCAATGGGGCGATGATTGATTGTGAGCTTCAGCTAGTGAGGGTTCGCATTCCCAGTGGGGGAGAGTTAGTGATTCAGAGCGAGAGGCCACAGCGCGGACCGACCTTTTGTTCCACCGCAAGGGCGAGGCGCTATTTTCAGCAGGGATGCGTTGGTGATGTAGCTTATGTCTTGGATGCCCGAGAGAAGGGCAAGACGACAGTTGATGATGTTCCGATAGTGCGAGACTTCCCGGACGTATTTCCTGAGGATTTACCGGGGATACCTCCTGAGAGGCAGGTTGAGTTTAGGATCGACCTGATTCCTGGTGCGGCTCCGATAGCCAAGGCACCGTATCGCCTAGCTCCCCCTGAGATGCAGGAGTTGTCTACACAGCTGCAGGAGCTGCTAGACAAGGGTTTCATTCGGCCGAGCAGTTCGCCTTGGGGAGCGCCGATCCTGTTTGAGAGGAAGAAGGATGGGTCGCATCGTATGTGTATAGATTACCGAGAGTTGAATAAGGTAACGGTGAAGAATCGTTACCCACTTCCGAGGATAGATGATTTGTTTGACCAGCTTCAGGGAGCGTCTTGGTTCTCCAAGATCGATCTACGCTCCGGGTATCATCAGATGCGGGTTAGGGATGAGGATGTGTAGAAGACTGCTTTCAGGACCAGGTATGGTCATTATGAGTTTGTGGTGATGCCATTTGGGCTCACCAATGCCCCAGCCGCGTTCATGGATCTCATGAATCGCGTGTGTAGGCCGATGCTGGATCGGTCAGTGATAGTATTCATAGATGATATCTTGGTATATTCCAAGACGTAGGAGCAGCACGAGGAGCACCTGAGGGAGGTGCTAGGAGTTTTGAGGAGGGAGAAACTTTTCGCAAAGTTCTCTAAGTGTGAGTTCTAGTTGCGTGAGGTGCAGTTCCTTGGTCACCTCGTCAACCAGAAGGGTATTCTGGTGGATCCGACCAAGATAGAGGCCGTGATGCAGTGGGAGGTCCCGAAGTCTCCATCTGAGATTCGGAGCTTCCTAGGGTTGGCAGGGTATTACCGGAGATTCATTCAGGATTTCTCCAAGATAGCAGTGCCGCTCACCCGACTGACCAAGAAGTCGGTGGTATTTCGTTGGGGGCCCGAGCAGCAGGCAGCGTTCGAGACCCTCAGGCAGAGATTGTACGAGGCTCCAATCCTTACCTTGCCAGAGGGAGTAGAGGATTTCGTAGTCTATTGTGATGCCTCAATCACAGGTATGGGAGCAGTGTTTATGCAGCGAGGCCATGTGATAGCTTACGCCTCAAGGCAGTTGAAGCCTCACGAGGCTAACTATCCTACCCATGATTTAGAGCTGGGGGCGGTTGTGTTTGCCCTCAAGATTTGGAGGCATTATCTTTATGGGGTCCGTTGTACTATCTACACGGATCACAAGAGTGTGAGGTACCTTATGGATCAGCCGAGTCTGAACATGAGGCAGAGGAGGTGGTTGGATGTGCTAAAGGATTATGATTGTGAGATCCTTTACCATCCAGGGAAGGTTAACGTGGTGGCCGACGCCCTAAGCCGCAAAGTGTCGGCAGCCCCTATCAGAGATTTGTGTTTGAGGATGACAGTGATTACTCTGTTGTTGGAACGGATCAGGGAGGCTCAGGGTGAGGGCCTCAAGGAGGAGAGGAAAAAGTGTGAGAGAATAGTGGGCCGAGTATCTTCGTTTGATTATGACAGTCGGGGATTGCTGACACTTCATGGGAGAGTGTGGGTACCGTACTGGGGTGGGGTACGGCAGGTGTTGATGGATGAGGCTCATAAGTCTCGATTTTCTATCCACCCAGGGGCGACGAAGATGTATAGAGATCTTCGACCCGATTATTGGTGGCCCCACATGAAGCGGGATGTTGCTTGGTATGTTGAGAGGTGCCTGACCTGCAGGAAGGTCAAGGCGGAGCACCAGAGGCCTCACGGCAAGATGCAGCCGTTAGACATTCCCGTGTGGAAATGGGAGGACATCACCATGGATTTTGTCACCAAGCTTCTGAGGACCACACGAGGAGTAGATTCGATATGGGTAGTAGTGGATCAGTTGACGAAGAGTGCTCATTTTATCCCGATCCAGGAGAGTATATCAACAGAAAAGTTAGCCGATATTTATGTGCATGAGATCGTGGCACGTCATGGAGTGCCGGTATCGGTAGTGTCAGAACGAGATGTCCGTTTTACATCCAGATTCTGGAAGCGGTTTCACGACGAGATGGGTACTCGTCTTCATTTCAGCACCGTTTTCCACCCTCAGACGGACGGGCAGAGTGAGAGGACGATTCAGACTCTCGAGGACATGCTCAGGGCGTGTGTTCTAGACTTCGGTGGCAGTTGGGATACGTATCTTCCGTTAGCGGAATTTTCGTATAACAACAGTTATCATGCGAGCATTGATCGACCTCCCTTTGAGATGCTTTATGGGAGGAAATGTAGGACCCCGATTTGTTGGGGCGAGGTCGGTCAGCGAGTCGTTGGGAGCACAGAAGTGGTGCTCAAGACGACCGAGTTGATTCAGTAGGTTCGTAGTAGACTGCAGACTACGCAGAGTCGGCAGAAGAGCTACGCCGACAGGAGGCGTTCAGACTTGGAGTTCCGGGTGGGCGATATGGTCCTCCTGAAGGTCTCACCCTGGAAGGGTGTCATCAGGTTTCGGAAGAGGGGCAAGCTGGGCCCCAGGTTCATTGGTCCTTTCAGGGTTTTGGCCTGAGTGGGTCAGGTTGCTTATCGGTTGGATCTTCCTGTAGAGCTTAGCCAGATCCACAACACTTTCCATGTGTCTCAGTTGAGGAAGTGTTTGGTGGATGAGTCAGCAGTTGTTCCCCTAGAGGATATTCAGGTTGATAGCAGCCTGAATTATATTGAGAGGCCGGTCGCGATTCTGGACCGGAAGACAAAGACCTTGAGGAACAAGGCAATTCAGTTAGTGAAGGTGCAGTGGCAGTACCGGAAGGGGTCTGAGTGGACGTGGGAGGCTGAGGAAGAAATGAGAGAGCACTACCCGGAGTTATTTTCAGATTTAGCCGTAGCAGACTTCGAGGATGAAGTCTTAGACAAGTGGGGAAGAATTGTAACGCCCCATCTCTGGTATGTTGTTCCAATGGCATTTATTTAAAAGTTTTATTGAGGGACTCGGCGAGTCTATGGCCTGACTCGTCGAGTGGGGTCGAGTTTTCGTGCACGTGTTAGTCAGCGACTCGGCGAGTCCATATTCGGGACTCGGCGAGTCTGCCTGCCTGGCAGAAACCCTAAATCCCCGGGTTGTTCACTATTTAAGAAATGCTATGTGCCCCAAATTCGCCTCCTTCACCCTCAGAGAGCTGTGAGAAAACCCTAATCCATCCCTTATTGTTTTAAGTGCTTTTGTGTGTGGATTTTGAAGGCTTGAAGAAGAAGAAGAAGAAAGGAGCAAAGAGAAGAGGAGTAGAGCAAAGATCCAAGGGCAAAATCAGAGTTCGTTGAGGTATTTCTCGGATTCCTTCTGTTTTATGCTTTAGACCTCCATTAGAACTCTTCTAGGGCTAGTTTGATGCTTTTTCCAAGCCTTATAGTTGTATGGATGCCTTAATAGGTCGAGATATCCCTAGATCTGTTCATTTAGGAGTTGTAGAGCCCGGATCTATTGCCTTTTTGAAGATGCTTTGCATAAGAACCCTAGATCTAGCCTTTATTATGCTTTTTGAGCCTCATTATCTTCTTGGTCGCTTATGGGCACGTAAAGATAGAATCTTTACGTGCTAATCGAGTTAAGGAAGCCCAGATCTATAAGTTTCAGACGCTAGATTCAAGCAGAATCGAGTTTAGAGTAGCTGCATGGATGTGACTCGGCGAGTCGGAAGAACAACTCGGCGAGTCAAGTCGCGAGTCCCGTTTTTCCCCCTTTTTGAGTGATGTCGAGTGGAAGCCTATGAGTAGTAGAGTGGACTCAGTTGGAGGGCAGACTCAGTAATGGAGGGACTCGACGAGTTGTTCATACAACTCGGCGAGTCCAAGGCAATCTTCTTAGCTCAAGAACAACTCGTCGAGTTGTTCATATGACTCGGCGAGTCGGATGAAGATTGTCTGAGTTCTTGGATCGAGAGGGTACTCGTCGAGTCGATGCCATGCTCGACGAGTAGCCACGAGTAGGGTTGAGAAGTGAGACTGGAGACTCGGCGAGTTGGCGGCCCAACTCGGCAAGTCAGGTCAACTGTGGGTTGACTTTGACCGAGAGAGTTGACTTTGACCTAGGGTAAAAGAGTCATTTTACCCCAGTGCAGTGTTTAGCATTTGATTGAGTGTGTTTATGGACTTGTAGCCGGGGAGATACCGGAGCAGCAGCAGTTAGCTTCCAGAGCCATTCACACAGCAGCCAGTTCACGAGGTGAGTTTCCTTTCAGTAGGAACGGGTCTACGGCCACAATGCCGACCCGTTTTGTTAGCAGTAGTCCCGGACTTTAGTCCGATGCAGTAGTTAGGGTCCTTGATGTCTTTGGGTTTCAAGCATGTTTGTATTATGTGTTCCGGACTCTGTTCCGATGCAGTATGCAGTATATGTGTTTATATTAGTTGATATGTGTTATGCTATGCGATGATCAGCCAGTTCCGGACTTAGGTCCGATGCAGGGGACAAGGTCCCAGTCAGTTCCGGACTTCGGTCCGATGCAGTCAGTTCTGGACCTCGGTCCGATGCAGTCAGTTCCGGACTTCGGTCCGATGCAGTTAGTTCCGGACTTCGGTCTGATGCAGTCAGTTCTGGACTTCGGTCCGATGCAGTTAGTTCCGGACTTCGTTCCGATGCAGCTAGTTCCGGACTTCGGTCCGATGCAGTGGGCAAGGCCCAGTATGTGCTTTATATGTATTGTATGGTATGTGGTAGTTTGGGGGAGCTCACTAAGCTTCGTGCTTACAGTTTCAGTTTTTGTTTCAGGTACTTCCGCAAGCAAAGGGAAGAGCTCGGGATGATGGCATCGCACACACCACAACTTCAGTTTTGTCCTGGGAGTTGATTTAGTTTTCTTGATATGTTTGGATACAGTTGTGACACAGTTTTTCTCACAGTATTTTATTATGGTTTTTGAGACACGCAGCATATGGTTTTATTATGTGATACTCAGTCTCGTGGGTTTTGTTATAATAAAAATCGAAATTTTTGGGTGGTATTTTTGGGTTGTTTCATATCAACAGTTCTTCCTGTGCAAGTAGAGAAGAGGGTTACAAAAGATGTTTCCAAGAATGTAGAAAAATAAGTTTCTAAGGAGGTTGTTCCATCGAAGACATGTATTCTCAAACAAATAAAGAAACTTGCTCATCGACCTCGTCCTTCTCCCGAACCACCAATTATTGAAGATGATAATGTTAAGCCTCTTTGTTCACCTAAAGAGGGATCTATATTGAAGGGGATAAAGAAAATACATAAACCCCAACTTAATAGAAGGGGTGTGTGTACTCGTGTAACACCAGCAAAAATTAGGTCAAAAATAAATTTTTTTAGTAACCATAATTGGGATGTACTAAGTGGTAGATATCGTAACAAGGTTTCCAAAAATATAAGGAACACTAAAATCCGAGTTATAATGAAGAAGTCATGACCAATCAAAGATCCGCAACAAAAACCGGTAAAACACTGTTAAGCATAAAATACGAAATTCCAATAAAATACTTTTTAGCCTTAGGTATCTAAATGAAAGTTTTAGATATCATTAAACCATAAACATACATAAAAAGAACGTCCAAATATGACTTCGTATGAGGAAGTTATTATTTTTCGAAGTTTCGGATATAACAGTAGAAAACTAAAAACTCGAAATAGAGATCGAGCGACTTTTAGCCGACGCAATCTAAACGAGAATCGAAGATCTCGTCAATAGTAGTACAACAGTAAAAAGACAGACGAAAACGGACGTAGGATGAAGAAGTTATGGATTTTTAACAGACTTTTTCAGTCCCGACCTGTTAAAAATATATTATTAAAAACAAACTCAGAATTAGCCGACGGAGTCTAAAAGAGAATTGTAGAGTATTTTGTCACCTACGCGTGGATATAAAGAACGTCGAAATCGGAGCTCGTACGCGAAAGTTACGGATTTTACAAGTTCGGGGCACAAAATCTGAGGCTGGTCCAAGAAGGAACGCCCTACGTTATTCGACCAGAGCCATCCCATCGTCCATCAGATGAAATTACGTAAGCGCTAACCTCACAGGGGGAACGCGCTGCGTTCCCTAAAGTAACGCACTGCGTTCGTGGTGCCTCCCAGCACTATAAAAAGGAGGCTAGGGCTCCGGGTTTTGTTGCTTCTCTCTCAACTCCTTCACCCTTAAACGCCTCTCTAACCCCTCTAAGCTACCTTAAAGACCCAATATTACCGCTAGCTCACGACGCAAGTCCCGACGCCCCCGAGACTCCCGAGAAATCGACTTTCTCCAGTTGAAGTACTGCTCGAGTTTAGTCTCGCCTTCTTCAAGCTACCATGTCTACCAAGTCAGTTCATACCCCTATCACTACGTTTTCAAATACTTTTTAAATTTTTTTAAACACTTTTAAGGGGGGAATACAATTAAACACACGGCTAAAATCGTGTGAAACATCAAACTTTTGCTATACTTTTCATACTGTTGTTTTAACTATCTTATGAAGTTATTATCATGCAAAACACCGCACAACACAAGTTACCCTCCGGGGATACAATATGTTTTGTAAATGAAATACGTTTTATTTATACGTTTGCATACTATATCATATCAAGGGTAACCATTTCAACTATAACATTACGCGTGATCGACAAATCACAATTTGTTATTATGCCTTTGTTAACACTATAGAAAGGGTAATCATTTTGGACATAAACATACACACTTTTGCATACGTGACTTAATTGTTATCTTGATTGTCAAAAGATTTTTCATCATATTACTCGTGAACATCGTTTTTAGCAATCGTGTGATGTCATATGACTTTGTTTGTACCAAACAAAAGTCCCCACCTATAACCAGAGTCTCTTGGAGGGAGAGCGTGACAAGTGTGTATAGATCTATACGGGGCTGACGACTCCGCACCCTGACTGTTAGCTACAGTCCCTGGGGTGAAAAATGTCAACATTAGGTACTGCGTCTGGTATGGTTATGAGGAACTCACAACACTCGGAAACAATGACTCATGCACGTAGTAATACATAACTCAATCATGCTCCCGGGGGGGGGGGGGTAATAACTATATTATTGGGTATCATCAGCATGTTCAGAATTCAGGATAAACACTTCCACAACTAGTTTTGACTTAATAATAAAAGTATACATCTTCATTTCTAAGCATGGCATATTTGCTTACAGGTTACAGTCTTAAGCATTTAAGACTGCATCTCATTTTAGGAAAATATAGGATTCTCCTGGTTCAAATGCATTCATTTTGTACAAAAACGATTAACAACATCATTCTTAAGAAAATATCAGATTTTCTGGAAAACATACACGAACTTTCGAATGGCATACATTTTATTGAAACGCTACTTATGATCTCACCAACTTAATTGTTGACATTTTTTATTTGAAATAACTTGTATTCTCAGGGGACCGCTAAGCCAGGTTAGCGACAATTTTTGGGGATTTACGCGCTGGCGTTAATAACATCTTTTGGAACATGATATTGTATTTAACTTTTGAATATGTAATAGATACAATCATGTAAACTTTACAAAATATATAATATGGTGGTGTGTACTTTCTTTACTATTCAATTGTTATGATACTGTACATGACCTCCTCCGCCCCCGAACGTTTCCGGCGTTCCGGTTTGGGGGTGTGACAGATTGGTATTAAAGCATTGCTTATAGTGAACTAAGTATATCAAAACCATTTTTGATATACAACTATAAACACAATTGGGGAAAAGCACCCTGAGTGAGAGTTATACTTTTAAATTAATTTTTTTTATAAAGTATACATGCATACATTATATAACAGGGTCGATATCATAATGAAAACAATATAGAAGTATTATAGATGAGTTGTGCAATACATGTATGCCTTGGAATATGTAATTGGGACTGGAATGAATATAGCCTGATCAACTATATTTATCCAATAGTCGACTAACGTATGCTGGGGAATGAATAGCTGCAGCGGACAACAAGTCTAAAACTTACCAAACTTATAAACTTTAGAATCAAACATAACATCTAGAATACTATAGGAGTATTTTGTAAATTCAATAGTTTAACTTTGAGGTTCAACCTTATGTGCCTTAGTTCTAGACAATTCTTATATCCCTATTCTCGTACAGACGCGATGGCCGGATACCATCTACCAGGGGACCCCTACTACCCGAACCAAGGTAATGGAGGATGGGTAGAAGATGATCCGGAGGAGGATCCCAAGGATATTATGGAAAGATTCGAGGGAGAAATACAAGAAGACTCCGACACCGACCCTGAAGCCAATAACTTACCCTTAGTAACTCCGATCCAAAATCCTAATCCTCGATCAGGATTTCAGGGCCTAACACCTCTGTGGGCAGTAAACCTGAATAAGTGGAGCAACGAAGAAGGTCAACTCTCTCTGTACAATGGATACCGAAGCTTCTACAATCTAAGCGAGGGAGGCTCAGCAGACAGAGTCCTTCCTATACTGATTCTCCGAATTGCTCAAAATGATGAGCAAGGAAGGGCAACTATCCAACGAACCGAAGAGAATGATGCGAACATCGGAGTCAATACAGTTTGCATCCGACAATTAGAATCAGCTCATAGGAGAACGATGAATCGCAAAGAAGCTCTATAAAGAGAGCTAACTACAACTCAAACTACAGTCAGAAAACTTTGAGCACACCAGGCAATGTATGAAAATCGTATGCGCGGGATGGAGCGTCAGTTGCCAGAACCAAAGGCTCATCCAAGCAGTTCCCATCACAAGTAGAGGACACTCTACTCTCCCTTTCTTTTGGATTGTGGAATAACCTTTGTACGTACTCCAAGTAGTACTCTTTTCATGTAAACCTCCCCGCCTAGCAATCTATGTTTCACTAGACCTCTATGCTATCAAATTTTCCTTGTGTGGTATGTTGTAGACCTACGCCAAGGTCAAATTTTCTGAATTACATGTAACTTCTATACCAAATACTATAACAGACTTGTTGTTTCCTTTAAAGATCATCATTATCAATCCATGCTTTGGGCTATGTAAACAGTTCGTTTCATAAACTGTTTTAGCGACTCACTACACTATCCTTGTTGACCCAATCTATGGAAGTTCAATGTTATTGAACTTGGAAACTTTTTCAAAGTTTTACCACTATTTTATTCTTTAACCCTATAGCTAAAAAATGCCGCCTCGCAAATCAGATAGAAGTAATCCCTCGATAAATCCAACACCTCTATCACCTACACCCTTTAGAGAAAGAGACAGTTACCATAGGATAACAAATCTATACAACTTCAACTAGGGAAATCAAAACAATGATGGAGATTCAACATGCCTGAGAAAAATCAAAAACACCAAATAACATCCCAAAAGTACGCGACTTTCCTGACATTTTTCCACATGAACAACCAGGATTACCACCGCAACGTCAAGTCGAGTTTCGAATCGACTAAATCCCAGGAGCTACCCCAATAGTTAAAATTACCTCACCATCCAGCTCCAGCGGAGATGTAGAAACTTTCCAGTCAACTTAACAAACTTCCCAGTAAAGGATTTATTAGACCAAGCTTCTCACCATGAAGAGCACTGGTCTTGTTGGTGAAGAAGAAGGATGGATCGTTTCGTATGCGCATCGACTATCGAGGGCCGAGCAAGTTTACCATTAAGAATCGTTATCTACTACCTTACATAGAAGTTCCCTAAAATCTACTAGAAATGGATTGGCTTGGTCTTCACCATGCCAATTGCATGTCCTATGAAAATACCATTCACTTTCACCGTTGGCTAACGAAACTCTATCGATTTATAACGACAAACCCGACACAACTCCCAAATCGTCTCTTGTTTCAAAATCCTGTAGCACTCATGTGAGGAATACTATATCCTTTGCAACCTTCCTGATGTATCACCGACATACTATATAGGAATAGCACACATACAACGAGTCAAGTTCAAATGCAGAGGCTAGGAATGATTACGGTTAACCTATCACTTCAAATGTGTATGCAACTTGTGTACACAAGGTGATGATAAGCGGAACAGGTAAGAATTCAACCATGAACTTCAAAACAAACAACCTGTATTACGAGTGAACAATGCTAACATTTAGATGAACATAGTCAAACAAACCCAAATCCACACGACCTCGACCAGTCGAAGCAATAGACAGAGTAATTAAGGTCCGCAGGAACACCCTCTCTAGGATTTGGGCTCACTAGAGAAAAAAAAAATTCAAATGAAACAGAAGAACACACATCTTTCCTCAACGATTGAAGTCTCTGTCAAAATGCGAATTTCGGGACGAAATTCTCTCTAACGTGGGGATAATGTAACACCAGCAAAAATTAGGTCAAAAATAAAATTGTTTAGTAACCAAAATTGGGATGTGCTAAGTGGTATATATCGTAACAAGGTTTCCAAAAATATAAGGAACTCTAAAATCCGAGTTATAACGAAGAAATTATGACCAATCAAAGATCCGCAACAAAACCGGTAAAACACTGTTAAGCATAAAATACAAAATTCCAATAAAATACTTTTTAGCCTTAGGTATCTAAATGAAAGTTGTAGATATCATTAAACCGTAAACATACATAAAAAGAACGTCCAAAATCCGACTTCGTATGAGGAAGTTATGATTTTTCAAAGTTTCGGATATAACAGTAGACAGCTAAAAACTCGAAATAGTGATCGAGCGACTTTTAGCCGATGCAATCTAAAAGAGAATCAAATTTCTCGTCAATAGTAGTACAACAGTAAAAAGACAGAAGAAAACGGACGTAGGATGAAGAAGTTATGGATTTTAAACAGACTTTTTCAGTCCCGACCTATTAAAAATATATTATTAAAAATAAACACAGAATTAGCGGGCATAGTCTAAACGAGAAAGGAGATCGTACGCGAAAGTTACAGATTTTACAAGTTCGGGGCACAAAAACTGAGGCTGGTCCAAGAAGGAACGCCCTGCGTTCTTCGACCAGAGCCATCCCATCGTCCATCAGACGAAATTATGTAAGTGTTGACCTCACAGGGGGAACGCGCTGCATTCCCTAAAGGAACACACTGCGTTCGTGGTGCCTCCTAGCACTATAAAAAGGAGGCCAGGGCTTTGGGGTTTTTTGCTTCTCTCTCAACTCCTTCACCCTTAAACGCCTCTCTAACCCCTCTAAGCTACCTTAAAGCACCGGTATTACCGCTAACTCACGACGCAAGTCCCGACGCCCCCGAGACTCCCGAGAAATCGACTTTCTCCAGTCGAAGTATTGCTCGAGTTTAGTCTCGCCTTCTTCAAGCTACCATTGCTACCAAGTGAGTTCATACCCCTATCACTACGTTTTCAAATACTTTTTAAATGTTTTTAAACACTTTTAAGGGGGGAATACAAGTAAACACACGGCTAAAATCGTGTGAAACATCGAACTTTTGTTATACTTTTCATACTGTTGTTTTAACTATCTTATGAAGTTATTATCATGCAAAACACCTCACAACACAACTTACCCTCCGGGGATACAATATGTTTTGTAAATGAAATACGTTTTATTCAGGATAAACACTTCCACAACTAGTTTTACTTAATAATAAAACTATACATCTTCATTTCTAAGCATGGCATATTTGCTTACAGGTTACAGTCTTAGTCATTTAAGACTGCATCTAATTTTAGGAAAATATAGGATTTTCCTGGTTAAAATGCATTCATTTTGTACAAAAACGATTAACAACATCATTCTTAAGAAAATATCGGATTTTCTGGAAAACATACACGAACTTTCGAATGGCATACATTTTATCGAAACGCTACTTATGATCTCACCAATTTAATTGTTGACACTTTTTCTTTGAAATAACTTGTATTCTCAGGGAACTGCTAAGCCAGGTTAGCGACAACTTTTGGGGATTTACGCGCTAGCGTTAATAACATCCTTTGGAACATGATATTGTATTTAACTTTTAAACATGTAATAGATACAATCATGTAAGCTTTACAAAATATATAATATGGTGGTGTGTACTTTCTTTACTATTCAAATGTTATGATACTGTACATGACGTCCTCCGCCCTTGAACGTTTCCGCCATTCCGGTTTGGGGGTGTGACAATTCGTGATGTTCCTATCCCAGTATCACCTACGTCTAAGAAATGAAAAGCTTACGAAGTGGTTAAAAAGATCAAAAAAAAGAAGAGAAAACTGGCTGATCTGACGTTGTTGAAACTGATCTTGACATTGGCAGTGAAAGGTCACCTATTCGTGATGAAACTGGATTTGGCTCTAAGACACCTCAAAGGGACTCTCCAGTTAAGTCGACTTTCGAGGAGACTGGAAGTATTCGTGGCAATGTACACATATCTCATATAGATACAACCATTAATTTGAGTACATCTCCATCTATTACCATCCCTGCAATAGCAAATGTTATACCACCTAAGGTTTCGAGAACTGAATCCGTTATAGATGAGGTTCGAACCTCAGGCATCCCAATGAACATATTGTTGGGTTTTTGGTATAATACAACACATATGGTGCACATACAACCCTAAATACCTTGGATCTATGTTTTCTCTATTATACATGCAAATATGAATATTAAAAGGCATTATCCTAACTAGCATACAATCTTTTGATACTAGGGTAATAAAATAGATAGAATACATACCTTGTTGAAGTAGCTTGAATCCATGAAGCTCGAGAGCCTAGTGCCCTAAGTGTGACACCTCAAATGGTTCACACAACATCACCAACACATGGAATATCCATGAGAAGAAGACACTCGTGCTCAAATCGTCTAGCCCTCATATATGTATCACTAGTGCCAATTTCTTGAGCTAAAGGGGTCCTTATATAGTGTGCACATTAAGGTTACACCATGTAACCCATGACTTTAACCATTCCTTAAGCTCCATGGGTTTTAACCTCCATGGAGTATCCACGGGTCACCACATGGGTTAAACCCAACATAAGGAATCATGGATCATAAGCCCACATATATAAGAATGAATGATTTACACAATCAATCCCAAAATATTTAATTAGTCTCTTTTGATCACTAAATTAAGTCCAAATTTATTCTTGATCAATACTGTGAGAACCGTCAAATTCTAGTCAAAGTCAAACCGGTCGAATTTAATTAGTGCTTGTATGTTAGAAGTTATTCCATGAATAAAAATGTGCATTTGTATGTCAAAAATTCAAGTGTCTCGGAAAATCTATGTGTTAACAATGTAAAAACCCTAAGAAGAGAATTAAACGCATCAAAACTCGGCTAAGGACCCTTTCGGGAACTTAAAGCGACCATTAACGAGGCGTAACGGGGTTCACGAACCTTGCATTTGCGAGATTATGCGATAATAATGGCTAAGGTTAAATCTCTCCCAAATCTCTCCAAGAATGTGAAATCTCTCCAAGCATGTGAAATCTCTCCCAAATCTCTCCAAGTATGTGAAATCTCTCCAAGAATGTGAAATCTCTCCAAGTATGTGAAATCTCTCCCAAATCTCTCCAAGAATGTGAAATCTCTCCCAAAATCTCTCTCAAACTTTTTCTAGTCATCCGGGTCTCCCGACCCTTAACTTGGTCAAAAATCACGCAAAACGGTAAGATTTCTCGGAAAACAGCCTTATAGAACCGAAACTCCTCTTAGGAACCGAAACTCCTCTTAGGAACATAAAGTCCTCTTACGAACAGAAACTCCTCTTAGGAGCCGAAACTCCCCATAGGATCCGAAACCCTCCTGTCAGAACCGAAAGTGTCAGAAGCCTCTCGGACCGAAACCTCAGCGGACCGAAGATCAGCAGTGAGGATCGAGCCTCGGCTCCCCCTGCGAGACCCTCGCATCCCCCTTCGGAGCTTCGGACCCTCGGCCAGCTCTCGGTTCCTTCCTTTCCCTCTCGGTTCTCCCGAACCTCGCAGGTTCGGTCCCTATTGTCGGGTTTTCGACTACTTTCGCCTCCTAAGCCCGTTTTTGACGGGATTTTTTTCACCAAATTCATATTTTTATCATTTTTAACCCCCAGAACTATTATTTTATTTATTTCTCAAGGATTTATTAATTAAAAATCATTATTTTATATTAAGAGGATAATTACCCCACAAGTGGGTCAAGTGTGCCCACTTGCCTTCCATGTGTCACCCTCTGACTTGCCACCTTATCCACATCACACAAACCAATGCACACATCACTTCAAATTCACAAGTTGCTCCAGCAACCTTCCATATATAGAAATCCCTGGAGGATTTCTTGATTTACTTGCTCATTTCAAAAACTTCCACACTTCTCATATCACCTTAAGAAAGCTTCTTTCTCTCTACTTTCCACCACCTTGTGCATGTGTTCTTGAGTTTCTACTGCACTTTTTGGTAAGTATTCCATCTAAACTCAAGTATTATTCCATAATTTCCATAACACTCTTGGATCGTAGACTCATATATTAACACCAAAAATCGTTCTTAGGATCCTCCAAGTCTTCCCGTGTTCATCAAGTACTCTTGGCTTGATATTCCTTAACTTCAACCTTCCACTCTTCAAGTCATCACTCAAGGTGAGGTCATACCCCTATAATTTCTAGTTTTCTTCAATTTTCAGGGGAGGAATACAAGTTAAAACACCATAACATATTCAAAACTTAACTTGACAACTTACAACAGAAAAGTTGTGACCTGCTCACGGACTGTTTTACCTAACTTAAACTTAATATTTTTCAAAACTGTATAATATGAAAGTAGTTCAGGTTTATACCTTTAAAATGACTACTTGCACATCTTCATAAGATTTCCCTACAATTCATGGCGATTTTTACAAAACTGCCTATCACTGTAGCAACAAAATCAGACCAAGTTGTGAAAATGAACATTTCCACACTAGTTTGAGACCACCAAAAATTATGGGAAATTTTTTGAACACAGCAGACACTTTTTCCAAATACTCAGAGTTTGCGGATTCAGTTTTCGACTTACGATGATTTTTCTATAATTACTCAAAAACAATGGCATTTAAGGGTAAAACTGTCAATACATATTTAAGAGTTATTCACACCTTGTAACATGTTGAGCAAGGTGTGTAAGATTTACACTTGGTATTTCCAATATCCTTTATTTGAAATACATATACATGCATATCCAGTTTTTAATACCATCTTACAACACTTTTGATAAACTATAATAAGTATAGTTTTGAACTCTTTATCTAACAAAGAGAACAATAACATTATCGATTTACAAAATGAACTTTCACTACACACTGCGTGAACTCGTTAATGAATATTTGTGAGACATTCTCCTTCGAGGTACTCCAAGTACCACAGAAAATTCCTTTAGTTATAATCAAAATTTCTTGGAGTTAGAACGTGATAGTTGTGTATAGATCTATACTGGGTCCGACAAACCCGCACCTGAGCTGCTTGTAACAGCTAGACCGGCAGGTCTGTGGTGACAAGTGTCATAAGTTTCCGACGCCTGAAGAACGTCGCATTCAAGGCCATCTAGTCTTTAGTATGATTATAACATCTCGCATGCAACATTAACACAACATAAAATTCATGGAAATTCTAAGGCTTTATACAAAGGAGTTTTATCTAAATATAAAACACACACCTAAGTATGACAATTTACTTACATATCTTAGGCCTTGTTTCAATTCAATTTACAACAAATCTTTTAGAAAATATTGGATTTTCTGGAAACAAACTTGTAACAAACATTAAGGAAACAACATATTTTTTTATATATAAAATACTTGTGAACTCACCAGCTTTATGCTGATACTCTCTTTTCAAAACAACTTGTATTTTCAGGTAATCAGTAATACATGTAACCGCAAGATTTCTGAAGTCAAGACGCTAAGACGTAGATTATTTTGCTACATTTTATCATCATATGTAATTTAATTGAAAACATGTATTTTTGGAACATGTATTTTGGAAACAATGTAATCTTTTAAATTATATCTATGATGGTTGTGTGTTACTTTCTTCACTATGGTTATGATATTGAGCATGACGTCATCCGCCCCCGAACGTTTCCGTCGTTCCGGTTTGGGGGTGTGACAAATACTAATTAAATAACATGATTTCATATTAATATATTAGAAATTATAATATATTAATATGTCACAAATGTCCTCTCCTCACAAACGGTCTATCCAAATGTTTCGATGCCATGCAACACAAATGGACCATGCCGAGTCGGGTCAAGTACATACCAATTATAGTTATGGACTTAGACACTAATCCAACAGTCTCCCACTTGGATAAGTCTAAAACTATTATTACGTATGACTTCAAAAAACTAAGTGGCAATTATAGCTCTCAAAAGCCGTTGTCGAACTCTGACATTGTCGATGAACTCTGACCTTTGTCAATGACTTGTCCATTAGATAAGGGATCATATATTCCTCCATTTTAGATATCATATGGACTGAGACATGGATTATAAATCATTCTCTCTGTCCATTTGTTGTTTCCCGATTTCCGATTCATGATGACCGACTAATTGAACAAATCACATTAGACCTGGCTTGGCCAAGCACTTCGGGGTGTCATCACTGAGTCATCGAGGGGCCCACATATATCGCTTTTATCCAAAAGGTAAAAGGAATGGATAAAATTCGACTCATATGGCTTGTTCTACTACTTGTTGAATCATACACAAAGGCACATTTTATAACATCCAGTTACCAATATGTTTTCATGCAATCAATGTATAACCAACTCATAGTAACAACTCATATCTCTAGGTTTGAAGAATAAAGGATACTATCGTCTCACGATCACTCGTGACAAAATCCATGAAGTGATTCCAATGAGCGTGGGTTGAATCCAATACTCAGAACTTATGAGCACTCATGAGTGTTGTAGCACCACTTTCTCCAACATCTTAGACCTTTACAAGCCAACCCATGAGAATCTTGATTCATATCTACTTCCAACATATGACTGACTGTGGATAGTTTGAATAACTTAGTCATTCTGGAAGAACGACCTAATTATTTTGGAAGTCAAAACATGCAAAGTGAAGCACAAGAATAATCGAATCAAATATGGTCTCAGAACTTATGAATATAATAAAGCACCTTTTATTTATCACCATATTGATTACCCATCATTCATTGCATACTGTTTCGAACTATCAACTTTATACTTGAATTAAAACACTAGTTGTCCCATGCTCCAAGCATGTACACTATGTTTTCCAAACATTATTTATGTCATACACCAAGTATGCACACACTACTAGAAAAAAGGCCTCTTACGACGCGCAAATTACGACACTCATTAATTTATGTTACGCAAACGAGAGTGACATTAAAAGAGTGTCATCTCTTCAGAAAATTTAAGGATTTAGGTCACACATTATTGCGTGCCTTTAAATTAGTGTCAAAAGAAAAAAAATTAAAAACACGGAGGGCGCTGTACCTTAAATGCGCACCCTCTATATGTGTCGCTTTATAATTTTAATGAACGCGCGTTCCTTAGTTACAAGCGGGAAAAGAAAAGCCAAAAAATTAGAAAAGCCCGCTACCCTCCCTACCCTAAGCATTATCACGCATCTTTCACTCTCCTCACACTGTTGTGCAACTTCTCAATCAAAGATCGAAGGTTACGATTTCATCTCCATCTCTCGACTTCATCATCTCAATCAAGAAAAAGGGCTTCTGATTTCCATTCATCTACTTCATCGTTGCTGTAATTTCACCTTCTTCATCTCTCTGCTGTTATTGAGAATACTCGCCAATAGTTTTCTTGCACTATTCCTTGACCTGCTTCCTTCTAGATACGCTTCTGATCGAGAGATTCAGGTTAGGGCTTTCAAGGCGCCGTGGAAACTGTAATGGTGTTCATTGTGGCGGAGGGATTAGGGTTTCTAGAGTGAGAGACGAAAGAGGAAATTGGGGTAAATGTCCACAGAAGGACGCATGTAATGTTGTTCTCTATTAACTGATGACTTAGGGTTTTAACTGATGACTTAGGATTTCGTATTTATGGAATCCAAGTTCTTGATTCCTGAATTTGATTTCCCTTGACCCTCCTTACAGATCCGTAGAAAATTCAGAAGAGCCACCACATATCTCAAGCACACGGTACCATCTCTCTCTCTCTCTCACGCACCTTCTATCTGATTTTATTTTTGCTCATCTATTCTGGATTGTATTGCTTTCGAAAATAGTGGTTACTTATTAAGGGGCATTTTGGTCAGCTTGTTAATTTTGATAGAATTCGGTATTACTGGGAAAAAAAATGGGTGCACCCCTGTTCCTTTTTATCGCAGTAGCCTCTTCTTTGATATTTTTTTTTCTTCTAATCTCCTTGGTTTGAGAAGCAGGGGCTGCTTGATCAAAAGTTTTTTTTGTTATTGGTCCATGATTGACAAATTTATGGAAGGGTTTCTTGTTCTTCGCTGATTTTGATCCTAGTCAAGACTATTGGGTTCATTGTTATGTCATATACAAAGGGCAATACTGGAATCTTCTTGTTTGGTTTGCGGTTGATCAAAATATTTTTTTTTCCTTTTGAAAATGTTGCTGCTGAGTTTGATTCTTGCCATGGCTGCTGGGTTAACTTTAATTTTGAAAGGGGCAATTTTGGAATTTTAAAAGGGTAAAATGGGATAAACCCCAAATCTCATAGAGTTGACATCACAGATGCAGTGGAACTAGCTGTTTCAACATCAGAAGCATTAACAATCCACACATGTATGTCTATTTTTAGTTTCATGGATCAGCTTCAAAATGTGGCCTTTAAATTTGCACGCTAAGTGTTTGTGAAAAGTCCTTATCAGTGATTTGGCATTTAGAGGCACCTTTTGGGATTGAGAAAGATGGGCCTTCTTGAGTTGATCTATTATAATGTTTGAAAGGGTTAGAATTTAGAAGAATGAACTCAATTTATATGAATGTTTGATTTTATAAAAAAATATGAATGTTTTAGCTTTGTTGTTTCTCTCTCAATTTCAGATGATTCATTATGTAAAAAAAAAGATAGAAATTAAGTTTACAACAAAATTGTTCCTTTTTTTTTTGCTTTTATGTTTATGTGGTTTTACATAGAAGTTTCAATTATATCGTATAAACTTGCCATACGAATGGCTCCTAATATATTTCCTCTTGATATAACATAAGAATAAAATTAATTTTTTATATTATTTGATATGCTTATTTTGCTTACATAATTTTTTTATTTTTTATTTTTGGTATTGCAACGTGTTGGATATGCATTCCAGCAAATTTATTGGAGTGGGTTGGGCGCTTGGGCTGACGGAGTTCTTGGGAGGGAGGTCATGTTAAAATTATTTTCTAAAGAAAGAGATGAAAGATTGATACACCATCTCATGGCTTCAAAGGAGCTTCATCCATCCTTAATATCTGCCCAGAGTGAATATAAGGTGTAAGATGAGAGTTCTGATGAAGATTATCACAATCTTCATTGATGTTTTGTGAATACTTTCATTAATGGTTCTTATCTTGTGGTTTGTTAAGCAGATTATGAGTAATCGAACAGTTGTTGATAAATCTAATTACCTTTCATCTATGCAGATTGATTCCTGTGAGGCAGAGTAACTTCTCATTAATTAAACGAGTTACTTTACTCAGCAAAGATGAGCGTAGTTGGATTTGATCTTGGGAATGAGAGTTGTGTTGTGGCAGTTGCCAGACAAAGGGGAATTGATGTTGTTCTTAATGATGAGTCAAAACGTGAGACTCCTGCTCTTGTGTGTTTTGGTGATAAACAGCGTTTTCTTGGAACAGCCGGTGCTGCAACCAGTATGATGAACCCAAAAAACACCATTTCCCAAATTAAGCGGTTAATAGGGCGTCCTTTTTCTGATCCTGAATTGCAACAAGATCTCAAGCCTTTGCCTTTTTCAGTTACTGAGGGACCCGATGGTTTCCCATTGATCAATGCAAGGTATCTTGGGGAAACAAAGTCATTCACCCCAACACAAGTTATGGGAATGGTTTTCTCAAACATGAAGACAATAGCTGAAAAGAATTTGAATGCAGCAGTTGTGGATTGCTGTATTGGGGTACCTATCTACTTCACTGATCTTCAAAGAAGAGTTGTAATGGATGCAGCTACTATTGCCGGTTTGCATCCTCTACGGTTGATGCATGAGACAACAGCCACTGCTTTAGCTTATGGAATATACAAAACTGACTTACCTGAAAATGAGCAGCTCAATGTAGCCTTCATTGACATTGGACATGCTAGCATGCAGGTATGCAGTGAAGCTCAATGCCCTTTAGTTCAATACATTACACGAGAGCTTTTAACATGCTTAATAATGGAACATGTAATGAGATTCGCAAGCCCCGAGTGAGTATTCAATTGCTTTTTTATTATTCAGGTAATTAATATCTCTACCTTTTTTTATTTAGTTCACTAATCTATACATATACATCTATATAAAAAAACCTTTTTTTCTATATTTTGAAGGTATGCACCTGTTCGTAGCGATTCGGTTGTTGGTGAGCTGAAGTTGTCAGAGCCAACTGATGTAATTCTCCTAGGTATTACTTTTGTATTTTTCAAGATTTATTTTATATACTTTTCTTAAAATGCAAATTTGTTAAATATTATGTTACATTTAAGAGATTACAAGAATTGAGATGCTTGCGGTTACTGGTAAGGATTTTAATCCTTCTACATTATAAAACTTACTTTGTTTCATATTTTCAAATATTAAATACTTATTTTATCATACCGTATTAAAAAATAAAAAAGATAGGTACATTTGTTCAGAAGAGAACAAATCCTTTAAGCCATTACAATCATAATGTTCTTGCCCATATAAGCTGTGATTTGATAACATTGGTAATTTCTTCAGATGTGAATTCATTGTAACAGATACATTTGGAAGTCGAGTGAAACTGCATATCTGAAACTGCCCTGTTTCCCCTGGTCTTGTCTTCTAGACTTGACCTTATTTCTCTTCTTATCTATCATTTTTGTTACTTTGTAATTTCAATTAATATATAAACAGGTTTCTTGGATTTTTTTTTCAGGAATTCCTAAAATAGAGAAGCTAGAAATTGAAGGGAAAGCTTTCCATAAAAACTTATATGCAGTTCGTTGTAATTATAGTGGAGGAAAAGAGGGTAAGAGTAAAATCATGTGGCTTAGATCAATGGTTGGAAGTCCAAATCTTATTTCCATTCCTGATATCTTTTTTCTTTTAAAAATTTTTACCACTTTATGAGAAACAAAGTGAAATGTGGGTCTATAAATTGTTTTTTTTTATTGTAGGTGAAACAGAAAGGATCATCAAACATATGATCAACCTATTTGGGCTAGTATTATCTGTGGCTCCTTCTCCTGCTCCTGCTCTTCCCCCATCATTTTCTTCCATTATGCAAAGATTTAAATCTTACTAGCTTTTAATCTTTCCATCATGACAAGAATTTTGTATTCTTATCTTGCTGATAGGTCCAAAGAAAATTGAATGGGATTGAACCATTGTGCTTCCTGATTTGCTGCTATCAATGGATGTTGTGTGAATCCTCATTGAAGTCTTCATTTTGGTTTAAGAGAACAAGGTGGAGAGTCTAAAAAGAGACAAGTTAGCAACAGAGAATCTCCTCCAAGAAACAAGTTACAACAGAGAATCTTCTTCCCCTTTGTTCACACTTTACATAATCACTTTCAATAATATTATCTTCAGTCTTCCTATAGTTTCTTCATTATTAATTTTTCTGGAATCTTTTCTAGGTAGTCTTTGGTAATGGAACCGTGGACGTCGTGGTGGTGGTGGATATCGTGGTGGTGCCCCAGTCAACCAAATCTAAACCTTAATTTAGCTGCTGTTGGGCTTACCCCTGGGTAAATGAGAGTCAAAAAGACGTTTTTGCCCCTCTGTTGCTAGGTAACCTTTTCAACAACAACATTCTACTTAAGCAGGTGAGTAATCAAGATTAAGGGAGACTTTTTAATCATGTTTGGCATTCCTTTCCAGTAAGAAACAGAGTTGTATGATTATTTGTTAGTTTTATAGGAATGTATAACACCTGTTAGCAATGTATTATTTTTGTTTAACATTTGAATGATTCTTTGTATGACATTATAATTTGTGCAATTTATTTTATTTTTTGAGTATGAAATTTTATTTTATATTATGCAATGGATTGTATTTTTTGTATATTGTATTTTATTTATATTATAAGAAATTAAATGCAAATTTAATTTAAAAATTAATAAATATATAATTTTTTTTTAAACATTTAAATTTACGATACGCAAAAATGTGTGTCATCTTCATTTATGACATGGCCTTTCTTGACAGGGGCTTTCTTGATACGCATTGCGTGTCATTAACACGCGCGTCGTAAGGTTACGACACACGAATGCGTGTCGTCTTCCTTTATGATAGGGCCTTCCTTGATACGCATTACGTGTCGTAAATGCGCGTCGTAAATGCGCGTCGTAAATGCGCGTCATCTATAGACGACGCGTAAAAGCGCGTCATCTATAGACGACGCGCAAAAGCGCGTCGTCTCTATTTATGACAGGGCCTTCCTTGACGCGCATTTGCGCGTCGTCTGAGCCTTTTACGACGCGCAATGAGCGTCGTAAAAGGCCTTTTTTCTAGTAGTGACACTAAGTTTGTCTATGATCTTTACTTTGTGAAATAGATCGATTGAACATAACTCCAATGATTCTCATTTCACAATCCCAGGTCCTTACCGCAAACACAAGAACTCAAAATTCCTGCCATTTACCTAAATCTTGTTAGATTCTAAACTTATATGCATTGATCCTCTTGTAATGATTATGCACAAAGTCAAAAAGACTTGTCAACGTTCATTACAGAGTATTCCAATAGAGATCAACTCCATGGAACTGAAGTCTCATATTCAAAGTTCATTGCCTTTGAACATTCTTCTTGCATTAAGTTTCCTAATCTTACTCAGATTTAATGAATAACTTCCACCTATGGGAACATTTCCATATTCCCATTGTGACTATCACTCCTGAACAAGAGTTGCCTCTTTTCAGAATATGTCAATATGGTCCTTCCAAAATTTAACACAATACTTCCAACTGTCCCTGGGCAACCAATCTTTGGTAAACCTTAGATTGTCCTCGACAATTGCTTAATCTTTTTAGTCATATCTAATTCTAAACCTTTTACCTTCTTAATGCCCCAGGAATTTGGAAAATTTTAGAAAGTATGAATATTATTGCACATGCAATCGATCCTGTATCCGAATCATATGGGACATGATTCATGATGTCTCACATAAAAACATGATACTAGACCAGTCCTTTTGCTACAATATTTCTATTTGCCAAGTTCTCATAATTCAGATTATAAAAAGGGATTTCGTAATCATAATCGAATTTTAGAACACAAATAATGGACCCATATATAGAATTTCGTTATGTTGAGCCATTCCAACACAAAATTCATACATATATATATATATATATATATATATATATATATATATATATATATATATCCTTGAAAAAATATGATTAAAACCTCAATCTAAGCTTTTAGAATTGAAATGAAGTATATCCTCTCCTATAATTATAGCAAAACAACTTTTCCAACCCCTGCAATTTCAAGAATTGAAACTTTGTTTTCTATAATTAATATTGCTATCTTGCAATACTAATCATAATTATCATGCTCCCACTAACATGATGATTATCTTATGCTCCCACTAGCTTTAACATGTACTCATAAATCTGTTGGACTTCTAGAAATCAATACTTTGTTGACTTTCTTACCAAAGTTCAGACTTTTGATATGAAATGCATTGATAAAACTTTATCCATATCACACACCTTTCCTTATATAGCTCACATGTGTGTCAAAACAATTTTAGAACTATGAAAAGGGATGCCGTAATCATAGTCTCAATTGTTTAGACCTTTTTCTATTCCTCACAAGTCCATGTTAGTGTGTCGGTTAACCACACACGCTCCACTAACGACTTTGAGAATGCAAATATCACAACTGCTATGTACCTAAAATCTACTTATTGAAAGCGTTTCCTCAACATCATTTTAATGAATCAGAGAGAAACCTTATGACACTTACATTTTATGGTGTATGTGTTCCTATCCATGTGAATTTGTCAAAACCATAATCACAAGAAAAGGTTAGTCACAAATCCAAACTCATATGGATTGAACTTGTGCAGTCTTAACTTCTTGCCACCTGGCAGCACAAGGGCCTGCCATTGCTTCCAAGTTGTTATGCAACCAATTGAGAATTCTCAGAACTCATATGCAAAGCCAACTTTAATTGGAATGGACACAGAAATAGAAATATGTCAACACGATAGGTTATAAACCTCAAGTCGTGTGCTAATGATAAACTACAGGTTTTATTCTTGATTAGATCTTGAAGCTTTCAGAATCTTTAAGACTCCCACTGTCCTTTTGACATATAAGACTATCTTGCCAAATATTCAAGATATAGTGTAGATTCTTTATCAAGACAAACACTTCACACAATTGGCCTAAGTTGGTCTTTGTTTTATCCAAAACATCACAACTACCAATTTCAAATGTACAAGAGTAGGACACTTTTACTCTTAGATTTTACAAGTGTTTTAAACCTTTCTTTAAGATATGCCACTCAACTTACAGTCTTAGAGTATGACTCTAAGACTTGTTTTGGAACGAAGTATGACTCATCTTCTTGATTTAACCATTCCATCAATTCAAGATTCCTCTTCTTAGTCATAAGAATGCACTAAGGATTCCTTAGAGGAATAATTGTGATATGATTTCTAAATCATTAAGATGATCACAAAACCTGATACTAAAGTACTCTCCCATCTTTTCAGATTTGAGAAACTTTTATCCTTCTGCCTAATTTAATTCTTCTCATTCGTTCTGCCATACATCGAAACTTTTCCAATGCTTCAGAATTATACTTAAACTTGTAAGTATAACCATATTTACTAAACTTTAGTAAATCATGATGAATAGTCTTATCGTTCTTTTGTGGTGGACTTGACCAATGCACAAGAATGTGTACTCGATCCCTTAGTCCTTCACTTGACTCACATATACATGTGAATAAGGAATTAGTATTAATTTTTCCAAAGATGAAAAGTCTCATTCATTATACTATACAACTTGCATGATTTCCATGTTTCTATCCAACTGAAACCTTGGGTGATGAGAATCTTTCCTTATTTGGTAAATTTAGAGACTACCACAAATGAAAGGAACAAATCCATTTTACAATACTGCTATCAATGAAATCATATAAGGAACACTTTTCCATAAATGTCGTTGTAAGGATACTTAGAATAAATAAAATCAAAAATTTCCTTTTATTTTAAAAACTTTGCGGAAAAACTTATTCTTACAGTGCAAAAGTATATGGAAAACTTTTTTTTATTTATTCCTAAGCAATATATCATAACTCCTAAGTAACAACTCAAAATTCTTTTCACCAAACCATGCGATCGAAATCCATCTTCGCGATCAGAACCAGCATATACTTCCTTTAAGTTTCTTCACTTTTCTTTGATTCTTAAAACATCAACACGTGACCTAGTCACATAATGTAATAAGAATCTCATAATAGAAACTTAACATAGTTAGATAGTGGACTTTACCTGAAGTAGAGTCTAACTTCTTGACTTGATCAACCTTATGATCTTTCAGGTAAATACGCAATCAGTGTCTCTTCCTTTGGAAAGAGAAACATATGGACTCTTTGGGAATGATACATGGGACTATCGCAGACTTGCCTTTCTCTTTACCATTTGGTCAATCGAGTTGACTATGTTCAATCCCTTTTCTTGGGAAGAGAAGAATTTTCTAGATATCCAATTTTTCCATTGTTAATGTCCATGGTAGTTTGGGAAGTTGATCTACTAATCAAATTTGCTTTACCAAAGCTCCAAATCATTGCTGATTCAGCAGCACCAAGCAAATAGATAAGATCATTAAGGGTCATGTCATAGTCTTATACATAGTTGTCCCATAGGTAACTCACTATGTGACTTAGAAAGTGATTGAACAGCCAACTTTCTTAAGACTTTGACACCCAACTCTCCGGGCTTGTTGATATGTGACTTCATCTCCAAGATGTGAGCACACCTAGACCTTGCTTGCCATTAGGGATTGAGTGACCTTGAACTTGTGGGTTAGGGAGAATAATTGGAGGAGGTGGATGAAGTGAAGTTCCAAGAGATTTGGGAAGATCATAGAAGTCTTAACTAGACATCTTTTGGGAGATATTCAAGATAGTTGATCTAAAGTCCTTAATATAACACCCAATATGAAATATTAAGGGTAAGACCCAACACAATATTTTATAACTTGGAAGAGGGATGTCGTAATCCAAGCTATAGAATATTTGAAGGTAGGTGAATCACGATTCACCAATTTCCACCATGAATACGAAATAATTTATTAGGTTTTAATTTAATTTGAAACTCCTAGATCTTTTGAGATTCATTGAACTTTTCAATGGCATGTTTCAATCTCGAGTGCGCCCTTCAGGTTCTGTGACTGGGATGCCGAGGATCACAAAACAATGTGTGAATAGCCATGCAAATGTACTTGGTACCCTTAATAATTTACCCCTTAATCGATGAGCCGGTTAACCACACGCGCTCCACCGATACTATGATAAACATTAAGTTACCCTTTGTCTACCTTTTTAAATCAAGCTAGTGTGTCGGTTACCCACATGCGCTCCACTAACTGACTTAAACAAAGTGCAAAGTGTAATTTCATGGGTTAGCACCAAATTCACATTTTCCTATGTAACTAAGATTGGAAATTTATAAAAGTTCAGTTACTTAGTATTTATCATTAATACTTTTAATGAAGGGAGAATTCTAGTCCTTGTCCTACCCATTCGGCTAACGACCCTTCACCAGTTAAGCAAGCGGTGGGTGAGAGTGGACACCCATTAAACTGCCATTTTATAGGCAGTAACCTTATACCCCCCTTATAAACCGGCTTCATGAATGATGCCTACTAACGGTAAGACTGACTTGATCTTATATATATATATATATATATATATATATATATATATATATATATATATATAAACTTATAATACTATAAAGTATAAGGGTTGAGTTTTAACTTTTAAAAATCTAAGGGCTTAACTTGGAATTAAAGTATTCATGAGGGGAAACTTTACAAATTCCAAAACTTGAGGGCAAGTTTTGAAACTATTCAAAACTCTTTGATTTTCATAACTTATGAGTTTAATTAAAGTTTTAGAGACTTAAATGAAGAGACTCTCGAACATCCATAACTTGAGGACAAGTTATGGAGTTCATAAAAGCTATTTATGAGAAAAAGACTCTTCATTTTGTAACCTATGACATTATTTATGAGTTTTAAGAATCATAAAAGTGTATTTTCATATAACTTGAGGACAAGTTACAAAAACACATTTTATGAACAATTTGTAGATTAATTTGGATTGAAAACAACTAACACAAAGTTTTTTCATTAATCTAAATTAATTCATGAAACAAGGTAACACGAAAAAACTTTTGATAATCCATAACTTATGAAAGTTTCAAAACTCTTAAGATAATAACTTTTAAAAAAAGACTTTTGAGTTCCAAAATTTTATAACAAAATTTGTAACTCCTTAAAAAATTTAGATCAAACTTTTAAAACAAATAAAATAATCATATCATTCTATCTTTTAATAAATTGACCTAATTCTACTCTTGTAGTAAAATGACTCAAATTTTACAAATAATTAGTTTTCCCTAAAATCAAGTAATTATCCTAAATTTGACAAACTTCATGTTTTTTTTTTGTGTTTTCAACTTTGAAAATCAAACATTTGCATCAAATATAATAGAAAACAACTCATGGCTCTGATACCACTGTTAGGTTTTTGGTATAATACAACATCCTATGGTGCACATACAACTCTAAATACCTTGGATTATGTTTTTTTTCTATTATACATGCAAATATGAATATTCCAAGGTATCACCCTAACTAGCATGCAATCTTTTGATACTAGGGTAATAAAATAGATAGAATACATACCTTGTTGAAGTAGCTTGACTCCATGAAGCTCGAGAGCCTAGTGCCCCAATGTGACACCTCAAATGGTTCACACAACATCACCAACTGATGGAATAACCATAAGAAGAAGACACTCATGCTCAAATCGGATAGCCCTCATATATGTATCACTAGTGTAACATCCCAAATTTCAAGGCCAAAAATTTCGTTTTTAAATAAGTTATTACATAAAACCATCAGTATAAAACATTCATAATAACATCCCGTGTCAAACCAAAATGTTAATAATCAAAACATAAAACCATTTCATAGTGTAATCTCAAAGATTTCATGTGTGGAAAACATAGTGTGATGCGCTGCGATCAAGCCGGCTCCTTTCCTTTGAAAACGAGTACCTGAAACCAAAACTGTAAACCGTAAGCACAAAGCTTAGTGAGTTCCCCCATCATATCACATACCATACAATCACATAGCATACATACTGCCAGACATTTCTAGGGTGCCCGACCTACCCGGTACGGCCATTCTGGGGCGCCGACCTACCCGTGTCAAGCCATTCTGGGGTGCTGACTACCCATGTCAAGCCATTCTGGGGTGCTGACTACCCTTCGGTCATAACGACCAAACCTCAGGGACTATTTCACCCCCTACTACTACTACTATCACATATCATAACGTAACAGATTATCAGACATATTTGGGGTGTCTGAACTACCCTTCGGTCCTAACAACCGAACTTGGGGACTATTCCCCTCCTACTACTACTATCACATATAACATATCATGCCAGCATATATAAACATATCATCACATACTGTCAGAAATATTTGGGGTGTCTGACCTACCCTTCGGTCCTAACAACCGAACACTACTACTATCATACATAACATATCATGTCAGCATATAACATATCAAATAGTAGCAAAACTAGATGATATCACAAAGACAATCATCTAACATACAACTCCTACTGGTGGGCCGGCATTGTGGCTGTAGACCCACCAGTACTGGAAAGTATCTCACCTCACACTGCTGAAGTCTCGAAGGCACAATCCCCCACTGGCAGAAGTCCCGCAGACTCGACCCCAGCTGTTGGCTGACAGATTCCCGAACTGTCAACACCAAAATAACACCCAATTAATAATTGGGTCCCAATACATAACCATACATATATTCTTTTGGTAATTACTACATTACCCCTAGCTTGGCTTATTGAAGCCCAAGGCCTAATCCATAGGCCCAAAGTCAATTAGGAATCAAAGCCCAACACATGGCCCAATTTTCCAAATTAGGCCTAGGCCTATACATGGTCTCATTCTAAGGCCCAAACTATGGCCCATCTGTGGCCCAATTTTCCAAATTGGGCCTAAACCCCTTACATGGGCCTTACCCTAGGCTCATTAAATTATTCTAGTTCAATTGCTTGCTCTTGGATGGTCTATTATTATCTCAATCATTTAGGCCCAACATAAAGGCCCAATAATATACCCAAGTGAAATTAGGGTTTCACATAAAATGATGATTAGGGTTAAGTTTCCTACTTAACCCATTAAGGACTTAATCCATTAAGGACTTAATTCATTAAGTCCAATATTGCTTAGATTAATTCCCGCCAATGATTATTATTTAATATCTCAATTTATTAAATAATTCTCGTGTGTGTGACCCGATTAATTCTTAAAGTTAGGTTTTCATTGGCATTAGGGCTTTCCAATCCAAATATTAGCCCACTTATCAATTTGTTGGCCTTTTATGTCAATTAGGGCTTTATTGGGCCTATTAAGCCCACCAAAAACTTAATAAGCTCATTAGGGTTTTATTGGGTCCATTAGAGTCCATTAAGCTTCATTGGGCCCATTAGAGCTCCTTTGAGCCCGTTAGGGTTTCAAGCATCCCCAATCGAGTCGACTCACAAGACAAGCACACCGCCACCCGACACGGCGGCTGGAGGCGGCAGCCATCACCCTAAGGTGGTGGTTTGAGTTTCTTTCTCATTATTCCATTTCCAATTACATGTTACAATGCTAAAACTCGAAATAAACACAAACACTAAACAACATAAACACACACACACACACACAGCTACCCTATGGTGGTCGGTGGTGGTTGAAGATGGCAGCCACCACCTCACGGTGGTCGCGGTGATTTCTTTTGGTTTCCAGACAAGCACACACACACCAACCAACAACCCTTGCTTGGAAAACGAACCCAAGACCCACCTATAGTAGATGGCGATGGTGGCAGCATAGGAAACCGGCGGCAGCAGCGACCATTCACGGCAACAACATCGTTGTCTGCGTCAGCCACCATGGCCGGCGGCCATGGTGGTTCTTCATGAGCTCCAGTCGAAAGAAAGTCACACACACCCACGCAACTACATCAAAGCCCACGATCCAGCCTCTGTTTCACGGTAGTGACAACCCAAAAATGCTTTCAAGTAGATGGGAAGAGGAGAATGGCGACGGCGGAGCTGTGGAACGCACAACGGCGCCAACAGGTGGCGATTAGCGGCGACGACACATCCTAGTGACGATCGACTCAAAAGAATAAGTGGGCAGCGATTTGGAATCAGCAATAGCAGTCGCGGTCTCGGTCTTCAAGCATGTCGTCGCCGGTAGAAGAGTAGTCGTGGTGGTTACTCGATGAAGGGAACAACGGCCGGTGGGATGGGGGAGATAAGGTGGTGGCGGCTGAAGAATACACTAGGGTTAGGGCTTCTTATCATAAGCATGCGACGAGGAGAGTAGAATGGGTTGACGGGTTTAAACCTCCGTCTCCACTCCCAAACTTATATATACATATGTCACTCTTGGTCCCTCCTCCATTAATATTGTTCACTTCAAGTCCAGAAATTACCCTTTTAGCCCCTGATTTCATAAATTCATTTCATTATAGGTACAATATTTACCAATTACACCCTTGCTTCCATATTTACTCACAAATCTGATCCCTAATTTAACAAACATCCCCATAGCCCCAAAATCTCTTCAAATGAAATCCCATAAGTTACCATTTAGTCCTTGCCTTCATAAATACTGACAAAATTAATACGTAACTTACACTTTTAACCCCCAACTTCTAAATTATGCCAATTAACTCCTCGAAATCACACCTTGCTATATAGGTATAAATTTTAGGGCTACTATTCCTTCATTAATTTGTTTATTTATTTAATAAATAAAAAGGGTGTTACAACTAGTGCCAATTTCTTGAGCTAAAGGGGTCCTTATATAGTGTGCACATTAGGGTTACACCAAGTAACCCATGACTTACCATTCCTTATGCTCCATGGGTTTTAACCTCCATGGAGTATCCATGGGTCACCACATGGGTTAAACCCAACATAAGGAATCATGGATCATAAGCCCAGATATATAAGAATGAATGATTTACACAATCAATCCCCATATATTTAATTAATCTCTTTTGATCACTAAATTAAGTCCAAATTTATTCTTGATCAATACTAGTTAAATAACATGATTTCATATTAATATATTAGAAATTATAATATATTAATATGTCACAAATGTCCTCTCCTCACAAACGGTCTATCCAAATGTTCCGATGCCATGCAACCCAAATGGACCATGCCGAGTCGGGTCAAGTACATACCAATTATAGTTATGGACTTAGACACTAATCCAACACATATTTGATCTGGACACAAATGTCACTATAGGTGAAGGGATGAAGAATAATGAAGCTCTTGGTACATCTTCTTTTGAAACCTATATTGTTCATTCTTCACTTATTTTATCTTACACCATCGAAGCCACCATCATTGATACTTCCACTTCGTTACCAGCATTCTCTTATCCAATCCCATCTACATTACCTACTTCTACCATATCACCACCTTTTCCATTCACAAGCTGTATTCGTTGTTTTAATCAGAGTTCTTTTCTCTTCACAATCCGCATAAGGAGAAAAGATTGCTCAAGAAGATGAACCTGATGACGATGTTGTCATGGTTTCTTTTGCAAAAATTCAATTCAATCCTGAACAAGATAATATTCTTGATCACATGCTCATGTCAGGAAAAAAATTTAAGATTCTCAATCACAAGTTGAATTTGTTGTTACAATTTCAAGTAGATACAGTAGGACGAAAAGCTGTTTCTGGTATGGAGGTGGATATCTTGCTCAAGTCTCAGGAGAATCTCCTAAAGCTTGCTATGGAGCAGATTGAGAACAAATACGAAGAACTTTTAAAGAATCATGCTCCTAATTTTGAGTATGATGTTGCAAAAGAGCGTCATTAAATTTTTGTTGAACAAGTCAAGAAGGTCAAGAAATCTGTAAACCTCAAGATGGCAGAGCTTAAGTTAGAGATGACGAAGGAAGTGGAAAATATTGAGAAGAATTACTCCATTCTTCATGGAAAGGTTGGTGTTATTGCTGAAGCTATCACACAACTTGTGGGGTATCATACTTCATTTTCAAACAAGTTCGATGCCAAAAAAGAAACATATTCCTAAGTGTTTGAAAAGTTTGAGGAGTTTTTGGGAAGCTTAAAAGAATCTATGTTGAAGCTTGATCTGTCTTAGCAATCTGCTGTCTCTCAGGAATCTATCTCAAAGATGATTTCTTCCATCGAATCCAACGTCAAGATAGAGCTTGAACCCATTCTGAAGTTGGTACTTTTATTGCCAACGAATGCCCTACTTGTGAAACATGTGGTGCAAGGGGGAGAAAAAGGAGTTGGCTCTTCGAAAGATTCTTATCAGAGTAAAGTGGTAGGGTGACAAAGGGAAGGCCATTGAAATTACTCCATATGCAAAAGAGAAACAGAAATTCATTTGAGAAGGAAATGGAAAGGCAACGATAGATTAACAACATTCTAAGACAACAACAACATGATCCACCAGGTGTAAACAAAGGTGATCCTAGTAAACATTGGTGTTGCTTAAACAATTGAACAAGACATTTCTTTAGGGAAGATACATGATTTTGGAAAATTTCCGAAGAAAAGTTATGAGATTTAAAACTCTTACTTTAATCATCTGGATTATCCAATAAATCACATGATGTTTGTGTCTGCTCAGTATTAGTTGGTTGATCAATTTGAAGATAAAAATGAGTATAACAGATTAAAAATTAGATTCCATGCAATTTTAGGGAAGAATGAAGAGGAAGTTTGGTCTTCGGTTAAGATTCTTAAAGTGTTGAGCATTTCAAGAGAAAGTTTGTTTGAAGGGTTATTGCAAAAATTTTGATATTATGTGGTCAGAGCGAATAATGTTGCATGTGACTTCTCGATTGTAGATTTCCCTCTAATGAACTTGAATGACCTTATCAATGTGACGAAGATACTAAGCATTGTTGATGCGTCAAAGCTTCAAGAAAATAACAAAGTTGATTTCTTGATTGGGTTTGCTCATATCCAAGTACTCATAGATAACTACTATGATTGCTTGGCAGTGACTGATATTGAGCTTGCATTGGCGGTGAATAGGACTTCTAAGGTTCCTTAGTCAATGCTGAAAGGGCAGATTAGTCTCAAGGACTATGTTGATGGGGAGATTGTACACAAACCTTTGGGAGTTGCTTTTCTTAGAAAGAACAAGAATAGGAAGATGATAAAATTTTTGTTTCAAGTTTGTGATGTGGAGAGGTACACGAAGTCTCAATGTACTAGTATGTTAGTTCGTCATGGCAATTGCAAGAAGAATACTTCAAAAGATAATGCTGAAATTCGAAAGAAGATTATTTGGTATATGGAGGTTCGTCGGATACTTCACCAGACTATAAATATGATATCATAAGCTCGACACTTCTCACTAAGGGGGAGATTGTAAGGTTTGAATTTTATAGTGAGGTGTCGAATTACGTTTAAGTTTGGGTCATGTCGATGTCGAAGTCAAGCACTTTGAATGTATGTACTATGTAAGGCAGTTTTAGACGTCGAAGCTCAAATGTTTTAGCCCTTACATATTTTTTGTATGTGTCTGTATCACCCTATAACTAGGGTAAGTATAGGAGTCGAGGTTAGATTTTGAGCTTTTGTGCTTTACTCTCTTGTGTTCTTTGTACTTGTTCAGACACAATCAACGAGCCAAACATAATTTATTTACACCTGTGTTCTTTACACTTTCTGTTCTTGATTTCATTCTTAATACTTGATTCAAACAAACTACAATTATATCGACCTCCTTCATTCCAAAATCAACTTTCTGCAACAAGATCCCTTCGTTTGATAAACAAAACTTCTCTACTTGGAAATCAAAGGGCATGGAAGCTCTCAATTTCACGGACTTTAAGATGCTCGATGTCATCAATAAAGGTCTTATCGTTGGTATGCATAAACCATCCAACGATGGTGCATCTAGTAGTAAACTGAAAGGGAAATTCGTTCCTGGATATAACAAGGATGAGAAAAGGATGCTAAATCTTGATGTAAAGGCGAAAACTGTTATTGGAAACTCACTCCCTATTTATGTCTATCGTTTGGTTCAAAACTACTCAAGTGCTCAAGATATGATGATCACTTTATCATCTGCTTTTGAAAAGGAAAACTCCTCAGACAATGAAGGCAAGTGTCTCATGACTAAGATTGTTGAATTTCAAGCTGACGTTTCAAAGAAGATTTTAAGAGTAGATTTGTGAGTTCTTATTTTATAAATAAAAATTTGATTAATACTCACTGCTCTACTGCTTCTAATGACATCACTAAACATGTTTCTAAATTATCTACTCTAGATCCTTTTTACCAACCCTATCATCGTGATTGTGTTCTTCCCTCCACTAAGATTTTGCTAAAGTTTCTTGTATGTAATAGTGAAGTTCATTTGGTGAACGAAATTCTTAGCATGTTTCCTTCTTAATGCTCAGTTAGCAATTATGAACCTGAAGATCAATCAAAGTCTTCTACTTCTGATGACTTTTCAATGTATCATGACCCTCATGAAAAAATAATATATGAGCATACCATCGATGACTTTCCTTGTTACAAAACTAAATCAAGTACTCTAAAATAAAAAACAAAGTTCTTTAGATTCAACAGTTGAAAATAAATCAAAATCTAAAGTTAAAGGAAAGAATTCTGGAATTAAATTATGTTATCGATGTGGTGATGCCTCTAACAAAGTCAGCGAGTGCACTTTTGAAAAGAACTTCGTTCGTGCTGACTACATCATGACTCGTAATAATAAGTGGATCAAAAATGGAAACACGTTGAACTGTCTACCTGATGACTATTATAATATCTTTTCTTGAGTGATCCTTTACAAATGGGCCAGTGTATATTGTGTATATTTTTTGTTTTAGGAATTACTGTGTATCTTAGTTTCATGGTAAAAAGCATATTTGGTATTTATATAGTTGCTGCTCAAGACATATGACATGATTAAATTCTCTCCTAGAAGATTTCATAAAGAAGGACGGTCTGACTGTTACATAAGGAGATAATGGCAATGGAGCTACAAAGGGATATGGATCCATCAAGTGCAACTCTGTTGTTTTCAAGAATGTTTCTTATATGAAAGGTCTTCATCATTTCTATCAGCCAACTGTGTGACGTTGGCTATGAAGTTCTCTTTAACAAGAGAGAAGGAAAGGTTGTTGATCAAAAGAGTTTCACGGTTCTTATTGCAAATAAAAAACGACATCTATGTTTTGGATATGTTTTCTGCTAACAACACTCTTCATCGTTGATTCTTCTCTCATGCCCATTCTTATCTAAATTAGGTGTGGCACAAGAGGCTATCGCAACTGAACTTCAAGAACATTTTAAAGATTGTATGGAATCAGCTTGTGAGAGGAATTCCTAAAATGCAATTTGTTAAGGATAAGCTGTGATCAACATTTGAAAAAAAGGAGGAAATCCAAGTCTTCCTTCAAGTCAAAATTCTGCTCTTCTATTGTCAGACCTCTTCATCTTCTTCATAATGGATCTGTTTGGACCAGTTCCAGTTAAGTCAAGGGATGGAAAGAAATACACTCTCGTCATTGTGGATGAATTCTCAAGGTTTACTTGGGTAGTCTTTTTTAGAAAGAATAGTCATGTTACTGATGAAATCATTGTCCTCATTAAGCGGTGGGAGGTCCTCTATGATCACAGAGTAAAGCAATTACATAGTGATCATGGAACTGAATCCAAAAACTCCTCTCTGGAAGACTTTTGCTCAATCTCAGGAATTTCTCAACACTTTTCGATAGTTAGAACTCCCCAGCAAAATGGTATTGCAGAGAGAATAAATAGAAATCTCATTGAAGTTAAAAGAACTATGGTCGTTGAACCCGGTCTTTCCTTGTCATTTTGGGTTGAAGCTATCAATACAATGTCTTATACCCAAAACCGGTCTATCATTGTTAAGCGTCATGGGAAAACTAATTATAAGCTACTAAAAGTAAGGAAGTTGGACATCTCCTATTTTCATGTGTTTGGATGTGTTTGTTACATCTTGAATCAAAGAGATTAGCATTCGAAGGTTGAAGCTAAAGTTGATGATGGAGTATTTCTAGGTTACTCCAGCATATCCAAGGCCTTTAGGGTATTCAATCTCACAAGGCAAACTGTTAAGGAAACAACTCATGTCACCTTTGATGAAGACTTGTTCATTCATGCTTGTGTTAATTATCCCTCATCAATTCTGAAAGAACTTATGTACATACAATCCTTCACACCCTATTCCTGAGCTCTTGCCAAGTGATGATGAGCCTGTAGTACCAAATTTGATCAATTAATTAGTTCACAACATATCTTTGAAGATTAGGCTGCCATCCCTGAAGAAGCTAAACCATCAAATCAAGAAGACTTTGTTCAAAGTAATCCAAATGAAAGTTGTAATCCAAGAATTCTTCGAGATCATCCTAAATCTCAAATCATTGGAGATGTAAATTTTGGGATTCTCACCCGGAATAGAGCCAGCAACAACTTATGTATGTTTGTCAACTTCGTCTCAATGATTGAACCAAATAATGCATTAAAAGAAGTTGATTGGATCAAGGCTATGCAGGATGAGCTAAATGAATTTGAACGTCATCGTGTGTGGACTCGTGTTCCAAAACCTTAAGAGAAGACTATCATTGGCACTCGTTGGGTTTTTAGGAACAAAATGGATGAGGGTGGGATTGTGATAAACAAAGCTAGACTTGTGGCTCAAGGTTTCTGCCATCTTGAAGGGTTAGACTATGATGAAAAAATTTCTCTTGTTGCTAGACCTGAAGCAATTCATTTGTTTCTTGCCTATGATTCTTTCAAGAACTTCAAAGTCTATCACATGGACATCAAGACTGCCTTTCTACATGGAGATCTTCAAGAAGAAGTTTTTCTAAATCAACCTCTAGGGTTCGAAAGTAAGGAGTTTCCAAATCATGTGTATTGTCTAGATAAAGTTGTCTATGGATTAAAACAGGCTCCTAGACCGTGGTATGATGCATTAGCGACCTATCTTCTTTCAAGTGGATACAAACAAGGAAAGATTGACAACAGTGTGTTCATAAAGCATTCATAATCCCATATAATTCTTGCCCAAGGGTATGTGGACGATATCATCTTCGGATCCACTGATGAAAAGCTTAGTTCAGAATTCACGGAGATCATGGCCAAGAAGTTCGAGATGAGCATGATGGGTGAACAAAACTTCTTTTTGATTTTGTAGGTCAAACAACTAACTGAAGAAGTATGGATTCTCTTATTGCAAGCTGGAAAAGACTTTGATGTCCTCATCAGCGTCTATTGGCGCTGATCCAAATGGCGCAAATGTGAATGCAACTCTGTTTCAAGGAATGATATGATATCTACTCTATCTTAACGCCATTCGCCCTTAAATTATGTTTGCTACTATATTGTATGTTGTTTATCAAGCCAATCCTAATAAATCTCATCTTATCGCTATGAAAATGATCTTTCGTTACTTAAAGAATACACCTGATCTTGGATTATGGTACCCTCGTTATTCTGAGTTCAAGTTGGTGGGATACACTAATTCCGATCATGGTGGATGTGATATCAATCGCAAAATCACTTCAGGTGGAGATCAAATGCTTGGAAATAGATTGGTAAGCTAGTCCAGCAAAAAGAAGACATCAGTGGCTTGTTCTATCACTGAAGCTTAATATGTTGTCGCTAGAAGGTGTTGCGCTCAAATTCTATGGATTCAGAATCAGCTCTTTGATTACGGTCTAAACTTCTCAAAGACATCCATTTATTGTGAAAACATCAACTCCATTCATATGATACAAAATCCAGTGCAGCATTCCAAGACCAAGCACATCAACATCTGTCATCATTTCAATAGGTACATAGTTCAAAGGGAAAAGTGGAGTTGTTTTACATTTCATCCACTGATCAGTTGGCTGACATTTTCACTAAGGCATTTGACGAAAAGAGTTTGATCAAATTAATTGTAGTCCTTGGCATGATTTCAATGACTTAATCACTTTCTAACTGTTTTTCTTGTCTTATGAAAAACACAAAAACAAGTGCTTCTTTTATTATGCTTGCAAATTTTTACATTTAGTATTTATATGTATTTTCTTTCAAGCCTATCTAATATTTATCTGCATCTTCTTACTTCAAATTTTGTAAGGACTAGAGACTTCTTGAAAGATCTTAATGCTCCCAGTGTTGAGAAAAAGAGTGACATCATGTCCTCTTCTTAAGGATACCCTCTTTCTCCTCCACTCATTATTATGGATGCAAAAAGCAACCATCAATGCAGTAAGTCTTATTTTCATCTATTGACTCATAATTCGATAAAACCATGAATTCTCTCGTGTCGATCCTGAAAACATGATGGTTTTATGATGAGTTTATTTTCACTTGTTCTCTCTTTTATAGTCAAAATTCATGGGTAGATATATCGGAAAATGGAAATATATTTATGTCCATTCAATTTCAAAAATTTGATGGATCGAGTCTTTATCACCTTTCTGAAAAAGTTGCACATATTTCACTGTTTAAACGATTTTCTTGTTTGAATGATTCTTTTGTGTATTCTTATATTGTTTATTCTTTTGTACCATTTTTAAAAGGAATCTGACGATGGCAACTGTAAGCCTAGCATGTAACATTTGAACCATCATCATCCCTGGAAGCATGTTGCAGTATGTGACAAAATCTCTCTAAGTTTCTCATCAGAGAGACCATCTACTGAGAACATTGAGTCACCCACTCACGCTGATTGTCTAGCATTGTCTAAAATTTATAAGTAAGATTGCATGGTCCAAAAAAAACTGATAAAAAGGCATGGGTGTTTATTTTTACACAACTATCTTACCGGACCCTGTCCATGGAAGCATGCTTGTCGTATGCATCTAGTCTCATGTTCTACTAAAACATTGAGCATAACCCAATGGCTTACCCTGATTACATATTCATCAGCGTAAGAGTTACATGTCTGGTCCTTTAATGACAAAGGGTTGTTAATGTCATTGACCCCCTACTCTGAGGTATGACATTGTACCATTATGAGTTAACGGTGAACATTTGATTCTAGAATGCAACTTACTCTATGATACGGAAGCCTAAACCACTTCTAGTTGATGAGTTAAACAGTTTATGTTTCACACTGATTTCACCTCAGCGTGACTGAAACAACCCATTATTTCCTTTATCTTCTTAAAACTTAATGATTCACTATGTTATACAACACACTGATAAAATTTTGAAACTTTTTATTGATGCTTAGTCTATGTACCGTAGACTATCACATGCACCAATCCATTCTTGCCCTTATATTCTTCTTTAAAGTTTAATGCTTTAGCATAATGTACCATACGCTAATGAGAGCTTGATGAATCTATGTCGATGGTTAAGCTAAAACACCACAGTTTACACACGCATCATACCACTCTTGCCCTTTTTCTTCTAATAAAAGTGATTAATGAGTCAGCGTATGAAACCATCCACTGATGAGATCTCACAATACTATGTCAGTGAATGATAGTTTAAGCCAATACTATCTAGAGACATCACAATCTTACTAAACTATAAGATACAATAACTCTATTCCTATGTTTACTGCTGATGTCAAAAAGAGGGAGAGGATCTATACAAAAAAGCACAATCAAAGGGGGAGTCAAGTCAAGCTAATATCAACATTCTCAGCTAGTTAAGTCAAGCTGATCCTGTAACACTCCAAAAAACAAAGAAATTTAAAGTTTTCACAATCAACCATTTAACAACATTGTTTACAAAATGAGTCATTGTTCCAAAAACATTATTTCAAAATCAGAGTTTTCCCAAGACCCGGTGACATAATACAAGAAGTTTTGCACGATCACACCTTTGCTTTACCAAGATCCTCAGAAGTACCTGAAACGATAAACTAAAAACTGTAATCCAAAGCTTAGTGGGTTCCCCCATAGGACCAACACACCACATAGTAAACAAGCATACAAGTATGACCATCCATCCTGATTACACCACCTTGCAGGGCCTACAGCCTATATGGACCACTTTACGAGCCTTTGGCATCACTGGACCGCCACGTAGGGCCTAAAGCCTATCTGGACCGTTCTACGGGCCGTCGACCTGACTGTGCTTTGTAGGACCTACATCCTATATGTTCGTATGCAGGTGTCTTGGTCTACAACACGAAGCAGGACCGCCTCAACCCAACACAACATGTCGACATATGCAATAGATAAAAAAACACAGAGCCAGAAAATACAAAAAATCAAACAGGTCTACTAAACAGCTACAAGTTATCATAACAATATCCTGACCTGGATAAATAATCTAGTGGGTCGGCATTGGTGCCTTCGACCCACGTGTACCATGAGGAAAACTCACCTCTCAGACTGACGAATAGCTGAACAACACACTGCTCCGAATACCAGCTCTACAGTTCACCTAATCGAAAAATAGAGACCAAGTCTTAACTATAAATCAAAATACCCAAAATACCCTTAATTCAAACTTGGTCACCCTAGTCAAAGTTAAAGTTAACAGTCAAAGGTCCAAAAGTCAATAAGTCTTCACAGCAGATTATGTCCAGCGTAATACTAGAGTATGCCCATCGTACTCTGATGTTGACCAAAATGTGGGGTGATGACTGCGTACATGCAACATACCTCCAAGTACACCCAACGTATGTTGCCCAGTCCCAAAACTCCAATAAGAGCTTAATCCATTAAGACTCTCCATCCAAAACTCAGATCCAAGCCCAAAATGATGTTCCAAGTCATAAAGTTTCCAACTTTATGACTTTGCATGACTATAAAGTGTCCAATACAAAAAACCATAACTCCTTAACCCATTAAGACTTCCTAGTTCATGCATGAAAGGATATTAACGACCAAGAACCCATTTTTATGACTCAAGCTACTCCAAAACCTTTACCTCTAAATGATGTCGAAGGGGGAGGTACTTATGGATCTAAGCTCTGTTTGAGTTCCCAAGATGATTCCACCACCTTCCCCTTCATTCAAGGTCACCAAAAACACACACAAGGTCAAATTTTCTACACAAGAGGTTAGGGTTTGCAAAGGTCGAGATGAGTGATAGAGGTTGATGAAAGGAAATGTATTTAGGCTATAGAGGGGATTAAATAGTACACAAAACCCAAACATTAGGGTTTTCATCCAGATCAAGTATGCCCAACGTACACTAGTGTATGCCCAGCATACTCCAATACAATGACGTTTTATTTCATGGACCTTACGCCTAACGTACTCTGGGTGTACCCCTAGCATACTCTGGGAGTATGCCCAGTGTACTCGTGCAAGGCACTTTTCTTCCTTTAGTGCCACATGGGACCAATTTGCAAGCAAAACTCATTCCAAGGGTCAAAATGCAATATTGCTTCATACTAGGGTTAAATGCAGAAATACCTCATTGCCGGGATGTTATAGATCCATATTAGTTCGTCACCTTGACCAATTCATAATGTTGCCTAAACTGATTGATAAGGCACTCATATTCTTAGGGGGCATTAGTTAAACTTGAAACATTAAAACTTTATTCTTACTCTCAGGAGGAGCATTAGTTAAAGTTGAAATGTTATAACTTTATTCTTACTCGCATGGGGAGCATGAACTGAAGAATTTATTGAACATTAGTTTTGCATCGTCATATAGGGGAAGATTGTAAGGTCACACCCTATGATCTGATGAGTCAAACACTCTACACATCTGTTTGATGCCATTTTATGCATCTTTTAGGATAGTTTTCATTAGCATTTAGGATCATATTATGTACATTTGCATGTCATTTATTTAAACAATGTTCAACTCATGTATTTTGTTAGAATTCCCATACTGCTCATGTTTTTTATGTCAATTTCAAATACTTCAAGTGGAGCAGTGCTTTGGGAGAAGTTGGATGCACGTTTGGAGCTTGAAATGGAGTTATAACTGAAGAAGGATGCTAAGGAATAACAAGGAATGCTTAAATCGAAGAATCACGTCCGAAACAAGCAAAACACATATATGCAATCGCATATAAGGAACCTGTAATCTCAGGTTGGTCGCATCTTGTTCGCAGATCAATTTTGAGGATTTTTCATGTCGATAATTAAAAAAAAAAGGTACCGACGATCGCATGGGGCAAACCTGCAATCGCATGTTTGGGCCACAACTCTGGAAATTTCAATTTTGACTTTGGGATTCAGTCAGACGCAATCCTGGAAGATTTTAAAGAAGTTGTGATCACATATACATGGACATGTGATGGCATGTTTGTCCAGCAAGCCCATAATAGCATTGCATGTCGTTAAATCGGCCTGAGTTTTTAAGGGAACCTCTGATCGCATACAGGCAACCTGTAATTTCATGTTAACAAAATCTTATTCTGGAAGCATCCACTTTTAGTATAAATACAACCCTCATAATTAGTTGTAAGGGTTGGACAATTCCATATGGCAGAAACCCACTACAGAAGGCGATTTTTGGATTCTTTCAGCGAATTTTGAAGATCTGAAGACTGTGAATCATTTCATCCGTTTATTTTAGAATATTGATTAGTAAATGTTTCTTTTATCTAGTTTGATTTCCTTTTTGACCATGTCTGGCTAAACCTTAGTTTTCAGTTCTGCATAGACTAGTACTTTTCATGTGATTATTTTTCAGATTTTATTTTCGTATTGTGTTTATATCTAGATTTTTTTAGTTTTGAGCTTACTGAATTTTTGGTTTAAATTCTTGTTAGTCTGATCACCTAGCTAGGGTTTTATCGATCCAGTTAATCAGTTAATAGAATCCATAATTGTTCTTGTCAATTGGTAAAAGTAACAAGTATCAGATTGGTTTCGCTTTGGGATTTAACTCTGGGATACACTGAAAAATGGTATCTTTCGAGCTTTCGAGCTTGTGAGAAGTATTGTGTATTGTTGGAAATTTTACTCAGAACTTATTGCAATTTTTCTGATTTACTTAAGACCTTATTTAATTGAACAGTAAAAAGTTATGGTGTGACAACCCGAAATTTATTCCGTAATTTTTAACCCCTTTTCCGTTAATAGGCCTCGTTTTATTTAACTGTCCGTTAACTTTCGGACTGGTTAATTAATTTGGAGACTTTTTAAATGACTTAGTAAGGGTTGAAACAAATTAGAAACACCCTCGGTAATCCTTTGAAAAGTTTTAGTTTCAACCAAGTCAAAATACGACCAATAAATCGGGTGCGACGAAAAGCCCCGTTTAACGGCAGTATCGGGTAGATTTCCACTGAGCCTCAACACAAGCCCATATATAAGGAAGAGTAAACTTCATTTCCACCCTTTTTACTCTCTCTCTACACTCTCTCTCTACAACTTATTTTCGAGCCAAAATCGTCCGTTTCGAGCCCCAAACGAGTAAGCAATCTACCCTAACTTGTTGTATAGCTTATCTAGCATGCAAATTCAAGTTTAAGACATAGAATAGGGTCATGATTATGTGTTTAGGGCCCAACAACACTCTTGGACCGTGAACACCCCTAAATGGGGTTTTTAAGCCCCAAAACCCCTCTAAACTACCGCTAAGGCTTAGATTTGGCTAAATGACTTATGGAAACGGACTTAGAACACATTGAACTTAACTTTTGGGGAGTAAACTTGAGTTTACTCCCCAAGAACTTGTTTGGGTCGTAAACTCCTCTTCATGGGGAGTAAACTCAATTTCAAGTGTTAGAAATGCCCTCAAACACCTCCTATGGCCTTGGAAAAATGTCTAGAAGCAAACCCATTGAAGTAAATACTTTAAACATTAATGAAACCAAGGAAATAGGAGTTTACGGCCGTGAACCCCCCTAGGATTGGTCCATGGGCCGTAAACTCCCATTAAGTGCCCAAATGATGCCCTAACTCCTTCATTTGACTTGGAAAATGCATAGAACTTTATTTCCTACCATTTAAGACCCTAATACACCAAAGGAATGAGTATATAGGAGCTTACGGCCATAAACTCCTTGTTTAGGGCCGTAAACTCCTCAAGTGGTCCTTTAAGAGCCTTAAACCCCTTCATATGCTTTGTATTTGGACCTAGACTAACTCTACAAGTGATATGAGGCCTTTTAGCATCCTAGAACACCCTCACCATGAGTTTACGGCCATAAACTCATGGGGGTATGGTCTTAGGGCCGTGAACTCTATAAAGAGTTTACTCTTGAAGATTAAACCCCTATCTAAGCCATACATACCCATAGATGTTACTCGGGACACCCTTAGCACTTAATCAAAGTGTTTTCCGCACTTTAGAATGCGTATACATGTTTAATTAGTATTATATTTACTAATTGTATGTAAACATATGTCATCATATGTTAATAGGTCACTAAGTGTGTTCAAGTCTTTACTTGACACCGAACGCCCAACCGGCACCCTCGTTCGATTCACTTACAACAGGTGGGTTCATACCCCTGAATTAACCTTTTTAAATGTTTTTACATGTTTTATGGGGGGGGGGGGGGAATGCAAGTTAAACATGCCAGTTATCATATCAATCACATGTGATTGACATCCCGCATGCACAAGGATTAATTACACTGTCAACTGTTTTACCAAGTATGATACTGTAAATGGTTTTCTAAAACGTCCTTACTTGTTCACAGCTTTTCTCAAATTGTCTCTCACGCTGTATGTGTTACTTCAAATCCAGTTACAGCAACATTTTAAATAAAGGCTTTCTTTACTTATATTGTTTTCATCAAAGCTATAATCAAAACTTGTTTATGAAAGGTTTTCAGAGGATTTCTAAAGGTTTTCAAACTTATTTTACAAAAGAATACCAAGTCGTGATTTTCTTTAGTATAAAGGTTTCCCAAAGTTTTCACCGAAGTTTTCTTCCATGCTTTTACACTCCTACTTTGTTAGATATTACTGTTTCGTTATACTTCACTTAGTTAATGATCTTACTTAGTTAAATACTACTACTTCATTAACGCTTTTACTTCGTGATATACTTTTACTTCATAATACACTCCTACTTATTTACGCTTCCACTTCACGATACGCTCCTACTTCACGATACGCTTATACTTCACGATACGCTTTTACTTCACGATACGCTTCTACTTCACGATACGCTCCTACTTGTTAACACTTATACTTTGTGAAACACTTCTACTTCGTTAAATGCTTCTACTTAGTTAAATGTATGCATGTGCTTGTATAAGATATATAAATAATGTTCAAAGGACTTAGGAAGGCTAGTTCGCCCTATTTCCTTTTCTTCTTTGAGATGTGGTCTGGTGGGATCGGATGTCCGTCCGAAGGTCGTTTGATCATTAGTTATATATTATGTATACAAGCATAGACATATAGGTTTACATTAGTCAGTTCAGTTGTGAGTCTCTATCATTAGTCCAGTATTTTACATCAGATCTCACTATACGAGATACATCTTCAGTACACGGCCTTCTCTGTTGTCAAGTTGGTAACCTGAGTCTCTTGTAGGGAGAGCGGACATTGTGTGTATAGATCTATACGGGATTGACACCCCCGCACCCTGACTGCTAGCTACAGTCCACGACCTACCAAGCCAAGGGGTGACAAATGTCATACTTACACCGACGCTTGCAGGGCATCAAGTTGTCTAGTGTCTATCAGTATGGTTACGAGTATCTCGGGGTTACCTTATAATTCATGGCCTTAAGGTAACGGGTTTTAACGCTGTATTCACTGTATCCACTGTTTTTAGACCTTGCTAGACGTATCATTCATTTGATACTGTCTGGGGTCTGTATTCACTGTTTTTAGACCTTGCTAGACGTATCATCCATTTGATACCATCTGGGGTATGTGCCTCCTTTTGTTAGACTGAGCCAGGCGCGTTGTTCATTCAATACTCTCTTGGAGTCTATGAATTCTTTGCCTTAGTCAGCAGTCTTCACTGCTGAGGTATATGTTATTTTCCCTGATATTCTCCTACTTTCTTTAAAATTCAAACACCGTATTTTGGTAATGATAGTGTTTAAGGGAAAATTACTTTTTACAACATAACTCTGTCGGGTCTTGGTAGAAGACTACTTTTAATTAAGAAAATATAGGATTTTCTGGAAAGGACTCTAATACACCATTGATTCTAAACTACTACTTATATAAAGTTATTTGGATAAAATGACACTGAATACTTATGAACTCACCAGCATTTGTAAAAATGCTGATACTCGCTTTCAAATAACTTGTATTCTCAGGTCAGCTTTAGATAGGTACATTCCAGGAGCTTTTGGATGAACATAGTTTAGTACCAAGCTGCACCTATATTATTACTTGTATTACTTGATGTTTTCTATGTAATGTAAACCATGTAAAACTATTACTATTAATGCAATGGTTGTTGTACTTTGATTACTATATTGCATATGTTGTGATACTTGACAAGACCTCATCCACCCCAGAACGTTTCCGCCGTTCTAGTTTTGGGGTGTGACATATGGTTAGTTCAAAGATCTTGTTTTGGTTAACTAATTTAGGTAAAAGAGATTATACTAGAGCTTGTTAGTTTTTCTCAGTACCCGCTTAGATAGAACGCATTCAAAATAACCAAATCTTAACTGATTGCATGATTAGGAAATTCGCACCAATACTGAAATCATTTTTTAATATTGATTTTCGTTTAATTTTAATATCACTGCAGTTTTTTTAGTTTTTAGTTTAATTTAATACCCCCTTTTAATAATTTATGTTTCGACTAGAATGTGCCTGATGCAAAAAGGCATTGACCATTAGGTTGTGTCCCTAAGGATTCGACCCTGCTTCCCTGTGCGAAAATTGGTCTTAACAACATCCGCCAACGTCAACGTGTACTCTACAACATCGACAGTGCCAATGTATCATGCTTAGCAGCATCAACACATAACGTAGTTACTCTATGTAATCTTTTGTATACTAGGTGTAGATATAGATAAGTAGAGAATATATCACATATCCAATATCTTTGTGATAAGATCGGTTCTTATCATAGATTAGACGCAATCCCTTCAATCAAGGTATATACTTGTATAGATTAGTATATATACAACATTAGGGTAAACCCTAATGTTGTGAAAATGGCTTGGTGTCGTAATTGTCTTTGTGACAGCCCGTCTTCTTGGTGAAGACACAACCCTTTATTGGTGAAAGAAAATTTGGAAAACTTCCTGTGTTATTTACTTTATGTTCTTTATTTTTCTTAGATTAGTTTATGTTTGTTCTTAATACGTCAAATGTATCTAATCGATAAAAACCTTCATCATACACTCAAATGACAAATGATTGAGGTCTCCACATTGAAACATGTTTTACTCCTAAAATTACACTCATCAGAATGAAGCTTCCAACACTTTTTTCAACTAGGAATCTCCCCTTTCTTAAAGATACCACTTATGAAACAAGTCTTCCTTCTAGAACCACCTTGCTCCGATTGAGATCTTTTCTCTCCCACATTTTATTTCTCTCTAAGCTTCCTTATGGTCATGTCTTCTAAGTTTTAAGCAATCACTATTGCATCATCCAGAGAATCAACTTTCTTCACTTCTACTTCATAATCAAAGGGTAAATCCTTCAGAAAATGACTGATAATACCCCTTTCTATTGAAGGATATCCCCTATAAAAAATGACTATAATGACCCCTTTCTGATGATGCCAAAAGGGGGAGAATAATCAAGAACTAGTAATGATAACTGCACCTCTGTTATAGTCCAATCAGTCTGAATCAGAAAGGAAAGATAATAAAGGAAAAATGGTTGTCTTTCAATCTGAAGCAATGAATGATGACCAGCCTATTCCAGAAACTGATGATCAGTATGAGACCGGTTATGATGAGTATGAAGGATTCTTGATTTAGATTTTATAGCACAAACTGCTAATCATCTAAGTGTTGTTTACCCTAATGCATATTCTTAGCGGGGGGGGGGGGGGGGGGGGGGAGGGGGGGATTCCTTAAGGAACTCATATTAACATTGAGTCTAATGATGATCAACCAAATCCTAAAAAAAAGGCTTCCTTCTCAGGAGGGGAAAATGACGTTGAAGTTAGAAGTTCCTCAGCCACTGGTGCTTCCTCAACCTATCCTTCCAATAAAAGCAAGTTAACAATTGATTTGGAAGATTTGGTTGAAAATTGGCAAATGACCATTCAGGGGGTTAGAGAAATCATGTTGGAGCATAATCATTCAGTTAAAAAAAAGATATGAATGTCGATCAGTCAAAGTGGCTTAGATCCTTGCATCAGGAAGAAAAAAATATTCGGTGTTTCAATATTGATGTGGCCAAACGAAACAGAGTCTATGGTTGAATGATCGAATTAAACAGAATAAATTTAGAGATGTTCTAGGTCGAAGATATTAACCTAATCCCAATATCAAAGCCAGATGCTCCAAACTCAAGAATGAATCACTCAAGATTCATCTGGTCAGGAAGAGGGTCGAGTATGAATACACTAAAGAAGGTCGAGTATGAATACACTGAAGTTGTCTTTTCTCACGAGATAGTTAAATATAGCTACAACAATTGGATGCCGATTCATAAGATAATTTCTAAACATAAAAGTGCTCATGCTTAAGAGGTAAAAATGGCAATTCAAAACTTAATTAACAAAGTCAAGAAGTTGAACTTAGTGCCTTCATCCGGTTCATCTCAACCATCTACCTAAGAAAGAACTAGCAATCCCAGAATGTCCAAATATACTGAGTTCCTTCTTTCGTGTGGCACCCCTACATAAACAACAAGCTGTTAGTGGATGTTGATCAAGTTCAACAAATGTTCATTTGGGAACTAGAACATGGTATCTTTTATCTTGAAATTCGTAACCAAATGTGCTTTCAATGCACTGAAGATATTCCTGTTGCTCCTACGAAGCATCTGTTTAATCTTCGTTTGGAGGGAATGCGACATATAAAATTGGTAAGAGGCTACAGTGTGCTGATCTTTCTGGAACTTAGTAAGCATATGGCTGATCTTCATCTTGATAACTTTAAATGGTTGAAACCTGAGGTCCTAACTGAAGCTGAAAAATTCTCCATTGATGATTCTGATCACTCCCTTGAAGATTAGTATTGACATCATCAGATAAGGTAGATTGTAAGGTCACACCGTATGATCTGATGAGTCAAAAACCACATTCTATCTACCAGCTCCAACGTTAGCACCGGTGCCAGCTTCAGCATGATCAGTGACATCATGACCCCATGATCTTAGTGATCGTTTATATATTAGGAATTTATTCTTTGTATACATAGAATAAATGTTTGATCTCTAATCTTAGTGATTAGGATCAGACATTTACATAGATTAGTATACATCCCCAAAATAGTGGGATCTCCTTTATTATAATAGTATATATATATATATATATATATATATATATATATATATATATATATATATATATATATATATATATTAATTATACTATTAGGCTATTGCTTGAAACTAGTTAAAAATACCAAAGATTTAGTTTTACAAAAAGAAAAGTTAAAAATCTATCATTTTATGTAAAATTGGATTTTATAACAAAAATGGTCATAACTAGGTTACGGTACCATTTTTGTGGATCTTGAGGAAAAATATGTTGTTTAAAACATATCAAGTTAACTTGAATTAAATATCACAAAAAGGTACAAATAAGTTTTACATAGCCATATTTCACTGTTTACCGATTGTGACGTAAAAAGTCAAAAACTGGAAAAATGAATATTTTCATACTAAGGACTTACTTATTGGTGATAGTTGTGAAATACTTGTAATATATATATATATATATATATATATATATATATATATATATATATATATATATATATATATATATATATATATATATATATATATATACACACACACAAATCAAATATTATAATAAACTATAATAAGTATAGTTTATGGGAGATTAACACTACTGTGACATTTTTGAACAAGACGGATAATTATATAAAAGATTTGTATAATTATTTTATACTATTTTTTATCATGGAAAAGTGATAATTATACATACAAAGGTTTTCATTACAACAAAACGTAAACGCGTTGGACAATTTTTTGTGAGACAAAGTGTTCATCGTACCTACCAGAGTACCTACAAAAGTCTTGTATTATAACCAGAATATCTCGTAAGAGAGTGTGATACTTGTGTATAGATCTATACGGGACTGACAATCTCGTAGCTAAGCTACTTGCAACAGCTAGACCGGCAGGTCTGGGGTGACAAATGTCTAACATTTTGATGTCTGAAGAACGTCGCAACAAGCCATCTATGTTTTAGCACGGTTATAATAACTCACATGGGGAAACCAACGATACATTTAGTTTATAGGGAAACATACATTCAAATGTTTTTATATAATATTAAAACTACATATTACTATTTTAAGTATTAAAATACTTGTACATTTCGGTCTTAAGGTTTCTAAGACTACACACATTTTTAAGGAAAATATTGGATTTTCTGGAAACGAACCCTGTCATTTTACAAGGAAAGACTTACAATTCTTCATAAAAACTCTTATGAACTCCCCAACTTAATTGTTCACACTTTTCAAAACTACTTATATTCTCAGGAAATCATTAGAGCATGTAACTACAAGCTTTTTAGGATGCGACGCTAAGGCGTCAAACAAATCTTTTTAAATCATCATATTGTAATAGGGTTATAAACATACAACACTTACAAGAATGTAACTTTTTCAATTATATTTATAATGGTTGTGTTTTGCTTTGATCACTATTATACATATTGTTGTGATACGACTAATGAAGTCATCCACCCCCAGATGTTTCCGCCATCCTGGTTTGGGAGTGTGACAGATTGGTATGAGAGCATTGTTCATAGTGAACTAAGTATATCTAGCCATGTAAGATATACAACTATAATTACAATGGGGATAAAACACTCAAAATAAAAAGTATACTTTTAAAATATAATGATTTTTTAGTAAAGTATAATTACATACATACATAATTAATCGGTGTCATAACAAGTACAATACAAAAGTAAAAGGATAAGTTAAACACTACGATTAAGCCTAGATAGTTATGTAATCATATCTGGGATAAATATAGCCTGATCAACTATATTTATGCGAGATATGACTAACATGCATTTGGGAATAGTCGTGGTGAACAGGTATAAAACTTACCAACACCCCATACAAAGAAAATTTAGAACCAAATATAAAGTTTAAAATACTATAGGAGTATTTTATGATACTATAGAACCATACACCTAGACTCTTTATGTGTCTCTTATACCTCTATTCTTGCGCAGTAGACATAACAAAACGTATAGTTAAGACGTTCTATTTTGATAATACTTGATCCACAACCATCATCGAGAACTTACCATCATCCCATCTTTAAACTTTATGGCAAAAGAATGCCACCATGTAGGAGTATCATATGTGTCGGCAACACACCAAGAGCTCAACCGCCACCAACCCCACGGGTGGGCTCTGCTATGGCAACTGCCATAGCACAACTCAGTACTAATGGTACAAAGGGGAATGAAAATGGTACCAACAGTTCTAATCATGGCGAAAGCCATGGACACCGACGAGGATGCCCCTAGAAATACTTCTCGAATTTCAAGCCCAAGCCTCTTTATGGCAACGAAGGTGTCATTGCCTTTACTAGATGATTCAAGAAGTAGGAATCGGTGTTCGAAATCTAGTCGTGCCTGGAAAAAAGCAAGGTCAAGTTCCCGGCTTGCACATTCGCTGGCGGGGCCCTCACTAACTCTCCCTGTGGCCAACTCTATGAGTTGGGAGGATTTAAAAATCATGATGCTGGAAGAATACTACTCGAGGGGCGAAGTTCAAAAGTTGGAGCAAGAACTCTGGAACCTCATGATGACGGGATCCGATGTAACAGCCTATACTGCCAAGTTCAACGACTTGGCGGTGCTATGTCCCGGGATGATCACCCCGGAAAGCAAAAAGGTGGAATGTTATATTTAGGGACTATCCCCCCAGATTCAAGGAATGGCGATAGTTGCAAACCCATCCACATTTTATAGTGCCAAACTCTTGGCACAAAGGCTCGTTGATCATGGAGTCCGCCAGGGCACTATGATACCCACCCCCGAACAAGCAAAATGGGGAGACAACAAAAGGAAATTTTGGAACAAGAAGAAGGGCCAACTAATGCAAGAGCCTGCAAATAGACAACAAACCGTGGCAGTCCATGCCGACACTGTCCCTACCTCCCCAGCACCAATGAAACAATATACTGGGAGCCTAACCAAATGCAGTAAGTGCAACTTCCACCATAATGGAGCTTGTCGGGAAATGCATTGCAATAGCTGTAACAAAAACAGGCATACCGCCCGTTTCTGTTGGGCACCAGCTCAACAGGCCACCCATGCCACAAATGTCGGGGTGAGCCAAGCATGTTACAGATGCGGGGAAACGGCCATTTCAAGAGAGAGTGCCCAAAAGGCAATAACAAAAATGTTGGAGGCATGGTAAAAGTACTAGCAATGGGACACGGGGAGGCGATGAAAGACCCCGTGGTGGTTACCAGTATGTTTCTCCTCAATAACACATATGCATGCATACTCTTTGATAGCAGTGTGGAGAGGAGTTTCCTGAGTCCTAAGTTTGAACATTTCCTCAAACAAAAACCTCAAACACTTAACGAAATATTTACCATAGAAATGGCTAATGGGAAGAGCTAAAACCACAAACGACATATACATAGGATGCACTCAAACTCTAAACAACCATTCCTTCCAAATCGACCTTATATCGGTTACAATAAGGAGCTTTGACGTTATCATTGGCATGGACTGGTTAAGTCCTCACCATGCCGATATCATGTGTTACGAAAAGGTCGTTCGCCTTAACCTACCGAGTAACGAAACCCTTGTCATCTACGGTGACAAACCCGACACAAACCTCTGAATCGTCTCTTGCATCAAGGCTTGAAAATAACTGCACAAGAAGTACCACGCATTCCTAGCTCACGTTGTTGATGAGAAGAGAGAAGTGAAAGACATCAAGGATATTCCAGAAGTTTGTAACTTTCCCGATGTATTCCCAAAAGACCTTCTGGGAGTACCACCCATGTGACAAGTCGAATTCAGAATCGACTTGATTCCTAGAGCCACCCCCATAGCCAAATCACCATATCGATTGGCCCTGGCCGAAATACAGGAATTGTCCAGTCAGTTGAACGAACTACTAAGTAAAGCATTCATCATACCAAGCTTCTCACCTTGGGAGCACCAATCTTATTCATAAAGAAGAAAGACAGATCATTTCGTATGTACATAGATTATCGGGAGTTGAATAAACTCACCATCAAAAACCGATATACCCTACCCTGAATCGATGACCTTTTTGACCAACCGCAAGGATCGAGCTACTTCTCAAAAATTGATCTAAGGTTGGGGTACCATCAGCTGCGAGTCCAGGAGGAAGATATCCCTAAAACGGAATTTACAACTCTCTACGGTCACTATGAGTTCGTGGTGATGCCCTTCGGATTGAATAATGTGCTCGTGGTGTTCATGGACCTAATGAATCGTGTAGGCCGACCTTACTTAGATAAGTTCGTGATAGTATTCATCGACGACAAACTAATCTATTCACGAAGTAAGGAATAGCATAGTCAGCACCTACGACAAGTCTTGGAGGCGTTAAGGACAGAGAAGCTTTATGCGAAGTTTTCAAAATGTGAATTCTAGATTCGAAATGTGGACTTCTTGGGACACGTGGTCAGTGAGGAAGGGATACATGTGGATCCCTCCAAAATCAAAGAAATTGAAAACTAGGAAGCTCCAAGGACACCAACAGAAATTTGCTAGTTCTTAGGCCTTGTTGGCTACTAAAGGAGGTCCATACAAAATTTTTCCAAGATCGTAAAGCCACTCACTGCCTTGACTCAGAATGAAGTGACTTTAAACTGGGAGGATAAACAAGAAGCTGCCTTCCAAACGCTAAAACAATCCCTATGCAGTACTCCGATCTTGTCTCTTCCAGAGGGGACGAAAAACTTTGTGCTCTACTTCGATGCGTCCAAGCGAGGTCTAGGTTATGTGCTCATGCAACGAGGAAAGGTTATTTCCTATGCCTCAAGGCAACTTAAGACTCACGAGGTCAACTACACCACACATGACCTCGAGTTGGGAGTGGTAGTGTTCGCCCTGAAGATCTGGAGACACTACCTTTATGGTACAAGGTGTACAATCTTCACTGACCATAAGTGTCCCCAGCACATTCTCAATCAAAAGGACCTCAATATGAGGCAACGACGTTGAGTGGAGCTACTAAATGACTACAAATGTGAAATTCGTTATCATCCAGGCAAGGCCAACGTAGTAGCAGATGCCCTAAGTCGAAAAGAATACTCGAGTCTCCGCGTAAAAATCATTGACCATGACCATCCATTCACACCTATCCACGCAAATCAAGGAGGTGCAACTTGAGGCTTTGAAACCTAAGAATGTATCAAGTGAATCCTTGCGAGGAACGGATAAAAACCTTGAGGTCAATGGTGACGGAGCTTACTATCTCATGAATTGAATCTGGACACCGAAATTTGGCGGTTATAGAGACGTTATCATCGATGAGGTTTACAAGACCAAGTACTCCGTTCATCCCGGGTCTGATAAGATATACTTAGACCTCAAGAAACTCTATTGGTGCCCAAATATGAATGCAGAAGTTGCCACTTATGTGGGCAAGTGTTTGACTTGCGCCAAGGTTAAAGTAGAATACCAAAAGCCCTTGAGTTTTCTACAGCAACTGGAAGAAGTGGGATCGGTTAACCATGGACTTCATAACTAAATTGCCCAAGATAGTTGGTGGACTCGACACCATATGAGTGATTGTCGATAGGTTAACCAAATCCATGCACTTTCTACCAATCAAGGAGACAGAAATACGGAGAAACCAACGAGGACATACAACAAGCATATTATACGACTTCATGGTGTGCAAATATCCATTATTTCCTTGAAAAAGTATTCGCCCGTTGTTTAATTTTCAATTATCAAATATAAACCCTAATTAGGGTAGTAACGTAACAACTCGAAAATTCAGCTATAAATTATTTGGGAATAAATAATACTCATACCACAATGTAGTAGAGTTCATAAACCTAGCATTGCGGGGAAAATTCATAGCACAGGCTACCAACACAAATTTTCGGTGAATTCGTCACTAAATGTGACAAAGTCTATGTCACACCCCCAAACCGAAACGGTGGAAACGTTTGGGGGCGGAGGACGTCATGCTCAGTATCACAAAAAATGTAGAATAGTAAAACAAGCAACCACAACCATTGTATAAATATTAAAGTGTTTACATGTATATGACTCACAAAAGATTTACTCCAAAAGTAAATAAGAAAATAAAGACATGAAGCTACTATGCTCCATCATCTAAATCCCTGAGCATGTACCTGTCTGCTAATTTCCTGAGAAAACAAGTTATTTTGAAAGAGTAGATCAGCATTTAAGCTGGTGAGTTCATAAGCATTTTTATTATAAAGAATATACCCTAAGTTCTTTTAGAAAAGTTCGCATGTTCCTCCAAAAAATCCTATATTTTCTGATGTGAAGAAAGATAAGTGAAAATGACTCTTACAATTCCTTCTATGAGTACTTAATGGATACAAGTTATACACAATCTAGAGTAAACAGACAATCGATTGTGTGAATCTTCCTTAAGCCCACAACCAAACAAGGAACGGGAAATGAGGCGGAAGTCACACATCCCATTGTTTGTTAGATATTCGTTGTATATAACCCTATCGTATTCACTAGGTACTTACGGAGTTAACTGTAATAGTTCTTTTATATTTGAAGAAAACATTCCTTAAGAAATCATATATTTCCTTTAGTAAAAATGGTAACCATAATAGTTCCTTCTATAATCCGTAACGACCCAAAAATCACGACTAAAAATTTCTTTTAAAACATTACTAAAACCATATTTACAAAACTGTATCATAAGTCATAATATAATTTTTAGAGTATTAATTAAAAACATAATCTCATTATCAGAGTCAAACATTCCCAGGCTAACTGACTATGGTGTGTGCACTACAATCTTCCCGAGCTCCTCTTTTGAAAAATGAGTACCTGAAACCAAAACTGAAAACCGTAAGCACGAAGCTTAGTGAGCTCCCCCAATCTACCACATACCATGCAATAACATATAAAGCACATATTGGGCCTTGCCCACTGCATCGGACCGAGGTCCGGACTAACTGGGGCCTTGCCCCCTGCATCGGACCGTAGTCCGGAAACTGACTGGGACCTTGTCCCCTGCATCGGACCGAAGTCCGGACTAACTGGGGCCTTGCCCTCTGCATCGGACCGAAGTCCGGAAACTGACTGGGACCTTGTCCCCTGCATCGGACCGAAGTCCGGACTAACTGACTGGGACCTTGTCCCCTGCGTCGGACCGAAGTCCGGACTAACTGGGGCCTTGCCCCCTGCATCGGACCGAAGTCCGGAACTAACTGAACATCACATAACATAAACATATCAACTAGTATGAACACACATACACTGCATACTGCATCGGGCCGTAGCCCGGAACACATAACACATAAATCCTGTCTGAGCCACGAAGGCATCAAACATACTAACTACTGCATCATATCAAAATCCGGAAACTACTGCTAGCTAAACGGGCCGGCATTGTGGCCTTAGACCCGTTCCTACTGGAAGGAAACTCACCTGAACTGCTGAGCTCCGCCGATAATCCTCTGGCTGCTGATCGACAATCCCCTGAGCCGCTGCTCCTCCAGCTCTCCGAGCTACCAATATCAATATGACACTTAGTCTGACAGTCCTCTAAAAGTCAACAAGGTCAACTCTGGTCAAAGTCAAAGTCCTGGTCAAAGTCAACCTTCCAGGTCAACCCTACTCGCCGAGTCAACCTAATGACTCGCCGAGTTCATATGCTCAGGGTCTTTCTATTCGCGACTCGACTCGCTGAGTCAGTCCATGACTCGCCGAATCCAACTATTTTCCGAGTCCTGACTTGTCCAACTCGCTAAGTCTCCACCCGACTCACTGATTCGAATCTCAACTCGAAGGGATTGGGGTTTCGTGACCTGAATCGCCGAGTCCACTAATAGACTCGCCGAGTCCAAGGCAATCTTCAACCAACTCGTCGAGTTGGTCTTCCAACTCGCCGAGTTCATGCTTAACTTCATCCGACTCAACGAGTTGTTCATCCCACTCGTCGAGTTCCTCCTCATCTTCATGCTACTCGCCGAGTCCATACAGATCTACATACATGCAGAGGACTTTTGAGTCATGCATGGACTCCAAACTGTAGATCCACTCTTCTAAAGCCTATTCCTTACGTAAAGTGGCAAACTTTACGTGTAGCTAACGAGATTTAGGCTCAAATCACTATAAACTAGGGTTTAAGACAAGGGGCTGAACAATCAACCCATAGACTGATGCTTTATGATTCTCTAGGCCAAGATACACATAGATCTAAAGTAGCAACTTCAGATCTGGGCTTCTAACTCGAAATAGTTCATAAACTTATCCTAAGAGCCCCAAATCCCATGATAAAGGTTGATCTATATGCAAAAGAGGGAAGGTAGCGACTCATTACCTTCAAAAGCTCTGGAAGACCTCACAAACTCTGGATCTGCTGCCAATTCTTGAATCCCCAATGTGTGCCTTCCTCCTTCTTCCTTCAAATCACCCAAATTGGCAAGAAAGCTTGATTGAGCAACAATGGAGGCTTAGGGTTTCTGGTTCTGGACTATAGGGCCGCAAATGAGCCTTAGGGAAGAGATTAAGATGCTTAAATAGGGTACCAAGTCCAGAAATTAGGGTTTCCCAACCCAGACCTGACTCGCCGAGTCCACTTGCCGACTCGCCGAGTCGGTCACTTGCTTTACACCCGGATCCCGCTCTGACTCGCCGAGTTCCTCCCTAGACTCGACGAGTCAACCCTCTTTAACTTAGGGTTTTTCCTTTCCTTTCTTGACCTTTCTGATTTAGGGTGTTACAACTCTCCCCCACTTAAACTAAACATTGTCCTCGAAGTTTGCTATGGCCAATTGTCCTGCGAACTGCCTCCAACTCTCTGTCTGGGAAAACTAACACGCTTTTGCCCATCACTCTAGCCACTCATAGTGTTGGTCACTACTATTGGTACATACTGAATCCTTCTCTTTTCCATAATTTCCTCAACGTTACTTCCTCCGACTGAAAATCCTGTTGCCCCTCATCTGCTTACCGGATGCACTGAGACTACCCAGGTCTAAGTAATCTGCCGATATCTGAGTTACCGGACTCCCACCGGTCACTACACTCCATCGAAATCTCCTAGTCTCTCCCAGCGACTCCTGAAGATACTTCGACTATCTATAACTATTCTATCCATTATGCCATCCATACTGAATCGATGCTACTGGAACCAGCCTACTTACCTCTCATTTGACTACTCAATTCCTACTAACTCGAGCCTTCCATCCTGAAAGAAAAGCTACCTGCCTAGCTATCCTTACAGATCACTTATACTTGGCAGAAGGCTCAACTGATCCTGCTGAGAGGGACTTGCCATTCCAAATCAACCAACTATACCGTCAGCACTTGCATTCCAACACAAATACTAATACTGTCCAAAACTCTGAAACTATCCAAACACTGAACTGCCTGCAATACTGAACATGCCTGAAACTCTTAACTGCCTGAAACACTGAACTGCCTGAAACACTGAACTGACTGAAACACTAAGCTGCCTGAAACACTGAACTGACTGAAACACTGAGCTGCTTGAAACACTGAACTGCCTGAAACATTGAACTGACATATGGCTGCTTCCCAAATATCTCGAGACCCTCCTGGTCTCCAGTCGTTCGTTGGTTAATGCAACACTGAGTTCCAACTCAACTGTGGAGTCAAAGGACTCCTCACTTAGTCGCTCCCACGACTTCTGAACGAAATCTTTCTCTGGAACTAGTTTCCACTAGTTATCCTATCATTGTGGCTCTAACAACCTTCCGATCCAACCGATCGGGTCCATACGTCACATCCTGACATCATCAATTCCACGACTAACAACATGATGGCTCCCAGACTGATGGTAGCCCTTAACATACCCAAACCCCAACGGTCCACTGCTAATCTAATCTCATAACTGATGTGACGATCTATAGCCAAATTGCTGACTTAGCCATAACTGAACCATTTGGGAAATACGAAATCTAACCCGTCGATTCCCATATCCTCACTGCTGCACCCGAATGGGTGGGAACTACTGTTTTCCCGCGTCCAACAACGCGTTCATGCTGCCTACCAATCTGATAAAGGCCACGGCTACACCCGCGGACTTACAACTCTCTAATACTATCTGGCTGCTAATGAATGCTACGGCTACCCCCGTAGACTTACAACACTCCACTACTATCTGACTGCTAGTGAATGCTACGGCTACCCCCGTAGGCTTACAACACTACTACTACTATCTGACTGCTAGTGAATGCTACGGCTACCCCCGCAGACTTACAACACTCTACTACTTTCTGACTGCTAGTGAATGCTACGGCTACCCCCACAGACTTACAACACTCTACTACTTTCTGACTGCTAGTGAATGCTACGGCTACCCCCGCAGACTTACAACACTACTACTACTATCTGATGACATCCTGACTATCCCTAATCCTGTTAGGGATTCCTCATCCTGATTTCTCAAAACCAGCCCTCAGTCTTTGAATATTGCATCAACCTCGACATCTTATATCCTTGATATACTTAGCGCTTCATCGAGGAATTCTTCGGCTTGGTTCCCAAACCAACCGTCTCCTAATCCGGATACAAGAAGCTATTGTTGGGAAGTTTCCAAACTCCCAACTCCTGAATCTACACAATTCTGCATGCTGACTCTGTCACTGGCTATTAATACGAAAGCATCTCTTGCTAACCGTTCTCAGGATCCTCATTCCGACTCACTTGAGCCCTACAGGTGTTCCTCCAATCCTGGATTCCCAACCAGCTTCTAACCCTCTCGATTAAATGAACTAACTGTTGGGAAGGTCCTCGAACTCCCAATTCTGAACTTCTCAATCCATCAATCACTATGCTACTATCTTTTCTTCTCAGAGGTTGCGCACTCATTCTGGGTCTACGTGGCTCTTATCCTTGTATACCCGGAGGGTTCTCCCCCACTTGGATTCGGCTAATTCCTTACTGCTCACTGGTCGAAAGGATTCCCAAGCTTCCTTCCATTAAAAGGGCGATATGCTGTCCGCCAACGTTTACCCTTGCCAGCGCTCCAACTAACTCTTATCAGATCCGCACACTTCTTGCTTTCTGACTGAGCACCCTTCGATCCTTAACTGTATTTGCTTTAGGGACTACATCCCGAGAACCTGCGTTTGGGGTGCACATCCCCAACCCACTTCCTTACTGACCGCTAGCTACTCCACTAAAAACTCCGGATTATCACTACTAAGAATATAACTGATCATTACCCGACTAACGCCTTCCGCAAGTAGTAAGGCAGTACTGAATCTTACACATACATGTTACAGTCACCGCATCTAAAGTAACCTGATATAGAGGGAACGACCTCCAATTCACCATTCTAATCCCATGGTATGCAGATGGCATAACACTCCGTCACAAGTAGGTAATATAATACCCCCAACACATATACTTATTGATATCAATGCAACAACATAACAAATAATAACATGAATAATAATTGACAGGGAGGTAAAAGATACATACCTCCATCACTCAGCGCTGCTCGAATCCTTGCTGAAATCAACCGGAAAACTCGGCTCCGAGCCGTGGGCGCCCTTGCCCGGCCTCGGCAACCACTGGCGGTACTTGAAGTCCCAAGGGCAGGAGCTGGCATCTGCCCTGCTGTATACAAACTCGGACAGTGGCCTTCTTGTGGCCCCTCTGACTGCAATGGAAACATATCGGATCAAGTCCATGGGCGATGGTAACAGTACAATCTCTGCTAAAATGGCCAATCTGGCTGCACTTGAAACATCCAGCATCACCACCACTTCTACGCCTACATGTACCCATGTGCGTCCTACCACACTTCCCGCATCGACTGCGGCTCTGATAGTTCCTCGTCCTCAAATCCGACCCCTTGGGCCTCTTGCCCGAACCTACGGCTTCCTGAGTCTCATCCGTTTTCCTCTTCCTTTCTGATTCCCTGCCCGCCTCTCGTTCATGCGTTCCCTTGTCGACACCGCCCGTCGACTGAACAACAGCTGTCTGATCCTGGAGCTTCGCAATCAACCTATCAGTGATCCTCACAACCATGTCGGGAAGATCCTCGCAAATGGCTCGCGTAACCTCTTCAACTATCCAATCATGCAAAGGTCTCTCTTGGAGACAGGGTGCCCCACTCACTCCTGTCCCCTGATGGCAAAAACTAGAAATGGGATCTCCTCTCCCGATGGATCCCTGAACTCCATAAGAATCGGGGTCTAGACGAGCCCCAATCTGTCCTGAAACTATCCCGGCCTTAAAGGCCTCAAGATGACTGTCCATGAGCTCCACAATGGCCTCTCTAACCGAACCGAAAATCACTGGAGTCTGATCAATGATGTTGCGCATGATCTCTGCGGAAATGAAATCCCTCATCTGATCCTCAAGCTGCCCGGCTCTAGAGCCTGAGCCAGATCCCTCCCCGGCACCTGAACTGCCAACTGATATCTCGCGCAACGTCACCATGCTGAAAATATAACAATTCCTGATCAATTTACACACTACTGCTGAGGGATCTCTGACACACTCTACTAGTTCCATGGTTTTGCCTTGGCCCCTCTTGAATCGAGTATTGATCCTCTGCTTTCAGTAGTACGGGCCCATACTACCTTCCACATCTATCTGTACTTTCCTCAAGAGTTACCTCAACTCCACCAAGTCCCCTTTTCTCTACTACTGATCTCTGCTACTCTCATCCTAGGCTTTCCCTAAGGAACCTCTGATTCCATCCAAACCAATCCTCAGCTGCTGAAGGCCTCCTCGTAATGCCAATTAGCCACCACCTGAATACCATCACATGCAATGAGGCTCGGATAATCCTTCGAGTAAAAGTCTCATCCCTACAACGGTTAGACTCAAACAAGAGCTGCGCAGTAGGGCCAAATCCAACACTCTGAGATTATTCAACCCTGATCACATGTGATGTGACGTATTCACCTAATGTCTAACTCCCATCACTCAGAGTCCCACAAAGCACAAAGCAAGCAGCATTCGGATAAAGGAAACATACTCAGGCAAAACTATTCTCATAACAAGAAACTGTACTAGCATATAATGCTAAGCTCATACTATCAGGCATAACCTACACAGGCTATCCTACTACTGTCTACTCAATACTAGCATGAAATTCTTATCAAGCTGAAACATATAAAGCAGGCACATAAGGCATCCTCCTAGATCCTTAGTCCTATACTAGCATGTTGTTCTACTGAAACTGAAACTGAAACTGGGACTAAAACTGAAACTGAAACTAATGATCATAAACTTGTATGGGTAATTTGGGAGTACTTACTTGAGCTCGGCTGATTGCATGCACCACACCCTTTTTCTCTTTTCAAGTTATTTACTTTCTAAATATTCTTTTTGCTTTTTCTAAAACTCTTTTCTTTTCTCAAACTCCTTTTTCAAAACTGTATTTTTCTTTTGAAAACCTTTATACCAATCCCTTAGTTTGAGTTCAGACACGCTCGAGGGTATGTCCGAATCCCTCAAACCAAGGCTCTGATACCAACTTGTAACGACCCAAAAATCACGACTAAAAATTTCTTTTAAAACATTACTAAAACCATATTTACAAAACTGTATCATAAGTCATAATATAATTTTTAGAGTATTAATTCAAAACATAATCTCATTATCAGAGTCAAACATTCCCAGGCTAACTGACTATGGTGTGTGCACTACAATCTTCCCGAGCTCCTCTTTTGAAAAATGAGTACCTGAAACCAAAACTGAAAACCGTAAGCACGAAGCTTAGTGAGCTCCCCCAATCTACCACATACCATGCAATAACATATAAAGCACATATTGGGCCTTGCCCACTGCACCGGACCGAGGTCCGGACTAACTGGGGCCTTGCCCCCTGCATCGGACTGAAGTCCGGAAACTGACTGGGACCTTGTCCCCTGCATCGGACCGAAGTCCGGACTAACTGGGGCCTTGCCCCCTACATCGGACCGAAGTCCGGAAACTGACTGGGACCTTGTCCCCTGCATCGGACCGAAGTCCGGACTAACTGACTGGGACCTTGTCCCCTGCATCGGACCGAAGTCCGGACTAACTGGGGCCTTGCCCCCTGCATCGGACCGAAGTCCGGAACTAACTGAACATCACATAACATAAACATTTCAACTAGCATGAACACACATACACTGCATACTGCATCGGGCCGTAGCCCGGAACACATAACACATAAATCCTGTCTGAGCCACGAAGGCATCAAACATACTAACTACTGTATCATATCAAAATCCGGAAACTACTGCTAGCTAAACGGGCCGGCATTGTGGCCTTAGACCCGTTCCTACTGGAAGGAAACTCTCCTGAACTGCTGAGCTCCGCCGATAATCCTCTGGTTGCTGATCGACAATCCCCTGAGCCGCTGCTCCTCCAGCTCTCCGAGCTACCAATATCAATATGACACTTAGTCTGACAGTCCTCTAAAAGTCAACAAGATCAACTCTGGTCAAAGTCAAAGTCCTGGTCAAAGTCAACCTTCCAGGTCAACCCTACTCGCCGAGTCAACCTAATGACTCGCCGAGTTCATATGCTCAGGGTCTTTTTATTCGTGACTCGACTCGCTGAGTCAGTCCATGACTCGCCGAGTCCAACTATTTCCGAGTCCTGACCTGTCCAACTCGCTGTGTCTCCACCCGACTCACTGATTCGAATCTCAACTCGAAGGGATTGGGGTTTCGCGACCTGAATCGCCGAGTCCACTAATAGACTCGCCGAGTCCAAGGCAATCTTCAACCAACTCGTCGAGTTGTTCTTCCAACTCGCCGAGTTCATCCTTAACTTCATCCGACTCGACGAGTTGTTCATCCCACTCGTCGAGTTCCTCCTCATCTTCATGCTACTCGCCGAGTCCACTCGAAGGACTCGCCGAGTCCATACAGATCTACATACATGCAGAGGACTTTTGAGTCATGCATGGACTCCAAACTGTAGATCCACTCTTCTAAAGCCTATTCCTTACGTAAAGTGGCAAACTTTACGTGTAGCTAACACGATCTAGGCTCAAATCACTATAAACTAGGGTTTGAGACAAAGGGGCTCAACAATCAACCCATAATGCTTTATGATTCTCTAGGCCAAGATACACATAGATCTAAAGTAGCAACTTCAGATCTGGGCTTCTAAATCGAAATGGTTCATAAACTTGTCCTGAAAGCCCCAAATCCCATGATAAAGGTTGATCTATATGCAAAAGAGGGAAGGTAGCGACTCATTACCTTCAAAAGCTCTGGAAGACCTCACAAACTCTGGATCTACTGCCAATACTTGAATCCCCAATGTGTGCCTTCCTCCTTCTTCCTTCAAATCACCCAAATTGGCAAGAAAGCTTGATTGAGCAACAATGGAGGCTTAGGGTTTTTGGTTCTGGACTATAGGGCCGCAAATGAGACCTAGGGAAGAGATTAAGATGCTTAAATAGGGTACCAAGTCCCGAAATTAGGGTTTCCCAACCCAGACCTGACTCGCCAAGTCCACTTGCCGACTCGCCGAGTTGGTCACTTGCTTTACACCCGGATCCCGCTTCGACTCGCCGAGTTCCTCCCTGGACTCGACGAGTCAACCCTCTTTAACTTAGGGTTTTTCCTTTCCTTTCTTGACCTTTCTGATTTCGGGTGTTACATAATCACTGATTTTATACAAGCTATATATAATCTAATATGGAACAGACAGTTATGTGAATCTGCCCTAAGCCAGCAACCAAACAAGGAACAGGAAGTAAGGCGGAAGTCACAGATTCCACTGCCTATCAGATATTAATTATATATAACCCTGATGTAAAAACTAAGGAATTATAGAATTAACCATTTAAGGTCCTTTGTGTAATACTAGTTTAATAATACGAATTAAACCTTTTATAGATGAGTTTCTAGTTTCACTAACTCTATTGTGAAACATTGTTTTTAGTTAAAATGCTATTGTTTTCTGAAAGTTCTATCGAAAGCTGTTTTGTAACGCCCGCAAATCCGGACTAGTCAAATTAGAGGCAATAAGTGTCGAAAATGACTTTTCGACAAGATATTATTTAGAATAAATAATCTTAACCAAGTTGTAGAATATGTTACAAGGTTTCCGTACATATAAAGAGCGTCGAAATCCAAGTTATAACGAAGAAGTTATGATCCGTCGAAGTTTCGCGACGGAACCGGCACGATACCGGGAAGCGTAAATAGTGAATTTACGATAAAGCGAGATTTAGCCTTAGCGATCTAAACGAAATTCGTATAATACGTTAAATCAGGAGCGTCCATAAAAAGAACGCCCAAATCTGACTTCGTAGGAGGAAGTTATGATTTTTCGAAGTTTCGGATTAGCAGTGTACAGCCCGAAATTCGAATATTAGATCGAGCGGTTTTTAGCCGACACAACCTAAACAAGAATCGAAGATCTCGTTAAGAGTAGCATAACGAGAAAAAGATGGGCGAAAACGGACGTCGGATGAAGAAGTTATGAGAATTTAACGGACCAATCCTGTCTCGGCCTGTTAATAATATGAATTTTAAAATAAAGTCAAAATTAGCCGATAGAGTCTAAACGAAAGTTGTATAGTATGTTCCCACCTTAGCCGATAGAGTCTAAACGCTGCTCCAAACAAAGCCCAGTTTTCCTTAAAATCCGTTGTAAGTGAGCTACGCTTGCGCAACTTTTAATTTAGCTTTCAAATAATTATTGTAATGTTATTAGGTTCTTAAAATAATTATTTGGGCTATTATTATGAGTTATATTGAGTGTTATTTAACGCTTATATAATAGTAATAATAGTCAGGCTATTAATTTGCCGCGGTTATCGTTAGACTAAACCCTAGTGGTATTGATACTAGGTTTTATCGAAGGAAAATTGTTTTGAGAATATCGAAGCGTTGTCTGAGTGCTGAGTCACCACCTTTCAGGTGAGTGCATAGTTACTTTCAGCTTACACATAGATATGAAGTATTTTCTATAAATTACGTGTTATGTGTGCATATTACCTGAGTACTTGCTGTCTATGTTGGATGAACGAATTTATACACGTTTTAAATTATTTAAACTGTATATGTATTTTATATCTACGAAAATGTTGGGGTAAGACATGGGTAGATGTAATAGATGAAATATGAGTTGGATGATAAGTTGAGAGGTGAAATAGACCGTGAGGTGAGGGTGAGAGGTGGACATGTGAGAAGCCTTTTTCCCAAATGATGGCCCCGTCATTCAGCAAAGTATGGATGACAACCACAGACTATTCTAGACAGTCCAGTGGAACACTAGCAGGCTCGCAACCTGTAGGTGTTGTGAACGACGTGTTCACCGGTGTACTCTAAAAACCCATTGATATGTATTGCGGGTGGACTCTCGAAAACGATACTGTCAATAAAACCCGGCAGATGCGCCTAAAGGACTCTACTGGCAGAAGCGCCTAATAGAGAACTTCATAACCCCGGCAGATGCGCCTAAGGGACTATTTCGGCATATGTGCCCCATAGAGAATGTCACAATTTTGGTAGTTGCGCCCTAGTGACAAAACTAGCAGATTGTGCGTGACAGATGTGTCATTTACAACAATGGAATTCGTACCTTAAGGATAAAGAAGATAATGGGGATGGGTAATTGGGTTGACTGTTTAATTGTTTAAAAATAATAATTATATTATTGTGGGTTAAAAACCCTATGTACTCACCAGGTTTCCCAACCTGACCTACTCAGTTTATTTATATCTCAGGTGTCGATATGAAGTGACATTACACTGAGAGATTAAAGAGATGTAGATCACTAGTGTAAATAAATGTAAGTTCCGTTTATTCTTATGTTCCTGTATTGACAATTACATCCCAAACGTTTTAAATGAATAAAATACGTTTCTTCAAAAATGTTTTGATAACATATTTATCTTATTTTTCTGGGAACAAATTCCGCAACATTTTTATGAAAAGAAGTACTCTGATTTTTATAAAGCATAAACAAAATCGGTCTTTTCTGACCGTGAAAACGGGGATGTCACATGTTTATCTTGAAAGAATGATGTTTACCATAGAAAATCCTATATTTTTCTATAAAACGGACCGGTTGTCTATGTTGTTCAAAGATTGAAAAGCACAAGTATAATCGCTATACCTACTTTAATGATATCTATTTTAGTTGATAAGTTAATACTGAATAATGACTTGGTTGTTCTGGAAAAACCTGATGTGATGATACTACCCTCATATGATCACTTAATACATACGAGTTATATATAACCCAGATCGAATAGATAGTTGAATGGGTGAATCAGCCCTAAGCCCACAACCAAACAAGGAACAAGAAATGAGGCGGAAGTCACACATTCCACTGTCTATCAGACTTAAGTTTTATCTAACCCTAAGGTATATATTGAGAAATCACATAGTTAATATCCCTTGAGATTTGTTCATGGAAAGTATATTACTACGTAAATATATCGTTGTAATCTATTGTGAGTTTTACGACCATACTTATTGGACCGGTTAAACACAACATATTGTAGACGTCAAAAAGAATATGACATTTGTCACCAGTAGACCTGCCAGTCCGGCTGTAGCTAACAACGAGGTGCGGGATTGTCAATCTCGTATAGATCTATACACAAACTCACTCTCTCCCTCCAGGAGACTCTGGTCGTAAGGGTAGACTTCTATTAGTACTTATGTGAGTACTCGAAGACGTATCTCACAAGTTATATTAATGAATTTAAGAGTAATAATGCGGAAAAACCTTTTCATAATTAACGGATAAGTTTATAAAAAGATCCATTTGTTCCTTAAGCGGAACTTATTAAAGTTTATAAGCTCATTTCTATGTTCTATTCAGAGTTTCAAGATCTAAGTACAGTTCATTGATACAAAGACGTAATAAGCAATTTATATTTTAAAACACAACATTTCTTGTGTTATACTTGTACTCGCACCTAAAACATTTAAAAAGTTGGAAAAAGACTTGGGGGTATGAACTCAACTTATGTGGTGATTCACTTGAAGATTAGATATAGGATGAGAAGCTCCGCAAACGAAGTCCCGAGACACAAATGTGTCCTATTTAGCATATTATTAGACATATAGGTATATAGTGTAACATCCATAAAATTCGAGCCAATTTAAAACTTTTTAAATCATTTAAACCATTCAATTATTACACTTTGTTTTCAAAATAGTTTAAACATCAGAGTTCCCAGAAATCATAATCATCAATCGAGGAAGTGTACAGTCACGCCTTCGCCTTCCCGCGGCCATCCGCTGAACCTAAAACAATAAACTGAAACTGTAAGCCCGAAAGCTTAGTGAGTTGCCCCCAAAATACCAACGCCATACCGATAACACTATCATATAAACATATAAGCAACAGAATAGCCATGCATCTCGAGTCTACAGTGTGACTGGTCCGCATCGGGCCTTCTGTCCACCTGGTCCACTCTCTGTGTCTATAGTATGACTGGACCGCCCACACCGGGCCTTCAGTCTATCTGTTCCACTCTCTAAGCCCCCGCACGTCTGGACCGTTCGCCGGGCCTTCAGCCTGACTAGGTGCCCTCCTGGGCCTGCAGTCTATCCGGTCCGCCCTGGGTATGTTGGCCTACAACACGAAGCAGAACCCGCCTCAACCCAACCCCATACTAATCAAACAAGCATGTGCACATAAATATCATATGCTAGCATGTATATAACAAATAATCACACCGATCTAACAGATCACTAACACAGCAACCATCCTATAACCAAGACACCGACCTAACCGGTCACTAACATAACATCATCCTATATACCATGATACCGACCTAAACAAGGCCACTAACATAATACCATTATAACTACCAGGATGCAGATCTAGCAGATCAACAACCATATCAAGCAATTTCCTGAATACAAATCCGATAAAGGGCCAGCCTTGGTAACTTAGACCCTATTGGTATAATGAGGATAACTCACCATGCAACTATCGACTCGAAAGATAAGCTCAAACACTCGGATCACCACCAAAAACTCCACCACCTATATTCGCCACACAACCATGATCATAAATTCCCAAAATGCCCCAGAAGTCCAACAATCATCCTTGGTCAAAGTCAAAATCAACGGTCAAAGTCAAAATCAACGGTCAAGGTCAACAGTCCATGTTGACCCTACTCGTCGAATACAACCAGCCACTCGCCGAGTTCCTTGCATAACTCGCCAACTCGCCGAGTCACTAGATTGACTCGTCGAGTTCCTAATGTTTGCGGCCGTAAACTCCTTGAACAAATCATCGAGTCTCACTTGCAACTCGCCAAGTTCATGTGTGCCAAAAGTCGGGAAAACCCTAACTGACTCGCCGAGTCACCCTACTGACTTGCCGAGTCACCCTACTGACTCGCCGAGTCCACGAAAATCTTCATCGGACTCGCCGAGTTGACCATGCAACTCGTTGAGTCCCTTCAGTCCTTCATCTATTCAGATGCTTTTTAAGCCATGATAAGGTTCCATATTGCAAATCTAATTCCCCAAGGCATGTTTATCACATAAAGTTGCAAACTTTACGTGCACGCAAGGCTCTAAAGTCTTATAATGACAAAACCAAGCTTGTAATGGAGTTTTATACATAAGGAGAGGTTCATAACTGCTAAGATGAAAGCTTTATGGACTTAGAGTCCACAAAGAGTTCAGATCTGAAGTTGCAACTTCAGATCATAGCTAATACACAAGAAAATCTTCCTAATATGCTAGAAAAGCCCTAAAATTCACCCAAAAGAGATCTAGAATGAAATGAGGTCAAGATAACGACTTGATACCTTCCAAAGGATGCCAACTGAGGTAGATTCCAGATCCCACACATTCCTTGCCTCTAGACACTTGCCCTCCAAGCTCTTCTCACCAAGAATCCTCTTCCAAAGCTTAAAACACACAAATAGAGCACACTCACACGAATTAGGGTTTATGGCCTATCAAGAGGTTGCAAGGGGAGGCTGAGGAGGCCAATGATTCTTTAAATAGGGTTCAAAACCTCAGAAATTAGGGTTTCATCCTCCAGCACCTACTCGTCGAGTCCCTTCTTGGACTCGGCGAGTAGGTCACTTAAACACGTGGACCAACCCGCTGCTACTCGACGAGTCAGGCAACCAACTTGTCAGGTACACCTTGAAATCATGAGAATTTATAACTATAAGTTGATACTCAAGAATAGGAGCGTTGCAATTATCCCCCACTTGAACTAGACTTCGTCCTCAAAGTCTGATGCGGTGAACATCCTGGATAGTGCTCCCGCATCTCTGCCTCCGGCTCCCATGTCCACTCGGACCCTCTGGTGCTCCCATTGTACCTTTACCAAAGATACCTTCTTGTTCCGTAGGACCTTCACCCTTCTCTCCAGTATAGCCACAGGCCTTTCAACAGAATCCAAGCGCTCACCGACCTGAATGTAATCCAATGATACTATCGCCTCTTGATCCATGATGCACTTTCGCAACTGCGAAACGTGAAAGGTGATGTGAATCCCAATCGAACCTTTTCATAAGGTCTATCCTTCATGCCATTCTGCCATCTTGACAATTTCATGATGATCCAAAGAATCGGAAACCCAACTTTCCCTCTTCCTGAGGCGAACCCTTTGTGTTGATAGGAAATTTGTCCCACCATATCATACAAAATCAACCCACTGAAACACGAGCACTCATTCCTGGTCGAATCAGCCTCAGGTTGGAATACCAGGCATGCCTACGATGGGTCCATCCATCCCTAGGATGGAATATCCTCGCATCCTATACATGAATCCCAAGTCATAAATCTACTCCAACTCTTCCTACTACCATATGTTGTTTCTCAGACGAAGTCGAAACCTACCTGGTCCTAACTTGTCTGCCCACTACCTGAAAAGAAAACCGACTAGTTGGACTTGCTTCCACGCCTTGCCGTCAACTTCCGCTAACATAATGAACGCAACATGACCCGCGGCAGCCTCACCTCCTACCTGGTCTTCAGCAACCCATCTCCTCCTCACATCAGACACACTATGACTCTTTCACATTTGAAATCAACCCAAAACACATCACAATAACTCAAACCATCATCAACATACCTACCACTACTGACCCACCAGTACGACACTTATATCTAACTCATATCACCCCTTCTGGTTGGAATACCAATCATGTCTAATCAATTCGACTATCGAGCTGAATTTCTCAGGGATTGGTGGCCTACCGCCTCAACCCTACTGCTCCCTTTGAGCCTCCGTGCCTACGACTTTCAGTTGGCCCGCTCTGGGTATCTTTACCTACCGCATAGAGTAGGACCGCCTCAACCCCATCCAAATTCCATAAACGATCAAGAAAAGATCTAAACTGGTTCCCAGAACCTGAATGACGGAACATTCTAATCCCAATCCTTCCTAAAACTGAAGAATACCCATTCGGATCTACTCCCAGTCCCCAACTGGAGTATTATCCGATCCTAAAGATTAATCCTAAGAGACACTTCGGACCGATGAGATTAGCAAGATCCTTTGTACTCCATCTGATCTCTAACAACAACATCCAATCAAACCAAAATACACCAGAGTCTTCAGCCTACTCCAGCGACATATTCAATACTTAGGGACAGACCTACTGATTGATATAGCATATCAGCATACTGAATACCTGCACATATATCTACGAACACATACAGAGTCTTTAGCATGACTAGACCGCCTCGCCAGACCTTCAGTCTATCTGGACCACTCACAGAACCTTCAGCATGTATGGACCACCTCTATGGGCCTTCAGCCTGTCTGGACCATTCTCCGAGCCTTCGGCCTGAGTGGTACGCCCCACTGGTCTTCAGTCTATCCAGATCGCTCGAAACTGTTGTGCATTACCCTGGACCATCCCTCCTGGGGATTTCTCCCATGCAGACTGCTCTCACCCACTTAGGGTTCCGAACTCTTGATCCATTCTGCGGACTCTAACCCTGTCCTAACCCTAGACCCAGTGCTGATTGTCCATCCTCTCGAAAAACCGTGATTTGTTCCCTGAACCGCGTGTCTACCACCTACGCTAAATAGCCTGCACACTCGTGTTGGATGCACTGTCGAACCCTGACAGCTAATGGAACCCTCAAAAGCTGATTCTTCATCTGAGAATTACCAATTCTCCCCCACTTGGGACACTCACTACTACCTACTGACGGCGAAAATGAAACGTAACTCAGCTGTCCCTACTAGGTATTTTCACCCTTATCTATGGAAAGATTAACCCTGGAGTGAACAATTTTTGCAGAACAACCCTCCCGGCATGGATCAACTAAACTTCAAAAGAAACTGAATCCCAACTGAACACTTTTACATCTTCGATTCACAACTACTAGTCCTAGAATAGAGATCCTATATCCTAACTTCCCATTCTCCAACACTCCTGGATACTAAACTCCTCTGACCCTCATATGATCTAATAACTTATACAGAAAAAGGAGGACAAATTCATAATATAAACATAAAAGTAACATGAGAGATGGAAACATACCCACAGTTGCATCTGGCGTTGTACTGAACTCTTCTGTCGTAAGCTGGAAGGCACGTCCCTGAGCCCTCGGAGGCTCTGCTCTTCCCTGACCTGAAACAGTAGTCCTCAATGCAACAAGTTGAGGATAGTTGGCATTTATGTGACCAACCTGATGACAGTGATAACAAACCCTCATGTCATGAACCGGGGCCAACTAACGACAATCCCTCACATAGTGCTCCTCCATTCCACACTTGCGGCACGCACCACCGGACTTACAAACTCCGGTATGACCCTTCCCCCACTTCTCACAAGTGTGGCCGCTCTGACCTCCCACCCTAGAATCAGCGGTCTTTGACCGCTTTGGCACCGGTTGCGACTGCACCGGGGCCTGCCTTTGCTTTTGCAACTTCAAATCGATCTCCAGCTCCCGCCGCCTAGCGACCTCCTGTAAATCCAGTAATGTATCAAATCAATGGGTAGCAACGAACTGTCTAATGTCAGTCTTGAGCATGCTCAGATATTGCGTCATCTGAGCGTAATCGGAAGCAAACTTCAGGCAAAACATCACCCTCTCAGTGAACATACGGGTGATCTCCGTCACCGACTCCATATCCTGTTTCAACTCCAAGAACTCCTGAGTTAACCGCTCACGCTCGACCTGTGGAATGTAGTGGGAGCGGAACATCTCCCTAAACTGATCCTAAGAAACTGCAGCTCTTCGCTCATCCGAATAAGACCCTGTCATCAACCTCCACCAGTCCTTCGCCCCGGACCTCAACATGTTCAGGGCACACTTGACCTTCTAGTCAATCGGGCAGGAACATGTGAAAAAGCACCCCTCGATGTCAGATAGCCACCTCATGGCTATGACAGGGTCCTAGATCCCATCAAAATTTGGGGGCTTCGTGTTGTCGAAGTCCTGGTACTGGAAGCCCCGATCGGCTCCTCCCTCTGCCACTGTTACAGCTGTTGTAGCTGCTGCGGCAACCGTCTCAGCTTGGGTTATGTATATGTCAGCAAAATACTCCATCAAGGCGGTCTTGATAGACCCAAACAACTCCGAAATTTGACTCCGGACAGTCTCGACCACCTCCTCGCGGACGAACTCCCCGACTTGATCCTCTGTCAATACTAATGACCTCGGGTGCTGCTGAGGCACCCTGATCGTCTTATCCTGATCCTGATCCGGATCCCATCACAAAATGCCTCGCAGCCACCATACTAAAAACATAACAGGAAGATATTAGACAATCTGCATAAACAATGGGGAACCTAACCCCAACCACACCTTGGGGGTTGTGGCTTCCTTGCTATGCGTATGGGTCTTGTGCTTTCAGTAGTACGGGCCCATACTACCTTCCACACCTACCCATCTTTGTCTCAAGTATCATCACAACACCCTAACAGAATACATAAACATAGCGAGCGCTCAATCCTCACTCCTATAGGAATGCTAAATTTCTCCTGACTGGCCTACCGGCCTTGTACAACCCACCCATTCATGAAACTTCCACCAACCCTGTAGCACTAGTGTATGCTAGCCATACATAACGTTGGACCCTATAGACTTTTGAATATCCAATCCTACCCTAAGCCCCCAATCAGACAAGAAAAGAACATAAGGTCAAATAAAACATTCTCAGGCTATAAGATCTTAATTATGTATAACCGTGATGCATACACTAAACAATTATAGTAATGATGTCAATCTCATATCAAGGAAATCCTAGGCTAGCAGGAATCATGTAATCAGGAAATTTTATCATGCAATTCCTGAAGATCGCTAGCCTAGTACTAACATGTTGTTCTAACATATTACAATATCAAATAACTGTATGGTATTTTGGGGTTTAATTACTGGCTCCGACTGATTGTACACTTTGCATCCACTTTTACTTATATTGAAAACCATTTAAAATCATTTTGAAAATCTTCCTTGATTTGAGACTGGATTCACACGAGTTTTCCTCCAATTCACTCAAACCAAGGCTCTGATACCAACTTGTAACATCCATAAAATTCGAGCCAATTTAAAACTTTTTAAATCATTTTAAACCATTCAATTATTACAATTTGTTTTAAAAATAGTTTAAACATCAGAGTTCCTAGAAATCATAATCATTAATCAAGGAACTGTATGGTCACGCCTTCACCATCCTGCATCCATCCGCTGAACCTGAAACAATAAAATGAAACTGTAAGCCCGAAAGCTTAGAGAGTTGCCCTCAAGATACCAACGCTATACTGATAACCATATCATATAACCATATAAGCAACAGAACAGCCATGCATCTTAATTCTACAGTGTGACTGGTTCGCCCACATCGGGCCTTCAGTCCCCTTGGTCCACTCTCTGAGTCTGTATTATGATTGGACCGCCCGCACCGGGCCTTCAGTCTATCTAGCCCACTCTCCGAGCCTCGACATATCTGGACCGCCCTCTCGGGGCCTTCAGCCTATCCTGACCGCTCGCCGGGCCTTCGGCCTGACTAGGTGCCCCCTGGGCCTGCCATCTATCCGGTTCACCCAGGGTATGTTGGCTTATAGCAGGAAGCAGGACCCGCCTCAATCCAACCCCCATAGTAATCAAACAAGAATGTGTACACAAATATCATACGCTAGCATGTATATAATAGATAATCACACCGATCTAACATATCACTAACACAACAACCATCATATAACCAGGATACTGACCTAACCGGTCACTAACATAACATCATCCTATATACCATGATACCGACATAAACAAGGCCACAAACATAATACCATCCTAACTACCAGGATGCAGATCTAGCATATCAATAATCATATCAAGCAATTTCCCGAATACAAATCCGATAAAGGGCCGACCTTGGTGCCTTAGACCATGTTGGTATAGTGAGGATAACTCACCTCGCAACTGTCGACTCGAAAGATAAGCTCAAACTCTCGGATCACTGCCGCAAACTCCACCACCTATATTTGTCACACAACCATGATCATAAATTCGCAAAATTCCCCAGAAGTCCAACAATCATCCTTGGTCAAAGTCAAAGTCAAAGTCAACGGTCAACGTCAACAGCCCATGTTGACCCGGCTCTTCGAGTACGACCAGCCATTCGCCGAGTTCCTTGCATAACTCGCCCACTCGCCGAGTCACTAGAGTGACTCATCGAGTTCCTAATGTTTGCATCCATAAACTCCTTCGCCAACTCGTCAAGTTTCCCTTGCAACTCGCCAAGGCCATGCGTGCCAAAAGCCGGGAAAACCCTAATTGACTCGTTGAGTCCACGACAATCTTCATCGGACTCGCCGAGTTGACCATGCAACCCGTCAAGTCCCTTTATTCCTTCATATATTCAGATGCTTTTTAAGCTATGATAAGGTTCCATATTGCAGATCATTTTCCCCAAGACATGTTTATCACGTAAAGTTGCAAACTTTACGTGTATGCAAGGCTCTAAAGTCTTATAATGACAAAACCAAGCTTGTAATGGAGTTTTATACCTAAGGAGAGGCTCATAACTGCTAAAGCTGAAAGCTTTATGGACTTAGAGACCACAGAGAGTTCAGATCTGAAGTTGCAACTTTAGATCTTAGCTCATACACAAGAAAAGCTTCCTAATATGCTAGAAAAGCCCTAAAATTCACCCAAAAGAGATTTAGAATGAAATGAGGTCAAGATAATGACTTGATACCTTCCAAGGATGCCAACTGAGGTAGATTCCAGATCCCACATGTTCCTTGCCTCTAGACACTTTCCCTCCAAGCTCTTCTCACCAAGAATCCTCTTCCAAAGCTTAAAATACACAAATGGAGCACACTCACACGAATTAGGATTTATGGACTATCAAGAGGTTGTAAGGGGAGGCTGAGGAGGCCAACGATCCTCTAAATAAGGTACAAAACCCCGGAAATTAGGGTTTCATCCTCCATCTCCTACTCATCGAGTCCCTTCTTGGACTCGGCGACTAGGTAACTTAAACATGTGGACCAACCCGCTGCTACTAGACGAGTCAGGCAACCAACTCGTTGAGTAGACCATGAAATCATGAGAATTTATAACCATATATTGATACTCGAGAATCGGGGCATTACATATAGTTAGTGAATATACAAAGGTGATTAGGGATGACCACGGATGCAAGAATAACTCACCAAAAGAGTGTTAGAAGCAAGTTAGGAGGCTGAAATGGTGTTCATGACCCTAAGGAGTGATCACGGCCCAAGAACACATGAGTGTTCACGCCCCATGTTGAACGGTTCACGACCCATAAGATTGGCTCACAGCCCAACTTCAGGGAAGAACACTTGAAGATATTGATGAAAAGATGATGAATCAATGATGGAATCAAAGGGTTTCGCATGAATGACAAGAAAAGGGAAGTGTTTCTTACATTTTTAAGGAGAAAGGAGGGCCTTTTATGGATGATACTTGAGAGAGAATGAGAGAGTTCGCGGCTGGAAGATGAGAAATGAGGAAATAGCTAACACTCGCATATATAGCATGAGTTCACGGTCCGAGGGTTCACTGTCGAGGGTTCGTTTGCGGCCGAGGAGTTGACGGCCGTGAACCGAGGGTTCACGGTCCAAAGGCGGTGAAATGTTTACGGCTCGCAAGAGGTTCACAGTTCCGAACCAGACAAGGAACAGGAGATAGGGCGGAAGCACAAATTCTCATTCCGCAGAATCTTGAATATATACTATTCTCGCGTATACACTTAGTAACGATAGGTTAACCGTATTCGTCCTTAGCCTCTGTGCTCGAACTTGACCTGCTGGACGAGTGGTAGTTTTTGGAAGGTTTGTTGTGTATACATCAGAAAGATTTCGGAGGGCAAGGTACTCTTCATATGAGTACGTCAGGGTCGAGAATATGAGAGAGGCGATTTTTGAGGTCTGAGTCGGGTTGTCGTTACGAGTGACGAGGGTTTTGTTAGATGGTCGGTTATGGTGAAAGTGTGCAGAGCACATGAAATTAGTATGGTGAGGACCACGCCAATCCATGACGAATGACAACTTCAGAACTCTTTATAGAGACAAATGTTAGGACGAATTGAAAGAAACGTTTGTTATACGATGGTGTATCCCGAGTGTACTCGACAATGTATTCGATGTAGACTTTCTAGTGCTTTCTCGATATTACCACTGCCACAAAGTGTACCGCAATAAGCTAGTACTATCAGTGAAAGTTATTTGATAACTAGTGCCGATACTATATATTATGATCCTTCTTGGTACCTCTATGATCACTTGGCACATACAAGTTATGTATAATTAAGATGAATAAGACGGTCGGCTGAGTGACTCTTCCCTAAATCCACTACCAGACAAGGAACAAGAAATGAGGCAGAATCATTCACTCTGAGCCTGCAAAATCTTAGTTATGCATAACCCTGATGTACGTACTAAGCCATCATAGCTCACCTGTGCGGATCTTTAGTTCTCTTATGAATGTTGTGACTTGTTCAGACGAGTTAATAATTTATAATTACTTTTAAATTATTCCCTAAGATTTAATATTAATATAGATTTAAACCTTTAAAGTAATTTTAATTAGAAGACGTACCGCTATTCTCTAGTGGTTCCGGGGCAGTATCTCCTGCGGTTATCATTAGTATTTTCCCTCCCCGGCCGAGTTCTTCGCTATTGGGCAGTCCCTTTTGTAGTGCCCAGTCTCACCACAACCATAGCAGGCTTGGTTTGCTTATTCTCCTAGGAATTGGGAGATTGGTTATGCCGGCGCCCTGTAGAAACGAGAGTGTGCCCCTTCCTGCAGCAATTCATGCACTGCATTTCTTGGCATACTCTGGTGTGATGGTAGTTACACTTACGACACTTCGGGATAGTTCCAGCGTACCGACTGATAGGTGCTAGAATGGAAGGTGTATTGGCGGCGTGCATAGTAACCAATTGTTGCTCCTGCAGGGGTTCCTGTGTTGTTCGCTTCTTCATCTTGTTCCCCAAACTTCATCTATAGTCCCCTCCCTTTGACGGCTCGGGAAAGGGGACCACCACGCCATGGCAGACTCCGTGGTCAATGAGTCGTTGGGCTAGGTGTTTGGCACTATCGAAGGTAGTTGGATTAGAAGACAATACATCCCCCTGAATCGGGGTAGATAAGCCCCAGATGTACCTTTCTATCTTCTTACTCTCCGGGGTAACCATCTCGGGGCATAACGCTGCCAGGTCGCTAAAGCTGTTAGTGTAGGCTACTATATCTGAGCCAGCCATGGTATGATGTCATAGCTCTTGCTCCAGCTTTTGAATTTCACCTCTGCGGCAGTATTCGTCTCTCATCACCTCTTTTAGGTTCTCCCAACCCATAGAGTTAGCCACTGGTAGGGTCAGTGACTTAACATGGTCATTCCACCATGTTAGGGCTCTGTCGGAGAAAGTGTAGGTAGCAAACTTCACTTTGCTCCCTTTTGGTCACAGACAGATTTCGAAAACCGAGTATGTTTTCTCGAACCACCGCATTAGAGCGATGACTCCCCAATTCCATTAAAGGTTTTGGGTTTACAGTTCATGAAGTCCTTGTACGAACACTCTCGTGGGTGTCTGTGGGTAACTCCGAAGTTTGATAGGTGGGTACCGCTACCATGTCCACCGGTACCACTGGCACGGATTTGAGTTATAGCAGTTGTTACCGCTGCTTGGAAGGCAGCATGATCGGGTTGTGGTGGTAGGTTCTCTGTTGTGTTATTGACTACGAGCCTTACAGGTCTACCACGAGGCATCTTTTGCTAAAATGAATACAAAGTTAAATGGCGATAAGTCTATAGGAATGGTTATAAGTCGAATGCTGACTGACTAAGTTATCCTAGTTCTGAGTGTATACGGTTCTGAATTTCATAAGGTTCTGAAAAAAATTCATAGTGAGAGTCTATATAAAATAGACTTTATGAATCAGTAGCGGCTACTCTCGAATGAATTTCTATGAATTTGAATAACTGACACAAGTTGTTCACAAAATATGAATTAATCCTAACACATAGTATGAGTAGTGTATTCATTAGCTCACTAAGTCATTTAGGTTATTAGTTATTAGTGTGACGCATAGGACGTTCGGTTTCTTCGCCCAATCCCTTCTTGAAATCCTCCTCATGATTCTCTTCTAGTTCCTCCTTGACTCCTCTTTTGACTGCTTATGATGGAGTGGTTATATCTCTCTAGGTTTGTCGCGCGAGAATGGAAGTGTCTAAGGAATCTATCTGATTAAGGGAATCATTATGGGGTGATCCTTACCGGGTCCTCCTGTAATTGAGTGGTGTACAAAAGTTGTATATAATTTAAGATTAAGTAGACCTTCGAATAACTGACCCTACTCTAAAACCACAACCAAACAAAGAACAGGAAGTAGAGCATAGATCACAAATTCTAAGTCTATAAAATCTCAATTATATAAAACCCTTGAAGTATACACACCGAAATTATAGACCTACTAATAAGGGTCTTTTTAATTTTCACATATTTTAGTTATAGTGCCTAAAATACTCCTATAGTATTTTAATGGTATGAACTTGGTAAGTTATATACTTGTTGTTATCCTATAGTATCATAAAATACTCCTATAGTATTTTAACTTTTATAGTTAGGTAAGTTTTAAGTCTGTTGCAACACCACATCACTCTCAAACACATGTTGGTCATATCTCAAATAAATATAGTTGATCAGGCTATATTGATCCCATATATGATTACATAACTGTCCAGGTTTGACCTCAGTATCACAACAAATGTAGAATAGTAAAACAAGCAACCATAACCATTGTATAAATATTAAAGTGTTTACATGTATTTGATTCACAAAAGATTTATTCCAAAAGTAAATAACAAAATAAAGACATGAAGCTACTATGCTCCATCATCTGAATCCCTGAGCGTGTACGTGTCTGCTAATTTCCTAAGAATACAAGTTATTTTCAAAGAGCAGATCAGCATTTAAGCTGGTGAGTTCATAAGCATTTTTATTATAAAAATTATATTCTAATTTCTTTTAGAAAAGTTCGCATGTTCCTCCAAAAAATCCTATATTTCATGATGTGAAGAAAGATAAGTGAAAATGACTCTTACAATTCCTTCTATGAGTACTTAATGGATACAAGTTATACACAATCCAGAGTAAACAGACAATCGATTGTGTGAATCTGCCCTAAGCCCACAACCAAACAAGGAATAGGAAATGAGGCAGAAGTCAAACATCCCATTGATTGTTAGATCTTCATTGTATATAACCCTAGCGTATTCACTAGGTGCTTATGGAGTTAACTGTAATAGTTCTTTTATATTTGAAGAAAACATTCCTTAAGAAAATCATATATTTCCTTTAGTAAAAATGGTAACCACAATAGTTCCTTCTATAATCACTAATTTTATACAAGCTATATATAATCTAATATCGAACGGACAGTTATGTGAATCTGCCCTAAGCCCACAACCAAACAAGGAACAGGAAGTAAGGCGGAAGTCACACATTCCACTGCCTATCAGATATTAATTATATATAACCCTGATGTATAAACTAAGGAATTATAGAACTAACCATTTAAGGTCCTTTGTGTTATACTAGTTTAATAATACGAATTAAACCTTTTATAGATAAGTTTGTAGTTTCACTAACTCTATTGTGAAACATTGTTTTTGGTAAAAATGCTATTGTTTTCTGAAAGTTCTATCGAAAATTGTTTATCTTAAAAGAATGATGTTTACCATAGAAAATCCTATATATTTCAATAAAACGGACTGGTTGTATATGTTGTTCCAAGATTGAAAAGCACAAGTATAATCGATATACCTACTTTAATGATATCTAGTTTAGTTGATAAGTTAATACTGAATAATGACTTGGTTGTTCTGGAAAAACCTGATGTGATGATACTACCCTCATATGATCACTTAATACATACGAGTTGTATATAACCGAGATCGAAACGATAGTTGAATGGGTGAATCTGCCCTAAGCCCACAACCAAACAAGGAATAAGAAATGAGGCGGAAGTCACACATTCCACTATCTATCGGACTTCAGTTTTATCTAACCCTAAGGTATATACTGAGAAATCACATAGTTAATATCCCTTGAGATTTGTTCATGGAAAGTATATTACTACGTAAATATATTGTTGTAATCTATTGTGAGTTTTATGACCATACTAATTGGACCGGTTAAACACAACGTATTGTAGACGTCGAAAAGAATATGACATTTGTCACCAGTAGACCTGCCGGTCCGGCTGTAGCTAACAGCGAGGTGCGGGATTGTCAATCCCGTATAGATCTATATACAAACTCACGCTCTCCCTCCAGGAGACTCTGGTCGTAAGGGTAGACTTTTATTGGTACTTATGTGAGTACTCGAAGACGTGTCTCACAAGTTATATTAATGACTTTAAGAGTAATAATGCGGAAAACCCTTTTTCATAATTAACGGATAAGTTTATAAAAAGATCCATTTGTTCCTTAATCTGAACTTATTAAAGTTTATAAGCTCATTTCTAAGTTCTATTCAGAGTTTCAAGATCTAAATACAGTTCATTGGTACAAAGACATAATAAGCAATTTATATTTTAAAACACAACATTTCTTTTGTTATACGTGTACTCTCCCCCCTAAAACATTTAAAAAGTTCGAAAAAGACATGGGGGTATGAACTAACCTTATGTGGTGATTCACTTGAAGATTAGATATAGGATGATAAGCTCCGTGAACGAAGTCCCGAGACACAAATAAGTCCTAATTAGCATATTATCACACATATAGGTATATAGTTAGTGAATATAACTATAAAGGTGATTAGGGAACGAACAAGGATGCAAGAATAACTCACCAAAAGAGTGTTAGCAAAAAGTTAGGAGGCTGAAATGGTGTTCACGGCCCAAGAACACATGAGTGTTCACGGCCCATGATGGGTTCACGACCCATAAGAGTGGTTCACGGCCCAACTTCAAGGAAGAACACTTGAAGATCTTGATGGAAATATGATAAATCAATGATGGAATCAAAGGGTTTCACATGAATGACTATAAAATGGAAGTATTTCTTATATTTTTGCGGAGAAAGGAGGGCCTTTGATGGATGATACTTGAGTGAGAATGAGAGAGTTCACGGATGGAAGATGAGAAATGAGGAGAAAAATGGCTAACACTCGCATATATAGCATTCGTTCACGGTCTGAGGGTTCACTGTCGAGGGTTCATTTGCGGTCGAGGAGTTCACGGCCGTGAACCGAGGGTTCACAGTCCAAAGGCGGTGAAGAGTTTACGGATCGCAATAGGTTCACGGTTCCGAAGTTGTTTGCAGCTCCGAAGGGTTTGCGGTTATGCGAAGGTTCTTGATTCCTAAGGGACTTTCCAATGTAGACACACTACACTTTTGACTACAAGGTTCAAACACTTATAGATCATTATTCTAACTATATTAAGATAATTAATGAAGTCTGTTTGACCTTTAATTGAATAAGTTTCATTTTTTTTGACCAAAGTTGACTTTTATAAGGAAAAAATTTCGGGTTGTGACAGTCTATACCCGGCTAAACACACAATTTTTAACGGAACGAACTTGGAAATTCAACCTAACCTTCATGTAACTTATTATTATTTCGATAATAAAGTTTGTTATAATAATTTGAATTTTTATAATTCAAATTAAATATTTATACATCCTTTATACCATATTTATTTTATAAAAACACCATCATTTTTATAAACAAATGCAAAGTGCATAAAAGTTTAACTTTCTTTTATAAAAGATCACTAGTTACAAGGTGTACCTTTATCTTAAATGGGCAACCACTATAACCCTAGACTAGCATACCATTAGTCTAATCTATGTCCCCCCATATCACCCCCATAACCCACCCTACCCACCCCCACCCTCCTTCCCACTCTCTCTTATACTTACGGCTAAAAGGCCTTTCTTCGCCACCATTGTCTTCATTTTTTAACTTCTTAAAGAAATAGCTCTCATCTTCCATAGCTAAAATGTTCCAAGTGGTTCTTGAGTTTTTGGTAAGTATTTCTTTCATAATCTAGTGATTCTACACACTTATAAACTAGTTTGAATCCATTTATACACATTATCATGTGTTACTATTCATAGGATCTTCAAATCTTCAAGTGTTCTTCAAGTGTTCTTAACTTGAATCTTTCCATCTACAACCTTTCATCCACCAAGAAACCACACATAAGGTGGGTTCATACCCCTTCATTTTTTTTGCATGTTTTAGGTGGAGAATACAAGTAAACTTGTATATCTATACAAGTTGTTGTGCATGCTTACTTATATGATGTGTAAAGGTGCTAAATACATGAAATAATGTTATTTCCTAGCATTATGAATGTTTAGATGTAAAGTTTGGTTTAAAATACAAAACTATGAAAAACAAGTATAAATATGCTATATGTTCTTAAGAAAAAGTTATAAACACAAAACTGTAAAAACTAGGGTTTTTATGAACCTAATATGATTCTTCTAGCAAAAATGGTTATAACCAAGTCATTACACCATTTTTGTGGGACATAAACCAAAATATGTTATTTGGAACATATTGCTTGAAGCTAGTTAAAAATACCAAAGATTTAGTTTTACAAAAAGAAAACTTAAAAATCTATCATTTTATGTAAAACTGAATTTTCTAACAAAAATGGTCATAACTAGGTTATGGTATCATTTTTGTGGGTCTTGACCAAAAATATGTTGTTTAAAACATATAAAGTTAACTTGACTTAAATATCACAAAAAAGGTAAAATTAAGTTTTACATAGCTATATTTCACTATTTACCGATTCTGACGTAAAAAGTCAAAAACTAGAAAAATAGAAATTTTCGTACTAAGAACTCACTTATTGGTGCTAGATGTGAAATACTTGTTGTTTATGAATATTTAAGCATGTTAGCAAAATATATATATATATATATATATATATATATATATATATATATATATATATATATATATATATACACACACACAAATCAAATATTATAATAAACTATAATAAGTATAGTTTATGGGAGATTAACACAATTGTGACATTTTTGAACAAGACGGATAATTATATAAAAGGTTTGTATAATTATTTTATACTATTTTTATCATGAAAAAGTGATAATTATACATACAAAGGTTTTCATTACAACAACACGTAAACGTGTTGGACCAATTTTTACGAGACAAAGTCTTCATCGTACCTACCAGAGTACCTACAAAAGTCTTGTATTATAATCAGAATCTCCCGTAAGAGAGCGTGATACTTGTGTATAGATCTATACGGGACTGACAATCCCGCACCTAAGCTGCTTGCAACAGCTAGACCGGCAGGTATGGGGTGACAAATGTCTAACATTTTGACACCTGAAGAGCGTCGTAACAGGTCATTTATGTTTTAGCACGGTTATAATAACTCACATGGGGAAACCAACGATACATTTAGTTTACGGGGAAACATACATTCAAATATTTTTATATAAGATTAAAACTACATATTACTATTTTAAGTATTAAAATACTTGTACATTTGTCTTAGGGTTTCTAAGACTACACCCATTTTTAAGGAAAATAATGGATTTTCTGGAAACGAACCATAGCATTTTACAAGGAAAGACTTACAATTCTTCATACAAACTTTTATGAATTCACCAACTTAAGTGTTAACACTTTTCAAAACTAATTGTATTCTCAGTAAATATTTAGAGTAGGTAACTACAAGCTTTTGAGAATGGGACGCTAAGGCGTCAGACAAATCTTTTTAAATCATCATATTATAATTTGGTTTGAAACATACAACTCTTACAACAATGTAACTTTTTCAATTATATTTATGATGGTTGTGTTTTGCTTTGATCACTATTATACATGTTGTTGTGCTACGACTCATGAAGTCATCCACTCCAGATGTTTCCGCCATCGTGATTTGGGGGGTGTGACACTTTTATTCGCATTATGTTTGCCATTTTTGTAATATCACATTCGAATCTATAAAACATAACGAGACAGATGATCATTATCACCTCCCAAGGTTTTATGCCGAAGATCCTATAAGTGATCAAGAGTTTTCCTTATAACTCAATTGTTTCACTTTAATCATTATTCTATACTTACATTGCACTAACAACACAACCTCTCGTACAATTTGGTTGAATTTTACTTAATTGGTTTTTCACACACACACACACACACACACACACACACACACATATATATATATATATATATATATATATATATATATATATATATATATATATATATATATATATATATATATATATATAACTTATTAGTTTGTTTTGGTAAATGGTTTTTTTTCTTTCATATTCTTTTACAATTTTTGTATACAACTTTGTTTATATGATTTTGCTTTAAAAAATTAGTTTTTTTTATATAAAATTAGTGTTTTTACATATTTATTTTTATGTTTTATTTATTTTTTTTTTATTTTTTTTTCAAATTTTTTTTACATATTTGTTTTTATGAATAGGTTATAAAAGATATAAAGATTAATTTCTTTTAAATATTTCTTTTCACAATCTGTTATCTATTTTTATTTATAATTATTTGTAATCTTATTTGTAAATTAAATCTTGTTAGACTCGATAGAGTGTAGTGGGAGGGAGGCAAGGGAAGCTTTCCCGGTCACTGGAACACCGCATCGGGACCACGAGAACAGTGGTGTGGGAAAGAGGTGGGGGATCCGGGTGGCGCACTCTCTCTATGATTCCTATTGGCCGAATTTATTTATTTATTTATTTTTGTAACGGTAAGAAATTGGAAAAGTATATATATATATATATATATATATATATATATATATATATATATATATATATATATATATATATATATATATATATATATATATATATATAATTTTTTATTTTTTATTTATTTTTTTCCCCCACTATAAATACAAACCCAACCCAACATTATTTTTAACTCATTTCAACATATTCACTCTTAAAAAAACACTAAAACACAATGTCATCATCCGATTCGACAACTCAAGAGGATGCATTATTTGTTGGTTCCGGCATGGCGAAGACCGTTGCATATTTTCAAAATCGACGAGGCCAAACTTCATGTCCACGAAATAAACCAGGAAAACTGTCATTGCGTAGAAACCATGAAGCCGGAAACGGTCGTCTTATAGAAGACTACTTTGTAGATGACGTAGTGTACACTAAAAAGTTCTAACGACTGTTCCCAAGGTTGTAAAACTCTTTACTCGGTATCTGTTCGGCCGACTACCGAGTAGCGAGTACTCGGGGAGTACTCGGATTCGGTAATTCATGTAGAAATATTTTTAGGGAAATTATATATTTCAAAATCATAAGTTCAAATCAAAAGTTGATTGAAATATATAACAAAATTAGATACATGTGAATACACAAAAACAGAAAAACACATAATGGTCTCATTTCGTGAATAATTGTTGAAAATTTAAGATATATATGTAGTAATAAGCACATGTGTGCGTATTAAATAATAAATCATTAAGTATATTATACATATTAATCACCGAGTTGAACAAGTTTACAACACTGATTAGTTCAGTAATGGGCCGATCAAGGAGTACTCGGGATTTTGGAACTCGCATTGGTAAGAGGCCGAGTAGTGAGTACTCGGAGGAGTAATCGGACATCTCGGCGAGTTTTACAACAATGACTGTTCCGGAGGAGGATGGTAGACGCAAAAAGGTTTCACTCCAATTCAATTGAAGCTGGATGGTAGACGCAAAAAAGGTTTTTTTGCAATTTAAAAATGCACAACCGCAATTCGTTAGTTAGCATACAACATGGGCGCAAACAAATGGGACGAGTATTTAAGGATGTCCAAGCGTATCGTACATGAATATGTGTACAAGTTCTCCAAAGCTATTACTTTAGTGTACGTGCAACGATATTTACGCAAACCAACAATCAACGATGTCCATCAGTTGTACATAGTGCATAAAGGCAAGCATGGGTTCCCATGAATGCTAGGTAGTATCGATTGCATACATTGGGCTTGGGCATTATGCCCCAATGCATGGCGTGGTCAGTACATATGAGGCGATCACAGAGAGCTGACGATTGTTCTAGAATTATTTGCATCACATAATCTATGGATATGACATGCATTCTTTAGTCCAGCTAATGCAAACAACGACATCGATGTTCTAGACCAGTCGCCAGTATTCAACGATATCTACCTTGGAAAGTCGCAAGATGTACATTTTTCAAGCAAATTAGATAGCATATAAGTGCGGGTACCATCTTATTGACAGCATATATCCTCCCTTATTTGTTTTTGTGAATTCGTTTACATGTCTGAATGACGAAATCAACATGATAAGCATAAAACTTTAAAACATTTAATACCATTCTACTTTGTTTCTAAAGTAATTTAATACCAGCTACTTCAAATCAACATGATAAGCATAAAATATTAAAACCTTTAATCTATTTATCTAGCTTTTGTTGTGCTTGGTCACTATTTATTCAATTTTTGTATTAATTACCACAACGACCACCATTTATTCGTTATTCACAAGTTCCATTTTATTAGTTTTTTAGCCAGTTTGACAAGTCTGTAATTATCCAGCCAAAAAGTGCATGTGTTTCTCTGTCTATGGTTACAGTGACTATAGAACAGAGGTGGCAAGGATTGGGTAGAGGAGGTTTTGTGACACAGGGGGTGGTGGCACCATGGCAGTATGAGGCCGTTCATCATCTTCCTCTAGAGTTTTCTTGTTTTATTATTGTTAGGCATCATAACTTTTGTTTTTCTAATTTAGAACAATAAGGCTCTCAAACCCAAAATGGCAAGCCACATTGTCACATAACATGTATGATATGCCACATATGGAGTCTTTGGACAATAGCATATTAAAAATCATCAAAGTTGTTTAAAATGCACAAGATATTTGCATTGTTAGCTCGATTGGCAATACATTGATCTTTTTGATGATTTATCATAGACAACTCTTTTCTAGATAAATCCCATCATTTTTAACAGGTTTATGTTATCTACCTCAATCCTAGCTTCACCAACGACTATGTAATTAGCTTTCTGTCCTAATTAGTACATGTTTTTTGTTTGCAGAAAAGTCCTAATAATAATAATAATAATAATAATAATAATAATAATAATAATAATAATAATAATAAAGGATTTGTTTGCAGAAAAGTCCTAATATTTTTTATTTACAAAAAAAAGTCTTAATATTTTGGGTTAGTTAACGAAATAGTCCCAAATTAATTTGGTAGCGGTTTCAACCGGTTAAAAATGGTCAAACTGTAAATTTTTGCCGATTTTCAGGATTTTTTCGCTCAAAATAAATATTGAGACTAAAATATAATTTTTTTCAAAAATATTGGGACTTTTTTGGAGATTTCCCTTCAAATTTTATACATTATTCCTGACATTTTATTTTGGATCTTGTTTTAATCAACTATTTTTTTTGTTGTCACATATAACAAAAATGTTTGTTGAAGCTTATTGTCCAATAAATATGTGAAATATAATTGTTTTATAATATATCCAGTAAGTTTTAGTTATTTAATTGATTAATCTTAATCTTAAGATTACCGATAAATATGTAATTTATTTTAGCTAGGTTAGGTTGGATATTAAAAATCATAAATCAAATCAAACTCTAATCACCAGTCAAGTGTTCCATAAACTAAACAAAAGTGGTTAATACGAACCGATCTTGATTTAATTTTACGTGTGTCCCATAAACATCGCGAGTATCAACCATTCAAAATCTTCGCGCGTGGTAATTAATCAACTAACGACCCACATTTCATCCTTCTCTTCGCTTCTTCTCCGTACTATTTAAAAGTTGACGCCGATTTTTTAATATTATCGTTAACCTGTTCTTTCTTCGCCAAACCTTTCATTTCAAGCAAAATTTTAAAAAGTAATTAAATTCAAAAACACGGGGATTTAATCGAATATATATATATATATATATATATATATATATATATATATATATATATATATATATATATATATATATATATATATATATATATATATATATATATATATATATATATACCCAATCAATCGTCGACAAAAGAAAAAACCTCAACAGAATTTACGCGTTCTTCTCTCTCTCTCTCTCACAACACACACACACACACACTTTCTATCTCTCTTTCTCTTAAAACCTAAACCCTAGACCGAGTTTTTTTCTCTCCCGCTCGATAAACGCGATCGATTTCGCTCTCATCTGCACGTGAATTTGGTATATGGATGATAAGGATAAGGTTGATCAAATCTCCGGCGGATTCTCCTCCGATCCTACGTGGACGTTCCAAGGCGATTACAGCTTTTTCGGGAGTGATGTTAGAGAAAATAGTGTACTGAGTGAGTTTGGATGGAGCTTTCAGCCACCGCCAGCGGCGTTTGATCGGATCGATTCAGACGTGTCGTTGCCGGAGGTAGGTGTAGGAGGCGTTGTTGGTAGTGATCAAGTGCAGACTGGATCTGTGGATGATCAGGCTGCAGGGGATGTATCGATGTCGACTCCGATGGTTTCGTCGAGTTCGTCGGAGGATCGAGCTGAGACTTCCACGGCTTCAGGTGGCGCCGCCTCCGGTGGTAAACCTCCATCGTCAGAGAGAGCGTGAGTTAGTAGTAGTAGTAGTAACATCAGAAACGACAACAGTACTATAACAATCTTACCTTCTTCTCAAGTGTTTCTGAATCCGTGATTAACCAACTCGGATTCTCATTTCTCATAGCGTAATTCGCAATGCTTAATTTTTTTTCTCAAATTCAACAATTAAAATTCACGAGGATTTCGTTTCACAGTGCAAAAAATCGTTTTTAGTGTTTGTTTTTCATGAAAAAGTTGAACTATGATTTTTCCGGAAAATAATAATAATATATTTTATTAATTTTTAATCATATATTTATATTTTGTGAAACGCTTTCCTCGTATTTTCCTTCTAGAGAGAACCAAGTTGCTACGAAAAGCTGCTCACGCAAGTTGCAATGGCATTTCTGTGAATTATATGAGATACTAAGGGCAATTTTTGAACACCATTAGTTAGAAAGCATCAACCCCGCCGCTACGGCAGTGGCTGGCTGTTTTTGTCTCCTATTTTACATAAAATGACGACAGTTTAGTATAACGTTTTATATATATCATCTTATAGCTAATGACTAATATATGGTGAATATTAATTATTATACATCATAAGGTAAGGTTATATATATATAATATATGCAGCTTTTTCTAAAATAAGTAATCTATGATTGTCTGTATTTCAGGAACATGAAAATCGTTAGACAGTGAATTTTGCTTTTAGATATTGCACATGTGGCTCCGTAAAAATTGCACAAAAGCTACTAAACATAATGCATCTAATCAAAGTTGTATTGTATTTGTTGTCGATGTTTCATAACATCAACCAATTTTGCAATTGTGGCCCCTCATAAATGAGTAACCGTTATGAAAGAAACATCACCTTGTTGATGTGCTACATACGTTCATTTTTCTTTAAAAGAAAAATCAATCATAGATCCGATTTATCATACGTTTCAGTGTTTCTTCATTATAACCTTTTCTTTTGTTGTTTTGGGAAAAAAAAAATGAAAAGTAATATATCTCTATGCTGTCTTGCACGAGTGTGAATTAAGGACATTATTTTATTCAAAAAAAAAAAATGAATAATTTGTTCTATCTCGTCTGATTAATAATAAAAGAACATACAGTTATTGATATTAATTAAGTTGTAATAAATGCGTACATAATTTTGAAAATGGCCTTTGAATGCGTTCTCTCCACATGCAAAACTAACCTATTAATTTGATTTGTGTATGGCATGATACTACCCCTATATATAGTAGCTAGGAAGGTGTTATATATAGACCATTACATCTAAGGAGGTATATATGTATTATCTGGTGTTGATTTAATACTGTAATTGCAATATTCTCCTACCGACAGTTCATGAGGTTAATGAAATAGTAGTTGGTAAATATTGTTGCATTTTTCAACCCCTTAATTTCAAGGGCAAATGCCAAAAATGCCCTCCATGTTTTCAGCTGTAGACTTTTCTGCAATGACGTCTTCGGATTTCTTTTGTTTGCCCATTATATGTTATATATAGCTTGAATAATTCCGTGGATTTTGGATCGTTTATTTGTTAAATAATCTAGCTATATATATAACATGATGTGCGGTTTTATAAAAGTTCATTGAATTACCTGTTTTATTCAGCTTTTTTTTTTTGTGGTTTTAATTCACTATATATCTACTTACTGATAAAAGTTGGTTGCAATGATTTTCAGGAGTAAGGTTAAAAAGAAGGGACCCAAAAAAATCCGTCAGCCACGTTTTGCATTCATGACCAAGAGTGAAATTGATCATCTTGAAGATGGTTACAGATGGAGAAAATATGGGCAGAAAGCTGTTAAAAATAGCCCATATCCAAGGTTGTTTTCATATTTTTTTCTTACAAAACACATAGAGAATATCATATAAAAAAATGCCTAAAAGAAAGAAATTAAAGAGCTACCATATAAACAAACACAAATGCCTAAAAAAATCATTAAATGTCATTGCCCCAAAAGTATATATATTTTTCTTTCTCCATATATATGTTTATTCTAAATAAATGTAGTCAAAATTATGTTTTTGAAGGAGCTATTACCGTTGCACAAACAGCAAATGCACAGTGAAGAAAAGAGTTGAGCGTTCATCTGATGACCCTACAATTGTAATCACTACATATGAAGGCCAACACTGTCACCACACTGTAGGGTTTCCAAGAGGACTAATGACTCATCATGAAACTGCATATGCAAGACAATTAGCCCCTACTTCTTCAGCCTTGCAGCCACTCAACTATTCTAGACCACATTTCCCTAATCTAGTGGATGTTGTTCGTGCCTCACAATCAAGACCACAATTACTACTATCAAATGAATCAAAAGATCACAATATACCTCATAAACTACCTCAATCATCCTCTCAAGATTCTCATGTAGATCAAGGATTACTTGGTGATATTGTGCCTCCCAGAATGCGCAACCAATGATGTATAGGTATATACGTCCTTCATTAACTTGCACTTTAATTCCAAGGTGTTGCATTGTTTCTATTCTTTACATGATTAAGATTTTGTTTATGAGAAATCAAATATCCTTCTACTTTTTTCCCTATGATATTCCTACATACTTAATTAAGATTGTGACAAGTTAATATTTAATAAAGTTAATAATTTTTTATTATACTTGTCTTCATCTAAAGTTGGTAGGAGGATGAATAGGAAAAATAAGTAGAAGAATATTTAATTAATTTTTGTTTATATAGTTAGTGTTTGAAAAATTAAATGTCCTCCCGCTCTTTCTTCCTACTTAAGAATCATTTTAGTTAGGGTTGACAAATATGTACCACGGAAAACCAACCAACATGTTAACAATCAAACTAAAGATATCGGTAACCAATATGTTTGATAACCAACATGTTTGATTGGTAGTACCATACCAATTGCAAAATCATGGTACCGTAGTGGTACATAGTTTTCAATACCACGGTAGTACCAACATGTTAATAATATACCAACCAATATATATATATATATATATATATATATATATATATATATATATATACACACACACACACACACACACTATGTTTGGTGCTTATGATTTACAAGCTTTGATATTAGCATTTATTGAATTAATAAAATTTAAAGTTTTAAACTTATATTAGCATGTCTAATATTCCTTCACCGTTTTAACTTATAAATTCATGATAGAAATTAATAAAATCATTTTGCATTGATTTTTCAATCTTAACCATTACAAAACTCTTATTCACACACACACACACACACACAAAAAAAAAAAAAAATTCATTGAAGTTTTACAATGCTTAAGAACACGAAAATCATCATTCATAAAACTCTCATACATATTGGTATATATTATTACCAACATGTACCAATCGAACTTATTGATAGCCAAACAAGTTGATACCAATATTGTACTGTAGTTTTACAAATTTTTTTGTACCAACTATAATTGGTACGATACACATTTTAGTAAAAATATGAATTGGTATCTTCAAATTCCACCCCTAACTTTAATTGTACACCCTAGCTCTTTATTGATTAAAATATACTTATTCAATTCTTATATTTTTTTAATGGACATTATCTCCTTAAAGTCAAAGTTTCTAATCGAAATAACTTTTTTTTACCACTCTTTTATATGCCCTAAGGAGCTAGGGTGTACAATTATAACGATAGTGATCAATTATCTATACGAGACATAGTTGGCTACCATATATCACTTTAACCTGTATAATTAAGTTTTTCCTGGAAACCCTTGAAACATGTGGGTAGTTAAGTAAGATTAGTGCATAACATAAACTTGGTCTTGGTTGTGTTCTTAATTGCATAATCACAGATGGAAGATATTTTAGATCATAAACAAAGAAATTGTGAATAAAAAAAAAATAATATTTTAGATCGTAAACATACAACCCTATTTATACTTATGGGATTGATCAAATAAAAGTTCTTGTGTATCATGTTTTGGGCAACTTGACTTTAGGATTCATGGGATATTGAACTAATTTAGCAACTAAATATCTAACATCTATAAGAATCTCAAAAGAATAATAATATCTTTAAGAAAGAAATATCCAATTTTAGACCTAAAAACTTTGTGACCAAAGAACTGTTAATTAACTTTCTCAAAGTTTTGTAGCTTGAAATGTTCATTGATCCTTGTCTAGACTATATTAAACTCACTACTAGAGGCCCTATTAGTATTATATCATCGGTATTAACAAGTAGTGAAACATATGACGGTCAAGAACCTTTATAAAACAAAGATTTTAGACTATGTAAAACCAGCTATAAAAAGAAAACAAGATAATATGGCATACAGTTGTTTTGTAACCTATCTCACTTAATTTCTCATTTAGCTAATGAATCAATGAAAATATGAAAAAAGTCAACTCTTGAGGTTGGTAACAATAACAATAACACTCAAGATTCATAATTAGGGTAAAAGGGAGGTCAATGTAAACAATTGAACCTCTACTTCATATATAAAAATTCCAACATATGATAGAGAATAATTCGTGGTATGACTAAAGGAAAAAATATACTCCCTCCGTCTCAAAATTATAGTTCATCTTTCCTTTTTGGTTTGTCCCAAAATAATAGTACACTTCTAAAAATAAATAATATTTTTACCAAAATACTCCCTCGTTATTACTTAACCAACTAAGTATTTAATGTAACATTAAATGCAAAGTAAGGACACAATTGTCATTTTATTATATAAAGTTAGTGGTAATTAATGTTTTTCTTGTGGATGATTGACTCATTCCATACTAGAAATAATCACAGGAAATCCTTTGATAACACGGATTCCTATTTCTCAATGATATTCCACGATCAATACAATTGGCTGAATCCCGTGAAATCATTTCATAGAAGTTCATTGAGATCTTCTTTTTATAAAGCAAATCAACTTCGATTCTTGAATAATCCACATCACTTCTATTTCTATTGTAACAAAAGATTATAATATTGGGACGGATAAAGTATTTACAAATATTAAGGTTGAAAGTAAAGAAGGGACAAGAGTAAACAAGTAAATATTGAACGTGTAATAAAAGCTTCCAGTATAGGAGGAAATAGATATTATCGATAAAAGCTAAAATTAAGGATGGGAAAAGAGTAAGACAAAAGAAATCCTAAAAAGTCACAAATTATGGAAAGGAACCTAGTACCTAGTTTGTCATATACGATTCTATAACTCTTAAAGTTTTCACACTCTCATAACAAGGTCATATGCTTCGTAAGAGTCGGCTGCTTCAAGTCTAACCTTACATTATCTTCATAGTTTCTTCCAGACTTTATCTTCCCCTTACATCATCGATAATGACTCTCTCCACATTAATCCTAATTGCATGACATGTATAAACCACCACAACTTCCTTTGCTTAATTTCTTGGTGATCTACGACACTCCGAATGGATTTCTGATTTACATGCTTTGTATCATGTCAAACTATGTTCTATCACATCTTCACCGCATCATCCTCATTTCTGCAACCTCATAATCCTACCATGTTTATTCTAGATCGGTCAACATTAATTTTGATCTATACCACTCTTGATGCCAATATATAACGATTTGGTAGTTCCATGTATACATACTCCCTCATCAAGATAACTATTTAATTAAGAATACATTAATAACGTCTAACCGTAGCAAGGCCATCAAATAATTATGATTTAATGGCTAGCATCAATTTCGCAATAACTAATATAGCAATAGGATACAACGTATCAAAAAAATGAACTCATTGTTGATTAAAACATTTTGTTACCAACCTCGCTTTATAGCATTCCACTAAGCCATCAACTTTTCTTTTATCTTGTAAATCCAACGACATCCAAAAATTAAACCTTTCTATTATCGGAAATTTGTACAACATCCTACATGTTAAATGCTAACACTTGTATTTCACTATCAATAGCCTCTTGGTATTCCTTTAATTTGTCCCATTGTCTTTTTGTAAGTTTCGAATTTCACATGAGAATATAATGCTAATTTAAGATTAAGTGTATACATATATATGTGGCTAGTGGGACATCATTAGGAATCGATTGCACACGGAATCTTACTCTTAAGCAGTTCACACCTATACCATAAAGAAAAATTAAGATGAAGTGTATATGTGTGGCTAGTGGGACATCATTAGGAATCGATTGCACATAGAATCTTACTCTTAAGCAGTTCACACCTATACCATAAAGATATGTTGTAGAAGATCGTAGTTATGGTAGATGCACTTTACAAACAAGCCAAAATGAATGGTCCTTATATATAGTCGACTAGTTGTACACAAGTGGTATTACAAAGCCAACATATATGGTCCATCTGTGGTCCTAGGAAACTTGATTTGTAATGATTATACATTATATCATGTATGTATTAGGCCACATTATCAGATCTCTTCTATCCAAAATATTTATATATATGAACGTGTTCAACACCTCCATAACAATTTTAATTTTTGTCCCTACTTGGAACCCTTCATTTTCACCTTTCGGAATACGATGACAGCCACCCATTTTACTAATTAGCATCATATAAACTTTTCTCGATCTACTAAAGTACTAATTAACGATAGTTAAATATAAATTATAATCATCAAACATAATGTGATTAATTTGGCTTTAATTATTTTAACGACTTCTCTCCCAATAGGGTGCACTTGTCATGAACCTAGATGTATACAGTTTCTTAAAGCGATTATGGCGATATAATTTTCAAAGGAATAGATGTTTTCTTTTTCTGGAAATAGAACCAATTCTTTATTTGATAGTATATAAATCATCTAGAAAGCATGCAGATGATGCTAGATTTGAGTCAGAAAGATTAGATTATATATTTAGAACAAAATCAAAAAAGCTCATTTTAGAAGCCACTTTTTCATCTCTTGTTTTTGCTACCGCAGCTTTTTATTTTATATATTTATATATTGGTCACTCACACTCGTGCAGTTAAAAAGACTTAAAGTTTCCACCTTACTTTAATTATTATATATCTAATAATATTATGTTACAGTTTGAGTTATGATCATTAACTTTAGTGTCTTTAACACGCCCTTTAGATTTTTATACATATAACCCATGTGGCATTTAGACTTCTATTTAACTGTACAATTTTCAATATAACGCCAGGTATACTAAAACCATAAAAAAAAAAATACGAAATAAAACACAGAATAAAGTAATTAAAATGTCAATAAATTATTTACAATAAACGAACAATTAATACGTTGTAACTTGTAACTTGTAAGCCATATACGAACATTATATGATATGTAGGGTTGGCATATGCTTTATGTGTGAGAGATAGTCTTATCTTTAGGGTTGGCATGCCTATGGTATAATATATATGATCATAAAACATGATGTGATATAACAGTTATGTTTTGTTTTGTCCAAAAAGTTTATCAATTATCATGCAAGTGTTCTAATTAAAGTTTTAAAACGTCATTTAATGATAATTAGAAGCGATATATCACAAATTTGCTTATAAAATTAACGAGAAAAGGGTAGATTATAGTTAAAACTTCATCAAGAATAAATTGATGTGTATGATTTCATTAACATCTCAAAAGGGAAATTAACTATTGAATTTAATTTAGTGTATTAATTATTGTGTTTATATAACCTAGTTAAGGCTAGATGCTTGTGGGGAATTAAAGTACTAGCTACTTATTCTTAACCATTTTCTTGAACTATAATTTCCGTGTGAAGAGATGACGTGTATGCATGATATTCATAACTTTATGTTTGGTGAGGATTAAAATTTAATATTATTATATACTACTTCTAATTATCATATGATAATTTTATTTTCTTTTGTACTATTTTATTTACAGGTAGCGACTTTTTCTTTTTGTTGTATCAACAAAACGAGAATAGCAATCCAATTCATGGACTATTAAGGTATTAAGATATAATATAAAATGGCCCACATTATAATATAGCTAAAGATTTGATGATTACAATCCATTAATAATTAAAATGTTATTTTTTTGTGATAATAATAAACTTAAATTTGTGGTTGCAGGAGATCTATTGTACTGATCGACCACAGTTATATCCCACCAAGACACATGAATGAAACTTTTGATGATGTCACTGAAATCATTTCATTTCATATGTGAGTCCACTAATTAAATTGCTTCTATCTCTTTGTAGTTTATACCACCCGCCCTCAATTTTTAACCACTTTTGAGATCATTAAATCTCAAGACTACTACTGTATATGTTGTATTATTATAATAATAATTGATAATGTTGTTTTTGATTTTATAAAAAAAATATTACCTACTGTTAAAGATCTTGATGAAGGTTAGATTGTAAGCATCTATATAAAGTCTATAAGAAGATATTGCATGAAATTTATAATTCTATGTGCAATTAGAGAATGCGATTTTGTAATATCAGATCGAAATTCAATTAAATGTTCAATTTGTAATTCACAAATTGTTATACTATCGTTGCATGCCTTGAATATAATTTCTTAATATAATATATAGCATATATATTACAAATATCGAATTGACTATATCCATTTAATTAAGATATTTCTGGATTACTATTTTATCTGATAAGAATTAAATATTTGATATAGAATCGTTTAATAAACGTAATAGGTTATTAAAAATATTCAAAAATAATAATTCAAGAGTTAATTAAATTGTGTAAACAATAAAATAGTAAAATACATCGATTCTGCTTTACGTAGTAGCGATCGCCAAAAAGATGCTTTTAAATCGGATATTGATCCATATGGGCCCTCACAAAAATTATACAACATTTTTTATGATATATATATATATATATATATATATATATATATATATATATATATATATATATATATATATATATATATATATATATATATATATATATATATATATATATATATATATATCAAGGTTGTAAAAATCGATTAACGGTAGCCTGACGGTCGACTAGTATTAAGGGATTAATCGGTTTTGACAGTGATTAATCGGGGACCATAGATTACTAATAAAATATTAAAATTAATTAAATATTAATATATCTTAAGAAAAATAAATACTTCAAAATTAGATAATAAAAAAAATTATAATTTGGAAATACGAAAATATGAACATTTTAGTATAATATTTGAAATTTTGAAAATTTGAAAATTTTGTAGTAAAAAAAGTAAGTTGGTTTTTTGAATTTTTAAAATTTTTTTTGACTTTTTTTTGAATTTTTTCCACTTTTTTGACTTTTTTTTGAATTTTTTCCACTTTTTTGACTTTTGTTGACCGATTAATCCCGCCAAACCTGATTAATCATAAATTTCCGATAAATATCCTAATCCTCAACGGTTGGAGAACGTCAAACGATTAATCCACGATTAATTGCCGATTAATCTCGATTTCTGCAACCATTATATATATATATATATATATATATATATATATATATATATATATATATATATATATATATATATATATATATATATATATATATATATATATATATATACAGAGAGAGAGAGGAGAGTTCATGCGAAAATGCAAATAATTTGCGAAAACACGAAAACAAGAAAAACCTATGATATTGTGTGTAACATCCCAAAAACACAGTCTGAAATTTTCATTTTAAATCGGTAATAAAACCATATTCATCAAATGTCATATAAGAAACATAAACTACGTATCTCAAAATATCATAACAACTGTCAAATATGTCAGAGTATAAACACCCCGGGCTGAACAAATGGTGTGTGCACTGCAATCTTTCCGAGCTCCTCTTTTGAAAACTGAGTACCTGAAACCAAAACTAAAACTGTAACCACGAAGCTTAGTGAGCTCCCCCAAACTACCACATACCATACAATAACATATAAAGCACATATTGGGCCTTGCCCACTGCATCGGACCGAAGTCCGGAAACTGCATCCGACCGAAGTCCGGAACTGAATAGGACCTTGTCCCCTGCATCGGACGGAAGTCCGAAACTAACTGCATCGGATCGCAGTCCGGAACTGACTGGGACCTTGTCCCCTGCATCAGACCGAAGTCTGAAACTAACCAGGGCCTTGCCCTCTGCATCCAACCGAAGTCCGGAACTGACTGAACATAACATATCGTAACATATCAACTAGCATGAATACATATATTGCATAGGAACAGAGTCCGGGACACATAACACAAAACATGCTTGAATCACAAAGACATCAAGCACTCTAACTACTGCATCGGACCGAGGTCCAGAACTAACTGAACATAGCATAACATAATCATAACATATAATATAAACATATATACCGCATACTGCATCGGACCATAGTCCGGAACACATAACGCATACCATGTCTGTATCACAAAGACATCAAGCATACTGAACTACTGCATCGGACTGTAGTCTGAAACTACTACTAACTAAACGGGCCGGCATTGTGGTCGTAGACCCGTTCCTACTGGAAGGAAACTCACCTCACACTGCTGAAGTCTCGTAGACACAATCCTACACTGCTGAAGTCCCGCAGACTCAACCCCAGCTGCTGGATGACAGATTCCCGAACTGTCAACACCAAAATAACACCCAATTAATAATTGGGTTCTAACACATAACTATAAATACATGCTTTGGATAATTACTACATTACCTCTAGCTTGGCTTACCCAAGCCCAAGGCCCAATCCATAGGCCCAAATTCAACTAGGGATCAAAGCCCAACATATGGCCCAACTTTCCAAATTGGGCCCAATCCTTCATATGGGCCTTACTCTAAAGCCCAACACAAAGCCCAAGTGAAATTAGGGTTTCTCATAAAATAATAATTAGGGTTAAGTGTTTCTCACTTAACCCATTAAGGGCTTAACCCACTGAGGACTTAATCTATTAAGTCCATTATTGCTTAGATTAATTCTGCCAATGATTATTATTTAATATTTTACTTATTAAATAATTATCATGTGTGTGTCCTGATAATTTCTCAAATATTAGTATTTTCTCAATTAGCCCATTAAGGACTTAGTCCATTAAGTCCTTTACTCTACTAGATAATTGGTATGGAGAATTTGGGCTTAATATACAATCCAATCTCAAAGGCCCAAAAGTAGGTCCAATAAGTCTAAGGCCCAATACTCATAATTAGGGTTTTCCACCCAAACATGGCCCAATAGGCCCAAAACCAATCTCTAAGCCCATTAGGGTTTGCTAGCGGGGCACCACCCACTACCACCTCGGGTAGTGGTGGTCTACGGCGGCACACGGCGGCGGCCACCACCTTACGGTGGTGGTTACTATTACTTTTATTATTCATGTTAATTACAATTACAAGGTTTTTATCCAAAAATAATACACACACCCACTAACATAAACTAACTACTACACACACAGCCACACCATGGTGGGCGGCGGTGGTGCTTGGCGGCAGCCACCACTTCACGGTGGTGGTGATGGCTTTTCCAGCTAACCAAACCACCGCAACCTTATGAAAATAAACACAACTGATCTACTAGGTTAAACACCCATACACAAGCTCGTGGAGGTGGCTGGTGGTGTCAAAATCCGGCAGAAGGAAGGTTACATGGCGGCAGCAAGGTAATGGCCACCATGGTGGGCTGCCATGGTGGTTCACACGTTTTTCCGGCCAACAGCGAGCATGAACGCACCCACGAACCCGAGCTGAACAAGGGAAACACTCCCAATCATAACCACCTCACGGTGGCTCATGGCAGTCGAAGGGAAAAGAAATGAAACAACCTCCTTTGATGGTTGAACAAGCGGCGATGACGGCTAGCTGCTGATTGACGAGTTCAGAAGCGAGGGATGGTCGGAACAATACCGACAATGGTCGGGTGCCGCTGAGAACGGTGACCAGCAATTAGAAGGGGAAGGGAATGGCAACGGAGAGATAGTTGTGGCGCACACAGCTTCACCGACGGTTCCTGATGTCGCCGAAAGCAAAACACGACGGTGACGGTCATTAGCAAACAGCGGCGGACGATGGGATACTCCTACTGGTCGGAACACTGAATGAAGGTTGGGGGTGGTGGCTGACTTCACACATGGCGGCTGGAAGCTAAACGAAAGGGAGAGGGTGACGGCTCCTTAAGAATGCTAGGGTTAGGGTTTTGTAAAGCATATATACCCGACACATATAAAAATTTGCCATAATGTCAAGAATAGTCCCTCCGCCTTACTTTTCTTTCAAATGGAATCCAAAAGTTACCATTTAAGACCCTACCCATAAAACTCTTTACAAGTTAAATCCGAAATTTACCAACAACCCCCTTACTCCATAAAATCTCTTCAACTTAAGCCCCCAAAATTATCATTTAGCCCCTGCCTTCATAAATATTTACAAAACAAATCTGGGACTTACACTTTTAACCCCCAACTTCAAAAATTCTTCACCTGGCCAAGGTGCCAATGTCAAGTGGTTATCCACAAATTAGTCCGGGACTTATATTTATTAATTTATTTAAATAACCAAGGCGTTACAACTCTCCCCCACTTAAATTAGATTTCATCCTCGAAATCATTCCTTACTCTTCCTTGCCCGCTCACTTCTCAAGTAACATGGTCATGATCCTGGGTACACCCTAGTCTTCCCAAGGTAGTTGTGATCAATCTTCGTGAAGCCCTAAAATATGCAGGCGAACTAATGCCTCGCAACAAGATCACATCTACTTAATCTGCAATCTGCTGTCTCGAGATGGTCCGAATCCCTGACATACCACTCTTACTGAATCATCATATATGAATACAGTCCACTTGTCTCCAGCTGCCTTCTCATCTCCTAATAACTCAAGGCTCCCACTAGAAAAACAGAATCACATATCCTCTTATCCCTGTGATTCGCTTATACTTGGCCAAAACTCAGATAATCTCTCTATGAGTGAACTAACATAACCCAAGCTGTCTGTGACCCTAATCATACATGAAGATCCTAAATACCATAACCGCTGGAGACCTAAAACTGTCTGAAACACTAGCTGCCTGAAAATACTAAAGTGCCTGAATACTGAACTACCTGAAACGCTGATCTGCCTGAAGCAGTATGCTGCCACATGGCTGCTCTCCAAAATCTAATGAGACCTCTTGGTCTCAGTTCGACCACCAATTATCTGAAATACTGGGTCCCAGCCCGACTGCGGAGCCAAAGGACTCCCTACTTAGTCGCCTCACACAACTTATGAACAAAATCCTTCTCTGAAACTAACAGCTACTAGTTATCTTGTCACTATGGCCCTAGCAGCCTTCTGATCTAACTGATCGTTTCCACACGTCGAATCCTGAGGTTACCAACCACAACTAAACATGATTGCTACATGACTAATTGTAGCCTTATAAAACAAGCAACCTATAGCAATACATTGCTTCCTCGGTCTTGAAACTGCCGTGGCGTTCCTACAGTCTTATCACTGGCTCAACTAGATCTAATCCATCTAGATAATTCCGAAATCCAATCCGTGGATTTCCATTTCCTCACTGCTACACCCGAACTGGTGGGTACTATTGTTCTTTCTGCGTCCTAACAACGCACTCACGCTATCTACCAACCTAGTGAAGGCTGCGGCTACACCCATAGAATCACATCACTCTAGTACTATCTGCTAATCTTGTGAATGCTACGGCTACACCCGCAGACTTACAACACTCTAATACTATCTGGCTGCTAGTGAATGCTACGGCTACACCCGCAGACTTACAACACTCTGATATTATCTGACTGCTAGTGAATGCTACGACTACACCCGCAGACTTACAACACTCTGATACTATATGACTGCTAGTGAATGTTACGGCTACACCCTCAGACTTACAACACTCTTATACTATCTGACTGTTAGTGAATTCTACGGCTACACCCGCAGGCTTACAACACTCTAATACTGGATCGAACATGCGCTTGCCCCACACTCAGCTGAACTCGTGTCCTGACTGGAATCCCAAACCTGACTCCCTAAGGCTTGCTAGTAACATCACGGGAACGCGATCTCCTTATTGGCAAGCTTTTCCGAACTTCCATCTTACACTATCCTCAAACCATACAACCGCTTGGGCTATCTTCCTTCTCAATAAGGATGTGAAACTTATCCTAGTCTCAAAATAGCTCCTGCTTCTGAATCCTTGGGCGATTCTCCCCCACTTTGATTCAGCTAATGCCCTACAGCACACAAAACTGGAAGAATTCCCAATCCTTCTCACCACCCATGACCAATCTGCTAGAAACCACACTTACCATTGCTAGTGTTTCAACACTAGCTAATCCAAAAGATCACACAACTTCTAAAAATCTGAATAAATTTATGGTAATAACATGCTAGACCCAGGAAGCTCCGAATCTCAATTAGAGACCTCTGAATCTCCCACTGCATCACGGCCTCTATATTGGCCGGATCGACTAGAATATCCTTCTGATTGACAAGGTGCCCAAGAAATTTCACCCCGCGCAACCAGAACTCACAATTGAAGAACCTTGCGAAAATTCTCTCCCTCCTCAAAGTCTCTAGCACCTCCCTCAGGTGCTTCTCATGCTGCTCCTCAGTCTTGGAATAAACCAAGATGATGTTGTACCTTCCCAATCCCGTAATTTGGGGAATTGCTCTATCACTATTCGTTAATGCTTCTCAGCATGGAATTGGCATATGACATCTCTTGAAAATATAATTCAGACACAAACGGAGGATAACCCAGAGTCACACTTACTCAACCCCTGGAATGAAAGACTCTATCATGCAGTTTCCTGCATGTGCTGTACTGAATCTAACCCCGTTGGTCTCTCAAAAGTTGATCCAAAATCTAGGGTCTCCTCCTGAGACCCTTCAATATAAGCAACTGATCTGGCTCTTCCTTATTGATGTGCTCCAAGTCCATATCCCATTCTCAAGCTCTAGAAGTCATATCATTTAGGGTCTTGCACCCCAAGATACTCACGGTCTCCCTGCTATCATTCTAGAGTATGTTCTGATAACTTACCTTCTTCATTTCCTCATCCGATGCATACTGTGGTACCATATAAGCTCTTTCCCAAGACTTGGCAGCGATCTCTGCCACAATCTCAGTTGTCTGGTGGAGATCTAAAAACTCTTGCGCCAACTACTGCGCCTCAATCTCCAAGGCACACTCTGCCTAGAATCTGGTCTAAAAGTCATCCCATGACAAAGCATCAATTGCTTCATCACTCGACTCACTACCAACTTCTTCCTATCAATCTCATGCTCTATCCCTCAGGGGATAGGAAGTAAGTCAGATTTTGTCTCCTTTCGAGACAATGACCGGTACGAAAAGTGTTGGCGACATCTGCCAACCATGTGCTGCTAACAATGGGGTCCCTAACCCCCTGACAATCTGAAGCTTCATAAACTCTAAATTCCCAAAACATCAACGTACGGGTCTCTATCATGACTGCTATCTCAGTGCAAAATGCACTCGGCCTCTCATCACAAATCTCTATAATGCCCTCCTTGATCACACTGAGGATCATAGGAGTCTGGTCAATGATACTGCGCGAAATTCTCAAATGAAATGAACTCCCTTATCTGATCATCAATCTGCCCGGCTCCAAAGTCCGAGCCTGATCCCTCGTCGACGCCAGAACTACCATCTGGTCTACCACGTAGCGTCACTATACTCGGTAATATACCACCACTAACATCACAATGCTCGTCAAAACTCGAGGGATCTCACACACTACAAGTTTCCTGGATTCATCTCAACCTTCCTTGATTCGAGTACGGATCCTCTGCTTTCAGTAGTACAGGCCCATACTACCTTCCACATCTATCCGTACTTTCCTCAAGTACTGCCTCGACTCCACCAAGTCACTTCTACTACTACTAATCTCTGCTACTCTCATCCTAGGCTTGCCTTAGGGAAATCTCTGACTCCACCCAATCCAGTCCTCAGCTGTTGAAGGTCTCCTTGTAATGCTAATTAGCCATCACCTGAATACCATCACATGTGACGTGACGTATTCACCTAACGGCTAACTCCCATCACTCAGAGTCCTACTAAGCACAAGGCAAGCAGCATTCAGACACAGGAAACTACTCAAGCAAATCTATTCTCATAACGAGAAATTGTACTAGCATACAACGCTAAGCTCATACTATCAGGCATAACTTAAACAAGCTATCCTACTACTGTCTACTCAATACTAGCATGCAAGTCTCATAAAGCTGAAACACATATAGCAGGCACATAAGGGATCCTCCTAGATCCTTAGTCCTATTCTAGCATGCTGTTCTACTGAAACTGAAACTAACAATCATAACATAAACTTGTATGGGTAATTTGGGAGTACTTACTTGAGCTCGGCTAATTGCATGCACCACACCCTTTTCTCTTTTCAAAACTCTTTTCGATTTTTCTAAAACTCCTTTCTTTATACTTTTTATAGAATTATTTTCTTTTCTCAAAATTCTTTTGTAACCATGGTTTTTCTCTTGAAAACTTTATACCACTTCCTTAGTTTAAGTTCAGAAACACTCGGGAGTGCACCCGTATCCCTCAAACCAAGCTCTAATACGAACTTGTAACATCCCAAAAAAACAGTCAAAAATTTTCGTTTTAAATCGGTAATAAAACCATATTCATCAAACGTCATATAAGAAACATAAACTACGTATCTCAAAATATCAAAACAACTGTCAAATATATCAGAGTATAAACACCCCGGGCTGAACAAATGGTGTGTGCACTGCAATCTTTCCGAGCTCCTCTTTTGAAAACTGAGTACCTGAAACCAAAACTAAAACTGTAAGCACGAAGCTTAGTGAGCTCCCCCAAACTACCACATACCATACAATAACATATAAAGCACATATTGGGCCTTGCCCACTGCATCGGACCGAAGTCCGAAAACTGCATCCGTCCAAAGTCTGGAACAGAATAGGACCTTGTCCCCTGCATCGGACCGCAGTCCGGAACTGACTGGGACCTTGTCCCCTGCATCAGACCGAAGTCCGGAACTAACCAGGGCCTTGCCGTCTGCATCGAACCGAAGTCCAGAACTGACTGAACATAACATATCGTAACATATCAACTAGCATGAATACATATATTGCATAGGAACAGAGTCCGGGACACATAACACAAAACATGCTTGAATCACAAAGACATCAAGCATTCTAACTACTACATCGGACCGTGGTCCAGAACTAACTGAACATAGCATAACGTAATCATAACATATAATATAAACATATATACCGCATACTGCATCGGACCATAGTCCGGAACACATAACGCATACCATGTCTGTATCACAAAGACATCAAGCATACTGAACTACTGCATCGGACTGTAGTCTGAAACTACTACTAACTAAACGGGCCGGCCCATTCCTACTGGAAGGAAACTCACCTCACACTGCTGAAGTCTCGTAGACACAATCCTACACTGCTGAAGTCCCGCAGACTCAACCCCAGCTGCTGGATGACAGATTCCCGAACTGTCAACACCAAAATAACACCCAATTAATAATTGGGTTCTAACACATAACTATAAATACATGCTTTGGATAATTACTACATTACCTCTAGCTTGGCTTACCCAAGCCCAAGGCCCAATCCATAGGCCCAAATTCAACTAGGGATCAAAGCCCAACATATGGCCCAACTTTCCAAATTGGGCCCAATCCTTCATATGGGCCTTACTCTAAAGCCCAACACAAAGCCCAAGTGAAATTAGGGTTTCTCATAAAATAATAATTAGGGTTAAGTGTTTCTCACTTAACCCATTAAGGGCTTAACCCACTGAGGACTTAATCCATTAAGTCCATTATTGCTTAGATTAATTCTGCCAATGATTATTATTTAATATTTTACTTATTAAATAATTATCATGTGTGTGTCCTGATAATTTCTCAAATATTAGTATTTTCTCAATTAGCCCATTAAGGACTTAGTCCATTAAGTCCTTTACTCTACTAGATAATTGGTATGGAGAATTTGGGCTTAATATACAATCCAATCTCAAAGGCCCAAAAGTAGGTCCAATAACTCTAAGGCCCAATACTCATAATTAGGGTTTTCCACCCAAACATGGCCCAATAGGCCCAAAACCAATCTCTAAGCCCATTAGGGTTTGCTAGCGGGGCACCACCCACTACCACCTCGGGTAGTGGTGGTCTACGGCGGCACACGGCGGCGGCCACCACCTTACGGTGGTGGTTACTATTACTTTTATTATTCATGTTAATTACAATTACAAGGTTTTTATCCAAAAATAATACACACACCCACTAACATAAACTAACTACTACACACACAGCCACACCATGGTGGGCGGCGGTGGTGCTTGGCGGCAGCCACCACTTCACGGTGGTGGTGATGGCTTTTCCAGCTAACCAAACCACCGCAACCTTATGAAAATAAACACAACTGATCTACTAGGTTAAACACCCATACACAAGCTCGTGGAGGTGGCTGGTGGTGTCAAAATCCGGCAGAAGGAAGGTTACATGGCGGCAGCAAGGTAATGGCCACCATGGTGGGCTGCCATGGTGCTTCACACGTTTTTCTGGCCAACAGCGAGCATGAACGCACCCACGAACCCGAGTAGAACAAGGGAAACACTCCCAATCACAACCACCTCATGGTGGCTCATGGAAGTCGAAGGGAAAAGCAATGAAACAACCTCCTTTGATGGTTGAACAAGCGGCGATGACGGCTAGCTGCTGATTGACGAGTTCAGAAGCGAGGGATGGTCGGAACAATACCGACAATGGTCGGGTGCCGCTGAGAACGGTGACCAGCAATTAGAAGGGGAAGGGAATGGCAACGGAGAGATAGTTGTGGCGCACACAGCTTTGTCGACGGTTCCTGATGTCGCCGACAGCAAAACACGACGGTGGCGGTCATTATCAAACAGCGGCTGACGATGGGCTACTCCGACTGGTCGGAACAGTGAACGAAGGTTGGGGGTGGTGGTTGACTTCACACATGGCGGCTGTAACCTAAACAAAAGGGAGAGGGTGACGGCTCCTTAAGAATACTAGGGTTAGGGTTTTGTAAAGCATATATACCCGACACATATAAAAATTTGCCATAATGTCAAGAATAGTCCCTCCGCCTTACTTTTCTTTCAAATGGAATCCAAAAGTTACCATTTAAGTCCCTGTGCATAAAACTCTTTACAAGTTAAATCCGAAATTTACCAACAACCCCCTTACTCCATAAAATCTCTTCAAATTAAGCCCCCAAAATTATCATTTAGCCCCTGCCTTCATAAATATTTACAAAACAAATCTGGGACTTACACTTGTAACCCCCCAACTTCTAAAATTCTTCACAAATTAGTCTGGGACTTATATTTATTAATTTATTTAAATAAACGAGGCGTTACATTGTGTCACCTCAACATTATATTTTGGAAAATAATTCATCCAAACTTTGAAATATATGATGATAATTGATGATAGATGAGAAATTGTTTCATATTAGCAAAGTATGATTTTTAACATTTTTATTATGAAAACATGAATTTAAAAATGATTAAGGACGTGAAAAAAAAATAATTAAAACCGTCTTTAAATATATATATTACCATAACACCATCCAATTTAAATTTACTATCTTTAATTCATTGCTAATAAATTTATTTTTTTATAGTACATGTGTTTGATTTTCATAAGATAAAATATGTTTTCGCGTTTTCGCAAGATATTTATGTTTTTGTATGAACATATATATATATATATATATATATATATATATATATATATATATATATATATATATATATTTATATATATATATATATATATATATATATATATATATATATATATATATATATATATATATATATATATATATATATATATATAGGGAGTGGTTCAAATAGGAGCCACAAAAGATTAAAAACCGTAAGAACCCCATTTTATAAGTAAATATGTACATAATACTTATTAAACATGTTAAAATCCATATTTTTTTGTATTTTTGGTACGAAATGGCAAAATTGTAATTTTTGCAGTCTAATATCTTCATTCATATTTTAACACAAAAATTATGCAAAATACAAAATTTAATACAGTCCATTCATAGTTTAGTACACGAAATTCACAGTTTAATACAATTATAATATCACAAACAAATTACGGAAATCGGCCATATGGTTTACTTAAAATTACGCATTTGGTCCTAACATTTTTTTTACACTCGGATCGTCCTTACTATTTGTTTTTGTTTCGCTTTTCATCCCTGCAAAACTTGAAAAGACTATAATACCCTTATTTATAAATTTTTATTATTAGTATTTATTTATTTCTTTTATTGTTTTAATATAAATAAATGTACAACGCTTTTAAACCTGATGTACAACCACACACTTACACCCTAATAAAACTCATTCTTATCCTGCGACCACGTCTCCTTCATCTCCTTCCTCTTTGTCTCGCTGACTTACTCCTCCGGTGCATCTCTCTTCTACACCGGTCACCTCCTGCTGGAGATCCATCATTACCGGAAGAAGACCGAGAACAAGAAGACATCACCAACGTTCCTCCTCTATACAACTACATCTCATCTCTTTCTTTCTCTGTTTCGCTCGAACCCTACACCAGCCACCACCGCTATATTTTCTGACAATGTCTTTAACGAGTAAGCCACCATCGCCACCAACAGGGTTTTGATTTTGATTTGGGTAATAAGATTCAATTAGGGACTTAATTTTATATTTTGGTTTGGGGATTTAAGTTAATCGGAGAAAGGTTTGTGGATTCAAAAACATTTGATCTGAATTTCATTAGGATTTTAATGGATTTGATTTCTGTAACGACTATAACACCATTTTTGGATTTAATTTTTGGATTTAATTTTTGGATTAATCAGGTTCAAGTTTGGTTCTAAAATGGTTTGATTTTGATTTTGATTTTTATTTTTATCTGTGATTTCTAGGGTTTTGATTTCACCCAGAATTTCTGGTTTTTTTATTCATCTATGATTTCCAAGATTTTGATTTCATCCACCATTTTCGAATTCAAGTTCTTGGCCTGTTCTGGGGAAGTTTTTTTGGGTTTGATTGAGCATCGATTGCATGATTTATGAGTTTGGTTTTATAAGTAAGATTTATGGTTTTCATTCACATGTTTAGTTTCTAAATGGAATGACATACAAGTGGTGATGGACGATGGCAGTCACGGTTGTTGCTGCTGGTAGCGGTGGACGACGACAATCGGTAGCGATGGACGATGGCAATGGAGGTTGGTGTTGGCGGAGTGGTGTTTGATCTTTATTAACAGTCAAGGTGGTCGATAAGAGAGAGAATGGTATGGATGGTGGGAACCATATGTTTTATTAAATAATTTTTAATAAATCAATAATAAATAAATTGAAAAGGTAAATAAGTAAGGGTATTATAGTCTTTTCAAGTTTCACAGGGATGAAAAGCGAAACAAAAACAAACAGTACGGATGATTCGAGTGCAAAAAAAAGTTAGGGACCAAATGCGTAATTTTAAGCAAATTATAGGTACGATTTCAGTAATTTGTTCTAATATCACTAATTCACTAATTTAGGAAAGTCAAACTCAAACTCTACCACCACCACCAACTACCAGATGTCAGCACCATCCATGTATGTCAACATTATAAAAACTAATATATTCTTACATATTAATTCACCAATTTAGAGTTTAATGCAACAATTATAAAAACTAATACATTCTTACATATTTACTTCACAAAAAAAATACTCACAAGAAAATTAATACAAATATTTATATTTTAACATAAAATTCATAAAAGAATTCACAACTTAATATAGTCAATATACAAAATTAACAGCTTAATATATTAAATTCACAGTTTAATACAGAAAAACTATACATTCACATCCATATTTTGTACTTAGTACTTATATTTATACCTTCATATATGTGTGATAGTGTTTCTTTTAAATTTTAATTTATATAATATTCACAATTTAAATTTTACATGTTATTCAAAATTAGAGAAAATAAAATCTATATATAATGCTTCTTTCATCTTATATTTTCGAAGCAAAAATAAATCCCTAAAAAAATTAGCAGCTTATTTTACTCATTTCACAAATTAATACATTTAATTCATAATTTAATACAAACTCACATTTTAATAAAATATATTTACAAGTTAAAAATTACATCTGATGATTTTTGGAGCTTGGATGTTATATTAAATTGCAGTTCACACACTCATCACAATTCAAAACTTAAAAAACATAAATTCATATTATTTGAGAAAACACTAATACAATGAAAACACGTTTAAATTTACATTAAAACTTATAAAAATTCATACCTATACTGATTAAACTTATAAAAAATTAATTTAATCACAACTAAAACTTATGAAAAAAAATCATTCATTCACAAATTAATACTTACAAAAAATCATGTATTCACAGTCTAATACTTATAAAAAATCATGCATTTATAGCTTAAATTTCTTTCTAATTGAAACAAGCATATATGTATAAAATCCAAGTATTAACAACTTAATAATTATAAAAAAAAACGTTTATTCACAGCTTAAGAAACTAGTTCAGAAACTTATTCATATTATTCAATGTTTAAAAACATACCTTGTTTTTGGTGAAGCATTTCATCAAACACCTTCAATGCATATTATATCTAGATCTGAGATTGTTCCCTTGCATCAGATCCATGAGCATTGATGGTAGGCAGCAATAACGGTGGTGCGACGTCGTTTGTGGTCGAGGTGGAGTCAAATCGACAATGGTAACATCAGATCTTGATGTCAGATCTGTTGTTGTTGATTTCCGTCAGATCTATTGTTCAGTCGAAGCAAATCGGAGAAGTTTTCTTGTATTCCATCAAATCTGGATGTCGAAGATCAGGAGAAAAACTAGATATGGACTTCACAGTAGAGTGTGACGTTTTTTGGTGTTCCAACGAAGCTAAATAGCCGATGTTAAGTGGTGGTCGGTAGTGATAAGGTCGAGTAACATATCTAACCAAATCGCACCAGATCTGATTCGTTTTGTGTTTTAGAGAGAGAAAGCGAAGCTGAAACACCTTCTTGACTTTAGATCTAAAACCAAGTTGCGATCAATGGTGATGGAGGAAGGTGGTGGTTATCACCGCTCGTCGGATGTGACATCCCCAAAATCACGGCTAGAAAAGATCGGTTTTATTTATGTTTTTAAAATAATTTCAGAGTAATCCTTTGATTAAAACAATTGCGGAATTTGTTCCCAAAATGAAATATGATAAAGATAAGATTTACCAAAGCATTTCTTAAATAAATGTATTTTTCATTATATTACAATACTTGGGATGTCATGTTCCGATAAACAGACCAAAAGCATAAACATTTCAATACAGACCTTACAACAATTATTTACAACAATAGGTCTATAATCCAAAAATAACTTGACAAGTCATCCACCTTATGCTCTGGCGCCACTACCTGTAATACAAAGAAAACTGAGTGGGTCAGGTTTGGGAGTCTGGTGAGCATATAGGGTTTTCAACCCACAATAAGTAATTAAATTTATTTTCATTAACCAACAATAACCCAATTACCCATTCCCGTTATTCTCACTTTATATCTCTAAAACAACTAACACAAGGGACCTAGTCTAAGAATATTTCATCGGGGCGACAACACATGCACTCGGGGGTTTCCCAGCAATATATGTCAAATAAGGCAATCATGAGGGGGATGGAGTACAGCGAATGAACACCCAAGTTCATTAACACCTACAGGTGGCGAGCCTGCTAGCGTTCCATAGGACTGTCTAGAAAAGTCAGTGGTCGTCATCTAAACTCCGCTAGACGATTGAATCAAAAACAACATTGAGGCCTCTCATCTGTTTATCACACATCAACTATCTACCCATGTTCTACCCAGCATATTAGTAGATAAAAATATATATTTTTATATATAGTTTAAAACCTGTATAGAATTCTCATTCAATACATATTCCAAGCAATAGATGAGACACATACACATAACACGTATCTCATAGAGAATAAATCATATATATGAGGTAGAAGAAAGTGAATATACATTCACACATATAATAACAAAATATACACATAACACGTATTTCGTATAAAATACTTCATAATTATGTGTTAGAAGAAAATGACTACACACACACTTGATCAAAATATGATCGGACAACACTACTGCTTGTAGAAGTAGTATTCTTCGGTAGATCTGGAAGATCTTCACAAAAACCGGGCTCCTCGCAGGCAGAGCTTCGACTCAGGAATTTTACTTCTCGGGATCTTTGGGGATTCAGGACTTGTTTCGGGACTCGGCAATGATACCGGGGCTTCGGGATATTTCTTGCACGCAAAACGAGGTAAAACGGGAGAGAGGGAAGAGATTTTGGCAAAAGAAACTGGCTGCCCTCGCATTCTATTTATAGGGTACTGAAAATTGGATTACATTAGGCGTAAATCTAGGTACGTTGGGCGTACTCTGTACGCTGGGCATACTAATCCTTACGCTGGGCGTACGCGACGTCATTGCATGCGTAGCTGAGGCGGTTCCGGGTACGCTGGTCGTACTCCAAAATTACGTTGGGCGTACTCGATTAAGCAGACTTCAAACTTGCGTAACTTTCGCATACGAGCTCCGTTTTTGAAGTTCTTTTTTATCCACGCATAGGTGAGACTAAGCTCTACAACTTTCATTCAGACTCCGTCGGCTGATTTTGAATTTATTTTTATTATTTATTTTTAGTAGTCCGGGACAGAAAACTCCGTTATAAATTCATAACTTCTTCATCCGGTGTCTATTTTCGTCTGTCTTTTTACCGTTGCACTACCATTGACGAGATCTTCGATTCTCATTTAGATTGTTTCGGCTAAAAACTGTTTGATCTCAAACCGAGTATTTGGGCTGCATACTGCTAAGTCGAAACTTCGGAAAATCATAACTTCCTCATGCGAAGTCAGATTTGAACGATCTTTTTATGCACGCTCTCGGTTTAACGTACTCTACAACCTTTGTTTAGATCACTAAGGCTAAATATCGCTTTATTTCAAATTCACATTTTACGTCATTCAGCATCGTGTCGGTTTTGTCGCGAAATTTCAACAGGTCATAACTTCTTCGTTATAACTCGGATTTCAGCGTTCTTTATATCTCCGGAATCCTTGTTTCGACCAATACAACTTTGTGTAAAGATATAGGGCTTATCTCACACTTTAATTTTGACGCTTATTTTATTCTTAATTCATTAAATTATGATAATTAAGAAAATAAACACATAATTCACATAACACTCAAATATTTCATCATTAATACTTCAAAAAGAGTTACAAGGGTTAACCTAGACTATTACATCAACAATAATGCCTAGCCTGGAAACACGGGCGTTACAATTCTCTCCCCCTTAGGATGATTCCATCCCCGGAGTCACACATCAACAAACAAATGCGGATAGCGACTCAACATGTCACTCTCCGTTTCCCAGGTGAGGTTTGGCCCATTCGAATGTTTCCAACAGACAAGCACTTATTTGACCATCTTGCGTCGAAGCTTCTTAGTCTTTTGGTCAACAATTGCCTCTGGTTCTTCAATTAAACTCTTGTTTTCATCAATTCTCAATTCAGAAATTGGAATTATATCAGGAACTTCTCCTGTGAACTTCCTCAAATAACACACATGAAAAGTGTTATGAATACCATTCAGTTCTTCTGGTAGTTCTAGCTTGTAAGCTTGGTTCCCAATCCTCTGAAGAACTTTAAACGAAATGTTCATCCCAGTTACCTTGGAATTCCAGGGTACATGCTCTCAGCATATCTTCAAGTGTTTTTATCGTTCGTTCACTCTGACCATCAGTCCGTGGATGGTAAGTTGTACTCAAACACAACTTGGTACCCAATTCCTCTTGTAGACTTCTCCAAAATCGCGAGGTGAAACGACTGTCACGATCTGACACAATCGTTAACGGAACACCGTGAAGCCTCACAATTTCCTTCACAAAAGAATTCGCGAGCTTATCCATAGACCATTTCTCATTGGCTGCTATGAAATGCGCACTCTTGGTGAAGTGATCAACGACCACCCAAATCATGTCGTGACCACTCTTTGTTTTGGGCAGTTTAGTGAAAAAATCCATGGCAATGTCTTCCCATTTACCCATAGGTACAGGAAAAGGGTCCAAACTCCCATACAGTTTCTAATGTTGTGCCTTAACTCTCGCACAAGTCACACACTCAGCCACATACTTTTCTATATCAAGCTTCATTGTCGGCCACCAGTAATAGGGTTTCAGGTCCCTATACATTTAGTGCCACCGGGATGAATCGAGTACATGGTTTTGTGAGTTTCTTCCATCATAAGATCTCTAATTCCTCCGGACTTAGGTACCCAAATCCGATCTTGGAACACCTTTAGTCCATGACTGTTTACACCGAACACCAATGTTTTTCCCAAACGTTCTCCCTTTCGGTCATTCTTCTCAGAGGCTTCCTCTTGAGCTTTCTTTATACTTTCCACTATGGTCGAGACAACTTCTATTCTCAACGCCCGTGGCCTTTTTCTTTCAAGATTGACTTTCCTACTGAGAGCATCAGCAACAACATTTGCTTTACCAGGATGGTAAAGTATCTCACAGTCGTAGTCCTTGAGTAACTCTAGCCAGCATCATTGCCTCATATTCAATTCTTTCGGATTAAAGAGATATTGGAGACTCTTATGATCAGTGAAAAGTTTGCACTTCGTACGATAGAGATAATGTCTCCATATTTTTAGAGCAAAGACTACCGCTGCCAACTCCAAATCATGAGTCGGGTAATTCTTTTCATGCTCCTTCAGCTATCGGGACGCATATGCTATCACCTTTTCTCTTTGGGTCAAAACACAACTCAATCCAACTCCATACGCATCGCTATAGACAGCGAAGTCTTCAACTCTGTCAGGTAGATATAAAATCGGTGCCTCACATAGCTTCTTCTTTAGCAACTCAAATGCTTCTTTGTGCTTATCACTCCACGCATAAGCGGCTCCTTTGTGGGTCAAAGTTGTTAATGGATTAGCGATCGAGGAAAGCCTTGGATAAATCTTCGGTAATATCCGGCTAATCCTAAAAAGCTTCGGATCTCTATGGGACTTTTCGATTGTTCCCACTTCATTACAGTCTCAATCTTTGTTGGATCAACCATTATCCCTTCCTGGTTGACCACGTGACCCAAGAATTGGAATTCTCTAATCCAAAAATCACATTTGGAGAACTTTGCATACAGCTTCTCCTTCTTCAAAACTTCTAACACTTCTCGCAAGTGTCTGCCATGCTCCTCATAGCTTTTCGAGTAAACCAGAATGTCGTCTATGAACACTATCACAGATTTATCAAGGAATGGATTACAACCCCTATTCATCAGATCCATGAATGTTGTTGGAGCATTGGTTAGTCCAAACGACATAACCAAGAACTCGCAGTGTCCATATCATGTTCTGAATGCAGTCTTCTCTATATCCTGCTCTTTTACTTTCAACAGATGATATCCTGACTTGAGGTCGATCTTTGAAAAATAACTTGAACCTTGTAATTAATCGAACAAGTCATCAATCCTCGGCAACGGATATCTATTCTTTATTGTTGCCTTGTTCAGCTCTCTGTAATCGATGCACATTCTCATACTTCCATCTTTCTTCTTCACGAATAACACCGGAGCTCCCCAGGGTGATGAACTAGGTCTAATGAAACCTTTGTCCAATAATTCCTGAAGTTGCATCATCAGCTCCTTTAACTCCGTCGGTGCTAATCGGTAAGGAGCTTTTGCTACTGGCGTCGTCCCTGGTAACAAGTCGATACGGAATTCTACTTGTCGATCAGGCGGTAATCCGGGAAGATCTTCGGGAAATACTTCCGGATAATCACACACAGCAGGAATGCTCTGCATCTCCTTTTTCTCCTTCTTAGCATCGATCACGAATGCCAAATATGATGTACATCCTTTGGCCAAACACTTTATGACTTTCATCAATGAAATGATTCCAGAATTTACTCTGCGTTTATCTCCATACACCATAAACGACTCTTTCCCTGGCGGGTTTACCTTTACAATCTTCTTCTTGCACAATATCTCAGCTTCATTGGCGCTAAGCCAATCCATTCCCAACACGATGTCGAAACCGTTTAGTTCGATAGGCAATAATTCCTAATGAAACTTATTCTCATTCAAGTCGATTAATATGTTTTTCATACGATGGCTAACAGGTACAAACTTGTCACTAGCAACTTCAACTAATAAAGCATTATCTAGTCTATCGACAGGCAAAGCTAGTTATCTACCAAATTCATGCAAACTAAAGGAGGAGTTGGCTCCATAATCAAACCAAAATTGAGCAGGCAATTCATATACGAGAAAGGTACCTGAAGCGACATCAGCTTCATCCTTCGCAGCTTCCAGTGTCATCTGAAAGGCTCTCGCCTTCGGCTTAGGGGGAATGTTGGGTTTTGCTGCCTCTTTCTTCTTCGGACAATCTTTCAAAATGTGTCCCTCCTCGTTACAACCAAAGCACATCCTCTTGTTGGACGGACACTCGTTGGCATAATGGCCTGTTTTTCCATACTTGTAGCAAGTTATATCCTCACCACATTTCCTAAAGTGCTTTTTCTTGCACTTCTCACACCATTTCGCTTCGCCTCCTTTTCCTCCAAACTTTTTCGAATCAGACTTAAAAATTTGCTTTTCTTATTGGAACCTGAAGTTCCTTCAAACTTTCTTTTCTCGCCAACTTCAACCTTGTTGGTGGTTCTTCCCTTGATCATGTCTTCAATAGACTTGGTAGCCCAAATAGCTGCCTCTAGAGTAGGTGTCTGACGCACTGGCACTGCGTACTCCCATGGGAGTCCCTTTGCGTACCGGTCAACTTTAGTCAGCTCGTCTGGGACGATGCGCAAAGCAAACTCCATCTTGTCTGTGAAGCTGTTAGTATATTCGTCGACTGACATGCTGCCTTTCGTCAATGTCAGAAACTTTTTTTCCAACTCCTACAGATTTTGAGCCGAGCAAAACTTGCGCTTGAACTGCACCAAGAACTCTGCCCATGTCAATTGTAGTGGTTCATTTGGGCTTAGGGTCTTCCCTAGAGTGTTCCACCAACGAACAGCTCCACCCCTGAATTGACGCACTGCGAACGTGGTCTACAACTTGCCTCTGCAGCCACAAGTCATAAAGGCCAATTCCATCTCCGAGATCCAATCCATGAATCCGATCGGATCCTCCTTTCTAGTGGAGGTCGATGGTTTGCAAGTCAGAAAGTCCTTGTACTTGCATCCCTTTCGATCATTCCTTCCATCCTGATTGTTTTCCTAACTATCAGTGGGTTGGCTTGACCAACAGTTCAACTGAAGTTTTCTCCCTCCGAGTACCCTCCATTCACTTCGGGCTCTTCCACTTGAATTGACGGTTCTTCACGATTCTGCCTAAGCAGACGTCTTGTTTCTTCCATCTGACGATCCAACATCGCTTGAATCATCATTTGTACACCAGCCATTGTTAATGGCTCAGGTGCTGCTGCTACAACAGGTATTTCCTCAATCACATGTGGTTGATTCCTGTTTTCATCTGCGTTTCCAACGCCACTTCTGGTTCTTACCAATTTTGATCTACACACCAAATAAGGTGAAATTTAGATATTCATTCACGATAGATATTAAAATCCTCCATATCACTCTGAAACGATTACATGCTAGTTCTAATATCGTAGACCTATGCTTAGAATCCTACACACATAAGGTTTCCAGATCCGGTCGGCAACATACCATAGATCCGAACAAATAATATCATATATGGTAAACATATAACATTTAGCACATAAAATCATTTTAGGCAATTTTCCTAAAATAAACTAGTGCTCGTGTCTAAAATATAACAGACACACGTCTCATAATCTTCACTTAGCATTCTAAGTTTAAGTCTAGAAATCCTACAAATTCCTAGTTCACTTAAACTAATGCTCTGATACCAACTGTGACATCCCAAAAATCACGGCCAGAAAAGACTGGTTTAATTTATGCTTTTAAAATAATTTCAGGGTAATCCTATGATTAAAACAGTTGCAGAATTTGTTCCCAAAACGAAATATGAAAAAGATAAGATTTACCAAAGCATTTCTTAAAAAAATGTATTTTTCATTATATTACAATATTCGGGATGTCTTGTTCCGATAAACAGACCAAAAGCATAAACATTTCAATACAGACCTTACAACAGTTATTTACAACAACAGGTCTATAATCCAAAAATAACTTGACAAGTCATCCACCTTATGCTCTGGCGCCACTACCTGTAATACAAAGAAAACTGAGTGGGTCAGGTTTGGGAGTCTGGTGAGCATATAGGGTTTTCAACCCACAATAAGTAATTAAATTTATTTTCATTAACCAACAATAACCCAATTACCCATTCCCGTTATTCTCACTTTATATCTCTAAAACAACTAACACAAGGGACCTAGTCTAAGAATATTTCATCGGGGCGACAACACATGCATTCGGGGGTTTCCCAGCAATATATGTCAAATAAGGCAACCATGAGGGGGATGGAGTACAGCGAATGAACACCCAAGTTCATTAACACCTACAGGTGGCGAGCCTGCTAGCATTCCATAGGACTGTCTAGAAAAGTCAGTGGTCGTCATCTAAACTCCGCTAGACGACTGAATCAAAAACAACATTGAGGCCTCTCATCTGTTTATCACACATCAACTATCTACCCATGTTCTACCCAGCATATTAGTAGATAAAAATATATATTTTTATATATAGTTTAAAACCTGTATAGAATTCTCATTCAATACATATTCCAATCAATAGATGAGACACATACACATAGCACGTATCTCATAGAGAATAAATCATATATATGAGGTAGAAGAAAGTGAATATACATTCACACATATAATAACAAAATATACACATAACACGTATTTCGTATAAAATACTTCATAATTATGTGTTAGAAGAAAATGACTACACACACACTTGATCAAAAGATGATCGGACAACACTACTGCTTGTAGAAGTAGTATTCTTCGGTAGATCTGGAAGATCTTCACAAAAACCGGGCTCCTAGTGGGGAGAGCTTCAGCTCTGGAATTTTACTTCTCGGGATCTTCGAGGCTTCAGGACTTGTTTCAGGACTCGGCAATGATACCGGGGCTTCAGGATATTTCTTGCATGCAAAACGAGGTAAAACGGGAGAGAGGGAAAAGATTTTGGCAAAAGAAACCGGTTGCCCTCGCATTCTTTTTATAGGGTATTGAAAATTGGATTACGTTAGGCATAAATCTAGGTACGTTGGGCGTACTCTGTACGCTGGGCATACTAAGCCTTATGTTGGGCGTACGCGACGTCATTGCATGCGTATGCACTCAAGTGACGTCATTGCATGCGTAGCTGAGGCGGTTCCGGGTACGCTGGTCGTACTCCAAAATTACGTTGGGCGTACTCGATTAAGCAGACTTCAAACTTGCGTAACTTTCGCATACGAGCTCCGTTTTTGAAGTTCTTTATATCCACGCATAGGTGAGACTAAGCTCTACAACTTTCGTTCAGACTCTGTCGGCTGATTTTGAATTTATTTTTATTATTTATTTTTAGTAGTCCGGGACAGGAAAACTCCGTTATAAATTCATAACTTCTTCATCCGGCGTCCGTTTCCATCTGTCTTTTTACCGTTGCACTACCATTGACGAGATCTTTGATTCTCGTTTAGATTTTTTCAGCTAAAACCGCTCAATCTCAAACCGAGTATTTGGGCTGCATACTGCTAAGTCGAAACTTCGGAAAATCATAACTTCTTCACGCGAAGTCAGATTTGAACGATCTTTTTATGCACGCTCTCGGTTTAATGAACTCTACAACCTTCTTTTTGATCACTAAGGCTAAATATCGCTTTATTTCAAATTCACATTTTACGTCATTCAACGTCGTGCCAGTTCTGTCGCGAAACTTCAACAGGTCATATCTTATTCGTTATAACTCGGATTATGACATTCTTTATATCTCCGGAATACTTGTTTCGACCACTACAACTTTATGTAAAGATATCGGGCTTATCTTACACTTTAATTTTGATGCTTATTTTATTCTTAATTCATTAAATTATAATAATTAAGAAAATAAACACATAATTCACATAATACTCAAATATTTCATCATTAATACTTCAAAAAGAGTTATAAGGGCTAACCTAGACTATTACATCAACAATAATGCCTAGCCTGGAAATGCGGGCGTTACATCGGAGCTCATAATCCGGAGGAGAAAATCGAAGATCTGAAGTCGAAAATAGTAGATATGAAGACGAAAATTGTAGATCTGAAGACAGAAATCATAGATCGGAATCTGAAATTGTAGATCTGAAGAGGAAAATCATAGATCTGAAGCTGAAATTGTAGATCTTGAGCCAACTGGAACTTGTGGATCTGATGGCGGTGGTTCGTTGGCGGTATGAGGCGGCGACGGTTCGCCGGCGATAGGAGGCGATGGCAGTCAAGGGTGGTGGCTAGTGGCTAACTGGTGGTAGTGTTTGTGTGTTTTTCAAGTTTGAGATGAGAGAGAAAATAACCATGTAAGAGTGTATATAGTGTGTGTAGATTTGATTAAAAAATAGAGTTCTTACGGTTCTTAACTTTTAGTGGTTCTTATTTGATCTTTTCCCTATATATATATATATATATATATATATATATATATATATATATATATATATATATATATATATATATATATATATATATATATATATATATATATATATATGGAAAGAGAGAGAGAGAGAGAGAGAGAGAGAAGAGTTCAATTAAGGGAAAAAAAGGTTGAGAATGAGAGAATAAATTTGGGCCACACATTTCGAATATGCCGCTTAAGCGCTCCAGCGTATCGGGTCGACTGAACAAGTCATTTTCATATGTGAAAACGTATATGGATAGATATATTCATTTATGAATAAGTGTATTTATATTTGAATATGTATATTCATATATGAATAAGTATAGCGGAACTGGTTATTCATATATGAGGGTGGTGGCGGTGGTTGGATGTGGTGGTAACGAAGGTGGCGGTGGCTATGATGGTGGTAGTTGGTGGCGGAGGGAGGTGGTGTATTCATATATGAACACACATATATTTATATTCATATATGAATATTACTCATCCTCCGTCAGCCGGTACACAGGAGCGTTTTGCAGCAAAAATAAATGATTGGCTGAGACTAATTCCCTCATTCTCAATCTTTTTTATTTTATCATTTGAACTTACCTATATATATATATATATATATATATATATATATATATATATATATATATATATATATATATATGTGTGTGTGTGTGTGTGTGATAAAACTACAAAAATGGTCCCTATGGTATGTATTTTTTCTGAAGTTTAGTCCAAAACTCGTTTTTTTTTACTTCGTGGTCCTTTTGAGCTAGTTTCTTTACGTTTTTGGTCCCTTGGAAAACTAAAAAGACTAAATTGCCCTTCTGATACTTTTTTAGGATTTTTTGTATTTAATTTAATGTTTTATTAAGTTCAGCCCATCCTCTCTCTCTCTCTCTCTCTCTCTCTCTCTAAAACAATTTATCGTCTTCTTCCCTTACTAGAGAAACACCACCACAAAACCACCATGGTGGTACCAACACTGCCAGTGTAGTCAATCTTGCCGGAACCACCTGTGGAGCCCACCCAAACAACCGGAGTCGTCAGTAACCTTACTTCTGGAACCATAACTCCACCTTCATCAACGTATTTCATCTACGCCACCCCCTTTTCAGCCACCATTGCACATATGCATTTATGACACCCAAAACTCCATCTTTAATCTCCCTGACCTTCTTCTTGACCCTCTCTCATCTCGTTCTCCCTCTGAAATGGGTGTTCGTTACAAAATGCGATCAGAGGTGTTCGACAGAGGTCGTGCAAAAAATGGGTAGCAGAGATTTGTGCCCTAAAACCGACATCTGGGTGTATTAATGGTGGGGAATCCTCCTTTCGGCGACTCCCCAATTGATTGATAAGCCTTAGCGGAAGTTGTTAACGTTGACCAGAGGTAGCTATTGTGCAAGGGAGGTGCTAGTGGCGGCCAATCGCGAATGTGGTGTTGACGACAAGCAAGGGAGAAAACGGGTGAGGGGTTTTTTCTTGTCGTTACCAGAAAATAAACCACCTTGGTGGTGTGTTCATGGTAGAAAACAAAGGAGAGAGGGGGGGGGAGAGAGAGAGAGAGAGAGAGAGAGAGAGGGAGGGAGGGAGGGAGAGAGAGAGAGGTAGGCTCCTCTTTTTTTAATTATTAAAATAAGAGAAACTAAATATCCTCCTACTTTTATTCCTACAAATCCTCCTACCCAATTAAATAATGACATGTGTCATTTTAGTATACTAAAGTATTATTAAATGAGCCTTAAATGTGACACATGCTATCATTTAATTGGGTAGGAAGATTTGTAGGAACAAAAAGTAGGAGGATATTTAATTTCTCTTAAAATAAATAAATAGCTATTAGCCTTTTTTAAATGAAAGAAAAATGAAAAATAAATATCTCAAGGGCATTACAGTCATTTCAGTTTATTGAGGGACCTAATCCGCCACGAAACTAGCTCAAAAGGACCACAAAGCCAAAAATGTTATGGTTTGGACTAAACCTCGGAAAAAATGCATACCACAAAGTCCATTTTTGCAGTTTTATATAAATATATATATATATATATATATATATATATATATATATATATATATATATATATATATATATATAGATATATATATATATATATCAAAATATTTTAAAAAATCACATAAAATAAACGATATCTTGATTAACACTTTTCATATACTCTTTACTCAAGAGCTATATGAAAAGTGTTAATCAAGATATGGTTTATTTTAAGTGATTTTTTTAGACAAAACTTCAAAAATGGTCCCTGTGGTTTCTGGAAATCTCAAGTTTAGTCCCTAAACTTTAAAACCTCACAGATGGTCCATGTGGTTTCAAAACTTTTAACAAATGGTCCTTTTCGTTAACTCCGTTAGCTTTTGATCGTTAAGTAAGGGCATTTCTGTCATTTCACAAAAGAGGGACCATTTATGAAGTTTTTCGTTATTTTTAAAAAAATATTTAATAAAGGTTCTCTCTCTCTCTCTCCTTGAAAACGCTGATTACCATGATTCTAGCAACACCATTTCCTCGAGATGATGGCGGTGAGGACCTACAACTCGGATCATCAGATGCAATCTTCGGATAAAGCTTCGTTTCATCAGTTATCTTCATAAACATTTCGTTATCCTCCATATATTTAACTATCAAGTTTCTTCATGTTCGTTAGAGTCATGTAATTCACAAAGATATCATATTCAACAAATCATCATCTGAAACATCAATTATAAGATGATATCAAGATCACAATTATCAACAAAATTGTATCACATTAAACATCAAATTAATCATCAAAAATTCATTCTCTTTAATTTATTCTTCAACCATCGACAATCACATATATCAACCAACAACTGTGAAATTCTTCATCAGTTCTTAACTACTTTTCAAGAGTACATTGATATCATTAAACAACTAATTCTCGGATTAAAACCACCAGAATCTTCATCGTTTTTATAGAATTACTATACCCTCGAAATCCTATAGATAACAATAGATAAGTTCCAAACAATTCGAACAGGAGATTCATGGAAACAATGACGATCCAAGAATTCTTTAAGCGAGTAGTAATGAAATCGCCTAAGCTCCATCTTCTCCAAAAAATTATCTACTCCACCTCTGCCTCCTTTGTTTTCTCTGAAATGGTTGTTGAACGAAACTGGAATTGAATATGGATGGAATCAAAAGGTTTGTGTAAGAATCGAATTGCACATAAGAACAGAAAATTGATTCTTCTTCGCCCTTCCCCCCATCTTCGTCGGAAAAAACCCAATTTATCTACCAGCGAGAAACATTCACCACGGTTACCTTTAAACCCTTACAACTTGCATCGTCAATCCCCTACCTTCCAGTAACGCCACCACTCAATTCCCACACAAACACTTTAATACACAACCCCCTCATCTTTTTCCCAATTCCCACATTCAATCTCATTAAAATCCTACCCCGACGGAGCAAATCGACGCAGGGGATATACGAGGAGGTTTTCCCCTTGGCTGAGTAGGTTAAAGGAAGTAGAGTTGCGTATGTGAGAAAGGGGATGCGGAATAGGAGGTGGGAGGCGGAGGAAATGGCGGTGTTTTATGGAGAGAGAGGGGGGGGGGGTGGGACCCTTTATTAAATGATTTTATTTTTTTATTTTTTTTAAATAACAAGAATTTCATAAATGGTCCCTCTTTTGTGAAATGACAGAAATGCCCTTTACTTAACGGCCAAAAGCTAATGGAGTTAGCGAAAAGGACCATTTGTTAAAAGTTTTGAAACCACAGGGACCATCTGTGAGGTTTTTAAATTTTAGAGACTAAACTTCAGATTTCCAGAAACCACAGGGACCATTTTTGAAGTTTTGTCGATTTTTTATGTTTCTAACTTCTGCTAATATTCTAATAAGATTATGTGTTAAAAAAATAAAAATAATAATTAAAAAAAACAAAAGAAGAAACCTTGTCATGTATAAATATATTTTTTTAAGAAAAAAAACTTGATGAAACAAATAATATTAAATTTCTTATAAGTTTGAAAATTACAAATACGTTCATAAAAGAATATTCTCAAATTTAACATTGAAACCTCTTTAGTGAACCTTTGGGTTTAAAAATCCGTTGTTGCTGCTAGATGGAGAATATTTGAAGTTTTAAGAGTTCAATGTAAGTATAGATTTCATTCCAACACAGTGGTGCAAAGTTGTCCCGAGTAAATCTAATGTGCTTATGGGGTGTATGCTTAATAATCGGCTACCTCTAAGGTGAAATCTATCTAGAAGGGGTATGGAGTTACAATTCACTATCTTTCTACAGATTGGACTCTATTGGACACCTCTTTTTCTTCTGTGAAGCGACCTCCAATGTGTGAAATCTGGTGGCTAAGCGGTGTAACATTCCTTTCCTGATTTTGAAATCGATCATTGAATGGCTTGATGAAATTTATAGAGGAGTAAGCAAGTTGGCCATTTCCTTTATCCCACATTGGGGGGGGGGGGGGGGAAACCAAAAGTAGGTTTATAAGTTTTCTCTCATGTTAGAGATTCGCAGGCTTTAGTGTAGACAAGAGATGGGTCAAGCTCACACACATACGTCTAGCCTAGCAGTACATGCGAGTGTGCAATTTAGGCACATTTGGCACTTTTTTGGGAGCTTTTATTTTTAGTGAGTTCGGCTCAAGTCGGTTGGATCAACCTGGTCAATGTTGGCTTCTGTTGACTTTGTGGATAAGCATACGAAATATTCTAAAAGCCTCCAAAAAAGAATAGATAAACTCTAGATTAAATCGGATAAGATAATAGACAGGGACATCATCAGATTCAAAATTCAAATTGTACATCTATTTCGTGTTTTTGTTTGGCACGATGTAACGCCCGTAGATCCGGGCTAGTCAAATTATAGGCAATAAGTGTCGAAAATGACTTTTTGGCAAAAGATTATTTATAATAAATAGTCTTAACCAATTTGTAGAATATATCTCAAGGTTTCCGTACATATAAATAACGCCGAAATCCGAGTTATAACGAAGAAGTTATGGCCCGTCGAAGTTTTACGGCAAAACCGGCACGACACCGGTAGATATAAATAGGGAATTTACGATGGAGGACTTTTCAGCCTTAGTGATCTAAATCAAAGTTTTAGTATATGTTAAACCGAGAACATCCATAAAAAGAACGCCCAAATCTGACTTCGTATGAGGAAGTTATGATTTTTCTAAGATTCGGCTTAGCAGTGCACGGCCCGAAACTTGAATTTTAGTTTGAGTGGTTTTTGGCTTATGCAACCTTAATGATATTTGAAGATCTCATTAATAGGAACTCGACGGTAAAAATATGGACGAAAACGGATTATGTATGAAGGAGTTACGAATTCTTCGCGGTCATTTAGCAGTCTAAACTCCTCCTACTGTTAAATTTGAGATAGTCGAGAACTAGCCGACGGAGTCTAAATGAAAGTTGTAGATCTTGTTTTTACCTACGCGTGGATATAAAGAACGTCGAAAACGGAGCTCGTATGCAAAAGTTATGAATTTTTGAAAATCGACTGATTTCCACCCTGTGTGTGATGCCACGTGTCAGCACCAGGCTGCGCCTGGCTGTAGCCAGCCTGGCTCACAACGTGAGCACCTTAAAACTCATGACGTGAGTGACCCTCCAGCCTCATATAAATTGAAACGCCCCTCTCCTTCAATCCTCACACCTTAACCCTTCATTCCTCTCTCTAGAACTTCTCTCTAGCCCCCGAAACCCCCTGAAAAGCCTAGGGAACCTCCCTAGCACGAGGTGGAAGCCCCGGAGTGCCCGAAAGCTCCGAGAAGAAGAGCCTTTTGGCTCGAGAATGCTGCTCCAGCGGCGCCCGGTTTTGAGAAAAAACCTGCTGTAAGTGAGCTGTGCCTACCCTATCTTTAGTATAGCTTATGTTTTAATATAGTAACGTTATTAGGAACTTATAATGAGTATTTGGGCTATTATTATGAGTTATATTGAGTGTTATTTAATGCTTATATAATAATAATAATAGTCAGACTATTAATTTGTCGCGGTTATCGTTAGACTAAACCCTAGTGGTATTGATAATAGGTTTTATTGAAGGAAACTGTTTTGAGAGTATCGAAGCGTTGTCCGAGTGCTGAGTCAACACCTTTCAGGTGAGTGCATGGTCCCTTTCATCTTACACATAGATATGAAGTATTCTATATAAATTATGTGTTATGTGTGCGTATTATCTGAGTACTTGCTGTCTATGCTAGTTGGACGATTTTATACACGTTTTAAAGGATTTAAATTGTGTATGTATTTTATATCTACAAAAAAATGTTGGTTTAAAATATGGGTAGATAATAGATGGAATATAAGTTGGAAGATGAGTTTAGAGGTGTTATAGACCACGAGGTGAGGGTGAGAGGTGAACGATGTGAGAAGCCTTTTCCCAAACGATGGCTCCGTCATTCAGCAGAGTAAGGATGACAACCACGGACTATTCTAGACAGTTCCGTGGAACACTAGCAGGCTCGCAACCTGTAAGTGTTGTAAACGACGTGTTCACTCGGTGTACTCTAACCGTTGGTGATCATGCAGACTTGATGCCTAAACCCTAGCGATCATGCAGACTTGATGCCTAAACCCTGGTGATCATGCAGACTTGGTGCCAAAACCCTTGCGACTTTGCAGACTTAGTGCCTGTTGTATAAATTTTGGCGACTATGCAGACTTAGTGCCTAAACCCCGGTGACGATGGACTTCGTGCCGATTCCTTAGGATGATACTTAGGAAGGTATGAACGAGGAATGGTTGATTCTTAGGGTAGATCCTTAAGAGTAAAGAAGATAATGGGGATGGGTAATTGGGTTGATTGTTTGATTGTTTGAACATAATAATTATATTATTGTGGGTTGAAAACCCTATGTACTCACCAGGTTTCCCAACCTGACCCACTCAGTTTATTTATGTCACAGGTGTTGTTATGAAGTCACATTACACTGAGAGATTAAAAAGATGTAGATCACTAGCAAGTTCTGTTTATGATTATGTTTCTGTATTGACGATGACATCCCAAACGTTTTAAAATAAATAAAATACGTTTCTTCGAAAATGTTTTGATAACGTATTTATCATGTTTTTCTAGGAACAAATTCCATAACATTTTTATGAAAAGAAGTACTCTGATTTTTATAAAGCATAAACAAAATCGGTCTTTTCTGGCCGTGAAAATGGAGATGTCACACACGACACAACAATGTTTTATGTAACATGAATATGACACGACATGATATCGTGTTTTTTTAATACCAAGAAAACAAACCAATTAAAAAAATGATAAACATGACACAACATGACAAAGATAACATAAAATAACAATTAGGTTATTTAATTAATACCTAATAATACATCACGCGAAAAACACGACAAACAAATGTAAAAGCATGTCAATTTCATGTCGAATATCAAACACGAACATGACACGATATGACATTGTGTTTTTTTATAATAACCCCTATTTTCCAAAACCGAAAAAAAAACTTTTCTTTATGCCTTTAAAACCATGTTATATTTGTTTGCGTAAAATTCTAGTTTATTAAAACATTTTGAGCACAGATGTTGTTTAAAAATAACAAAACCTTAAGGATGTCATATCAATACACAACATGAGTTACAACATAAAGACATTTGGGTCCTGAATACTATTGCAGGTTGTCTCTTATTCACTCGACATCCTAATCAAGTTCCAGTAGCCTTAGCATCGCTACCTGTGATGCATATAATTTGAATGGATCGAGTTTGGGAACCTGGTGAGACACGTAGGTTTTTCAATCCCAAAGTATTATTATGATAATAACTCATAAATAGTAATCATGCAAAATCAATTGTACCAAACAATATAGATATATCACACAACATAAATATCTATAAGACACTATACCATTTACCATTAGTTACCCAGCACATCAATTTTCACGCACTAACCCTATAAAAATGATTCGTTGAGATCTAACCAGATGGATCACTATAAACAATGAGTAAACTATATTGCTTTGGGGATTCCTAGCAATGTAAGTTAATAAAGGAAACCATGAGGGGGATAGAGTACCCAAATTAACACACAATCCTTTTCCATTGATAAGTATGATTCATTTACACCTACATATTGCGAGTCTAATAGCGTTCCACAAGACTGTCTAGAATAGTAAGTGGTCATCATCTATACTCTGTTAGATGACTAGTCTAGGTAGTACAATAGTGCAATCTTAGTCGTGGCCTCTCACCACTATTTTATCTTTCACACCCCTTTACTAACCAATATCAATTTTACAAGTAATATCGGTACGTAACTCATACCCTGACACATGATAGCGCCACAAAACAGAGTTATACTCCCCAATCTAATCTCACACACGCCCCTAGTATAATACTACCCACTTATTCAATTTACTATGAACTAAGCATCCATTATAAGTCTTAGTTTATAAGTAGATAAGACTATAATACATGTAATCAACTTCCAAAAAAATTTCTTGTTCATGTAATACTATCATAATAGATGTATACATTTAGCACAAAGTTCAAATATTAAGCATTTGGTATACATCTAATCTTTAAAGTAATGATACTTTTATATAAGATTATCATGTAATATTACCAATATACCCTGAACATATATTCTAGATAATAAGCATTCAGTTCACATATAAGAATTTAATTGGTATTAAATACTTTCAGTAAAATCATGTTTATGAAAATATCTACCGTAACACTTGTTTTCCAAAAGGGATCAGTTGAGGACTTTAAGGATTTAAAGATAAGTTTTTTTAGGGTAAAAACTTATTACACGACATGGTGCATGGAATCCTATAACGTGGCATAACATTTGATGGAACAATTATTTTGTTGGACGTCACAACATGGCAAGAGGGATTCCACGACGTGGTGGTTGTTGCATCCTAAGCCCATGATTTTTAGGGTTTCTCCCATATTTAAAGCCTTTAAATTCAAGTTTAGAGCACCCTCTTTAGCCTCTAACCTTGTGAAATGAAACCCTAGCCCGCATGCACGATTGAGAGCTTGTTTCCATGATTTAGAGCTCATCCTCTGGATTTTGGTGAAGCTTTAGGAAAAAGCAAATTCATATTGGTGAAAAGAAGAAAGGTACTAGCTTGGATCCATCACCTTCTTCTGATTTCTGAGTTATTGAAGGTATAAAGTTCATGACTAGACCTTTATTCTTATTGTTTCAAGTTTGAGTTCATTTTGGATGATTTTGGTCCCATCCATGGATGTTCTTGGAGTATGAGGAACTCCAGAGCTTTTTGTGGCTCTCAAATGGTCATTAGGTTTTTGAGAATGAGAAAAGAGTCGTGTTTGGAGCTATCTTGTGTCCATGAGCAAGTTTTGGTCATAATAAGGACTTAATAGATTTAGGGTTATACATCTTGCTTTAGGATGAGGTCCTAATGGATAAATTTCGAAACTTTATCCATTAATTCATTGAAAAGGACTAGATCTGAAGTTTTGGGCCTTGATCTATAAGGATTAAGATCTTAATGAAAAAATGAAAGTTTTGTTAGCAATCACGACGTGGTGAAGTCTATATTCACAATTTTGTTTTCCTGACATGTCCACGACATGGCAATATCCTGCATGTCGACTATTTTGTCTTGGCATGCCCACAAGGTGACCAAGTGGTCTCCATGTCATGGTGGCTATTGACCTTGGTTGACTGTTGACTTTTGTTTATCGTTGACCCTTGACTTTTGACCAGTTTGACCTTGGGTCAAACTTGAAGGATTTGGCTTGTTAATTGAGGATTGATCTTTATTTGGTGTTAGTCGGTTCATTGGACTGATCATACAAGTAGTGAGAGTCTTTTTGTGCTTCATATGTTCTTTGATTCATGTGAGTTTCTCACCCTGCCATGTATCCCATTGTATATCCTTTGCATGGTATGATAAAGGTATTATCATAGTACAAATATGTTAGTTGACTAAGATAACTCCTTGTTATGAATGTGAAGTTCAGGACACTTGGTGTCTTGGTATGCTAGACTGGTATGGTTTTGTCTGTTGATTATATGTTACTATTGGATGAGCAGCGTATGAAATTTAGTGTCATGGTATGCTAGACTTGTAAAGTCTAACTTGTGGAGTATATGATATTGTTAGGTGTCATGGCTGGTTAGGGAAATACTTGAAATGGTTGTAGGTGGACAAGATGGATATCCTTATAACTCTTGGTCTAAAGTCTGACTGCATGGTTCTTGTCTGATTTATTGCTTTCGGGTGCATCACATGTTCGACTGTCTATTTTGTCTCTAACCGCATATGATTATATGAATTATATGGAAGCTAGTATCTATCCCCTAGCATTGACTTGTGGTGTACGTTGGGCGGCCCCGTTATATGAGTTTGAGTTGGGTCTGTTATGCTCTTTAGGCGGGGCCCGTTATACAGGTGGGTTATGTTATATATACGGACGAGACTTGTTTTGTATACAGGCGGGACCTGTTATGTATGCAGATGAGACCCGTTATGTAAGCTTGGGTTCATCCTATTATGTGTGATGTGTGCTTGTAAAAGGAACAACAGGTAGGTCGACTTTAGATCTGAGACTTTGTGTGGAAGCATTGTATATATATGATGGAATATATGGTATATTGGGGAACTCACTAAGCTTTATGTTTATAGTTGTGGACTAAATGTTTTGTTGGTTGTTCGTGACAAGAGCTCGATAGGACTGTACACACACATCGAAGATAATGATTTTCGCTTTCCTGTAATTAAACTCTGGTAACACTATAGGATCAAATAAATGAATGTTACTTATTATTTTTAAGTTAAAGGGTTCAATCAGTTGATTTTTTTCCAAATGAAAACTCTCTTTGTACTGTTTAGGATGTTACAAGTTGGTATCAGATCCATGTTTGAGGTATTTGGGCACGCCTTACGGTGTCTAAACTCAAACTGAGGATTGAGAGATTTTCTAAATAAGTTTTTGAAAGATAATGATTTTATTCAAGAAAATGATTTATTAAAAAGGTTTTATAATAAATGAAGGATGTGATGCGTAAAGTCGGTCGAAGCTTAGCAAGTAAGTAATTCCCTATATACCCATATGATTTTGTATTTATGCTATGAACTGTTATGCATGCTAGAATGTAGGATGTCGATCTGGTCAGGATTGCATGTTAGAATGGCCTGATTTTTGTAGATGCCTCCTATTCCTTTTATGTGTATTGTTGTATGTCTTATAGGATCTTTCGTTGATTTTTGTATAGAGGCATTTTCGGCGTGTGGGTTGTGGGTTGTGGGAAGGGAAGAATCCTAGAGAGGGAGTCTAGGAAGTGTAGTATTAATGTATTATGCATATGGCTAGAAGTATGCACACATGTGAGGAGTTTAGTGGAGTGATGCAAAGTGGCTTGGGAGTCTTAGAACAGTCATTGGAGCATATATGGATTGGTGCGGAAGGTAGTATTGGTGTCGTACTACTGAATGCAAGGATCCGTACTTGGGTCAAGGAAGAGTTACAAGAATATCAAGGAACTTATAGGTGGGTATGCATGGTGTGGGTTTGCACTGTGCATGATTATGATGTGTTCATGTCATCTTTCAGATTCAGGATGGAGACCTTTCGTATTGGAGGTTCAGGTCTGAGTTAGAGGGATGTTTGCGACATCATCGTTGCAAAGATTTCAAGGTTCATGAAAGAGGATTTGCCGTCCTTGATCAGGAAAGTTAGGGATGTGTTGATTTCATTGATGGATGAGCGACTTAGTTTCCTTTGGGTTTATTTGGAGGTCGTTCGACTCAAGACTTATGAGGTTACCTTCAAGGGGATTGATGCTCATGGAGTTCCTTGTTTCTTTGATGGAACAGAGCCTATCATTAGTATGCATTGGATTACCCATGTGGAGAGTGCCTTTTCGCGCCAGCTTCTGTCCGACTGTAACTACCCAATTTCATAAGAAAAAATTTCATTTTTAAATAAGGTAAAATGATAATTCACATAAAATCCAAGTCATAAAAACCATTTGTAACATCCCAAAATTTTCAACAAATTTAAATTTTGCAAACAACTCATTTACTAATAAAAGTGTTTACAAAATCATTATTTCCAAAACTTTAATTAAAAATATTTGTCTCCCAACATCAATGACATAAAATCAGGATGTGTACGGTCACGCTTTTGCCTTGCTACAATTCCCTGAAGTACCTTAAACCATAAACCAAAAACTATAAGCACAAAGCTTAGTGAGTTTCCCCCAAAGTACCACCACACAAACAGATAACATATACCAACAAACAGGATGCATACAGAGCCTTCAGTCTGGCTGGAACGCCCTCCGACTTACAGACTATCTAGACTGCTCACAGAACCTTCAGCATGACTGGACCGCCTCATTGGGCCTTCAGCCTATCTGGACCGTTCTCCGGGCCTTTGGCCTGACTGGCACACCCCACTTGCCTTCAGTCTATCTAGGCCGCCATGGGTTTTTTGACCTTCAGCACACAGCAAGACCGCCTCAACCCAACCCACCATCACAGATCAACATATATCACAACACATATAAACCAGGTAAACCAATACAACATATCGATATAAACATTATTAGGTTTGTTGACTGACAACACAAAGCAGTATAGTCTCAACCCACCCATACCACAATGACATATACATAGCTAAACATAAAACCAGTCAACAGACAATCAGGCAGATCTTACAGATCACTAAGCATAGCATCATCATATCTACTAAGATACAGTTCTATTAGATCATTACAGAGTACCAACATGTGATAAACCAGGATCACAATCCAATGGGGTCGACCTTGGTGCCTTCGACCCAAAAGTACAGTGTGGACAACTCACCTCGCACTATCAAATCTCAAAAAAAGAATCTCTGACTGTTGGACCGCAAGAATCCCCGTGCTATCAATTACAAGATAAGCATCCATCAATAATCGGATCCGACACACACGAAGTGTCCAAACTAGGGTAAAAGACCTTTTTACCCTCTTTATAATTTGGCCCAAAGACAAGGCCCAATCCATCACAGCCCACTTGCAGAAAATGAAAAGATTCGTGGACCGCTTGCTGAAGTTGAATGTCGACTTCGATGAGGAGCTAGCCATAGATATCATTCTACACTCCTTAACTCCTTACTACGACCAATTTTGTATGACCTATCACATGAAAAAGGAGGAGGTCACCCTAAGCAGGCTTCAAGGCCTGCTAAGGACTACTGAGAGTAGTCTAAAAGGCAAATCCATTGCATCTACTCCTACTCCTGATGCCCCGGTCTTGGCTATTGGGCAAGGAAAAGGAAAGAAGAGGAAGGCTCCTTCTAAGAGCCACAAGGTAAAGTCTCACGATGGTACCACTTCTAGTGGAACCAAAGATGGTCCTGCTGCTATCTCTCCAACTCGAAGGATGCAGAGTGCTTCTACTGCCACAAGAAAGGGCATTGGAAACGAAGTTGCCCGAAGTACCTGCAGGACATCAAGGATGGGAAGATAAAGCCCACCTTCGTAGGTATTTATAATATTCATTCTAATAACTCATCACATGCTATGTCTTGGGTCCTCCATACAGGATATAGTTTTCATATTTTTTCTGATTTGCAGGGTCTAAGAAGAAGTAGGGATGTGGAGCATGGGAAGATAAACTTGATCATGGGGAATAGGAAAGTGTCGCCTGTCACCAAGATTGGAGTTTACTCTTTAGTGCTTAGTAGTGGGTTAGGTTTAGATTTGAATAACTGTTGTTATTCATCAGAATTGACACGAAACATTATTTCTTTTCATGGTTTGTATAAACAAGGTTTTAGATTTTCATTTAATAATGAAACTAGTTCTATTAATGCTTTCTTTAATGGTACTTTCTATTTTGAAGCATTGACTTGTAATGGAATATATAAAACTGTGATGGTTGTAGACAACTTAGGAAATGATGTGTTGCATATCGATTCTTCCAATGGTTTGGATAAAGCATGCTTGTGGCATTATCGTCTTGGACATGTCAACAAGAAGCACATAGCCCAACTCCAAAAGGATGGAGTGTTAGAGTCATTCGACCCTACGGACGATGACACGTGCGATTCTTGTTTACTTGGAAAGATGACCAAGTCACCCTTCACTGGTACTTGTGAAAGGGGTGAGGGTTTATTGGATCTCATACATACCAATGTATGTGGGCCCTTTAGATCCACCACAAAGGATGGGAAACACTTCTACGTGACTTTCACCGATGATTGTAGTAGATATGGGTATATTTACTTAATCAAGCACAAGTTAGAAACGTTAGCAGATATGGGTATATCTACTTAATCAAGAACATGTCAAAAACCTTTAAAAAGTTCAAAGAGTTTAAGCAAGAAGTGGAGAATCAGCTGGGCAGGAAGATAAAGATGCTCCGATCCGATCGAGGTGGTGAGTATCTTAGTATCGAGTTCCACGACTACCTCAAGGAATGTAGAATTGTTTCACAATTGACGCCACCTAGGACACCGCAGTTGAATGGTGTGACTGAGAGGCGCAATCGAACCTTGTTGGACATGGTTTGTTCCATGATGAGTCAAGCTTCGTTACCTATCTCATTCTGGGGGTATGCCTTAGAGATTCTGCCCATATCCTCAATCTAGTCCCGACTAAGAAGGTTACCAAAACACCACGAGATGTGGACAAGGAAATCTCCCTCGTTGGGACATATCAAGGTTTGGGGTTACGAGGCTTCCGTAAGACGAGAGACTCATGACAAGCTCGAGCCTCGTATTGAGCGGTGTATTTTCATCGACTATCCACAGAAGTCCTTTGGATATACCTTCTATAGACCAAGTGATAATGTTGTCGTCGTTGTGAGGAGAGGGGTTTTCCTAGAGTGAGAACTTATATGCCAAGAGGACTGTGGGAGGCAAATTAATCTTGAAGAGCTTCAAGAATCAAGCGATGACGGAACCTCTAACACCGGCGGTCAACCCGACGATGAAACTTCTGTTGAACCGATTGACGAGTCCTAACCTCTTAGACGTTCCAGTAGAGTTACTGTTCCACCTGTATTATATGGTTACCATATAACTACTAACGGTTATATGTTTGTTAGTGATAGAACACTAATAAATTTGGATGAACCTAACACTTATAAGGAAGCCATGGCTGGCCCGGAGTCTACAAAATGGAAAGAGGCTATGGACAACGAGATTCAGTCCATGTATGACAATCAAGTTTGGAACTTGGTTGACAATGTACCAGGTCGTAAGACGGTCGGGTGCAAGTGGATCTTCAAGAAGAAGACCGGCATGGATGGGAAAGTACACACGTATAAGGCATGATTGGTTGTGAAGGGCTTTACTCAAACTCCCGGAGTTGACTATGATGAGACCTTCTCACTGGTAGCGAAGATTAAATCTATAAGGGTTATGCTAGCCATAGCTACGTTTCATGATTATGAAATATGGCAGATGGATGTCAAAACTGCTTTTCTTAATGGGAAGTTGGTTGAAGATGTTTATATGAGTCAGCCAGAGGGTTTTTTTCAGTACAGAGCACCCTAATAGAGTGTGTAAGCTTGAGAAATCCATTTTATGGATTGAAATAAGCATCTCGCAGATGGAATCTTTGTTTCGATGAGAAAGTTAAAGAGTTTGGTTTTTCGAGAAGTGAGGATGAGTCATGTGTATATGTCAAAGCCAGTGGGAGTATAGTTAGCTTTTTCATATTGTATGTGGATGACATACTTCTCATAGGAAACAGCATCTTAACCCTACAGAAGGTTAAGTCCTAGCTTGGGAAGAGCTTCGCTATGAAGGACCTCGGAGAAGCTGCTTATATTCTTGGGATAAGGATAGTGAGAATTAGGAGTAAGAGACTAATAGGACTTAGTCAAAGTACTTACTTGGATAAAGTGTTAAAACGTTTTAGCATGGTAAATTCCAAGAAAGGAGAGTTACTTATCCAAAGCAATACCAAGTTGAGTAAGACTCAAAGACCGAGTACCGAAGTCGAGATAGCAGAGATGATTCGAGTACCTTATGCTTCTGTAGTTGGCTCAAACATGTATGCTATGATATGTACTCACCCTGATGTTGCCTTCGCTTTGAGCATGGTCAACAGATATCAAGGGAACCCTGGTAGAGCACATTGGACCACAGTAAAGAACATCCTCAAGTACCTACGAAGGACTAAGGAATGGTTCCTTATACTCGATGGAAGTGATGGCTTGAGAGTGCGAGGGTATAGTGATGCCAGTTTTTAGACCGACCGAGATAATTTCCGCTCTTAGTCGGGCTGGTTCTTTACCCTAAATGGAGGAGCAGTGACTAGGAAAAGTTCCAAGCAGGAGACCATAGCTGATTCAACGTGTGAATCAGAGTACATAGCAGCGAGCGAAGCATCGAAGGAGGCAATATGGCTAAAGAACTTCATTGGAGACCTTGGATTTGTACTGGCCATAAAGGAGCCTATGGAGATTTTCTGCGATAACGAAGGTGAGGTTGCCTTGACCAAGGAACCGATGGATCATGGCAGATCTAGGCATATCGACATTTCATTAGACATCGACTAGAATAGGGACTCCTCGTAGTAAAGAGGGTATCATCAGAGCAGAACCCACCAGATCCCCTTACGAAGGGACTGAGTAGGGTTAAGCACTTGCAGCACGCTGGGGGCATTAGGCTGAAGGACGATATTAGTTTTAGTGATTAGATAGCTTTTAGAAACTGGTAATAGATAAATTTGTTGAGAGAAAAACTTGGAGGCACACTTGAACAAACGTTAGTACAAGTATATTGCGGAATAGAGTTAATCTCAAAGGATCTAAAAGCTCAACAATAATATAGTTAGATAGTTAGATAGTTAGTTGCGGAAAGTAAAGAAATGTAAATGACAACAGTTGTTATATCAAGAATACACTTAAACTGATTCATAACAAGGAATGCATTCACTCCGAGTTAGTAAGCAAGATCAAGTTTAGTGATTAAGTCTAGAAGACTTGCTCCGAAGAGAGGTTATGTTCCAGTAGCAGTTTGAGTGTGAAGAGTAATAAGATAGAGAAATGAAGAAGATAAGAGACATGATTGAAGGAGAAATCTTGTGTATTAAGAAGTTTAGAAGCGTAGCAAGAAGTAGTTTCGATACAAGAGAATGAGTCTCTATTTATAGAGATTCAGAAACAAACTACTATATAAGTAGCCGTGCAAGGCATGCTGGATAATAGAGTACATTACATAGGATAAGTAAAGGAAATAACTAAGACTACGGATGTTGAAGACTTGATGACTCCGGATGCTGAGATGATTGTTGATGGAGAATGGTTGTTGTTTGTAGAAATGACTTCGGATGCTGGATTGGTTGCGAGAGCTGAACCGTTACGGTAGTAAAGAGATGGTTGCGGTAGTTGAGTTCAAGAGGGTCACTTTTAGGATTCAACAATTTTCCCCTATGTGACCTCTTTAACTCCGGTTCAGTTATCAAGTTTGAGGAACTTGATCAAAATCCACCAAAATTTTCTAACATTTTCTAGCCAAGTGATTCTGCTTGTGATCTCAAACTTGACTTCAGCAGTAGTGTGCTTTGATCTTTCTACTACGGTCTTGCGGATGTCAAGTTGCTTCTTGGGCAGGCGGTGCATGGCATTCATCGGAATAAAGTATTTGACATTGTCTGTCTTCCGTTTGAATATGATGCCAAGTTCTGGGAAGTTGGTTGCGCCTAGAGATCTTTCTTCATAGCCATCTGTAAGCATTGGCACTGGTTCAAGTGGTGGAAGGTCAAATTTCTTGAGGATGGTGGGGTGGATGTCCGCATCTATTTTGGCAAAGTCACAAACAGTGTCCTTAAAAAAGGATTTGGCTTTGTGAAGAGCAATCTGCATCTTCAGATGCTTCTCTGTCTTGTTCTGAAAGACTCTGGCAATGAGAAATATTTCTTCAGGGTTCATGCAGGGGAAGTCTGCCTGGGTGCGGATATAGTCATGCACTCTTCTAGTAAGAGTGAATTGAGCAAAGCCAACTTTCATAAACTTCTGTATCTTGTAGTTTTTCACTGCGGATGGTCTATCGTTAGACCATAAATTTTTCATTAAAGAGCCATGCTTCGCATAGAAGCGAGTGATTCTTTCAAATTCCATCGGCACTCGCTTGTGATCAGGAAGACTGCGGTCGAAGGATTCAAAAACAACAAAATACTTGGCATTGAGAGAGATTGGAATATCCCAATAACCATCGGATGGTGGTTCAGCATAAGTGAGATGGGGAGTGTAGTCTTCATCTAGCAGCCTGCAGTGCGGATTGACCCATGAGTTGATCAGCGACTCATCGATCATAGTATCGAATCCGCACTCTCTCTAGATAAGTTCAGCTAACTTGGCTGCTTTCCAGTCTTGTTTCCTTTGAGCTGTGGCAGGGGAGTCTGTGGATCTTTCTGAAGACATATGTTCCTCAAGGTTTTTGAAATGAGGAGGAGTCTCACGTCTGTTGAGGTTGTTTTTGGGTGATGAGTGGGGAGATGGAATATTTTGAGATGGTGGAGGTGAAGGCTGCGGGGTGGGAATTTTCGTTGTGGTGATTGGAGGGCTCTGACGAATGGTTGTATCTGAGTGATGGCCTTCTTCACCACTTCCCCCTCTTGAGGTATGCATCGTAGGTGCTTCCTCAAGCCATTGTTTTAGTCCATCCACCTTGCCACATACTTCTGCAAAGTGAATTTTCATCGTTTCGGCCAGTTGGGAGTTGTCTGGAATGGAAGAGTTGAAGAGCAGCTGGTGTATGTCTTTGGTAAGCTGAAGTATCTCAGGGCCATGGAAATTGGTGGTAAGAGATCTTTGCATCTAGTTGATCATAGCATGAAGAACAGAGATAGTGGACTCAAAGGCGGTGTGAGTCTCATCTATCACCCTTTGAGATAAAGCAGCTTGGTCTGCAATGGCTGTTTATAAACCTTGTTTGATTGCGGTCACCTCAGCAATGAGGTATTCCGCTGCGGCCATAAAGTCTTGATGATCGGCCCTGCGGTTGTTGTCAAGCGATCGAATCCCCATTTCGACCTTGAGAGAGATGCGCTCAGCAGCCATATGCTCTCTTGTCTCAAGTCATTCAATGCGTTCAATGAGGGACTGCGGTCCTGAAATATCTTCAGGTGGAGGTTGAGTAGGCTTGACCACAGCTAAAATCTGATCGACTTTAGCTTGGAGATTGAGGAACTCTTTTCTTGTGACAGCAGCTTTCTTCTTTTTCTTTTTCTTTTCCTTGGGCTTAGAAATTGAGTGTTGTGAACCGCTGGACTCTTCTTCTTCTTCGAACATCATTAGGTCATCATCGGAAGGATTTGGTTTGTTGACCTATTGGATGTCTTCATCATTAAAACCGAAGGTTGGGGCCGAGTTGAGTTCAATAGCTGGCTCTTCGTCTTGAGATGGGTTGATTGCGGTAGGTGGAACAGGAGTTGAAGTAGGAGGAACATTAGATGTACCTGCGGCTGCGGTTGAGGCTTGAGCTTTTAATACACTTTCCGCCATTTGATTCATCCAGGTTTGAACCGTTTGGATTGTGGCCGCAGTATGGGCATTGCTGATGGCATTTGCCCAGTACTTAGCCACGGACAGGATTTCTTGTTCCTTCTGCTGTTGTTGTTTGACTTGTTGCTCCTTGTGGGCTTGGAATGCTCTTTTGGAAGCAGCATATTTCGTGATTTCAGCATCAGTAGTTGGCTGATACTGACTCCAAGAGTCACTAGAATCTTCACCGTCAATTCCTTGAGTTCGCACCAAGGTGTCCCTTGGGTTCACAGATCCTGGCACATTAGTGCTCACCATGCCTAAACCACCTGATAAAGATGTAAGCAAAGTAGGATTTCCTGGGCTTCCTCGGTCTCCTTGACCCATGGTCAAGTCTGGCCTCGGCCCAGTTCTGGCATGGGCGAAAGAGATGCCCTGCGGATGGAGTGGTGTTTGAAGTGTTTGGGAGACTTGCAAAAGGATGGAGTCTAACTCCTTAGAAGAAAAAATATGCAGCCGGGAAGCCCTGGAGACCTTAGGGCGTTTTCTAGATTTATCTACTTGAGATAAAACTAGGGGGCTGTCTCCACGTTCGGATGAAGAAGATGATGAAACAATCTCACATGATGAGGTTGAATGGTATTCGATAGAGGTATTGAATGGGTGTGCGGCCACCCCAAGGACTACTGGAGCCTGTTGAGAGGCTGCAGTATCAGTCCGGTCACGCACTTGGCCAGTGGTTTCGGTTGTCTTTCTTTTCTTGAGGATAGATATAGGTTGTCTATCTTCATCAGAATCACTGCTCGATACAGTGGTGGTTTTGGCTTTTCGTTTCTTAGAAGGTGCGATTGGTTTTGGGGCTTTCTTCTTGGGTGTGGTAGCTTTCCTTTTGGAAGCCACAAATTTTCTCCAATGAGAAATGTTAGAAAGTGTAGTGGCATAGGGGGCTGCGGTACCCTCAGGAAGAATGGTAGTAGAAGGAAGAGGTGGGGTAGAACGGTATGGTATAATACCCTCCGTAGCCTCTATATGATCTGAGACATCAGCAGTCTCGAGACCAAGAAAGGTAAGGATGTGAATGGGGAGCCTGCGGATAGGTCCAAAAAGAGTTTGATCAGAAGAGGGATTGTACCTTTTGAGATCCTTGGTGACAAAAAAGTTGATGTCACTGCCCATGTCGAGACCAACATCCGTATGTAGATCAGAAATACATAGAGACCAGAATCGAGCAAAGGTGAGCTCAGTTGGGTTCTCTCTAGGGTGCTCTTTGGGAATGTATTGGAGGAAGTCATCCCAATGAATTTGGCCGTAGTTGACATCGTGGCCTGTGAAGATGCTCCATACCAATTCTAACAGCTTTAAGCCCATGTTGTCGATGCCTCCGGTCCTGCCAGACAGACACGGATGAAAAAGTGGCATACGAACTGCCAAACTGCAAGCATTTGGTTCTTCTTGAATTCACCAATCCATCAGATCAGTTTCTGGTAACCCATTTGGTAGAGTGCGGTGGTGATGTCAGATAAAGATGGTGTGAAGATCTTGATGGAAGGATGAATCAAAAGGTTTATGGCATTCAAGAACTTCTCTTTGGTCAAGATGACCAAGGAATCATTGATGAGGTTGAGATGCACTTCTTGAGTGTTTTCCAGTGGTCTGTATGCAGAAAAAGTACACTTGAAGAGCATAGAAACGGGAACAACATCAGTGAATGCGTCGAATGGGCCAAATAGGATGTGATTCTTGAGGTGCTTGATCATCAGTTTTGTTGGAGCATTATACGATTGATGATCTTCAAACACTGCACGGAAGTTGCTTGAAGCGATTGTTGGTGTTGTGGAACCAGTCTGAGTCATGGAACCTGAAGCCTTGGATTGCTTCTTGGATGCACCAGATTTCGCCATTGACAGATGTGAGATTGGAGTTCTTGAGAGCTTTTGGGAGTTTTGGAGAGTTTGAGAGAGAATAATCGATTAACAGAGAGCGTAAACGAATTTGGAGAAGATGGGTTTATAAAGGGGGTAAAAGAATCTTAACCCTAGGTAAAAGATAGAAAGGGGTAAGAAGGTGAATGGGGTTTTTGGGGGTAATCAATTATTCTGGGATTGAATCTCAGCCAAACGAATATGAAACGGTTTTTGAAGAGATTTTGAGAAATCTTTAAAGAGGTTTTGCATTTAATGGCAGATTAGACGCATGAAAATACGTCAGGTAAACGTGGGTTGCGGAGAGAGAATGTTGTAACTGATGGGACGTGGTTGGAAGAAGAAAAAGACAGGTTGAGAATGGTTTGATTTGGGAATCGTTCTTTTTGTCATCATCCCTAAAATAGGTCTGATCCTGGGTTTATTCAGAAAGGGAATGTGACAGTTTCTAAAGGGAATGTTTGTATTTTATTTAATGAAGGATCATTAAATAGCATACAAGGATTCGAGAGTAAATGAATCTGTTGGAATTTATTTAAGGTGATTGCAGGTGAAAATATCATTGCAGTTGAGAAACTCCATCGCGGATGAGCAAAGAAAGATTTCAGAGAGAATCTGTGAGAAAACACTTGTACAAAAGTTAGAAATAAAAGAACATTAAAACCCATGAGAGATACATATGACATATGGTTGCGGTACCTAGATTGCGGTACCAAAACCATCTATCATATGTAATTCTCAGTTAGAACCGCAATGGAGACCACTGATGGTCTGCGGTAGCTAACACTTCATAAAGAATTGTGGGTCCGGATTCATCATTCCCAACATTTGTAAGAATGCATTGAATTTTGTAGAGTCAAGTGCTTTTGTGAAAACATCCGCAATCTCTTCATGAGTAGGAATAAAGATGAGTTCAATATTACCTTTCAGAATATGATCTTTGATGAAATGATACCGTAACTCAATATGTTTTGTCTTGGAGTTCTGAATAGGATTATGAGAGATTGCTATAGCACTTTCAGAGTCACAGTAAATTGGTATCCGCAACATTCTGTACCCGTAGTCTAGCAATTGTGTCTTCATCCAAAGAACTTGGGAACAGCAACTGGCTGCGGCCACATATTCTGCTTCCGCGGTAGATAGAGATACGCACGTTTGTTTTCTTGAGGACCAGCTCACAAGTCTTCCTCCTAGGAATTGGCATCCATCTGATGTACTTTTTCTATCAAGCTTACAACCTGCATGATCCGCATCGGTGAAGGCTTGAAGACTGAAGTCGTTGCCTGCGGGATACCATAAGCCCATAGATTTGCTTCCTTTAAGATACCAAAGAATTTGTTTGGTTGTGGTCATGTGAGACACTTTTGGATCAGCCTGGTATCTTGCGCATACACCAGTTGCAAAGACAATGTCAGGTCTGCTTGTGGTGAGGTACATCAGCGAACCAATGATACCTCTATAAGTCTTGTGATCCACAGATTCACCAAAAGGATCAGCAGAGATCTTATAACCGAAGGTCATAGGGACCTTAGCAGAAGAGCAGTTGTCCATTGAATATTTCTTCAGAAGTTCAGTGGTGTATTTCTCTTGGTGAATGAAAATTCCTTGCTGAATTTGTTTAACTTGAAGACCTAGAAAGAAATTAATCTCTCTATTCATGCTCATTTTGAATTTGTTGGTCATGAGCTTAGCAAATTCATCTACCATTCCTTGATCAGTCGATCTGAAGATGATATCATCGACATATATTTGTACCATCATAAGGTGGTCACCATTTGCTTTTTTGAATAATGTGGGATCAATCACTCCTCTTTTGTACCTGGATGAGACAAGAAATTCAGAGAGTGTCTCATACCAAGCTCTTGGGGCTTGTTTCAGACCGTAGAATGCTTTTTCAAGCTTATAGCAGTGGTCAGGATATTCAACATTTTCAAAGCCTGGAGGTTGCTGAAGATAAACCTCTTATTTTAGTTCACCATTGAGGAAAGCACTGTTAACGTCCATTTGGTGTACCTTGACATTTTTGTGGGCTGCGTATGCTAGAAAGATCCGGATGGCTTCCATACGTGCTACAGGAGCATATGTTTCATCGTAGTTAATACCTTCTAGTTGACTGTAGCCCTTGGCAACAAGTCTTGCCTTGTTTCGGATGACTGAGCCTGATTCGTCTAGCTTGTTCTTGAAAACCCATCTTGTACCAACAATAGTATGACCTTGTGGAAGAGGAACAAGTTGCCATACTTTGTTTCTTTCAAATTCTTCTAATTCTTCTTGCATTGCGGCTATCCAGTCTGGTTCAAGCAGAGCTTCTTTGATCGTTCGAGGTCCAACCGAAGACATAAATGTTGCATAATGGCAGTGGTCAGATAAGTCCTTGGAAGATCGAGTCTGGATACCTGCGGATGGGTTGCCAATAATTTGACCTGGTGGGTGGTCTCTTGTCCATACATGAAATCGTGGCATCAGATGATCAGCGGTTGCGATAGAAGGAATATCTTGGATGTCAGAGGAATTTGCGGTTGGGGAAGGCAGTTCCCCCTGGACTTGAGAACATCCTGCTGAATCATCTTGATCTATTGGAGCAGAATTTACTTGAGGAATTGGCAGAGGTTGAGGTTCCCCCTGGATTGCGGATGGGAGTTCCTCTAGAACCTGAGAAGGTTCCCCCTGGAATGCGGATGGGAGAGTAACAATTCGAGGATCGGATCTAGTGTCAATATTCTCTATGAGTTCGGCATCTGAGTCGTCCGAAGGTTCATTTGATGGTGAGGCTTCACTTCGGGCAGGAATGTAAGCAGCATCAGGTACTGGAACCTCAACGGTTGCTATAAGATCCGGAGTAGAGCTTTCCCCCTCAACCGGAGAGGTGGAAGTATTGAGCGACACTACTTCAGATAGAGATGGTCCAGATACGTCGGCATGTTGTTGTTGAGCTGCGGGTGACACTAGAACTTCGGATAGTTTCGCCGTTTCAACAGGATCGAAGAGATCTTCATAGTTGACTTCAACTAGATTTAATGGACCTGAAGAAGCAGGAATATCACATTCCATGATTGCAGTTGTTTCGGTGGATGGAGGTGCACTACGGATGTGAGAGTCATCAAATTTCACATCGAAGCTTTCGATGATCAACCTTGTTCTTCTCATGAGCACTCGATATGCAACCTTGTTAGTAGAATAACCAAGGAAGATACCTTCGTCTTACTTTGGTGCAAACTTGTTGAGTTGGTCTCTGTTGTTGATCACGAAGCATCTACATCCAAAGATATGAAAGAAATAAACATTGGGTTTGCGATTGTTGAGACCTTCATATGGTGTTTTATTGAGACGCTTGCATACAATACTTCAGTTTTGAACAAAGCATGAGGTTGCTACAGCTCTGATACCAATTGTTGAGAGAAAAACTTGGAGACACACTTGAACAAACGTTAGTACAAGTATATTGCGGAATAGAGTTAATCTCAAAGGATCTAAAAGCTCAACAATAATATAGTTAGATAGTTAGTTGCGGAAAGTAAAGAAATGTAAATGACAACAGTTGTTATATCAATAATACACTTAAAATGATTCATAACAAGGAATGCATTCACTCCGAGTTAGTAAGCGAGATCAAGTTTAGTGATTAAGTCTAGAAGACTTGCTCCGAAGAGAGGTTATGTTCCAGTAGCAGTTTGAGTGTGAAGAGTAATAAGATAGAGAAATGAAGAAGATAAGAGAGATGATTGAAGGAGAAATCTTGTGTATTAAGAAGTTTAGAAGCGTAGCAAGAAGTAGTTTTGTTACAAGAGAATGAGTCTCTATTTATAGAGATTCAGAAACAAACTACTCTATAAGTAGTCGTGCAAGGCATGCTGGATAATAGAGTACATTACATAGGATAAGTAAAGGAAATAACTAAGACTACAGATGTTGAAGACTTGATGACTCCGGATGCTGAGATGATTGCTGATGGAGAATGGTTGTTGTTTGTAGAAATGACTTCGGATGCTGGATTGGTTGCGGGAGCTGAACCGTTGCGATAGTAAAGAGACGGTTGCGGTAGTTGAGTTCAAGAGGGTCACTTTTTGGATTCAGCAATTTCCCCCTAAGTGACCTCTTTAACTCCGGTTCAGTTATCAAGTTTGAGAAACTTGATCAAAATCCACCAAAATTTTCTAACATTTTCCAGCCAAGTGATTCTTCTTGTGATCTCAAACTTGACTTCAACAGTAGTGTGCTTTGATCTTTCTATTGCGGTCTTGTAGATGTCAAGTTGCTTCTTGGGCAGGCGGTGCATGGCATTCATCAGAATAAAGTATTTGACATTGTCTGTCTTCCGTTTGAATATGATGGCAAGTTCTGGGAAGTTGGTTGCGCCTAGAGATCTTTCTTCATAGCCTTCTATAAGCATTGGCACTGGTTCAAGTGGTGGAAGGTCACATTTCTTGAGGATGGTGGGGTGGATGTCCGCATCTATTTTGGCAAAGTCACAAACAGTGTCCTTAAGAAAGGATTTGGCTTTGTGAAGAGCAATCTGCATCTTCGGATGCTTCTCTGTCTTGTTCTGAAAGACTCTGGCAATAAGAAATATTTCTTCAGGGTTCATGCAGGGGAAGTCTGCCTGGGTGTGGATGTAGTCATGCTCTCTTTTGTTAAGAGTGAATTGAGCAAAGTCAGCTTTCATAAACTTCCGCATCTTGTAGTTTTTCACTGCGAATGCTCTATCGTTAGACCATACCTTTTCCACTGAAGAACCATGCTTCAATGAGAGTGCGGTTCGTTCTTTCTACTACACCATTTTGTTGCAGTGTATAGGGAGCTGAAAAGTTGTGAGAAATACCCTTGGACACCAAGAAACTGTTGAGAAGGTGATTAGTGAACTCGGTTCCAATATCACTGCGGATGCGTCTTACTGGAAGCTTGATCTGAAGTTCGATTTCTTTGATGAAGTTAATGAAGATCTGCGGTGTTTCTGATTTGAGTCTGAGAAAGAAAACCCATGTGAAGCGTGTGTAGTCATCAACAATAACCAGTATATATTTTTTGTGGTGAAGACTGGCTACGGTTGAGGGACCGTAGAGATTAATGTGTAACAGCTCCAGTGGTTCAATGATAGAAGAATCCATTATCAGAGGATGGATTGTGTTTGCTTGTTTGCCGCATTCACACGCTGGACAAAGAGTATCGTTGCTGAATTTGAGAATGAGAAGACCACAGACTAGTTCTCCTGTGACAAGGTTGTTGATGTAGCGAAAGTTGAGATGAGCTAGCTTGCGGTGCCATAGCCAGCAGACTTCGGATACAGCTTTGGACAGAAAACACAGCTGCGGTTTACCAATGATGAGAGAAACATCAAGAGGGTACATCGTGCCCTCAGAGCATGATTTGATTAAGCAAGTGTTGTGGTCACTCGTCATTATGTAACAGAATTGATTGTCAAATTCAACACGATGTCCTGATTTACATAGTTGGCCAACACTGATGAGATTGTGTTTAAGACCTTCTACATAAGCAACCTTTTGAATGGAAAAGTTCCCCGTAGTGAGAACACTGTAACCTCGGATGACACCGTTTGCATTGTTGCCAAACGTGACATTTCCACCATTGCATATAGGTCTGAAATCCTGAAGGTACTCTAACCTTCCGGTCATGTGCATGGAGCAGGCACTGTCAATTAACCATTCTTCTTCTTGTTCCTCCTTACACAAAGCTTGAGAATTACACGGTTAGTTTAGGCATCCAAACAAGTTTGGAGCCAGGGATGATTGATGTATTCTTAAATGATGCATGGTCCGAGGTTGCATGGACAGGTCCCTTGTCAACTTTTAGACCTAATCCTGGGTGTTTGTTCAGATTTGGATTATTACGAGGTTTCTGAAAAGTACGAGATTTCTGACTTTTATTTGACTTGTCATGAGGTAAAAACTTTTGACAGCTGCACTGACATTTACAAAAAGAGGGTTTGTCACTGAATCTGACATTGTGCTTGGTCAGCGGTTTATGGAGTGAATTGGATTTGAAATTGGTCCGAGATGGGTAACTTTTGAAAGATTTGACATTTGTTTTCTGAAAAGTTTGTTTTGAACTAGGTTTCGCACGTCGAAATCTTTGAGTCTTTTTAGGTGGATTTGGCAAAATTCCTTTCCACTTGTTTTGATGTGATTTCAAAAGTGTTGGAGTGGGTAAAATTCCTTTCCACTTGGGGTCATTTTGTAAATAGACCTGAAAAACATAGTTTCTTACAAGTTTGACACCTTTTTGGGTTGTGTCAGAAGTAGCAGGAATAGCTTTTGAAACTGAACTTTCCTTTTTGTTTGTTTTCATGAAAGAAGAGTTTTTTGAAATGTAATTTGTGAAAACAAATTTTTCTGGACTCCTGGATTTTGGAATTCTCACATGTTTCTTATTTTTTGAAAAACTTTGTCTGCTTTTGTTTCGAGATCGAATTTCTTCTTTGAAAGCTCTTTTTGCCAAAGATTTTGGTGAACCGCAGTCATTGTTATTCAACTGCGGTTTCCTAAGATTTTTTGAACACTTTTGAAAATGTGGACTAGAATCATCAGAACTTGAGGATTCTGGAATTTGAGAACATTGACCTACTTCAAAATTTTCTATAGGTAATTCGTGAAAAATCAGTTGAAGAGTTGTAGTTCCTTGAACTGAAGAGTTGCAGTCATTGTTATTCAACTGCGGTGAGGATGATTTGACTACCGCAGAGTAGGTCTTAATTAAGACTACGGTGGGACACTTCTGGGACAATTGACTATAGTATGGAACACTACGTTCTGAGGACAAAGATGGAAAGTCCTTTGAGACTTCGGGGTTTTCAATAACAATTTCTTCATCAACTTCGGATGAAGTTTGAGAATTTGAGTGAGTGGTGCCACTGATGGGAGTTTGATCACATGTGTGACTAGAATCCTCGGGCATAATTTCCTCAATGACACAATTATTGCTCAAATTGTGCAGTCTACCGAAGTGAGTTTTGATATCTTCGGGAAAAGTCTTGTCATTGACAGGGAAATGAAATTCTCTATCAGGAGGGACATACACTCTGTCTTTGTTGAACCGGGGTGAGGAATCCATCGCGGTAGGATACCCATTTGACTAACCCTAATTATATGTATTGTCCACGGTTCCATTATTTACCAAATTTTCAATAGCCTCACTTTCATTAAAAAAATTTCAATTAAGAGATTCAATCGTACAATTTCTCTCTGAGCTAAATCTCTCTGATTCAAAGCTATTTCTAATTGGGTTTCACTTAACATTCTACATCTTTCTCTAACTCTAGATCCCTCTCTAATATTGACATCTTAAGTCTCTTGTTATCCAGTCTTCCTCTCACATGGAACATCTCTTGGGACGCAATGTTCTTCTCATCTAGGGCTTTGTTATAGTCTGTAAGGACGGCAGCACAAGTATCATTAAGATCATCTCTTGGGTTTCACTTAACATTCTACAACTACCTGTAATACAATTTAAAACTGAGTGGGTCAGGCTTGGGAGCCTGGTGAGCATATAGGGTTTTCAACCCACAATAAATATCATATTTAATTTTCACCAACCAACAATAACCCAATTACCCATTCCCGTTATTCTCACTTTAATGTCCCTAAAACAACTAAAATAAGGGACCTAGTCTAAGAATATTTCATCAGGGCAACAACACATGCTTCGGGGGTACCTCAGCAATATAAGTCAAATAAGGCAACCATGAGGGGGATGGAGTACAGCGAATGAACACCCAAGTTCATTAACACCTATAGGTGGCGAACCTGCTAATGTTTCCACAAGACTGTCTAGAATAGCCAGTGGTCGTCATCTAAACTCTGCTAGATGACTCAATCAAACAACAACGAAGCCTCTCATCTGTTTATTACACACCAACTGTCTACCCATGTTCTACCCAACATATTAGTAGATAAAAATATACATTTGTATACATAGTTTAAAGAAAACCTGTATAGCATGCTTTAATCAACACATATATCACATAACAGATGAGGCACACACACACATAACACATATCTCATAAAGAAATAAGCAGATCTATAAGATAGAAGAGAGTGAATACTCATTCACACATAACACAACCAAATATATACGCATAGCACGTGTTTTTATATAAAATACTTCGTATTATTATATTAGAAAGAAATAACTACACACTCACACTTATAAACAACAATATTCTTAATACACACGAACCAAACTTGTATTATTATCTTGTTTATGAAAATTAGTATACACTCACTTAATCAGAAGATGATCGGACAGCACTACGACTTGCAGAAGTAGTATTCCTCAGCATATCTGGAAGATCTCTTCAAAAATCGAACTTCTTGCGGGCAGAGCTTCGACTCGGGAACCGCACTTCTCGGGATCTTCGGGGTCTCGGGACTTGCCTCGGGGCTAGAGTATGATACCGGGGCTTCGGGGTATCTTCGGCACGAAAAACGATGCAAAAGACTAGAGAGAAAAGAAGAAATGAACAATAAATATGGCTGTCTTCGGATCCCTTATATATAGGCTGGAGCCTCGGAGTACGCGGGGCGTACTGCAGTACGCAGCGCATACTGCTTCCGAAATCGTCACTGCATGCATCATCCGAAGTGTCGACACTATCGGAGTACGCGATAGCGTACTCACGTACGCGGGGCGTACTCCGGATCACACCGGTGACTCGGCTTCGGATAATGCTTCCGAATTTTGATTTAAATATAAATACAAAATGATTAATAAACTTCAGAAATTCATAACTTCTTCATACGAACTCCGTTTTCGACACTTTATTTTTATTAATTATTTTTAATAGGTCGCGACAGAAACTTTCGTTATAAATTCATAACTTCTTCGTTTGACGTCCGTTCTCGCCTAACTTTTTATCGTTTCGATACCAACAATGAGATCTTCGATTCTCATTTAGATTGCTTTGGCTAAAAACCGCTCGATCTCAAATCGAGTATTTCAGGCTGCATACCGCTAAGCCGGAACTTCGATAAATCATAACTTCCTCATACGAAGTCAGATTTGGGCGTTCTATATATATTCGGAAACCTCGTTTCGACTACTACAACATTAATCAAAGATATTAAGTTCATTTTACACTTCAATTTTGACGCTTATTTTTATTCTTAATTAATCAAACCACATAATTAAGCAATTAAGCACAAAACACATAATACTCAAATAATACAATCTTATTATTTCAAAACGGGTTACAAAGGTTAACCTAGACCATTACATTGCTAAAAATGGCAAGCCCAGAAACACAGGCGTTACAATTCTCTCCACCTTAGAATGATTCCGTCCCCGGAATCACACATCAACAAACAAATGCGGATAGCGACTCAACATGTCACTCTCCATCTCCCAGGTGAGATTCGGCCCATTCGTGTGTTTCCATCGGACAAGCACTAACCCAACCATTTTGCGTCGCAACTTCTTAGTCTTTCGGTCAACAATTGCCTCTGGTTCTTCAATCAACCTTTTGTTCTCATCAATTCTCAATTCAGAAATTGGAATTATATCGGGAACTTCTCCCGTGAACTTCCTCAAATAACACACATGAAAAGTGTTGTGAATTCCATTCAGCTCTTCGGGTAATTCGAGCTTGTAAGCTTGATTCCCAATCCTCTGAAGGACTTTAAACGGTCCAATAAACCTTGGACTCAACTTTCCCCTTTTTCCAAATCTTATAAGTCCCTTCCACGGCGAGACTTTAAGCAAAACCGAATCTCCAACCTCAAAAGTCATCGGTCTTCGCTTCTTGTCAGCATAGCTCTTTTGACGATCTTGAGCTGCTAACATTCTTTCCCTAATTATTTTCAACTTTTCAGCAGTTTGATGAACCATCTCCGGTCCCATAAACTGCTTTTCCCCAGCCTCAAGCCAACAAGACGGCGTACGACACTTCTGTCCATACAAAGCTTGAAAAGGTGCCATCTTAATGCTCGAGTGAAAACTATTATTATAGGAAAATTCTACCAACGGTAAATGTTCATCCCAATTACCTAGGAATTCCAAGGTACATGCTCTCAGCATATCTTCAAGTGTTTGTATTGTTCTTTCACTCTGACCATCAGTCTGCGGATGGTAAGCTGTGCTTAAACATAACTTGGTACCCATTTCCTCTTGTAGACTTTTCCAAAACCTTGAGGTGAAACGGCTATCACGATCCGATACAATCGTTAACGGAACACCGTGAAGCCTCACAATTTCCTTCACGTAAGAATTCGCAAGCTTTTCCATAGACCATTTCTCCCTGACCGCTATGAAATGCGCACTCTTAGTGAATCGATCAACGACCACCCAAATCATGTCATGACCATTCTTTGTTCTGGGCAGTTTAGTGACAAAATCCATAGCAATGTCTTCCCACTTACCCATAGGCACAGGCAATGGTTCTAAACTCCCGTAAGGTTTCTGATGTTGTGTCTTGACTCTCGCACAAGTCATACACTCGGCCACATATTTTGCAACATCAAGCTTCATCGTCGGCCACCAGTAGTAGGGTTTCAGGTCCCTATACATTTTAGTGCTACCCGGATGAATTGAGTACATGGTTTTGTGAGCTTCTTCCATCAGAAGATCCCTAATTCCTCCTGACTTAGGTACCCAAATACGATCTTGGAATACCTTCAGTCCATGACCGTTAGTACCAAACACCAACGTTTTACCCAAACGTTCCTCCTTTCGGTCATTTTTCTCAGAAGCTTCCTCTTGAGCTTTCTTTATACTTTCCACAATAGTCGAGACAACTTCAATTCTCAACGCTCTTGGCCTCTTCCTTTCAAGATTGACCTTCCGACTGAGAGCATCAGCAACAACATTAGCTTTACCGGGGTGGTAAAGTATCTCGCAGTCGTAGTCTTTAAGTAATTCTAGCCAGCGTCGTTGCCTCATATTCAATTCTTTCTGATTAAAGAGGTATTGGAGACTCTTATGATCAGTGAAAAGTTTGCACTTCGTGCCATAGAGGTAATGCCTCCATATTTTTAGAGCGAAAAGTACCGCTGCCAACTCCAAATCATGAGTCAGGTAATTCTTTTCATGCTCTTTCAGTTGTCGAGACGCATATGCTATCACCTTTTCTCTTTGGGTCAAAACACGACCCAATCCAACACCAGACGCATCGCTATAAACAGCGAAGTCTTCAACTCCATCGGGTAGAGAAAGTATCGGTGCCTCGCATAGCTTCTTCTTTAACTTCTCGAATGCTTCTTTATGCTTCTCACTCCAAGCATAAGTAGCTCCTTTGTGGGTCAAAGTTGTTAATGGAGTAGCAATCGAAGAAAAACCTTGGATAAACCTTCGGTAATATCCGGCTAATCCTAAAAAGCTTCGAATCTCCGTGGGACTTTTCGGTTGTTCCCACTTCGTCACAGCTTCGATCTTCGCTGGATCAACCATTATCCCTTCTTGGTTGACCACGTGACCCAAGAATTGGACTTCACGAATCCAAAAATCACATTTGGAGAACTTTGCATAAAGCTTCTCCTCCTTCAAAACTTCTAACACTTCTCGCAAGTGTCTGCCATGCTCCTCCTGGCTTTTCGAGTAGATCAGAATGTCGTCTATGAACACTATCACAGATTTAGCAAGGAAAGGATTACAAACCCTATTCATCAAATCCATGAACGCTGCTGGGGCATTGGTTAGTCCAAACGACATAACCAAGAACTCGTAGTATCCATATCTAGTTCTGAATGCAGTCTTCTCGATATCTTGCTCTCTTACTTTCAGCTGATGATATCCTGACCTAAGATCGATCTTCGAGAAATAGCTCGAACCTTGCAATTGATCAAACAGGTCATCAATCCTCGGCAACGGATATCTATTCTTTATTGTTGCCTTGTTCAGCTCTCTGTAATCGATGCACATTCTCATACTTCCATCTTTCTTCTTCACAAATAACACCGGAGCTCCCCAGGGCGATGAACTAGGTCTAATGAAACCTTTGTCCAACAACTCTTGAAGTTGCATCATTAACTCCTTCATCTCCGTCGGTGCTAATCGATAAGGTGCTTTTGCTATTGGCGTGGTTCCTGGTAACAAGTCTATTCTGAACTCCACTTGTCTATCAGGTGGTAATCCAGGAAGATCCTCGGGGAACACTTCCAGAAAATCACACACCACTGGAATGCTCTGCATCACCTTCTTTTCCTTCTTAGCATCAATCACAAATGCTAAATATGATGTACATCCCTTGGTCAAACACTTTCTGGCTTTCATTAGAGAAATGATCCCAGAATTCACTCGCCGTTTGTCCCCATACACCATAAACGAATCTTTTCCAGGCGGGTTTACTTTAACTATCTTTTTCTTGTATAAAATTTCGGCATCATTGGCGCTAAGCCAATCCATTCCCAAGATGATGTCGAAACCATTAAGTTCGATAGGCTATAATTCCTTGTGGAACTTATTCCCGTTCAGATCAATTAAGATGTTTTTCATGCGATAGCTAACAGGTACAAACTTGCCACTAGCAACTTCGACTAATAAGGCATTATCTAGTCTAATAACAGGCAAAGCTAGCTTTCTACCAAATTCATGCGATATAAAGGAGTAGTTGGCTCCAGAATCAAATAAAAATTGGGCAGGGAATTCGTTAACGAGAAAGGTACCTGAAGCGACATCAGCTTCATCCTTCGCAGCTTCCAGTGTCATCTGGAAGGCTCTCGCCTTCGGCTTTGGTGGAATGTTGGGCCTAGCTGCCTCCTTCTTCTTCGGACAGTCTTTCAAAATATGCCCCTCTTCATTGCAACCAAAACACATCCTTTTGTTGTTCGGACATTCATTGGCAAAATGTCCAACCTTTCCACACTTGTAGCAGGTTACATCCTCGCTACATTTCCCAAAGTGCTTTTTCTTACACTTATCACACCACTTTGCTTCGCCTCCTTTTCCTCCAAACTTTTTCGAATCAGATTTCGAAAATTTGCTCTTCTTACTGGAACCAGATGTTCCTTCAAACTTCCTTTTCTCACCAACCTCAACCTTGACGATGGTTCTCCCTTTGATCATGTTCTCCACAGACTTGGCAGCCTAGATAGCTGCCTCTAGAGTAAGTGCCTGACGTACTGGCACCTCGTACTCCCATGGAAGTCCCTTCGTATACCGATCCACCTTTTTCAGCTCGTCTGGAATGATACGCAAGGCAAACTCCATCTTATCGGTGAAGTTATTGGTGTACTCATCAACTGACATGCTACCTTTCGTCAATGTCAAAAACTTATTCTCCAACTCCAACAGATTTTGAGTCGAGCAGAACTTGCGCTTGAACTGCACCAAGAACTCTGCCCATGACAATTGCAGTGGCTCATTAGGGCTTAAGGTCTTCCTCAGAGTGTTCCACCAACGAACGGCTCCACCTCGGAATTGACGCACGGCATAGATAGTTTGCAACTTACCTATGCAGCCACACGTCATGAAGGCTAGCTCTATTTCGGAGATCCAATCCATAACCCCAATCGGATCCTCCTTTCCATTGAAGGTCGATGGTTTACAAGTCAAAAAGTCCTTGTACTTGCATCCCATTCCATCATTCCTTCCATCATGGTTATCTTGCCTAACTATCGGTGGGTTGGCTGGACCAACAGACCCACTGAAGTTATCTTGCCTAACTATCGGTGGGTCGGTGGGTTGGCTGGACCAACAGACCCACTTAGTATACACTCACTTTATCAGAAGATGATCTGTCACACCCCCAAACCTGAACGGCGAAAACGTTCGGGGGCGGATGACTTCATGTGGTAGCGTAACAAATGAATACATAGTAAAGAAAGCAATACAACCATCATATATATAATTGAAAGTTTACATTTGTCAAAAGTTACATGTTCAAAACTCAATTACAATATGATGTCAAAAATACTAGATTAAACTGGCGCCGCAGCATCCCTTCATCAAAAGCGAAATGAATACCTGAAATTACTGATTTCCTGGGACATACAAGTAATTTTGAAAGAGTAGATCAACATTTAAGCTGGTGAATTTCATAAGTATTTAAGTGACAATGTTTGAATGAAATGAAATGTTTTATCTTTGTTTGTTTGTGTTTAGAAAATCCTATATTTTCTACTAGTATAAAAGTAACCTTCACTCAAGACCAATGTTTGTTTCCAAAACGTATGTAAATGTAAAATAACCAATGAGTTTGAAAACCTTGTAAATCAATGCATTTTAATACCCCTTGTGAGTTTTATAACCATACTATTGACTCTGAATGCCTATACACAACGTTCTTCAGGCGTTGGAATGTTATGACGTTTGTCACCCCAAACGGTGGACTGTAGCTAACAGTCAGGGCGCGGGTTGTCAAGCCCGTATAGATCTATACACAAACACCATGCTCCCCCTCCAAGGGATTCTGGTATATAATACAGGACTTGAAATGTGTACTCGAACGTACATGAAGTTAGTGTCTCACAAAACCGTGGTATAAAAACAGATCTACTTGTTAAAATGTTACGTTTGTTCTTGTATACGAAAGTAAACTTCTTGAAATATATGTTTCTAGTACATAAGAGTTAGAAATCTGTTCGTAAAACTATACCTATTATAGTTTTCAAAAAGTGTGCCTTGTTTGTTTAGAAATACCTAGAAAAAGAATCACTTGATTATGAAAGCAGAGATTTTTGGTGTAGAGTCTAAGATAGAAAAGAATAATATAAGAACAGTTTAGTTTATACATGCATTACAACAACTTTATATTTTAAAGGATAAAATGCCATTGTAACATATGTTATATATATATAAAAGTTCCTTAAAGGTTTATAAATCGCATGTGATTTGAATATATAACAGTATATAAAAGAGTTTCTTTATGTAACACACGATAATACTCGTGTGTTTTACTTGTAATCCCCCCCCCCTTGAAAGCATATAAAAGTATTTAGAATAATTAAAAACGGTTGATTAAGGGGTATGAAACTCACTTGAAAGTTTTGGAGATAGCGAGATGGAAAACCAGGCAGAGTTTCGTCTCGGGAAACGGATTTTCCTGGGGATTCTCGGGAATCTCGGGAGTATAATCGACCTTCGGGACTTGAGCCAAAAAGACCAGAGCTTCGGGTTTGAACGGACACGGAAAACGAGGCAAAGTTGAGAGAGAGAGGAGAGAAATGGGCCCTTTCTTTGGAAACCCTCGCATCCTATTTATAGTAAGGCTGGTCTGCCTCGGTACGCGGGGCGTACGCTCGTACGCAGCGCGTACGCGTACGTCATGCATGACCGAAGCCTCGACTGCCTCGGTTCGGATGGGACTGGTTGCTGGGTACGCGGGTCGGATGGGACGTCGGGTCGGATGGGACGTCGGGTCGGACGGGTCGAGGCTTCGGACGGGTCGGACGGGTTGTTTCCTTCGGATAGCGCGACGTGGACGATCAGAGGCCAATCCTCTCGGTTACGCGGGGCGTACAGGAGTACGCAGCGCGTACCTCGGATGAGGACGCTGACTCCCCTTCGGATAATATCCGAATTTTGATTAAAATAAATAATTAATTTATTTAATAAACTTCAAAAATTCATATCTTCTTCATACGAACTTCGTTTTCGATGGTCTTTATATCCTCGCGTAGGTGAAACTACGCTCTACAACTTTCGTTTAGACTCCGGCGGCAAATTCCGAAATTATTTTTTTATTATTTATTAAAAAACCCATCGTGCTTAAGGAATTTCTTTGAAAATTCATAACTTCTTTATCTAATGTCGGTTTTTGCCAGACTTTTTACCGCTGGAATACCATTGTCGAGACCTTCGATTCTCGTTTAGGTCATTCCGGCCAAAAGTCGCTCGATTTCCAATTCGAGTTTTTAGCTGTCAGTTGCTAAGCCGAACTTGGAAAAATCATAACTTCGCTATATGAAGTCGGATTTGGGCGTTCATTTCACGTATGATCATGGTTCAAAGACATTTAATCATAGAAGGAAATTAAGTGGAACTTATTTATACATTTTATTATGAAAGTAACTTTTATTACTCAGAAGTGGTTACAATACTTGACCCATTTTGGTCGTTACAAAGAGTTGAAATATCGGGTTGTCACATCATCCCCCCGTTAGAGAGAATTTCGTCCCAAAATTTAAAGTAGTAAAGATACTAGTGAACATGAAAGAGATGAGGGTACTTTTGTTTCATCTGATCCTCGCGTTCCCATGTGAATTCGGGTCCCCGCTTGGCGTTCCAGCGAACCTTCACGACGGGTATGCGACTTTGTTTTGTTTGTTTGACCTCTCGGTCCATGATTTCTACTGGTTCTTCCACAAAGTTGAGGCTCTCGTTGATCTCGATCTCGTCGAGTGGAATAACAAGAGTCTCGTCGGACAGACACTTTTTCAAGTTTGAGACGTGGAAGGTTGGATGGATGTTACTAAGTTCGCGTGGTAGGTTAAGCTTGTAAGCCACAGGGCCGATTCTGGCAAGAATCTCGAAAGGCCCTATGTATCTTGGATTTAGTTTCCCACGCTTTCCAAATCGTATTAAACCCTTCCACGGTGAGACCTTTAATAAGACGTGGTCTCCTACCTGGAATTCCAAAGGTTTCCTCCTTTGGTCAGCGTAGCTTTTCTGTCGGTCTCTTGAGGCTTTCAATCGTTGACGAATCTGAACGATCTTCTCTGTTGTTTCACGTATGATCTCCGGACCGGTGAGAGTGCTTTCAGGAACTCTTCCTCTAGCTAACTGCGTATCGCCAACTTCAGTCCAGCACAGAGGGGATCTGCACTTTCGACCATAGAGGGCTTCAAACGGAGCAGCCTTTATGCTTGTATGATAACTATTGTTGTATGAAAATTCGACAAGGGGTAAATGAATATCCCATGCCTTTCCAAAGTCAATCACGCAGGCTCTCAGCATGTCTTCTAAAGTTTGTATTGTTCTCTCACTTTGTCCGTCTGTCTGTGGGTGGTAGGCTGTACTCATGTCTAGCCTAGTTCCCAGGGAACTTTGTAGTGACTGCCAGAATCTTGAAGTGAATCTACTATCTCGATCGGAGATAATGGATATCGGAACACCATGCAGTCGCACTACTTCCCTTAAGTAAGTTCTTGTAAGCCTCTCCATTTTGTCAGTCTCCTTGATGGGTAGGAAATGTGCGGATTTGGTCAATCTGTCGACAATGACCCATATGGTATCGAGTCCACTTGTCGTCTTGGGTAACTTGGTTATGAAGTCCATAGTAATCCGCTCCCATTTCCATTCCGGTATCTCTAGTTGTTGTAGTAGTCCTGACGGTTTCTGATACTCGACCTTAACCTTAGCGCAAGTAAGACATTTACTCACGAAGGTAGCAATTTCTGCTTTCATGTTAGGCCACCAATACAGTTTCTTAAGATCCAGATACATTTTATCTGAACCCGGGTGAACGGAATATCTTGAGTTGTGAGCCTCAGTCATGACTACGTTTCTGAAACCACCATGTTTTGGGGTCCAGATTCGGTCCATGAGATAGTAGGCTCCGCCACCCTTGACTTCTAAATTCTTCTCCATTCCTCGCAGGGATTCACCCGCCACATTTTCAGGTTGCAAGGCTTTCATTTGTGCTTCCCTAATTTGTGTGGATAAGTGGGAATGGATAGTCATGGTCAGAGATTTGACCCTCCGACCAGTGTATTCCTTTCGACTGAGGGCGTCGGCTACTACGTTGGCCTTGCCAGGGTGATAACGAATTTCGCATTCGTAGTCATTCAGTAACTCGACCCATCGTCGTTGTCGCATGTTGAGTTCTTTCTGATCGAAAATGTGTTGAAGGCTCTTGTGATCGGTGAATATAGTACTCTTTGTTCCGTATAAGTAGTGCCTCCAGATCTTCAGAGCAAATACCACTGCTCCTAACTCGAGGTCGTGTGTCGTATAGTTCACTTCGTGTGTCTTAAGCTGTCGGGAGGCATAAGCGATAACCTTCCCTCTCTGCATAAGAACACAACCAAGTCCTTGATTTGAAGCATCGCAATACACTACGAAGTCTTCTATCCCTTCGGGGAGGGATAGTATCGGTGCGGTGCACAAGGCCTGTTTTAGTGTCTGGAATGCCTTCTCTTGTTTCGCTTCCCAGTCAAAGGCCACTCCTTTCTGGGTTAATGAAGTAAGAGGTTTCGCAATGCTCGAAAAATTCTTTATGAATCTGCGATAGTAGCCAGCTAGGCCTAGAAATTGACGAATTTCTGTAGGTGTCTTTGGTGCCGACCAGTTCTCAATAGCCTTAATTTTGGAGGGGTCCACGTGTATACCTTTCTCGCTAACAACGTGACCTAAAAATTCGACTCTTCGAATCCAAAATTCGCATTTAGAGAACTTCGCATAGAGTTTCTCCATTCGCAGTGTTTCTAGGACCTTTCGTAGGTGTTAACTATGCTCTTCCTCACTTCGAGAGTAGATAAGTATATCATCGATAAAGACGATGACGAACTGATCCAAGTAAGGGCGGCATACCCTATTCATCAGGTCCATAAATACTGCTGGTGCATTGGTTAATCCGAACGGCATCACCACGAATTCATAGTGTCCATAACGAGTTCGGAAGGCTGTCTTTGGAATGTCCCCCTCTAGAACTCGTAATTGGTGATATCCGGATCGCAGGTCTATTTTGGAGAAGTAGCTCGCCCCTTGAAGTTGATCGAATAGGTCGTCAATACGGGGTAGAGGATAGCGGTTCTTGATAGTAAGTTTGTTCAGCTCTCTGTAGTCGATGCACATACGGAACGATCCGTCTTTCTTCTTTACAAACAAGACCGGTGCTCCCCAAGGTGAGAAACTTGGTCTTATGAATCCTTTGTGAAGGAGTTCATTAAGTTGACTGGAAAGTTCCTGCATCTCTGCTGGTGCAAGACGATAAGGCGACTTCGCTACTGGGGTAGCTCCTGGAATTAAGTCGATTCTGAACTCGACTTGGCGTTGCGGTGGTAATCCTGGTAGTTCTTCTGGAAAGATATCGGGAAAGTCACGTACTACCGAGATGCTCTTGATGTTCTTCAGTTCTTTGCTTGTATCAACGATGTGCGCTAGGAAAGCTCGACAATCCTTCCGCAAGCACTTTCGAGCTTGGATGCACGAAATGATGCGAAGGTTTGTACTAGATTTGTCGCCGTAGATAACTAATGTTTCGTTGTTAGGGAGGATAAGACGGACTGCTTTCTCAAAGCACATGATGTCGGCGCGAAGAAGACTCAACCAATCCATGCCGACTATGACGTCGAAACTTTTAACTTGAACCGGCATGAGATTGATTGGGAAAGAATGGCCGTCTAATGTTAACGTACAGCCCATGTATATGCAATTTGTGTTTTCGGTTTTTCCATTGGCCATCTCTACAATGAATGATTTTTCTAACTTGCTAGGTTTAGGTTTAAGTAAATGAATAAAGTTTTGACTCACGAAGCTTCTCTCCGCTCCACTATCGAATAATATGCATGCGTATGAATTATCGAGAAGGAACGTACCAGCAACTATAGTTGGGTCAGCTACAGCTTCGTCGTGGCCTATTGCCAAAACTCGTCCCACACCTCTGGTGCCTGCTGCCTTAGGACAGTTTCTCTTGTAGTGGCCCACCTCGCCACAACCGTAGCAAACCTGCCCTACACCCGTACCGGGAACTTGAGTGATCGGCTTTGCGGGTTCCTTGCAGAAACGGGCTGTGTGTCCTTTCCTGCTGCAGTTGGCGCACTGCATATCTCGACAAGGTCCATGGTGGTGGTAATTGCATTTGGTGCATTTTGGGAGGTTACCTATATAAGGCTTTGTTGGGTAGGTATTTGTAAGGGCTGTAGCAGGTATAGTGGCAGCATTTACTGACACCAGTTGTTTCTTTGCGGATTCTTGGGAAGACCCACCCTTCCCTTTAATCCACGCTCTCTTCCTGCCATTGTCGTTGTTGTTGCTGTTGTTGTTGTAGTTATTGTTGTTGTTGTTGTTTCCTTTCTGTGGTGCTGGTGCAGAAGTGGTTAAGTTCTGAGGACCTCCGTAGTCGATCAGAGATTGTGCCAGTTCCTTAGCACTTTCAAAGGTGTCAGGTTTAGACGCTAACACGCTTGATCGCATTTGGGGCGTCAGTCCCCAGATGTACCTTTTTATCTTCTTGCTCTCGGGAGCAATCATATCTGGACAAAGGATTGCCAGTTTGCAGAATCTGTTGGTATAAGTAGCGATGTCGGTACCCACCATTCCGAGAGTCCATAGCTCGTGTTCAAGCTTTTGAATTTCTCCCCGTGGGCAGTATTCTCTCATCATCATGGCCTTCAAGCTCTCCCAGCTTATGGAGTTCGCCACGATTAGGGTAAGTACTTTAACGTGGCCATTCCACCAAGTTAAAGCTTTATCGAGAAGGGTGAAAGTTGCAAACTTGACCTTGCTGTGCTCGGGGCAGGAGCAGATTTCAAAGACTGCTTCCGTCCTTTCAATCCACTGCCTCAGGGCCATCACACCACCAGTACCATAAAACATCCAGGGCTTGGCATTAGTGAAGTCCTTATAGGTGCATTCTCGAGGTGGTCCATGACTCTCGCCATGGTTGGATGGGTGTGTGCCAGATCCCGAGCCATTAGCACTCGAGTTATTGATCTGTGACATGGCAGCTGCCACCGCTGCGGTGACTGCTGCTTGAAACATTACAGCATCAAATTGGGGTGGTGGAGGTGGTGGTGGTATAGGTGCTTCCTCACTGTTGGTTCGCCTTGGATTCCTACGCGGAGGCATCCTTCAACTATAGTTTGAAAAGACAAGGATAAGAATTTCATAGAATGGAAAATGTATGTGTCTCATGAACTAAATCGCTATAGTTCAACAACAGATGATAGTATGAGTCTTAAAATAGAAGAATGAAAGTTATTTGTAAGACTGAAGGTATGAAACAAGTATTTGGGTTCACAAAGACCATTCAAGGTTCGAACGAAATACTCAACGTAGTAGTAATAGTGCCACTTATATTAATATAAAAGTTGTTACAACGATCATGACAATTTGACCCCTATAAGGGTCTCCGATTACAAAGTTCGAGAAATTTAAAGACTTTTAGTCGAGGTCCTAAGCTATAACAAAATTTGAGTCCTAGACAAGCACTACTTGCGTCGAAGGTTGCGCTTGGAGCTTGACTCCGTATCTGATTGCTTTGACTCCATTAGACGCCTATCGAAAGCGGCTTGTTGTTCCCTTAGTTCGGCGAGAGCTGCAATCATTTGCGCTTGAAACGCTTCGGTTTGGAATTGGGCGTTGTCTTGCATCTTGTCCAACCTATGGATGTCAGAAGTGTGAACCTGCACTTCCACGTTGATATCCCGGAGTCGACTAGCTTGTACTCCAGACTGATAGGACTGATTGGCTAACTTACCCACCATTACCGGGAGTGCTCGATCAGCCGAACCTCCGCCGCGGACATCATAGAAGTCCCGGCACATGTCGTAGGGAGGGCGTAGGTTTTGCTGTTGGCTCCAATAGTGGAGGTGACTTCCCCAGACGGGAGTCGGTCCTTGAAAGTTCCTTACGAAGACGGGAGGTTGAATGGGTGGTGGATCGATAACTTCCGGCTCTGAGTCGGTACCGGAGTCATCACCCACTTCTATGGGTTCCTCGTCCTCTTCGGGATCATCTTCGATCCATCCTCCGTTGCCTTGGTTAGGAAAGTAGGGGTCGCCAGGGTGGTGAAATCCAGCCATTTGACTGTACGAGAAATAGGGTTATAAGAATTGAGTAAAGTCGGAACATGTAAAACATGTAAGTTAAACTAGTTTAGATAGCAAATACTCCTATAGTATTTAAATTCTTGTGTTTGATTCTTGTAATGGTTTGGTAAGTTTTAACTTGTTGCTTACTACGATCATTCCTCGATATACATTGGTCCAATCTTGGGCAAATATAGTTGATCACGCTATATTTGTCCAAAATCTGATTACATATATCGAGTCTCAATCGTAGTGTCAACTTGTCTAAATACTTGTATAGTTGTATAACATGAAAATAGTTTGCATGTAATTGTACTTAAATGAACTATCAATTTAAGTTGAACGAAATGCTGCTTAAGTGTAAAAAGAAAATTTGTTTTGTCCGAGAGTATTAGTCCCTTAAGCATTTATAGTTTGTATATCTTATGTGGTTCGATATACTTAGTTCACTATAAACATTGCTCTGATACAATCTGTCACACCCCCAAACCTGAACGGCGGAAACGTTCGGGGGCGGATGACTTCATGTGGTAGCGTAACAAATGAATACATAGTAAAGAAAGCAATACAACCATCATATATATAATTGAAAGTTTACATTTGTCAAAAGTTACATGTTCAAAACTCAATTACAATATGATGTCAAAAATACGTGATTAAATTGGCGCCGCAGCATCCCTTCATCAAAAGCGAAATGAATACCTGAAATTACTGATTTCCTGGGACATACAAGTAATTTTGAAAGAGTAGATCAGCATTTAACCTGGTGAATTTCATAAGTATTTAAGTGACAATGTTTGAATGAAATGAAATGTTTTATCTTTGTTTGTTTGTGTTTAGAAAATCCTATATTTTCTACTAGTATAAAAGTAACCTTCACTCAAGACCAATGTTTGTTTCCAAAACGTATGTAAATGTAAAATAACCAATGAGTTTGAAAACCTTGTAAATCAATGCATTTTAATACCCCTTGTGAGTTTTATAACCATACTATTGACTCTGAATGCCTATACACAACGTTCTTCAGGCGTTGGAATGTTATGACGTTTGTCACCCCAAACGGTGGACTGCAGCTAACAGTCAGGGCGCGGGTTGTCAAGCCCGTATAGATCTATACACAAACACCATGATCCCCCTCCAAGGGATTCTGGTATATAATACAGGACTTGAAATGTGTACTCGAACGTACATGAAGTTAGTGTCTCACAAAACCGTGGTATAAAAACAGATCTACTTGTTAAAATGTTACGTTTGTTCTTGTATACGAAAGTAAACTTCTTGAAATATATGTTTCTAGTACATAAGAGTTAGAAATCTGTTCGTAAAACTATACCTATTATAGTTTTCAAAAAGTGTGCCTTGTTTGTTTAGAAATACCTAGAAAAAGAATCACTTGATTATGAAAGCATAGATTTTTGGTGTATAGTCTAAGATAGAAGAGAATAATATAAGAACAGTTTAGTTTATACATGCATCACAACAACTTTATATTTTAAAGGATAAAATGCTATTGTAACATATGTTATATATATATATATATATATATATATATATATATATATATATATATATATATATATATATATATATATATATATATAAAAGTTCCTTAAAGGTTTATAAATCGCATGTGATTTGAATATATAACAGTATATAAAAGAGTTTCTTTATGTAACACACGATAATACTAGTGTGTTTTACTTGTAATCCCCCCCTTGAAAGCATATAAAAGTATTTAGAATAATTAAAAACGGTTGATTAAGGGGTATGAAACTCACTTGAAAGTTTTGGAGATAGCGAGATGGAAAACCGGGCAGAGTTTCGTCTCGGGAAATGGATTTTCCTGGGGATTCTCGGGAATCTCAGGAGTATAATCGACCTTCGGGACTTGAGCCAAAAAGACCAGAGCTTCGGGTTTGAACGGACACGGAAAACGAGGCAAAGTTGAGAGAGAGAGGAGAGAAATGGGCCCTTTCTTTGGAAACCCTCGCATCCTATTTATAGTAAGGCTGGTCTGCCTCGGTACGCAGGGCGTACGCTCGTACGCAGCGCGTACGCGTACGTCATGCATGACCGAAGCCTCGACTGCCTCGGTTCGGATGGGACGGGTTGCTGGGTACGCGGGTCGGATGGGACGTCGGGTCGGATGGGACGTCGGGTTGGATGGGTCGGGGCTTCGGACGGGTTGTTTCCTTCGGATAGCGCGACGTGGACGATCAGAGGCCAATCCTCTCGGTTACGCGGGGCGTACAGGAGTACGCAGCGCGTACCTCGGATGAGGACGCTGACTCCCCTTCGGATAATATCCGAATTTTGATTAAAATAAATAATTAATTTATTTAATAAACTTCAAAAATTCATATCTTCTTCATACGAACTTCGTTTTCGATGGTCTTTATATCCTCGCGTAGGTGAGACTACGCTCTACAACTTTCGTTTAGACTCCGTCGGCAAATTCCGAAATGATTTTTTTATTATTTATTAAAAACCCATCGTGTTTAAGGAATTTCTTTGAAAATTCATAACTTCTTTATCTGATGTCGGTTTTTGCTAGACTTTTTACCGCTGGAATACCATTGTCGAGACCTTCGATTCTCGTTTAGGTCATTCCGGCCAAAAGTTGCTCGATTTCCGATTCGAGTTTTTAGCTGTCAGTTGCTAAGCCGAACTTGGAAAAATCATAACTTCGCTATATGAAGTCGGATTTGGGCGTTCTTTTCACGTACGATCATGGTTCAAAGACATTTAATCATAGAAGGAAATTAAGTGGAACTTATTTATACATTTTATTATGAAAGTAACTTTTATTACTCAGAAGTGGTTACAATACTTGACCCATTTTGGTCCTTACAAAGAGTTGAAATATCGGGTTGTCACAGTAATCCTGGTAGTTCTTCTGGAAAGATATCGGGAAAGTCGCGTACTACCGAGATGCTCTTGATGTCCTTCAGTTCTTGACTTGTATCGACGATGTGCGCTAGGAATGCTCGACAATCCTTCCGCAAGCACTTTCGAGCTTGGATGCACGAAATGATGCGAAGGTTTGCACTAGATTTGTCGCCGTAGATAACTAATGTTTCGTTGTTAGGGAGGTTAAGACGGACTACTTTCTCAAAGCACATGATGTCGGCGCGAAGAAGACTCAACCAATCCATGCCGACTATGACGTCGAAACTTTTAATTTGAACCGGCATGAGATTGATTGGGAAAGAATGGCCGTCTAATGTTAACGTACAGCCCATGTATATGCAATTTGTGTTTTCGGTTTTTCCATTGGCCATCTCTATAGTGAATGAATTTTCTAACTTGCTAGGTTTAGGTTTAAGTAAATGAATAAAGTTTTGACTCACGAAGCTTCTCTCCGCTCCACTATCGAATAATATGCATGCGTATGAATTATCGAGAAGGAACGTACCAGCAACTATAGTTGGGTCAGCTACAGCTTCGTCGTGGCTTATTGCCAAAACTCGTCCCACACCTCCGGTGCCTGCTGCCTTAGGACAATTTCTCTTGTAGTGGCCCACCTCGCCACAACCGTAGCAAGCCTGCCCTACACCCGTACCGGGAACTTGAGTGATCGGCTTTACGGGTTCCTTGCAGAAACGGGTTGTGTGTCCTTTCCTGCTGCAGTTGGCGCACTGCATATCTCGACAAGGTCCATGGTGGTGGTAATTGCATTTGGTGCATTTTGGGAGGTTACCTATATAAGGCTTTGTTGGGTAGGTATTTGTAAGGGCTGTAGCAGGTATAGTGGCAGCATTTACTGACACCAGTTGTTTCTTTGCGGATTCTTGGGAAGACCCACCCTTCCCTTTAATCCACGCTCTCTTCCTGCTATTGTTGTTGTTGTTGCTGTTGTTGTTGTAGTTGTTGTTGTTGTTGTTTCCTTTCTGTGGTGCTGGTGCAGAAGTGGTTAAGTTCTGATGACCTCCGTAGTCGATCAGAGATTGTGCCAGTTCCTTAGCACTTTCAAAGGTGTCAGGTTTAGAAGCTAACACGCTTGATCGCATTTGGGGCGTCAGTCCCCAGATGTACCTTTCTATCTTCTTGCTCTCGGGAGCCATCATATCTGGACAAAGGATTGCCAGTTCGCAGAATCTGTTGGTATAAGTAGCGATGTCGGTACCCACCATTCCGAGAGTCCATAGCTCGTGTTCAAGCTTTTGAATTTCTCCCCGTGGGCAGTATTCTCTCATCATCATGGCCTTCAAGCTCTCCCAGCTTATGGAGTTCGCCACGATTAGGGTAAGTACTTTAACGTGGCCATTCCACCAAGTTAAAGCTTTATCGAGAAGGGTGAAAGTTGCAAATTTGACCTTGCTGTGCTCGGGGCAGGAGCAGATTTCAAAGACTGCCTCCGTCCTTTCAATCCACTGCCTCTGGGCCATCACACCACCAGTACCATAAAACATTCGGGGTTTGGCATTAGTGAAGTCCTTATAGGTGCATTCTCGAGGTGGTCCATGACTCTCGCCATGGTTGGATGGGTGTGTGCCAGATCCCGAGCCATTAGCACTCGAGTTATTGATCTGTGACATGGCAGCTGCCACCGCTGCGGTGACTGCTGCTTGAAACATTACAGCATCGAATTGGGGTGGTGGAGGTGGTGGTGGTATAGGTGCTTCCTCACCATTGGTTCGCCTTGGATTCCTACGCGGAGGCATCCTTCAACTATAGTTTGAAAAGACAAGGATAAGAATTTCATAGAATGGAAAATGTATGTGTCTCATGAACTAAATCGCTATAGTTCAACAACAGATGATAGTATGAGTCTTAAAATAGAAGAATGAAAGTTATTTGTAAGACTGAAGGTATGAAACAAGTATTTGGGTTCACAAAGACCATTCAAGGTTCGAACGAAATACTCAACGTAGTAGTAATAGTGCCACTTATATTAATATAAAAGTTGTTACAACGATCATGACAATTTGACCCCTATAAGGGTCTCCGATTACAAAGTTCGAGAAATTTAAAGACTTTTAGTCGAGGTCCTAAGCTATAACAAAATTTGAGTCCTAGACAAGCACTACTTGCGTCGAAGGTTGCGCTTGGAGCTTGACTCCGTATCTGATTGCTTTGACTCCATTAGACGCCTATCGAAAGCGGCTTGTTGTTCCCTTAGTTCGGCGAGAGCTGCAATCATTTGCGCTTGAAACGCTTCGGTTTGGAATTGGGCGTTGTCTTGCATCTTGTCCAACCTACGGATGTTAGAAGTGTGAACCTGCACTTCCACGTTGATATCCCGGAGTCGACTAGCTTGTACTCCAGACTGATAGGACTGATTGGCTAACTTACCCACCATTACCGGGAGTGCTCGATCAGCCGAACCTCTGCCGCAGACATCATAGAAGTCCCGGCACATGCCGTAGGGAGGGCGTAGGTTTTGCTGTTGGCTCCAATGGTGGAGGTGACTTCCCCAGACGGGAGTCGGTCCTTGAAAGTTCCTTACGAAGACGGGAGGTTGAATGGGTGGTGGATCGATAACTTCCGGCTCTGAGTCGGTACCGGAGTCATCACCCACTTCTATGGGTTCCTCGTCCTCTTCGGGATCATCTTCGATCCATCCTCCGTTGCCTTGGTTGGGAAAGTAGGGGTCGCCAGGGTGGTGAAATCCAGCCATTTGACTGTACGAGAAATAGGGTTATAAGAATTGAGTAAAGTCGGAACATGTAAAACATGTAAGTTAAACTAGTTTAGATAGCAAATACTCCTATAGTATTTAAATTCTTGTGTTTGATTCTTGTAATGGTTTGGTAAGTTTTGACTTGTTGCTTACTACGATCATTCCTCGATATACGTTGGTCCAATCTTGGGCAAATATAGTTGATCACGCTATATTTGTCCAAAATCTGATTACATATATCGAGTCTCAATCATAGTGTCAACTTGTCTAAATACTTGTATAGTTGTATAACATGAAAATAGTTTGCATGTAATTGTACTTAAATGAACTATCAATTTAAGTTGAACGAAATGCTGCTTAAGTGTAAAAAGAAAATTTGTTTTGTCCGAGAGTATTAGTCCCTTAAGCATTTATAGTTTGTATATCTTATGTGGTTCGATATACTTAGTTCACTATAAACATTGCTCTGATACCAATCTGTCACACCCCCAAACCTGAACGGCGGAAACGTTCGGGGGCGGATGACTTCATGTGGTAGCGTAACAAATGAATACATAGTAAAGAAAGCAATACAACCATCATATATATAATTGAAAGTTTACATTTGTCAAAAGTTACATGTTCAAAACTCAATTACAATATGATGTCAAAAATACGTGATTAAACTGGCGCCGCAGCATCCCTTCATCAAAAGCGAAATGAATACCTGAAATTACTGATTTCCTGGGACATACAAGTAATTTTGAAAGAGTAGATCAGCATTTAAGCTGGTGAATTTCATAAGTATTTAAGTGACAATGTTTGAATGAAATGAAATGTTTTATCTTTGTTTGTTTGTGTTTAGAAAATCCTATATTTTCTACTAGTATAAAAGTAACCTTCACTCAGGACCAATGTTTGTTTCCAAAACGTATGTAAATGTAAAATAACCAATGAGTTTGAAAACCTTGTAAATCAATGCATTTTAATACCCCTTGTGAGTTTTATAACCATACTATTGACTCTGAATGCCTATACACAACGTTCTTCAGGCGTTGGAATGTTATGACGTTTGTCACCCCAAACGGTGGACTGCAGCTAACAGTCAGGGCGCGGGTTGTCAAGCCCGTATAGATCTATACACAAACACCATGCTCCCCCTCCAAGGGATTCTGGTATATAATACAGGACTTGAAATGTGTACTCGAACGTACATGAAGTTAGTGTCTCACAAAACCGTGGTATAAAAACAGATCTACTTGTTAAAATGTTACGTTTGTTCTTGTATACGAAAGTAAACTTCTTGAAATATATGTTTCTAGTACATAAGAGTTAGAAATCTGTTCGTAAAACTATACCTATTATAGTTTTCAAAAAGTGTGCCTTGTTTGTTTAGAAATACCTAGAAAAAGAATCACTTGATTATCAAAGCATAGATTTTTGGTGTAGAGTCTAAGATAGTAGAGAATAATATAAGAACAGTTTAGTTTATACATGCATTACAACAACTTTATATTTTAAAGGATAAAATGCTATTGTAACATATGTTATATATATATATATATATATATATATATATATATATATATATATATATATATATATATATATATATATAAAAGTTCCTTAAAGGTTTATAAATCGCATGTGACTTGAATATATAACAGTATATAAAAGAGTTTCTTTATGTAACACACGATAATACTCGTGTGTTTTACTTGTAATCCCCCCCTTGAAAGCATATAAAAGTATTTAGAATAAGTAAAAACGGTTGATTAAGGGGTATGAAACTCACTTGAAAGTTTTGGAGATAGCGAGATGGAAAACCGGGCAGAGTTTCGTCTCGGGAAACGGATTTTCCTCGGGATTCTCGGGAATCTCGGGAGTATAATCGACCTTCGGGACTTCAGCCAAAAAGACCAGAGCTTCGGGTTTGAACGGACACGGAAAACGAGGCAAAGTTGAGAGAGAGAGGAGAGAAATGGGCCCTTTCTTTGGAAACCCTCGCATCCTATTTATAGTAAGGCTGGTCTGCCTCGGTACGTGGGGCGTACGCTCGTTCACAGCGTGTACGCGTACGTCATGCATGACCGAAGCCTCGACTGCCTCGGTTCGGATGGGACGGGTTGCTGGGTACGCGGGTTGGATGGGACGTCGGGTCGGATGGGACGTCGGGTCGGGGCTTCGGACGGGTCGGACGGGTTGTTTCCTTCGGATAGCGCGACGTGGACGATCAGAGGCCAATCCTCTCGGTTACGCGGGACGTACAGGAGTACGCAGCGCGTACCTCGGATGAGGACGCTGACTCCCCTTTGGATAATATCCGAATTTTGATTAAAATAAATAATTAATTTATTTAATAAACTTCAAAAATTCATATCTTCTTCATACGGACTTCGTTTTCGATGGTCTTTATATCCTCGCGTAGGTGAGACTACGCTCTACAACTTTCGTTTAGACTCCGTCGGCAAATTCCGAAATTATTTTTTTATTATTTATTAAAAAACCCATCGTGCTTAAGGAATTTCTTTGAAAATTCATAACTTCTTTATCTGATGTCGGTTTTTGCCAGACTTTTTACCGCTGGAATACCATTGTCGAGACCTTCGATTCTCGTTTAGGTCATTCCGGCCAAAAGTCGCTCGATTTCCGATTCGAGTTTTTAGCTGTCAGTTGCTAAGCCGAACTTGGAAAAATCATAACTTCGCTATATGAAGTCGGATTTGGGCGTTCTTTTCACGTACGATCATGGTTCAAAGACATTTAATCATAGAAGGAAATTAAGTGGAACTTATTTATACATTTTATTATGAAAGTAACTTTTATTACTCAGAAGTGGTTACAATACTTGACCCATTTTGGTCGTTACAAAGAGTTGAAATATCGGGTTGTCACATGATCGGACAGCACTACGACTTGCAGAAGTAGTATTCCTCAGCAGATCTGGAAGATCTCTTCGAAAATCGAACTTCTCGCGGGCAGAGCTTCGACTCGGGAACCGCACTTCTCGGGATCTTCGGGGTCTCGGGACTTGCCTCGGGGCTAGAGTATGATACCGAGGCTTCGGGGTATCTTCTGCACGAAAAACGATGCAAAAGACTAGAGAGAAGAGAAGAAATGAACAAGAAATATGGTTGTCTTCGGATCCCTTATATAGAGGCTGGAGCCTCGGAGTACGCAGCGCGTACTGCTTCCGAAATCGTCACTGCATGCGTCATCCGAAGTGTTGACACTATCGGAGTACGCAATAGCGTACTCACGTACGCGGGGCGTACTCCGGATCATACCGGTGACTCGGCTTCGGATAATGCTTCCGAATTTTGATTTAAATATAAATACAAAATGATTAATAAACTTCGGAAATTCATAACTTCTTTATACGAACTCCGTTTTCGACGTTCTTTATATCCACGGAAAGGTGAGACCACGCTCTACGACTTTCGTTTAGACTCTGTCGGCTAATTTTGACTTTATTTTTATTAATTATTTTTAATAGGCCGCGACAGAAACTTTCGTTATAAATTCATAACTTCTTCGTTTGACGTCCGTTCTTGCCTAACTTTTTATCGTTTCGATACCAACAATGAGATCTTCGATTCTCATTTAGATTGTTTCGGCTAAAAACCGCTCGATCTCAAATCGAGTATTTCAGGCTGCATACCGCTAAGCCGAAACTTCGATAAATCATAACTTCCTCATACGAAGTTAGATTTGGGCGTTCTATATATATTCGGAAACCTCGTTTCGACTAATACAACATTAATCAAAGATATTAAGTTCATTTTACACTTAAATTTTGACGCTTATTTTTATTCTTAATTAATCAAACCACATAATTAAGCAATTAAGCACAAAACACATAATACTCAAATAATACAATCTTATTATTTCAAAACGGGTTACAAAGGTTAACCTAGACCATTACATTGCTAAAAATGGCAAGCCCGGAAGCACATGCGTTACACGTTAGTACAAGTATATTACGGAATAGAGTTAATCTCAAAGGATCTAAAAGCTCAACAATAATATAGTTAGATAGTTAGTTGCGGAAAGTAAAGAAATGTAAATGACAACAGTTGTTATATCAAGAATACACTTAAACTGATTTATAACAAGGAATGCATTCACTCCGAGTTAGTAAGCGAGATCAAGTTTAGTGATTAAGTCTAGAAGACTTGCTTCGAAGAGAGGTTATGTTCCAGTAGCAGTTTGAGTGTGAAGAGTAATAAGATAGAGAAATGAAGAAGATAAGAGAGATGATTGAAGGAGAAATCTTGTGTATTAAGAAGTTAAGAAGCGTAGCAAGAAGTAGTTTTGATACAAGATAATGAGTCTCTATTTATAGAGATTCAGAAACAAACTACTCTATAAGCAGCTGTGCAAGGCATGTTGGATAATAGAGTACATTACATAGGATAAGTAAAGGAAATAACAAAGACTACGGATGCTGAAGACTTGATGACTCCGGATGCTGAGATGATTGCTGATGGAGAATGGTTGTTGTTTGTAGAAATGACTTCGGATGTTGGATTGGTTGCGGGAGCTGAACCGTTGCGGTAGTAAAGAGACGGTTGCAGTAGTTGAGTTCAAGAGGGTCACTTTTATGATTCAACAAAATTACAATTGACATTTTGATGATTAAATAAAGGTGTTTTATTTATAAGTAATGTTACTGTCTTGTGTCAATTATTTACTATTCTTTCACTTCGCATGTTTTGACTTCCTAAATAAATAGATTATTTAAACTATCCACAGTCGATCATACGTTGGAAGTAAGTATGAAAGAAGACTGTCATGAATTGGCTTGTAGGTTGTCTAACTATTTAGATATAGCAAAAGTTTGTTGCAACGTTCATGAGTGGTTATGAAATATGATTTGAGTATGGGATTAAACCCACGCTCACATGAATCACTTCATGGAATTTAATCACGAGTGATTGTGAGACGATAATATTATATAATCTGTAAACCTAGATATATGAGTTGTTGTTTACGAGTTGGTTGTGCATTGATAATGCGTAAGCACATCAGTAAATTGATGATAATGCGTAAACGCATCAGTAACTTGATGTTATTAAATCGTGGTGTCCTAGGTGGCGACAATGCCAAAGCAACATAACTGGATGAATAATAGAGAAAGAGGCTCTTATGGTTTATTGATATATTATATGAATAATATATTAAAAGAGAAATCATATTATTTAATTAAAATTGGTCAAGAATTAATTTAGAATTAATTTTATGGTCAAAAGAGGTTAATTAAATTAAGGGGACTGATATTGTAATTATTGGATAATTGGAAAATGGGCTGAGGATCCCTAAAGATAGGGGTGGATGAAATATTATGGATAGCCCATAAGAATTTGTCCAAGGCTAGGGTTCTAGAATGTTCCTATGGGCTGCTTAGGGCATAAGCAACCAGATTAGAGATTTGAGTAAAACCCTATTCCCTCAACTATATAAAGACCCCTTGGCTTCAAATTTTTGGCTACCACAACCCTAGAAGGATTCCTAGAGCCGAAAATAGCCTCTCCGCTCTCTCTCTAATATTCTCCAATTGTCTTGGTGTTTGTGATCTATTAGAGGCATCACATTTGAGGTGCCAGGTTCTCAAAAGCTCAAGGTTATCAAGCAACAATCAAAGGTAACATTCTAACTTGTTTATTAGATGTTGATTTCGAATTTTGTATGCTAGTATTAGGGTTTGTAAGCTTTGGATGATTATTGCTTGTACAACTAGAAAAACCTAGATCCAAAGCTTTAGGGTTTGCATGTGCACCATAGGTTATGCGCAAAACATCAATCCTATGGTGCACATGCAAACCCTAAACCTTTGGATCTTGGTTTTTTTAGTTGTACATGCAATAATCATCCAAAGCTTACAAATTACTAATACTAACATACACAATTCGAAATCAACATCTAATAAAAAGTTAGAATGTTACCTTTGATTGTATCTTGATAACCTTGAGCTTTTGAGAACCTAGCACCTCAAATGTGATGCCTCTAATAGATCACAAACACCAAAGCAATTGGCGAATCTTAGAGAGAGAGAGAGAGAGGGAGGAGGAAGAGGCTATTTTCGGCTCTTAGGAATCCTTCTACGGTTGTGGTAGCCGAAATTTAGATGCCTAGGGGTTCTATATAGAGGTGAGGGATTAGGGTTTCAGTCAAATACTAATCTGGTTGCTTAAGCCCTAAGCAGCCCATAGGAACATTCCAGAACCCTAGCCTTGGACGAATTCTTATGGGCTATCCATAAGATTTTGTACACCCCTATCTTTAGGGATCCTCAGCCCATTTTGCAACTATCTCATAATTACAACTTCAGTCCCCTTAATTCAATTAACCTCTTTTGACCATAAAATTAATTCTAAATTGATTTTTGACCAATGTTAATTAAATAATATGATTTCACTTTTCATATATTATTCATATAATATATCATAAATCATAATAACCTCTTTCTCCATTATTCATCCAGTAAAGTTGCTTTGGTGAAGGCAACCCAAAAGGACCATGCTACAACCCGGTCAAGTATACACCAAATATAGTTATGGTCTTAGACACCTAATACAACAGTCTCCCACTTGGATAAGTCTAATAACTATGAATGCAAGTACGACTTCAAAATACGATTAGCAATCGTAGTTCTCAAAAGCCGTTGTCAAACTCTGACACGTCCTTTAGATAAGGGATCGTATAGTCCTCCGTTCTCAAGATATCATGTGGAAAATTACATGGAACATAGTCATACTTATTGTCCAACAGTTTGTTTCTCAATCTCTGATTTGTCTGACATAGAAGTTGACATTCAACTTCAGCAAGCGGTCCACGAATCTTTGCATTTTCCGCAAGTGGGCCGTGATGGACTCTCCATCCTTCATTTTGTTAGTGATCATCACAACGATCATCTCGTACCTTTCCTGCCTAGCACTTTGATGGTACCATTCCATCAAATCTTGGTGCATCTCATATGGATAGTAGTCCTCGTAGGACTTTTAGAGTTCAGCAGTCATTGTTGTGAGCATGATGTAATGAAACTTCGTAGAATCTCGCTCATGAGTTTTGATGCGACCTTGCTACTCTTCTGTTCGCTAAATCCCCTCGAATGTTCAGCTGTCACTGCAAGATCACAAAGAACAAGGGTCGTCAGCCACTTTCTGGGAGGAACTCCCGGAAGAACGCTCCGACGGTCAAGTTAGAGGGTGTTTTAAGGGTTTGTGTGTATTCTCTCCCAAGAGTTGAGAGAGCTTACCTTGTAGGTCTGAGAGCGTGCCCTTTTATACCTAGCTCCCTTTCCTGATCCGTACCAGACAAGATTGCTTTTTGGGGAGACAGGATCAGAGGCGCTGATTGGAGAGTCATGCGCCTTTAACTGTCAGGGTGCTCTTATTGGCTCTGACGATAATGGGGCGCTCCTCCTGCCTGTCTCCTGGCCGTTTCTTTTGTCTTGGAGCTGGGAGCGTCTCTAGGCAGGCGCGAGCCTTTCGCCTGTGCGTTCTGCTCCAGAGGGCACCAGCGGACACTAAGCCTGCTGGGCCAAGTTAGCGTGCGCGAGCCTTTCGTTTGTGCTTTCCACTCCCGGGCGTGCCAGCGGACGCTAAGCCTGCTGGGCTGAGCCCGGTTGACGTGTCCGGCTCGTGCTCCTGCCGTGCTGCCCTAGGCACGTCATCAAGTCCCCCGGTCATGTAGTTGTAGCATTGCAGCGCTAGCTACGACGTTCTAGACTTAGATAGCTTACGCGTGTTGGTTTTTCTTTGGTTGTCGTTCCACCTTTAATGGCAACGTGACTGCGCATGATGCCTGGTAACTACGTCATCGTGTCAGGCATTTAAATGTCCCGCCTCTCCCTCTTCTTTATAAGGGCTTTTGAACAGTTTATCCTTATCTTTTCCTTCTTCCTCATTCGTCTTCTTACTTCTTGTATCCTCATGGCAGATCTTTCCGACATCCTCCCCTCCGCCGCTGAGTACCGCCGATTGGAGGCCACTTATGGCTTGTCTTCTCTAGAGGGTGTGGAGTTTCCTGCACATGGTTCTAGCATCTCATCCCCTCCCCCCGGGAAGATTGGGGTTTTCTTGAAAACCCTAGATGTTGGGATCTGCTTCCCTTTGACTGATTATCAAGAGGAAGTCCTTCAGAAAGATGGTTGCAGTCTTCAGATGTTGACTCCTAATGCAGTTAACAAAGTGGTTGCATTTGAAATGATTTGTAGAGCCAAAGGGTATCCGTCAGACTACTTCCTCTTCAAGTTTTTCTTCTGATTCTGTGTTACCGGCGACAAATACACCTTCTCGGTCTGGCGAGGGGGGCACGTCCTGGTTACCGACGGGCGCACCCTAAAAAATTGGCAGGAAAAATGGTTGTGGGTGAATTAGGGGTTGGTTGGGAGTGGTCGTTACCGTGCCAATGCTTTCCCTGATACCATTCCCAAGCTATTTCCTCACAATCAGGGTGTCACCGACTACTTGAAGAGTGTGCAAGTATCTGCTGAAGATTATTCCAAGGCGCTTCTTTCTGGGGTAGGGATGAGCCCCTCTTGGAGGCGGCGAGGCAAGATGGCGGTGTTCTTCTCCGTCGTTGATGGTGAGTGTTGTATCCTTCTTTTCCTTTTCGTCCCCCTATTACTCCTGTGTTATTTATTTTTCCTTCCTGCTTTTCCTAGGTGTTGAGTCTTCTCTGTCCATGGATGAGGTGCTACGCAAGCGTTATCAGGGCAAGTTGGAGTTTCGGGAGGTGGATCTGGTCGATCGGCTTCCTCAGCCTTGCCGGATGGACCAACTTGCTCTGACCATTGCTCCTCCTGTTCCTCCAACGGGCTCATCGGCGTCCGGGGAGCATCCGCTGCATGCTCGCCCCATTTCTGTTGTCATGCCCTTGGGTGGCGTCCCTTCTTCTTCCATGGAGGATAGTGAGCACAGCAAGGAGGGAATCATCGTTGACGTCCGGCGGATGCAGGCAAAACGAAAAGCTTTACAAGCCATGGGCGAGCCAGTTACTGGTGCGCCTACTGCCACCAAGAGAATCCATACCAGGCGTAGCTTTTCTCGCTTGCTGAGTTCCATGAGTTCCACACCGACTGGTGTGGTAGTGATCCCTGATGACGACACGCAACAGTCCGAAGGGATCAACAGGGCGACTGAACAGCCCATTATTTCAGATTTCTCTTCTATTCCTTCCCCTAGTGTTGCATTTGTTCCTTCAAAGCTTTCCCCGGCAAAGGGTTTTGGTGTGTCCTGACAGGCTGTAATCTCTAAGGATGGCGGTTCTGGAGATGGTGCTTCTGATTCTGTTGTTTTTGTTCCATCCTAGGATCTTCGTAACGACTCTTGACTTTCTGTGCGTGCGAATGCTTTGGAATTTTCGCGCCATGCCTTTCCTCCTACTGCGGTTGGAGATATGGAGGTAATGGGTAACTCCGCCCTTTCTCACAATATGGCCTACGCTGCCGCGCAGGCCATGTTTTATCTTGTTGTAGGTTCTCGGCACGTCCATGCCTTCGGCGAGATGGAGACTGCGCATGCCGCCTGTGAATCATGTGTGGCAAGTCTGGAGCGTCGTCTGACTGAGCTTGGTGATGATCTTTGCTCATCTGAGAAGAAGTACGAATTGCTGGTGTCTGAGAAGAACGTCCTTGATGAAGCTAGAACTGTGTTTGAGGCCAAGGTTGATTCCCTCACGCAAATGAACGAGGGTTTGATGATTTAGGTAGAGAGTCTTGAACATGATGCCGCTGATCGTGACAAGCTTGTGTCATTGCTACAGTCAGATATGGACGCTTCTCATCGAGACTTAGATTGGTTGGTGCATGTTGGCGTGGTTCGCATTGTTGACAAGTTGATCAAGCATCCCGATTTTACTAATGCCATAAGCCTCATTCATCATGCTGCGTTTGTGGCTGGGGTTGAGTCTCTTTAGAAGACTTCTGCTGGTGGTGGAGGTGGGGAGGGGGTTGCTGGTGTTTCTTTGGCTGGTCCGTCTGTTAGTGTAAACGATGCTCTTTTGTCTTTTTCCAGTATGGACCATGCATCTCTGTTGGGTTTGGGGGAGTTGGGTATTAAGGATCTTCGGGAGTTATGTTCTTTTGGTGGTTCTGAAGGTACTCCAGAAAGTATGGTGGGTCAGGAAATTGTGCCGGTAATTGAGGTTGATGTGGAGGGTGATGGTAAGGATGGTGGAGTTGTCGATGAAGGTGATCACGGTGTTGAGACAATTTTTGGTGATGGTAATGTTGGTGAGGTGGTTGTGGGTGGTAGGGGGACGTTGGGGAGGTTGCCCTGGAATCGTGTGCTACCCCTCCCGGGGTGTGAAGATTTCTCTGCTTAGTTGGTTTAGCTTTTGACTTGTGTAATGTTCGAACTTTTTAAAACAATCTTTTATTTTCCTGGATATGTATTTTGTGTGCTCTAAGCATTATATGTTCTTTGCTCACTTTGCTTATCGCTTTGCATGCTTGTTTATTATGCATTGTATGGGAGGTATAGCGCCCTGATGCATTAAAATATTTTCGTTTTGCTCCGGCTATCGTTGACACACTAAGTGTCGGTATTAGGCGCTCTTAGCGACCAATAATCGAGTTTTGCACGTGAACATTCAATCTTTATAAATTAATACACTAAGTATCAAAGACCAGCAATTGCATTATCATTCTACATTAACCGCGGATTTTTAAATACACTAAGTATTAAACTCATGCCACTAAGCATGGACATGTGTACTCTAAGTACTTGGGATGTTCTGCACTAAGCAGCATGTCGATCAGCTGGGATTGTGTCTCTTCCCTCTTTCTTGCTTAAAACAAATACTTCTTCAAGTTTCTGGCATTCCATGTTCTTGGAATCTACCTGCATTCCATCGTTTCTAACACATATGCGCCATTCCTGTTTGCTTCTGTGACTCTATAAGGGCCTTCCCATGTTGGGCCCAACTTGCCCTGGGGTTGGGCTCAACTTGCCTCATTTTTCCTCAAAACGTATTCACCAACTCTGAACGCCTTTTCTTTTACCCTTTGATTGTAATATCTTTCTTTCGCATGCTTGTAAATAGCTTGGCGCATTTCAGACCTCTCACGCTTTTCCTCTAGGATATCCAAGTTTATCCTTAGGTCTTGTGCATTGCTTTCCTCATCCTTAATGGTCACCCTCAGTGTGTTCATTGCCACTTCCATGGGAAGCATGGCCTCTGTTCTATATGTTAGGCTGAAAGGGGTTTCATTTGTGCTCATTCGTCGTGTAGTTCTATAAGACCACAGCACGTCGGTATCTCCTCCGCCCAATTACCTTTTTCTTTGCCTAGCCTCTTCATGATTCCATTCATGAGGGTTCGATTGGATACCTCCGTCTTCCCGTTCTCTTGCAGGTGTTCTACTGATGTAAAACGTTAGCTTATCCCTTTGGTGGTGCACCACTCTCTGAATGGGTTCTCAGCAAACTGTAGGCCGTTATCGCTGATGAGAACTTTGGGTGTCCCAAATCTTGTCATGATGTTCTTCCATACAAATTTTATCATGTGTCTTCCCGATATGCACGCCAATGGCTTCGCTTCGATCCATTTTGTGAAGTAGTCCACGGCCACCACCATATACTTTAGCCTTCCTGGGGCTTCTGGGAATGGACCCACTATATCGATGCCCCATTGGTAAAAAGGCCACGGGCTGGATATGTTATGTAGTGGCGTCGGGGGGTTTGCTTGAACTGGAGCATAAGACTGACACTCCCCACATTTCCTGGTCATTTCTATCGCATCGTGTTGTATCGTTGGCCAGTATACTCCCATTCGCAACACCTTATCCGTTAAGGCCAGTGCCCCCTCGTGTGCACCTACCTGGCCTGAGTGTGTTTCCTGTAGCGTTTCTATCCCCTTGGTTTGGTCCACACACTTCAACAATGGGGTCGTGAACCCTTTCTTGTATAATTCCATGTTAACCATTGCATATGAATGCGCTTTTATACGTATCTTCCTCGCTTCGCCATGATCGTCTGGCAATACCCTTCTCTGTAGGTATTCCCTGAACGGTGTCATCCACATAGGTCCGGCTGGGGTTAGGGCGTTCACTTGTTGCTCGTCTATACTTCTGTCGTGGAGTACTTCTACTAGGACCTTCTTTGACAAATGATCGAAGCACGTAGATGCCAATTTACTCAAAGCATCTGCTCTCTTGTTTTCACTCCTAGGTATCTGCTTGATTGTAAACTGCCCGAATGATCCTACTAATTGTTTCACCATCTTCACATATTTTCCCATCCTCTGATCTCTCACTTTGAAACTCCCATTAACCTGGTTTTCTGCTAGCCTCGAGTCGGTTAGGGCCGTTACAGCTTTCGCGCCCATCTGCTTGGCTAGACGTAATTCTGCGAGCAGCGCTTCATATTCTGCTTCGTTGTTTGACGTGTGGAAATTGAAACGGATGGCGTAGGTTACCTCTTCTCCTTCTGGGCTGGTTAGGATTAGCCCCGCCCCTGAGCCTTCCCTGCTGGACGCCCCATCTGTATACAAGGTCCATGAATTGTTGTCAACTGGGGCCCCTTCAACTGCCCACACTTTCTCTTTAGTCGGGTCCCCTCCGTCCGGAATTTCTAGTAAGAAATCGGCTAGCGCTTGTCCCTTGATACTTGTTCTTGGGCGATAGTTTAGGTCGTGCTCTCCTAGTTCAATCGCCCACTTCGCCAGCCGGCCTGACATCACCGACTTAAGCAGTATCTGTTTGATGGGATAACTCGTGAGCACCTCTATCTGGTGTGCCTGAAAGTATCGCCTTAATCGTCGAGCAGCATAAATGAGCACCAGGACCAGCCTCTCCAGCATGGGATAGTTGAGTTCTGGTCCTTGCAAAGCTCTGCTAACAAAGTATACCGGTCTCTGCTCCCCTTCCCTTTCTACAATCAAGACTAAAGATATTGCTTCACCTGATGTCGAGAGGTATACTTGTAGCGTTTCTCCAGGGACGGGGCTGGCCAGCGTGGGTAATTCATGTAGCGCTTCCTTGATTCTCTGGAGCGCTTTTTCTGCTTCATTCGTCCACTATAAGTTGCTCTTCTCAATGCAACCCTTCAACGCGTGGAATAGCGGCATGGCCTTGTCAGCGGATTTCGAAATGAACCTGCTTAGAGCTGTGAGTTTCCCATTCAGACCCTGTGCATCCCTGAGGGAGTTTGGTGTTGGTGTCTCAATGAGTTCATCGACTTTGGACGGGCTGGGCTGGATACCTTTCCTGGTGATGTAGTACCCCAGGAATTGCCCTTCCTCCACCCTAAACGTACATTTGGCTAGGTTCAATTTCATCTTCATCGTCTCTAGGGTTTGGAAGGTTTCTTCAATATCCTGCAGCATCTTGTCTTCATGTGGGCTCTTGATCACCATGTCTTCCACATATACCTCGATGTTTCTCCCGATCTGTTTAGCAAATATCGAGTCGACCAGGCGCTGATATGTGGCCCCTGCATTCTTTAGGCCGAAAGGCATCTTGGTGTAGCAGAAGGTGCCATGATCCGTGTAGAAGGTTATTTTCTCCTCATCTTCGTTGCTCATCAAGATCTGGTGATAGCCTTTGTATGCATCCAGAAAACACTTTAATTTGAACCCTTGTAATGACTCCACTTTCTGGTCAATCTCCGGGAGAGGATAACAATCTTTAGGGCATGCCTTATTTAAGTCGGAAAATTCGATGCACATACGCCACGACCCGTCTTACTTACGGACCATAACTGGGTTCGCGGTCCACGTTGGGAATATTGCCTCCCGCACTATCCCAGCTTTTGCCAGTTTGGCCACTTCTGTATTAATTTCCCTATTACGGTCCCCTCCCTGGACTCTCCTTTTTTGCTTAACTTCCTTTGCGCCTGGTTTAATTACAAGCTTATGCTCGATGACCTTCCTTTCTACCCCTACCATGTCTGTAGGGGTCCATGCGAACACATGTTTGTATCGTTTAAGTAAATCGACCAGCGCCTTTCTTGTGCGGCTTGGGAGATCATATCCAACGCTGACTGGCTGATCGGGGTCTCTTTCATTGATTACTTCCTTGCCTTTACCGGGGTTGCGCTTGGGTCTCTTGGTCTCTTTGGTTATCTCTCCCGGCTTCATGACTGTATAGCATTGCAATTCTTTGGCTGGAGTGGCTAACACTGTCGCTGCGCCCATTGGGGTGTCAGATTTCATGATCCCATGCATAGTTGATGGCACTGCCCCCAGCTTCAAGAGGGTTGTTCTTCCCAGAATGATATTGTGTTCCGCCAAGTGCCGAATGACCACGAAGTCTATCAGGGCGGTTTTCTTTCGTTGTTTGTCGTGGCTAGTAATGGTCGGAGGGAGGTGAATTGTACCCAGCGGCCATAGGCTATGACCTATGAATCCTACTAGCCTCCCAGTCGTGGGTCGCAAGTTATCCTTCCATCGGTCTGGGAGGAGATGGAAGCAATGCTCATAGATGATGTCCACCGAACTCCCGGTGTTGACATAGACCCTATGTATGGTTACGTCCCTAATGGAGGCTTGTATCACCAGTGGGTTGTCGCCCCTCCATCCTTCCAGTCGGGGGTCTTGCATGGAGAACGAGAGTGTGCGTGGTGGAGGTTTGGCGGTCTCCTCCCCCCCCCCCTGTTGTTCTTCCCTGCTTCTCTTACTTTGTATCATGAATATTTCCTTGGGTTGGGTGCCCTCACGAGGTGTACCTTTGGCGTTTTCAGCGTCAAACTTGGCGTGCAGGCTTCGCGTTACTTCCACCAGATCTCCTTTGAGTTGTTTCTCTTCCATCTCTTTCTTTAATACCGAGCAGTTAGTCGTATCATGTGTCTTACTCTTGTGATACTCACAGTACCGGTTCTTGGGCGACTTGGTCGGCTGTTGTTTCTAGGACACTATGTACACCTCTGGGCGGCGACTGCGTCTGTCGTCCTTGGCAAATGGACAAAAGCGCGTCGGTGGCCTTCTTTCCTGGCCATAGTGCCTATTTCCCCCCCCCCCCCCCCCCCCCCCCGAAATTCCATGTGACCCGGATTGTGATGCCTGGTCGCCATGGCATTCAAGTAGGCCTGCTTGGCTACCTCACCGTCTTCCTGCCGTAGATACCGCTCTACTCTTTCCTTCAACTTGGCCCGTGTTAGGGGCTTCTTTCCCATGAGCTTTTACGACAAAGGGCCTGGTAAAAGTCCCCATGTAAAGGCGCCGGCTATGAGCCCTTCATCGTATCCCGGTACATCCAACGTAGCATTTATGAACCTTGTGAAATATTCTCGAACAGTTTCCCCCTCTTTCTGTTTACAGCCTATGATTGAATAAGAATCTCCCTTGTACTTACGTAGCTGCATGAAATTGGTAAGGAAGAGGTACTTAAGCTGAGAAAAGTTTGAAATGCTGCCTGGTGGCAACGTCTTGAACCACGTGTCGGCGTTGCCATCAAGGGTCGTTGGGAAGTATGTGCACCAGAACTTCTCGTTAAGTTTCAACGACGTCATCGTCCATTCGTATGTGTCGATGTGGCTATCTGGGTCGGTGGTCCCATTGTACGTTTTGAGTGTCGGGAGATTTGCTGTGTTCGGTATTTCGTAATCCAACAGCTCTTTGACAAACGGAGACGTCACACTACGGGAAAGGCCATCTTGGCCTAGAACAGTCGACGTTCCTTGATGGTATTGATGATTCATGCCATGCAATAGTGGTGTGAGGTAGCCCGGACTTGGTCCGTAGAAGGGGTACGGTTGGAATGGGAGTTAGAGGGGATAACTAGTGGAGAAACAGTGCATGGGGGTTGCAGGGCTAACCGTTATCGGCTGTTGCAGTCTGTTGTTGGCAGGGATAGACGGTCCAGTCCATGCGCCGGCCATTGGGTAGATGGGTGATGGGTGGTTTATCATGGTTTGCGCCAGCGGTGGCAACAAGGTCGTTGAACTCTGTCCACCCGTCATCTGAAAAGATGACGGTGTTGCAAACGATGGTGAAATTTTGAAAACGTGACTCGACGGGAGCTTCGTTGAGTGAGCTAGTTATGTATGTTGCAGCAACGGTGAAAAGAACGGTGGCGTATGAAGTTGTGTAGACGGGAGTGGCTCCACCGGAGTCGCTCCTTGTTGAGGAAACGGCAGTTGTGGATCCCTTCCGGCGACCGCTGTGGAACTTCCTTCGCCCAAAACGGCCCTGTTGACCGTTGTAGACAACGGTGTTTCGTCCAACGCCGTCATGGGACGAATGGGAATGAACGGTCGTCCCTCACTGCCGTTGGACGCCATTGATGTTTACTTATGTGCTTTTTGTTTGTGTTCTTCGTCTCACAAACGGATGGCGCCAAATGATGCGACCTTGCTACTCTTCTGTTCGCTAAATCCCCTCGAATGTTCAGCTGTCACTACAAAATCGCAAAGAACAAGGGCGTCAGCCGCGTTCCGGGAGGAACTCCCGGAAGAACGCTCCGACGGTCAAGTTAGAGGGTGTTTTAAGGGTTTGTGTGTATTCTCTCCCAAGAGTCGAGAGAGCTTACCTCGTAGGTCTGAGAGCGTGCCCTTTTATACCTAGCTCCTTTGCCTGATCCGTACCAGACAAGATCGCTTTTTAGGGAGACGGGATCAGAGGCGCTGATTGGAGAGTCGTGCGCCTTTAACCGTCAGGGCGCTCTTATTGGCTCTGACGGTAATGGGGCGGTCCTCCTACCTGTCTCCTGACCACTTCTTTTTTCTTGGAGCTGGGAGCGTCTCTAGGTGGGCGCGATCCTTTCGCCTGTGCGTTCTGCTCCATAGGGCACCAGCGGACACTAAGCCTGCTAGGCCGGGTTGGCGTGCGCGAGCCTTTCATTTGTGCTTTCCACTCCCGGGCGTGACAGCGGACGCTCAGCCTGCTGGGCTGAGCCCGGTTGACGTGTCCGGCTCGTGCTCCTTCCGTGTTGCCCTAGGCACGTCATCAAGTTTCATACGCAAAAATTTCCTCGGGAGTAGCAGTGGTGTGGTTAATCTCCTTCAGCTCCTTTTCAAGAACATACTCTTTGTCCTCGTAGCGGGTAACCATGCGGATGTTGGGGATCCAATTGTTAAAAATGGACCCATCAAATATCACCCTTTCACACAAGTTCATGAGTGAGAATGAGCCAGAAGGGGTTAAGCCAGAAGCGTTGTTTTGAGTATACATCTGAAAAAAGAAAAGAGACAAGGTTTAGATTAGATAGGAATCCTCAATTTAACACATAAATGAGAAATTAGGGCTAGGACCCAACACAATTATTTACAATTCAGAAAAGGGATGTCGTAATCTAATTGCAAATAATTTGAAGGTAGGTAAATGACGATTTACCTAGGCCTGACAATGGAGCGGGTTTTGACCCTGATCCGATCCAAACCCTTAACAATAATATGGGTTTGGAGCATAGTTTTTGATCCGTTTACCCGTTAACGACCCGTACCCGCTAACCCTTTTATTAAAAGGGTCGGGTATGGATCATCACCGATCCGCTCCGTTTAAAACCCGCCCCATATAAATTTTGGAAATATAAATTTATATTTTATATTGCCTAAAGTTTACATTAAATTCCAATCAGAAGTCCAAAGAGAAAAGGCCAAAGACTAAATTGTTTTTACATAGAACTCGATGACTCAACTTCTAGACTTCCAGTCTTCTCCCAAGAGTCATGATTTCATTTCATTCATATTTCATCATGTAATCACCAATTTAATTTATAAATCAATAAAGTCATTTATCAACCTGAATAAAGTTTGTAATTACTATTCTCTATCAATGCAATCGACGATCAAAAACCAATTGGAAGTAACTATTTAATGATTTTAATTCCAATAGAAAGTCCTCGAGTACATAATGTGTTTTTTAAATCAAAACTTAGTTTTATTTAATAAATGTGATTTTATGATTTAAGTAAAATGTGTTTGATTATTCAAAAAACTTACGGGTTACGGGGCGGGTTTGGATATCTGCTGATTCGGTGGATAAGGGTATGGGTTTGATTATTTAAAACCCTACGGGTTACGGAGCGGGTTTGGATCGGATTTTGAAATTTGTTAAAATGGTTTGGATCAAGGTCGATTCGCTCCAAACCCGCCCCATTGCCAGGTCTAGATTTACCAATTTCCCCTACGAAAAACAAAAAAGAAAATTAAGTTTTAAATGAGTTGAAATTCCTAGATTCTTTTGAGATTCATTGAACTTTTCAATGGCATGTTTAAATATCGATATGCCCTTCAAGTTTGTGACTGGGATACCGAGGATCACAAATAAGGTGTGAATAACCATGCAAATATACTTGGTACTCTCAATGTCATTTACCACCTAATCAATGTGTCTCCTAACCACACATGCTCCATTGATCTATGATAAACATCGATCTGCCCTTTGCCACCATTGCTAGTCCCAAATTAGTGTGTCGGTTATCCACGCACGCTCCACTAACGACTTGGCAGGGTGCAAAGTGTAATTTCATGGAATAGCATCATTTTCACATTTTTCCTAAAGTAACTAAGATTGGGAATTTATAGAAAACATTAAGTTACTTTATAGATCATTATACTTATTAATGAGAAATTAGTTGCCCAATCCTACCCATCCGGCTAACGACCCTCCACCAATCAAGGAAGCGATGGGTGAGAGTGGACACCCATTAAACCACCATTATATAGGCAGTAACCTTATACCCCCCCTTATAGATCGGCTTCGTGAATGAGGCCTACAAAAGAATGCAATTCTAGAACCATCCAAGGGTAGATGGTTTTGGAGGCTCTTCCAGGGTTTCTAGAAGCCTCCTGGATGTAGATAATGAAAGGATTTGAATCATGCAAGTTACCTAAACTATAAATAGGACCCCAAGACCAAAAAATTTCATTCATTCCTTCTCCTATAGGCTTATGAACGAAAATTATGTCTCTTTCCTCTCTCTCCTCTTCATTCTAAGGGTTTCTAGGATTTTGGGTGTGAGCCATTAGAGGCATCATACTTTTGATGCTTGCTTTCTAAAGACACAAGGAAAGGACCAAAGATTTTTTTTCTATAATAAATCTAAAGCTATGTAAATCCTAATTCAACAATTTTGATTTTCATAGAGTTCCTTTAGGGTTATTGAAGTTCATAGTATGTTGCCATCAATTAGAGAAATAATATTTCCTTTAAAGGTTGCATGTAAACTTAAGATTTAAGATTTTCTGCTTTACAAGTTTTTGATAACCTATAAAACCCATCAGAGCCACCCTATACGCCTCCCATGCTAACCAAAACCTCACATACCTAATTCAACCAAGACTGTAACGAACCAAAAATCAAGGGTAAAAATTTCGTTTTTAATATAGCTAAAACATTGATATCATTTATTTCAAACATTTCAAATCATCATTAAGTAAAACATTTATCAGAGTTCATCCCCAAATCATTCATTGCAGAAATCATAGGTGTGTGCACTGTGATCAATCCAAGCCCTTCTTTTCCAAATTGATGGTACCCGAAGCCAAAACTGTAAATTGTAAGCACAAATCTTAGTGAGTTCCCCAGAGCATACCCCATACAATCCACATAACCACGTAATCCATATTAGCTATAAAAGCTACATAAACCATATCAATTACATGAGTCATGTATACAAACATATGGGATGCCATGGAAATCCTCCATGGTCTTATATCGGGTGCTACTGGAACCCTCACGTGGTCTTAGCCCACTGACATGGGAACCCCCACATGGTCTTAACTGCCATGGGAAGCCCCACATGGTCTCAATCCACTGCCACGGTAACCCCCTGGGGTCTTCCATACAAATATCATATACACATAACACAAAATCAATTAACAGTACACATATACAACCCAATAAGCCATACATGCAAACATATAAAGGTGCCATGGAAACCCTCCATGGTCTTACAGCGGATTCCATGGGAACCCCCACATGGTCTTAGATCACTGTCATGGGAACCCCCACATGGTCTTAGCCTGGAATGCCATAGAAACCCCCACATGGCCTCATATACAACTGCCTCGGGAACCCCACGGGGTCTTCCATGCAAGTATCAAAAAGACAACTAGCATACCAAATACCACACAATCAACTAGCATACCACATATAACTAATTGCCATGGGAACCCACGCATGGTCTTCACATAAATACATAATGTATCGATATCACATTCACAATAATCATCATAACTAAATAAATGGGTCGGCCTTGGTACCTTAGACCCATTGGTAAGGTGAGGAGACTCACCTGGCACTGTTGAAGTCCAGCGGACAAAACTCTAGCTGCTGGTTGACAGGTTCCCAAACTGTCAATCATCAAAATGACACCCAATTAATAATTGGGTTCCAATACATAACCATAAATCTACACTTGGGGTAAATGGACCATTTTACCCGTAACCTAGCTTGGTTCAAAACCAAGGCCCAAACTCACACTCTGAAGGCCCAAAAGCCCAATAATCAACCAAGGCCCAACATATGGCCCAATTTTCCAAATTGGGCCCAAGCCTCTAAATGGGCTTATCTTAAGGCCCAACCATTTATTCCAGTACAAACAATTGGAATTCTGATGGCCCAATAGCTAATAATCATCAAGGCCCAATTATGGCCCACTTATGGTCTAATTTTCCAAATTGGGCCCAAGCCTCTCTAATGGGTCTTATCCTAAATCCCAATAATTTCCTTAGTCCATAATGTTCCTAATTGGCCCACAAAGGCCTACAGTAGCTTAGTCCAATAAATGGCCCAATAAGAACCCAAACCCAATTAGGTTTTTTCACATAAAATGACGATTAGGGTTAAATGTTTCTTACTTAACCCATTAAGGACTTAATCCATTAAGTTCATCACTCTACTAGATAAATCATATGGTGTGGTCGGGATTAATTCATAATCCCAAATCCAATGGTCCAAACCCGGGTCCCGATGAATCCAAATACACATTTCCAAATTAGGGTTTTCCAAACCCTAATAGGGTTTCCAACCCAGCACAATCCAATTAGGCCCAAAAGCAAAGTGGTTAGGCCTATTAGGGTTTCATTAGGACAATTAGGAGTTTCCTAAGTCAGGAACCACCCACTACCACCTCGGGTAGTGGTGGTCAATGGCGGATCACGGTGGTGGTTATGGTTCTAATCCATTCTTATCCAAACGTCCCGAACGAAATCTAAACACAAACAAAGCACACCGCCACCCAACACGGCGGCTGGTGGTGGCAGGAGGCGGGAGCCACCACCTTACGGTGATGGTTTTGAGTTTTTCTTTTCATTATTCCGACACGATTACAATTGACAACACAAATCCCAATAACACACACTCAGTAGCATAAGCACACACACAACCGCCGTAGTGGTGGCCGGCGGTGGCACATGGTGGCAGCCACCACCTCATGGTGGTGGTGATGGCTTTTCTGTGAACTCCGGCCAAACAAACAACCACATTCATGTTTCTGTTTGCAACACGAATCTAGCCACCCACCTAGTGGCATACGACGGCAGTGGATACACAAGAAAGCGGGCAGTAGCGGCGGTCAACGATAATGGTTTGTCATCGTCGGCGGCCACCATGGCCGACTGCGATGGTGGTTTTTCATGATTTCCATTCGGCATAAAACCCCACCCACGCAACCGCATCACAAACACGAGCCCAACCACTAATCAACGGTGGCATGTGGTGGACGGAGGGCGTCACCGGTGTTGAGCAGCCTCCAGACGGCAGAGAGAGGCGTCTGCTCGTGGCCCCCGTCGGCAACTCCATCTTCAACAGCAACGGCGCATGGCAACAGCAACCCCGGTGGTTCATGACCCACCTTCATTCTTCGTTCCGCCTCCGGCCTTCGGTGGACCTTCCGGATGTTTGCTACTTCCCCGACAGTGGTGGTTTACAACAACAACATCCGACTACCATGCTTTCTTTCCGACGTAGAAGGGTTGGCTCCGGCGGCTGGAAGGGAGCGGGAAGCATAAGGGTGGCAACTGCACTTCCTCCCATAGGGTTAGAGTTTCGTAGGGTTTATATACCCGACACACAATGGAACATATTGCCATAATGGTAGAACTGGTACCTCCCCATAAACATCTTTGCAACCAAGGCCCAAAATTTACTCTTTATACCCATGCTCCCACAATTTTTTTCATTTTAAGTCCAAAAGTTACCAATTACACCTTGCCTTCTAAAATCCTTATGAAATAAGTCCCGAAATTACCCTTTTAACCCCCGAATAATTCAATTTATAACATTTAGCTCCCCAAAACCAACACCCCACTAAATAATACGGATTTAGGGCAATATTCGTTCATCAATTTTTATCTATTTACTTATTTAATAAACAAGATGTTACAACCAAGACCTATCTTCCTTGCGTCATCTTTCAATAACCGAAGAAGGAATATACAATCAAACACCATAGCTGAAAACCTCACACATTGACGTATCAACAAAAACCCTAAACAAAAGCCCAACATATAAGGAATAAACTAACCTACACACCAACCATACTGACTGAAAATCCACATATTTGATCGGTCTGAGATCTTCCCGGTCACGCGTCGTCTTACAGGTAGGCCGAAGATAGAACCCACAGCCGATTGTCGTCATTGATAACATCGCATGTGAATGCACTAGCAAAACTTGAACGGAAACTAATCGATCGTATACTAAACTATACCATATTTCCACCCGGATCTAATAGCCTTGATCTACTAATCACTAGCAACTATCGGGCTTACCCCCGACCCATCAACCACTAACAGCTCTCTGGCTTAACCCCCGATCCACTAACCACTAACAACTCTCGGGATTACACTTGATCCGCTAACCATTGATAGTTATCAGGCTTACTCTCAATCTGATAGACACTAAGAGATTTTGGGCTTACCCCTAATCCGTTAACCACTAATAACTCTATCAGTCTAACATATGCACACATCAAAACTACAAGGCTTAACTATCCTTATTAGGTCTTCGGTTTGTGACTCAGACTTCCAGGTTGTAATCAAACAAGAAAAAACAAGGAAGTCCTCCTCACAACCCTCAACCTAAGCTCCTAATACCCTAGGAGCCTAAAATACGATGACGCCCTATGGAATACTAACATAACTACAACTAAGATATTTCAAAAGGAAAACAACAATTGGTGATGACCCCAATACGAAAATCGGAAGATTAAGAAATTATACAAAAGTCTTGAACTTGATCATTCTAGCTAAAAGTTGTATTTTGGCATGAAGTCTTTCCATTACGAAATGTCCACTCTCCTTCACTTAGAATATACAAATCATCTGAATGTATCCCAAATGAAACTAAATCTCTAAATCGAACCAGCTGAAGCACTACCTATTCCTTCTCCTAATAAATAACCTGAAATGGGGTAAGATAGTCCTAATTCTATATCACCGCAATAGTGTAGTCCACCAAGGACCTCATAACATTTCCAATTGTCACATCCTGTTAAAACAGAAATACGTGGAGTGACAGGCTAAGGTCTCATCACAAAAGGTAACTAGGAGTACCAACCATAAACATTAAGTGTTTTAAGTTTACATCGCGCACAAAACAAATACATTCAGTTTTCACAATACATAGTTTAATACAAAACAAAAGCAACAACTTAAATCATGATGGTGTCTTATTGATTCACTAACCGTTCCCTAAAAAGCATGCAAAAATAAGGTTCAACTATAAAATAGTTGGTGAGTTCACAAGTTTATAATAGTACATTATTTCAACAAGAAAATATGGTTTGTTCAATAAAAGTTCTAGTTCATAAAATGATGAATGACATTGCATTTCGTTCACAACCAAGCCTAACGACCATTCTTGCCCCATTCCATCATGTCCATGGTTCCCATGATGCTCGTTCATGGAAATATGCACTCGCGGTTCTGGGCGAGTAGGGGTTGTCGATCCCAAATAGCGTTATCCATAAGACCATCGGCTCGAATACGAGTTAATAGGTTGTATCAGTTCTCCGGGGAATTATCATACAAGTTCATAACACCAAATTCATAGTATACGTTCATAATACAAGGTTCATACAGCCAAGTTCATCTCATATAGTTCATAACACAAGTTCATCAAGTAATGTTCATACAAATTTTATCATGCTTTCCACCCCCAAAACATTTAAAACACATAAATAGGGTGAGGTGTGAATACTCACAATAGAAACTTTGTGGCTTAGGCTTCGCAGGTTGATGTTGACGAGTGCGATTCCTAATAGCGTCCTATGGAAAAAATAGTTTCTACTTTCTAGTGAGATATAACTCACTAAGCTATTTTCTAGGAACTACCTATCCAACTAGTGGTGTCGTAAAAGTGCCCAAAGTGTGTACGATTCATTATCGATAACATTAATTCATAATTCATTGTGTTCAAAATTTCACAAAGGCATGGAAATAATTACAAAAATTGGTTTCCTAGTTCTAACAAAGGGCATTGGTGTCCAGAAATTTTGTAGACATTTTTGAAGGTCTTTTGATATTTATTTGGAAATCAAAGCCCAATTAATATAGAAAATTCAAAATAAATGGTAAAAAGTTTCTAAAATTCTCAATTTAATTTTTACAGGTTCTCATAATGCTCCCAAGTTTAAGAAAAATATTGGTTAAGGTCTTTGATTCCAATAACCCAAATTTGTAAATTCATGCTCTAATTTAATTAAAAATATGGATAAAATACCAAACAATGTCCAAACTGTCTAAAAAATTACATGGCTTTCTTATTCTGTGAATATATTGATAATACAATTTTTCAGATTTTTTATCTCTTATGAACGCCATTATTTTGAATTTATAGCCATTAAATCATTATTTTTATAGACAAATAAGAAATTGGTTCTAGCCCTTGGGGTTTTACAGATCATCACTTATATATATGAACTTTCATAAAACAATTTCTTCAAAATATATTTAGAAGAAAAATAGGGGTATTCAACCGCAAAAAGTAAAGCAATATTGCACAATATAGTGTATGAGTTCTAGTTGTAGCTGAAAGTTCATGAATTGTGTAGAACATTTTGTGGGGTTTTAATCCATGAAATTTTAGGCATTATTTATATATGTTAAGTTTCTAAAATATTTTCCCCATATTTAAGGTGGGTTTTAAGACCTTTGATTATGTAAAGAAAAACTAATGATCACATAAAAAGTTCTGTTTGCGCAACGGTTTTGTAAAAATTGTTAAAAATCAGATTTTTTTTAATGTTTTACAGTAAGGCCAATTAGGTTCGAATGTTAACTCAAGGAACTAGCCTTCAGAAAAAGTGTATCGTGATTTGGTTTGGTAATGAGTGAGTTGTGGCCGTTCAAAGATGAACAAAAGATTCTGACAGAATGCATGTCATCCTTGGTTACTTTGAGTGCCCCCTTAGGGTTACTTTTACAAAGACAACATGCATACTCCTTGGAACCACCGAATCTTACACTAGGATTGCACCACAAAACTGATTTCTAGCACATGCATGGAGTGGATAAGCATCCAAGATGTACTAGAAACGGTTTAAATGATTTTTGTTATGTAAGAGAGCAAAAGAAATGAAGAAAGAAGATGTAAAACTTGATTTTTGAAATCATATGAACATATGCGCATCTTTTCACTCTTAGTGTGGGTTTGATCCCGGATTTTCACCATCTCAAACACGTGTAATAGTATTCACGATCGATATCTCTTTATGAAATCTATGTTATATTATGACATAGATTTCAAAGGATCTAAACACCCTACGAAAGTATTTGGTTAATTAAGCATATGATCTAGTTGGATCCATGTTTCGGAATTAAAGTTTTATTATTTTTTTCAATGAGTTTATTGGATTATTAATGGTTTTCTGTATCTATCAATTTTCTACATTAGTATTAGAGACCTTTGTTGATTACATGTTAAAGTTTTAGTTTGCTTTATTTTTTGTCATTTTTTTATGAAACATATTAAAGATAAAGAATTAAATCTTATAAATATTTGGATAATTACACTTTTAATGGCGTGTTTTTACTATTTTAGTATTAATGTTTATAAAAAATTACATTGATGAGTTTTATAAAACAAACCTTTAAAAATGTCTTTTTGTAAATGTAGGAACTGTGAGTGCATTGCCTAAACTTCCAAGGGTTGTGATGGTTGATTATTATTAAAATGTAATGGTTTCAACAATTTTGAGACTATATAACTATTGTAATAGATTAGGATTGATGTTGTATTTTTTGTTATTGTAATGTAAATAAAAGAGCAATAGAAGACGAAAAACATAAGACAACTCTAGCAAACCAAAGAATCCCAACAAGGAACCCAACAACTACCTTTGTGGGCTTGCAACATTCAATCTAGCTGCCTAGTAGACTCGATAGCTAATGGCTCCTTACCAAAGGGTTTGTAGCCCAACGGTATCAGGTGGTGTTCTCCCTCTTTGAGGTCAAGGGTTCAAGTCCCGACGTGGACATAGGTGGAATAGGTGTTGTTATGTTAGGAGTAGCAACCCAAGTCTCGCCGACCCAACATAAGCAAACCCAAAAATACACTTGCCCATGGTTTCGAAATTAGTTATATCGCTAGCTCAGGGCTCCTTCATTTTTTTTTTTGTTGATTTTTAGGCTTCGAAATTAATTATATCGTCTAGCTTTAACCCCTTTAACCAAGAAAAATCTTTCGGCTTTCAAGTTACATTTTAGGCTCGGGCCCAAACAATTCACTATCGATTCAATATCTTTTGATTTCATTATTTTTATGTGTGATGTGATTGGTAAATTTATTTTAAAATTTAGATTAAATTTTTGGGTTAAAATTCTTTTTAACAAAAATAAATATTGTTTATAGTTGTTTTAACAACTCTTGTTCATAATATAGTTATTTGAATATAGTTAGAGAGTAAAGACACAACATAAACATATTATAAAGATTTCTAACTTAAAAAAAATGAAAATTGAGTAAGCAAACCATTTTTTTGAGTTTTTTTTAATAAAATAAATTTTTTTTCTGAAAACTAACATTTTGGTCCGGAATGGGTCATTTTGGTCCGGAATGGGTCATTTCGGACCCGTAAACCGGCACCAGCCAAATGGTATATATATATATATATATATATATATATATATATATATATATATATATATATATATATATATATGGTCCCACACACAAAAAATCTAAAATACGCGTTCCGGAATTAACAGATCCGAAGCACGATCTACCTGCATGTCGGACCAAATTTTCAGTATGGATTCGTCAACTAAGTAAGTTTTACATTTTAAATTACTACTTTAAGTTACTTTGTATTTGATTTTCTAACACGATTTACGTATTCCAAAATTGTCCAGAATGGTCCGGAATACGAGGAATAACTCCAGATTATCCCTTTTTTTATCTTTTTCTCGTTATACGTGTATGAATCTCATGTAAGTACTTTGTAATGTGTTTCGGATCGGTTGTTGTAGTCCGAAATTAGGTATTGTAGGGTTCCAGAATAGTAATGTAGGTTCGGAACACGATGAACGTGGTCCGGAACCCGATGATCTATTTTGAAATGATGATCTAGAATAACTAGGGGTGAACATGGTGCGGTTTGGTGCGGTTTTTGACCAAAACCGAACCGAAAACCGCAACTTTGGTTTTTTGAAATTTAGAAACCGTACCGTTCGGTTTTATGTGGTTCGGTTTTTGCGGTTTTTTGTTAGTTTTTTTTTGTTTTTGTTTTGCCTTTTTACTAAAAACTCAAGTAACTCAGCGAGTTACTTTGACTCAGATGAGGAGTGCTAATCATTTATTGAAGATAAACCGATACCACCACCTCTTGGTTTGAAATCAAATTACATAACCACTCATCCAACATGTTTCTAATGTTTAAATATAATACAAATTTAATATATTATTTGTTTCACAAGTACATACAATAATATCAATTAATGTATTTATAAAAATGATACTATATCACTAGTACTCTTCATATTTAAATGTTAAAAAATGTCATAAACATTATTTGTTATTGTAAATACCACTGAATGTATGCTTAAAAATATACAATCATCCTCTGATAGATAAGATAGATATTTATATTTATAGAAATTTTAATTGTCATAAATTCTTTGTTCTTACGAATATCAACATTTAATATATATATATATATATATATATATATATATATATATATATATATATATATATATATATATGCGGTGCGGTTCGGTTCGGTTTTTTGCGGTTTTTGCAAGACTAGAAACCGCACCGCACCGAGTATTTTCGGTTTTTGCAAAACTAAAAACTGCACCATCGGTTTTCATTTCGGTTTCGATTTTTCGGTTTCGGTTTATGCGGTTTTTTCGGTTTTTTTGGTTTGCAGTTCGGTTTTTGCTCACCCCTAAGAATAACTATACTTATAATTTTTTCTAAGTATTGTTTAATAACTTATGTTAGTCCAAAGACGAGTTAGCATGGAGGTTGTTAAAAAAGTGGGTTTTACGGACGATGAAGTTGTATTCCATTTACAGGAGCTTTCGAAATTGCGACCGATAAAGGTAAAATCGAAAACCAATAATTTTATAATTCTAATTTATTTTTACGGTAATGTATTAAAATGTTCTTGGAATTTTGTTTTTGCAGATACAAAAATGAAGATGTTGAGTTTCAAAATAACATAAAAAATAAACGATAAAGGCACCTATAAAATTAAGAAAGAAATTAGAAAGGGTGTTAAAATTTAAATTGAAAGAGGATAGGACTTCGAAAGATAGCACCGGAGCAAGTGCAAACAAACCTGTTATGATAGACTAGTTGTAATTATGTTTTTTCTGTTATGGATATGTTTCAGGAAAAAAAATTTTATTATTAAATATTTTTATGTACATTGGTTTTTAAATAATATATTAATATAATTTAGCATATTCTATTTCTATTTTCAGTCTCCAACATCTAGTGACTCGAACGATGATGATGGGTTGCCTATGGAGTATGTTATATCACGCCTTGAAGACGGGCAACAACATCTCGTTGATACGACTGCATTAGAAATGATTCGTGATTATCAAGGTGCTAAACAACGAATGATAATATTGGAAATCACATTACCGCCTTCACCGGCTAAGGATCGGAGAACAGTAGCATTGTATAACATGCAACTGCTCCTCATTACCATGTCTGAAGATATACGACAATTTGTGAACACAATGGACATCATCGAAGAAACACATAGGACAACTCCAACAATAAAAGATCGAGTCGAATTGACTGAAAATGGTTTCAAACTAATTGAGACCTACATAAAATTGTTTGAAAATCATGTAGACACGACTAGTTTGCATCAGATGCAAGTTCTCAGTTATCGGCCAAAAATGTAATCTAATTTTATATATGGATATTGTAATGTCTTTTGAAAATGAATTTTGTAAAAGAAACGATATGATTATCTAAAATGACGATTATCATTTTTTGATTAACATTATTGCAAAGAGCGTTATAAATCCTAATACATACTTAGATTGGTTTCCATAAATTAGGAAACTGTAGATGATACATATTTCGTTCTTGGTCAATAAAATATCCACCAATTTAAAAAATATATGTTAGACGATCTCGTTCTGCATGCAACTTATTGATCTCCGCATTTGCATTTTCAATCCACTTCTTAGTTTGTTTCAATTTTTTCATAGCTTCAGCAACCCATTTTTCGTTTTCATTTACTTGTTCATTTGGATGGTCGGCGCGTTGATTTAGGTGGTGTTTGTTTTTTTGAAACAAAAATTCATAAAGTCTGCAAACCACCTCTGCAACCCTCTGCATTAGAAGATGTGGACCAAATGGTTGCAGGCTGTAATAAAAGCATGTTTGTTTTTTTTAACATCTACATACGGCTGCAGATATTAAAAAATTAAAATAAACTGCTTTTATAATCTGAAAATAGTTTTTTAATAATGTATGACATTTCAGCAAAAATTTATGATATTTCAGCAAAAAATAATGATATTTTAAAAAAATAAAGATATTTTAGCATAAAATAATGACATTTCATCAACAAATTATTATTACTCAATATAAAAAAAGAAAAAAATTCATCAAGTATAAACAAAAAAACGAAAAAAAAAAAATATGAAATAAGATTTCAACAATATATAATCAATATTTTAGCAAGAAAAAAAAAAGAGGTTGGAAGAGGCAAAACAAGTGTTGCGTCAAGAATAACACGCGTAGAGGTTTTTTAATCTGAATACTTATGAAAAACAAACAGCTGCGAGATGAAAAATGTTGCGCGTGTGCTGCACTGCGCAGCAATAAGAGGTCTGAAGAGGTTTTTTCCAAAAAAACAAACAGTACCTTAGTGTGTGACTTCTTTCAGAGTCCATTTCGTTTGCTTCTTCAGTAGCCTTCATAGCTAGGAAAACATCTTCAGGCATTTTATCCAAGAGTGGGAAATATAGGCCTTCTGGAAACGGGATATTATCTGAACAAACATAACAATCTTTTTCTTCACAATGCCAAAAACCATCATGAGATGAACTCATTCCAATTTTTATTCAACGTTGAGGATTTATGCTAGGTGCCTTTTAAGGTCCAAAAGCAATGTACACAACAAGTGTCCAAAATAGCCATTCCTGAAAGTGGCTCATGAATGGTGTTCCGGAATAAAGGTCTGAAATACTATTAGGAATCTATGACATTTACTGGTCGGAATGACTACACATACTGTCAGGAATCTATGAATTTTACTGTTGGGAAATGACTACACATATGTCAGGAATCTATGACAATTATGTATAAAATCAATTTCTAGAACAATTGTCCGAAATAGTCGGTCTGGAACATGGCTCTGGAAAGAGGGTCTGAAATACTGTCAAGAATCTATGTGTAACATCCGATTTTCCAGGTATATTGATTTATGTTATATTCCTTTAATTATGTGAGGTGACTCGACGAGTTGGTGCTTAGACTCGTCGAGTCTGGTCGCGGCTGGATGACATGGTTAATGAGGGGACTCAACAAGTCAGGGGAGCGACTCGCCGAGTCAAAGCTGACGGAAGAAACCCTAATTTCTTGGGCTTAGGACCTATTTAAAGGCCCTTATGGCCTCCATTTGCGGCTACCAGTTCATAGAGAGAAACCTTTGAGAGTGTGAACGTTTTAATAGAGAAAGGAAGCCATTCTTGACCTTTGTGGTGTTGTTTAGCAAGAAGAAGGAGGTTCTAGGCAAGAGGAAGCAAAGAAGGTTGCGATTCTGTGGATTTGAGGCTAAGATCATCTCATTTGAGGTACCATTTCGATCCATCTTCTGATTTATGAGGTAGATATGGATTTAGGGTTTCTTATGCCCTTTTTTTGGGATGAGTTGATGTCCAAATAGTCCCTTATGGTGAGGAGGCTTTAGATCTAGATCCATAGAGGTCCAGGGAGCCTTACTCATCAAGCTTTATGAAGAGCAATGAAGATTAGGACCTTGGGTTGAAGTTTTTGGGGCTAAATCATCATATATGGTCATTTAGACGTTGCATGTGCATCAAGATAGAGACTTTACGTGATTATTGAGCTAGGGGAGGTTAGATCTAAGGATTAGAGGAACAGATCTGACCTCAGGAAATCTCTTGAGATTGTGAATGGCATGAACTCGCCGAGTCCAGGAATAGACTCAACGAGTAAGACCGGGTTTCCCCGAGGATCACAAAGTTGATGACTCGTTGAGTTGAGGGAATGACTCGGGGAGTCAGAGGGGGATTTAGGGGACTTGAGTTCACGACTGAACTCGCCGAGTCAAGAGCCGGACTCGAAGAGTTAGGACGGGTTGTCCCACAATTCACGATCAGTGTCGAGTTGAAGAGTGGGGGATTGACTCAGTGAGTCAAGTGAATGCCAGGATTTTGAAGGACACGCATGGACTCGCCGAGCCACATTGGTGCACTCGCCGAGTCTGGTCAAAGTTTGACCGTTGACTTTGTTGACTTTTAGGGTTTGGTCGACATTTGGACTAGTTGACTGTTTGAAGGGTAAAATGGTATTTTAGCCTTCTTAGAGGACATATGGGAGTCTAGTCTAGCCTGGAGAGATGATATTAATTGAGATGATTGTTATGTTTTAGGTTGAGGCTAGATCAGTGTATACGCGAGCGAGATACTACCTGTGATATCCGAGGTGAGTCTTCTCACTATACTGTACCTGGAAGTGTACTTATGTGTGACCGGAAGGTCTAGTATAATATGATATATGTGTTATATGTTGATATGTGATATGTATGCGTTATGTATGCTATGTATGATGAGGACCGGAAGGTCAAGATGATATGGACCGGAAGGCCAGGAGGTTACGGACCGGAAGGTCTACCAGGATTCGGGACGGAAGTCCCCTGAGACACTTGGACCGGAAGGTTCCACATAGTTATGGCCTGGAAAGGCGTATGTGTTGTATGTGGTATTTTGGGGAACTCACTAAGCATTTATGCTTACAGTTGTTGTGTTGTGTTTCAGGTACTAGCGAGGACCGTGGGAAGGCGTCGGCGTGACCCGTACACACAAAGAGAAGACTTGATTTTGATCTTGGGATATGTTTTGAATTGATAACAATTGTGGAACACTTTTGAGAATGTTTATTATATGAAAATTTTGGTTGTTGAAAAATGAAAATTTTGTTTTGAAAATCACGTCGTTACAAGTTAGTATCAGAGCCTTGGTTTGAGGGACTCGGATGCACCTTCGGGCGTATCTGAACTCAAACTGAGGATTTGAGAAAATTTTCAAATGATAAAACTAATTTTCTTTTTTTTTCAAAAAAAAAAAGAGCAAGAGATTTTGAGACAACCAGAGCGGAGCAGTGTGTACAGACAGCCAGCGCACGAACGGTGAATCCCCAAAATGCCCTTACGTTATGTGTTATGAGATATGATATGTTATGTTATGCATGCTAGAGATGACTAGGTATTCATATTAGGACTAGAGTGGCCTGATTTTGTGATGCCTTATCCTAGGAAGGACTGTGTTGCTATGTGATGCTTGAGAGCGAGTAGGTAGCAGTGAGGGGCTGATAAGAGGTCTACCGAAGGGTAACCTATGCCAGTGATATATAGAGTATTTGTGATCTGGGATCCAAGGAGGAGGACTTAGGGTGAATATTGATGCGGTGTAGACGGTAGTATAAGGGCCCGTACTACCGAAGACACCGGAGCAGTGTGCACCCTAAGTAAGAATCCTTTGGATACTAAGGAACAAGTAGGGTCGAGTTATCGAGTGCGAGCATGCTCGAACGTGTAATGTCCCAAAAATACGAGCCAAAAATTTCATTTTTAAAACATACACTTTGCAAAACATTAGAAATAGGACATTCACTTATCATATCATTTCATAAAAGATGTTGCGTGTTTGGAATCCATTTTGTAAAACATAATAATGTCAGAGTACAAATCCCCAAGAAGATCTCATAGTGCGGAATACAAAGCGTGTGTGTGATGTGCCGCTACCGTGCCGACTCCTTCCCCTTCGAAGAAGAGGTACCTGAAACAAAACTGAAAACTGTAAGCACGAAGCTTAGTGAGTTCCCCCATCTTACCACATACCATACAATCACATATCATACATACTGATGGGCAATTTTGGGGTGCCCGACCTATCCGGTACGGCCATTCTGGGGTGCTGACTACCCATGTCAAGCCATTCTAGGGTGCTGACTACCCATCGGACCTAACAACCGATCCTCGGGGACTATTTTACCCCCTACTGCTACTATCACATATATCATAACATAACATATTATCAGACATATCTGGGGTGTCCGATCTACCCTTCGGTCCTAAGGACCGAACTTGGGGACTATTCCCCTCCTACTACCACTATCACATATAACATATCATGCCAGCATATAAACATATCATCACATACTGTCAGACATATCTGGGGTGTCTGACCTACCCTTCGGTCCTAACAACCGAACTCTACTACTATCACATATACATATCATGCCAGCATATAACATATCAGGTAGTAGCAAACCTAGATGATATCACAAAGACAATCATCTAACATACAACTCCTACTGGTGGGTCGGCATTGTGGTCGTAGACCCACCGCTACTGGAAGGTAACTCACCTCAAAGTAGCTTCTGATCTGGTGGGAACTGACTGTCTTCTGCTGCTGCTACCCCGGAAGTCCTCCGGCTAAAATCCCCACAAAACACTCAGTCAAATACTGTTAATCGACCTCGGGGTAAAATGTCCATTTACCCCTAACCAAGCCAAGAGTCAAAGTTAAAGTCAACTTCCAGTTGACCCAACTCGTCGAGTTGGACTGCCAACTCACCGAGTCCCTATCCCTTTGTCTGACCATAACCCCGTCTCTACTCGTCGAGTTAGGCATTTACTCGACGAGTTTTCCTTCTAACCCAAAGTCCAATAGTCCTTTATCCTACTCGTCGAGTTGTATGAACAACTCGTGGAGTTCATCTTCATCCGAAGAACATGTTATGCTGAGACTCGCCGAGCTGTATGAACAACTCGCCGAGTCTGTTCTTGAGGCAAGAAGATTGCCTTGAACTCGTCGAGTCAGGGCATTGACTCACCGAGTTCCTTCATGGGTGAGTCTGGCTTCCGACTCACTGAGTCACACCCCATAACTCACTATTCCACTTCGCAAACTCAAAAAGGGGAAAACTCGTGAACTCGCGACTCGACTCGCCGAGTCTTTCACATGCAAATACTATATAGTTGATTTTGCTTGTGTCCAGCTCATACCATACATAGATCTGGGTTTCTAGGGCTTGATTAACACGTAAAGTTTCCAACTTTACGTGTAAATAAACACCAATGAAGGTTTTAGGGCTCAAAATGCACTAAAAGAGTAGATCTAGGGCTTTCATGCAATATGGCTCCATAAAGGCAGTAGATCCGAGCTCCTGGAGCTCAATCATGCCTAGATCTAAAAGTTAATCAACTTATTACAGATCCTAAATCATACCCAAGCTTGGAAATGGCTCAAGAAGGACTTTAATGGAGCTATAAGGGACTACAAGCATGGAAACAGAGGGAAACTGAGTTATACCTCAAGCGAATCACTTGAAATAACACCAAGATGTCTGGCCTCCTTCTTCTCTTCTTGATCTACTTTTCTTTTCTCTCAAAATCTTCAATAAAACACACCAAAACACTTCAATCTCACAAGGAACAAGGGTTGGACGATATAGGGAGCTCTGAGGGTGAAGGGGGCGAGGTTGGGGCGCATAAGGTTGGTTTAAATAGGGTGCAAACCCTTGAAATTTAGGGTTTCATCAGACAGTGTGGACTCGCCGAGTCCAGAATATGGACTCGTCGAGTCGCTAACTTAAACGTGTTCCATATCCTGTCTCTACTCGGCGAGTCGGACCTACAACTCGCCGAGTCCAAGGCTAAAAATGCAAAGCACTTAGATAAATTTCACATACCAGGAACCAGGTGCTACAAATCTCCCCCACTTATTTTAGACTTCGTCCTTGAAGTCTGCTGCTCGATCCTGAAACAGCTCGGGGTAATGCTCCATCATTTCTTCCACCGGCTCCCATGTCCACTCTGAACCCTTTCGGTGTTGCCATTGCACCTTTACTAATTCCACCCTCTTGTTCCTCAGATCCTTCGACTTCCGGTCGAGGATCGTGACTGGGTGTTCAATGTAATTCAGGTTGTCATCAACCTGGATATCCTCTAACGGCACCACTGCTGAATCATCCACTAGGCACTTCCGCAGTTAGGAGACATGGAAGGTGCTGTGGATCTGACTGAGCTCGGCTGGCAGATCCAGCCTATATGCCACCTTGCCCACCCGGGCTACAACCCTGAACGGACCAATGTATCTTGGGACCAACTTGCCCCGCTTCCTAAATCGAATGACGCCCTTCCAAGGCGACATTTCAGGAGAACCATATCCCCAACCTGAAACTCCAGGTCTGACGGGCGCTTGTCGGCGCAACCTTTCTGCCAAATCTGGCAGTCTGCAGCCTACTTCGAACCTGCTGGATTCTCTCGGTCGTTTTGAGCACCACCTCGGTGCTCCCCATGACCCTCTGGCCAACTTCACCCCAACATATCGGGGTCCTGCACCTCCGTCCGTACAACATCTCGAATGGGGGACGGTCAATACTCGTGTGGTAGTTGTTGTTGTACGAGAACTCAGCCAAGGGAAGATAGGTATCCCAGCTACCACCGAAGTCTAGCACGCATGCCCACAACATATCCTCCAAATTCTGGATGGTCCGCTCGCTCTGACCATCCGTCTGCGGGTGAAAGGCGGTGCTAACATGCAGACGAGTGCCCAACTCATCATGAAACTTCTTCCAAAACCTGGAAGTGAACCGCACATCTCGGTCCGATATCACTGACACTGGCACCCCATGCCGCGCCACTATCTCCCTGATATAGATATCGACTAACTTTTCGGCTGAGATACTCTCCTGGATCGGAATAAAATGGGCGCACTTGGTCAATCGATCCACGATGACCCAAATCGAATCTACTCCTGGCGCAGTCCGGGGAAGCTTTGTGACAAAATCCATCGTAATATCTTCTTATTTCCACAACGGGATATCCAACGGCTGCATCTTGCCGTGCGGTCTCTGATGCTCGGCCTTGACCTTCCTGCAGGTCAAACACCGCTCGACGTACCACGCCACATCCCACTTCATGCAGGGCCACCAATAGTCTAGACGAAGATCCCTATACATCTTTGTCGCCCCTGGATGGATAGAGAATCGGGATTTGTACACCTCCTCCATCAAGATCTGGCGCATGCCTCCATGATACGGCACCCACACCCTATGGTGTAGTGTCAATAATCCTCGACTATCATAATCGAAGGAGGTGACTTGACCAACTATTCGCTCACTCTTCCGATGTTCCTCCTTCATAGCCTCCTGCTGAGCTTCCCGAATCTGCTCTAACATTGGAGTCACCACCGTCATCCTCATACACACATCCCTGATCGGTGCCGCCTTACGGCTAAGCGCATCGGCCACCACATTGGCCTTCCTCGGGTGATAAGGGATCCCGCAATCATAATCCTTCACCACGTCCAACCACCGACGCTGCCTCATGTTCAGATTCGGCTGATCCATGAGGTACCTCAAACTCTTGTGGTTCGTGTAAATGGTACATCGAACCCCGTAGAGGTAATGCCGCCAAATATTGAGGGCGAAGACCACCACCCCCAACTCTAAATCATGCGTCGGGTAGTTCGCCTCGTGAGGCTTCAGCTGCCTCGAGGCATAAGCAATGACATGTCCCTTCTGCATCAATACTGCGCCTAAACCCGAGATAGACACATCACAGTATACCACAAAATCCTCTACGCCCTCGGGCAGGGCTAAGATTGGCGCCTCGTACAATCTCTGCCTCATAATCTCGAACGCTGCCTACTGCTCAGGCCCCCATTGTAAGACCATGGATTTCCTTGTCAACCGTGTCAGGGGTACGGCTATCTTGGAGAAATCCTGAATGAATCTCTGATAGTAGCCTGCTAATCCTAGGAAACTTCGAATCTCGGATGGAGACTTCGGAACCTCCCATCTCATCACGGCCTCCACCTTGGCTGGGTCTACTGAAATCCCGTTCTAGTTGACGAGGTGCCCAAGAAACTGCACCTCGTGCAACCAAAACTCACATTCGGAGAACTTGGCGTACAAGCTCTCCCTCCTCAAGGTCTCCAAAACCTCTCTCAAATGCTCCTCGTGCTCCTCCTGCGTCTTGGAATAAACCAAGATGTCATCAATGAAAACTATCACAGACCGATCCAGCATCGGTCTACACACGCGGTTCATGAGGTCCATAAACGCGGCAGGAGCATTGATGAGTCCAAACGGCATCACCACGAACTCATAACGGCCATAATGCGTCCGAAACGCGGTCTTCTGTACATCCTCCTCTCTGACCCTCATCTGATGATAACCTGAACGCAAATCGAGCTTGGAGAACCAAGATGCTCCCTATAACTGGTCAAAGAGGTAATCAATCCTCGGGAGTGGGTAACGGTTCTTCACCGTTACCTTATTCAGCTCTTGGTAATCTATACACATCCGATGCGACCCGTCCTTCTTCTTCACAAACAGGATCGGGGCTCCCCAGGGTGAACTGCTCGGTCGAATAAATCCCTTGTCTAGTAGCTCCTACAGCTGCGTAGACAACTCCTGCATCTCGGGAGGAGCCAACCGATAGGGTACCTTGGCTATCGGAGCCGCACCAGGAACTAGGTCGATCCTGAACTCTACCTGACGCTCCAGAGGTATTCTAGGAAGCTCCTTCGGGAACACATCAGCGTAGTCTCGCATCACTAGAACCTCGCTCACCGTCGCCTTACCCGCATCCCGAGTATCCATAATGTACGCAACATATCCCGCGCAACCCTGCTGAAGGTAGCGCCTAGCTCTCGCTGCTGAACATACTGTGGGTCCACGTTGTGGTCTCTCACTGTGGATCACCAACTCTCCCCCACTTGGGGTCCTGATCCGCACCAACTGTTGTGCGCAATCTATCACCGCCCTGTTAGGGCTCAATCAATCCATGCCTATAATCACCTTGTTCCCCCGCAAAGGAATGGGAACCAAATCCACCAAATAGCGCTCCTCAAATAACCTTAGGACACAATCCCTGAATACTGCTGACGCTCGCACCGATGGATCATCGGCAATCTCTACCTCTAAAGGGCAATCCAACATGCCCGAAGACTCAATAAACCTCTTGCTAAGCGCAAGGGAAACAAACGATCGGGTGGCACCCGAGTCAAACAACACCTGAACAGGAATATCGTTCACATAGAACGATCCTAACTTATATACACAGAGCACAGATCAATATCATAACATCATAAAAAATAGAGGGAAAGAATCATACCCGTCACCACATCGGGTGCGGTGCGAGCCTCCTCGGTAGTTAGCTGAAACGCCCGGCTCCTCACCCCTGGAGCCTCTTCCTTGACCTTCCGGCCATCTGTAATCCGCAGGGTAGCTGGAGCTGGCGCCTTAACCGACACTGATGCTGTCAACTGGGGGCAATTGGCCTTCTTGTGGCCCCTCTGGTTGCAGTGGAAACACAACAACTCCGATGTCTGAATCACAGGTGCAGGGGCGGTGCAATCCCTGCTGAAATGCCCCGTCTTGCCACACTTATAGCAGCCCGACGATCCTAGCCTACATGCCCCCTCATGAGGCCTGCCGCATTTCTTGCAGCGGCTCGGTCCTGACTAGCCTTTCGGCCTACCATCTGGTCCCTTGGGCTTCTTCCCCGAAGCCCCTCCTGCCTGTCCCTCCTCTGTCTTCCTCTTCCGGATGTGCTCCAGATCTATCTTCCTCTCCCTTGCCCTGGCAATCATAGAGTCCAGAGTAGGGCAAGCTGAAAAACTGACATGCTCCCGAATATCAGCTCCTAGCATGTCATGATAGCGGGTCCTCCTCATATCCTCATCACCCGCGTACTGGGGCACCAGCAACTCCCTCTCCCGGAACTTGACGGTAATCTCTGCCATAGTCTTCGTCGTCTGTCTCATATCCAAGAACTACCTGGCTAGCTGTTGAAGCTCGACATCCGGCGCAAACTCTGCCCTGAACCTGGTCGCGAAGTCTGACCAAGTCATAGCCTCGACATTCGAGGCTCCCAACGAGTCACCCACGGACTCCCACCAATCCCTAGCTCGATCTCGTAAACACCCTGCTGCAAACCTCACCTTCGAACCCTCAGGGCAGAAGCTAATCATCTGTGCAGACTCAATGTATGCAATCCATCATCTGGTAGCTATGGGGTCCTTCGCCCCATGAAAATCTGGCGCACCACTGTCCCGGAAGTCCTTGAAGGACAGTGTGCGAGATCCCGACTGGCCAGATGCCATGTCGCTCCTGAATGCCCTGAGGAGATCCTCCATCAACTCCAATATCCCTTCCTTGATCGACCCGAAGATAATGGGGGTCGACTCAAGGATGCCTCTGGTGATCTCTGACACGATGAACTCGCGTAGCCCCTCATCTACTGGCTCGGAACCTGATCCTGAACCCAATCCCTATCCTGAACTGCCAACTACTGGCCTCGAGCGTAGTACCACCATTCTGAAATACATAAATAATAATTGTTAGCGATACTGATACCTCTGGAGGGATCACACCTACTACAAGTTCCATGGTCTTATCTTGGCCTTCCTTGGTTCGGGTACATATCCTCTGCTTTCAGTAGTACGGGCCCATACTACCTTCCACATCTATCTGTACCTTCTCCAAGGACTGCCTTGACTCCACCAGGTCCCTTTCACTACCGCTGATCACTGCTATACTCATCCTAGGCTTGCCCCAGGAAAATCTCTAACTCCACCTTACCCGCTCCTCAGCTGCTGAAGGCCTCCTTGTAATGCCAATTAGTCATTACCTGAATACCATCACATGTGGTGAGGCTCAGATAATCCTTCGAGTAACAGACTCGGCTCTACACGGTTAGACTCAGACAAGAGCTGCGCAATAGGACCAAATCCAACACTCTAAGATTATTCAACCCTGATCACATGTGACGTGACGTATTCATCTAATGTCTAACTCCCATCACTCAGAGTCCCACGAAGCACAAAGCAAGCAGCATTCAGACAAAAGGAAACAATCTCAAGAAAATCCGTCCTCATAGAGAAAAGCTAAACTAGCATACAATGCTAAACTCATACTATCAGGCATAACCCTAACAGGCTATCCTACTGCTGTCTACTCAATTCTAGCATGCAATTTTCATACACTGAAGCACATAAAGCAGACACATAAGGCATCACTCCTAGATCCTTAGTCTTATTCTAGCATGTTGTTCTACTGAAACTAATAAACACAACATAAGCTAATATGGGTACTTTGGGGAATACTTACTTGAGCTCGGCCGGTCGCGCACATCACACACTTCGTTCCTTCTTAAAACTCTTTACTTAGCTTTTTAGAAAATATTTTCTTCTTTAAAATCTTTTAATCCCTCGATTTGAGTTCAGACACCCCCGAAGGCGTGTCCCAAAAATACGAGCCAAAAATTTCATTTTTAAAACATACACTTTGCAAAACATTAGAAATAGAACATTCACTGATCATATCATTTCATAAAAGATGTTGCGTGCCTGGAATCCATTTTATAAAACATAATAATATCAGAGTACAAATCCACAAGAAGATCTCATAGTGCGGAATACAAAGCGTGTGTGTGATGTGCCGCTACCGTGCCGGCTCCTTCCCCTTCGAAGAAGAGGTACCTGAAACCAAAACTGAAAACTGTAAGCACGAAGCTTAGTGAGTTCCCCCATCTTACCACATACCATACAATCACATATCATACATACTGCCGGGCAATTCTGGGGTGCCCGACCTACCCGGTACGACCATTCTGGGGTGCCGACCTACCCGTGTCAAGCCGTTCTGGGGTGCTGACTACCCATGTCAAGCCATTCTGGGGAGCTGACTACCCATCGGTCCTAACAACCGATCCTCGGGGACTATTTCACCCCTACTGTTACTATCACATATATCATAACATAACATATTATCATACATATCTAGGGTGTCCGATCTACCCTTCGGTCCTAACGACCGAACTTGGGGACTATTCCCCTCCTACTACCACTATCACATATAACATATCATGCCAGCATATAAACATATCATCACATACTGTCAGACATATCTGGGGTGTCTGACCTACCCTTCGGTCCTAACAACCGAACTCTACTACTATCACATATACATATCATGCCAGCATATAACATATCAGGTAGTAGCAAACCTAGATGATATCACAAAGACAATCATCTAACATACAACTCCTACTGGTGGGTCGGCATTGTGGTCGTAGACCCACCGCTACTGGAAGGTAACTCACCTCAAAGTAGTTGTTGATCTGCGTGGGAACTGACTGTCTTCTGCTGCTGCTGCCCCGGAAGTCCTCCAGCTAAAATCCCCACAAAACACTCAGTCAAATACTGCTAATCGACCTCGGGGTAAAATGACCATTTACCCCTAACCAAGCCAATAGTCAAAGTCAAAGTCAACTTCCAGTTGACCCTACTCGCCGAGTTGGCCTGCCAACTCACCGAGTCCCTATCCCTTTGTCTGACCATAACCCCGTCTCTACTCGTCGAGTTAGGCATTGACTCGACGAGTTTTCCTTCTAACCCAAGGTCCAATAGTCCTTTATCCTACTCGCCGAGTTGTATGAACAACTCGTGGAGTTCATCTTCATCTGAAGAACATGCTATGCTGAGACTCGTCGAGTTGTATGAACAACTCGCCGAGCCTGTTCTTGAGGCAAGAAGATTGCCTTGAACTCGCCGAGTCAGGGCATTGACTCACCGAGCTCCTTCATGGGTGAGTCTGGCTTCCGACTCACTGAGTCACACCCCATAACTCACTATTCCACTCCGCAAACTCAAAAAGGGGAAAACTCGTGAACTCGCGACTCGACTCGCCGAGTCTTTCACATGCAAATACTATATAGTCGATTTTGCTTGTGTCCAGCTCATACCATACATAGATCTGGGTTTCTAGGGCTTGATTAACACGTAAAGTTTCCAACTTTACGTGTAAATAAACACCAATGAAGGTTTTAGGGCTCAAAATGCACTAAAAGAGTAGATCTAGGGCTTTCATGCAATATGGCTCCATAAAGGCAGTAGATCCGAGCTCCTGGAGCTCAATCATGCCTAGATCTAAAAGTTAATCAACTTATTACAGATCCTAAATCATACCCAAGCTTGGAAATGGCTCAAGAAGGACTTTAATGGAGCTATAAGGGACTACAAGCATGGAAACAGAGGGAAACTGAGTTATACCTCAAGGGAATCACTTGAAATAACACCAAGATGTCTGGCCTCCTTCTTCTCTTCTTGATCTACTCTTCTTTTCTCTCAAAATCTTCAATAAAACACACCAAAACACTTCAATCTCACAAGGAACAAGGGTTGGACGATATAGGGAGCTCTGAGGGTGAAGGGGGCGAGGTTGGGGCGCATAAGGTTGGTTTAAATAGGGTGCAAACCCTTGAAATTTAGGTTTTCATCAGACAGTGTGGACTCGCCGAGTCCAGAATATGGACTCGTCGAGTCGCTAACTTAAACGTGTTCCATATCCTGTCTCTACTCGGCGAGTCGGACCTACAACTCGCCGAGTCCAAGGCTAAAAATGCAAAGCACTTAGATAAATTTCACATACCAGGAACCAGGTGCTACAGAACGAGTCTTTGATATTATTATGTTATATTTCAGAGACATCATGGTTGGGACACGCCACAAACCTGAGGCGAGCGGTGTGAGTGACGAGGAGTTTCGCCAGATGATCCATGATGAGGTGGCGGCGGCGATCAGGGCCGAGATTCCGGAGATGTTTGGGTCTATCAAGACCACTCTTATTGTGACTTTCGATGAGAGGTACGCTGCGGTGACTAAGGCTGCAGCTGCTGTAGCTACCACAGTTGTGGCTACTGCCAGGCCTTAGGGAGGTGACTCGTTGTTGTTTTGGGAGTTCAGCAACACGAAGCCACCTGAGTTTGACGGGACGCACGATCCGATCGCTGCGATGAGATGGATTGTTGATATTGAGGGATGCTTATATACGTGTTCGTGTCCAGAGCATTTGAGGGTTCGGTTCGCATTGAACCAGCTTCGCTTGGGATCAAAGTACTAGTGGAAGTTCGTGACTGCAAGATTTTCAGTTGCAGAGATCTCAGAGGTGACCTGGGAGAGGTTCGCATCCATGTTCAAAGATGAGTATGTTCCCCCGGTGGAGAGGGAACGGTTGGTTCAGGAGTTCTTGACCCTCAAGCAGGGTATTGATTCGGTCACTGTGGTTACGAGGAAGTTTCATGAGAGGGCGATGTTCTGCCCTGAGCAGTTGTCTACTGAGTAGGCACATATGAGCCGGTATTTGGGCGTTCTGAAGAGAGACATTCGGGAGTTCGTGTCGAACTCGACGTACCGGACATTTTCTGAGCTCGAGGAAAATGCCCGGAAGAGGGAGATTGAGTTGGAGACTCAGGCTAAGGAGGAGGCCGGGTCTCAGAGGATGGATCGGCGGCCGGCTCAGTCTCAGTCGGCAGCCAAGCGGACCAAGTCCGTTGATTCGAGGACTGGAGGCCAGAAGGGCTGCAATTGCGGGAAGTGCGACAAGGGACATGAGGGGGTCTGTCGATCGGGTGCTTGTCACAAAGACTATTGCCAATGATATTACAAAGTTCTCTAATAGATATTGTTACAAGACAATTCCTTAGATATGATGTCTCTCACTCAAAGTACATTTCTTTGAGCATCCTTTTGCATAAAAGTTTCTAATCTAGACATAGATTTTCAATATTCAATTCCCAATATGGACACGCTTCCATATTTTCCATATGACAACTCATTCTTAATAGAATCTTATCTATTCGTAATGATGTCGATATGGTCCATCCAATATGAAACATTTCCACAATTTCCATATGACAACTCATTCTTAATAGAATCTTTTCTATTCATAATAATGTCGATATGGTCCATCCAATACCATGCTTCCAACTACTCACAAGCGACCAATCCTCGTCAAACTTTGGATTGTCCTTTGATAGTTGTTTAATTATTTTAGTCAAAACCCATTCTAGTCCTTTTTCCCTCTAAATGCGCTCGACATTTGGAAAATTTTAGAATGGTCAAACATTAAAGTATTTGCAATCGATCCTATACCCAAAGCGTATGCGATACGACGCATAATGTTTTATTTGCTATGTTCTCAAAATTCGAATTGTGAAAAGGAATGCCGTAATCATAATCGAAATTTTAAGAACACACTATGTACCCTTGACTAAATTTATTAACATTTCTCAACCTAATCCTTTATATTTGAAATGAAGCATAATATTCTCTCCCTTAATTATAGCAAAACAACTTTACAATCCTTACGACTTTGCAAGGTATAACTCTTGTTTTCTATAATTAATATTGCCAACTTGCAATACGTGTCTTAATAATCATACAATCATAACTTTTATGCTCCCACTATCATGATGATTATTATAAACATAACACTTATGCTCCCACTAGCTTTGACATGTATTCAGAAACAACTTAACTTTCAGACAAACAATACTTATTGAATTTCTTAAGTTCATGTTTCTAATACTTAGTGCTTTGATAATCTTTTATCAAGGCTTCTTGAACTTATACACCTTTGCCCTAGATAGTTTATATGTGCGTCTAAACAATTAAGACTAATTGCCAAACCTCACAACTCAAATTATGGAAAGGGATACCGTAACCATAATCGAATTCGAGAATGCAATTTTACAATCACTATCTTCTTAAAATCTTTCCGTGAAAGCATTTCCTCCCAATCATTTTCATGAAGGAGGAAATCTTATGACACATAGATTTAAACGGTGTATTTGTTCCTATCCATGTGAATTTGTCAAAACCAAAGTTTACGACAAATTCAAACTCATATGGATCGAACTTTCTTAATCTTGATTTCTTGCCTTATGGTAGCACAGCTGCCCACCATGTCTTCCAAGTATTTAAGCAACTCACCCTTTCCTATCAATGTACCTTTCATTGATTAAGGTGCCTTGCCTTTTATGCGTTCAAAATGAGAACTCATAGGACTCACATGCATAATTAACTCGATTGGATTGGCACAGAAACAAAATTATGTCAACACGATAGGTTGTAAACCTCAAATCGTGTGCTAGTGATGATCGATAAGGTTTATTTGATTTGTTCTTGAAGCCTTTCAAGACCATTAAGACTCCCACTGACTCCTTGACATATAAGATTCTCTTGTCAACAAACATTTCTTGACAAACAAATATTCAAAAGTTAGTGTAGCTTTTAAAACACTTCATAAATTTGTCCTAGTTGGTCTTTGTCTTATCCAAGACATCACAACTTTCCACATTTTGATGAATGTTATAAACCTTTAATACTTTTCCACTCAATGTCACAATCTTAACTTTAAGACTTGTTTTGGAACGAAGTATGATTGACTTTTTGATTTTAACCATTTCTTCAATTCTTGATTCCTCTTCTTAGACATACAATTGTACTAAGACTCACTTAGAGGATCAATTGAGATATGGTTCTTAATCATTAAGACCCATCATAAAGCATAAAAGGTACTCTCCCTTCTTCTTAGAATGGAGAAACTTTTATCTTTCTGCCTACTTGATTCGTCTTATTCGTTCTGCTATTGATTTAAACTTTTTCAATTCAGAATTACACTTAATCTTATAAGTATAATCATATTTACTAAACCTTTAGTAAATCATGACGAATATCTTTGTTACTCTTATGGTGGACTTGATCAACACGCAACTTTTTGTATTTGATCTCCAAGTCCTTCACTTGACACTTTGTCAATGAATTAGTCTAATTTCCAAATATGAAATTTCTCATTCATCGTGCAACCAAGTTGCATGATTCCAAATTTCTGTCCAATTAAAACTTGGGCGATGAGAAACTCTCCCAATTTGGTAAATTCTCGACATTCCATAAATAACATAATAAGAACCAAATCCATTATTGTTAATAATAGAAACATTCAAACATCAATTTTTCATATACGTCATTGCAAGGATAAATAAATAATATAAAATCAAAATTTATTTTATTGCGGAAAAAATTTGTCCTTACAATGCAATTCATTGAAAAACTATGCTAATACATCTTTCTTAGCAATCTAATTTTAACTCTAAGTAGTAGCTCAAGAATCTAATCTTCAAGAAATGCGATCGAAATCCATTCCTTCACGGTTAGATTCTGCTCACTTCTTCCCTTAAGCTTCCTTTCTTTTCTTCGATCCTACAAAACTTCAATTGTAATCTTATCACATTATGTATTAAGAATCTAGAATAGAAGCTTAAAAGAGTTAGTTAATGGATTTTACCTATATTAGAGCCATACGTTTCGACTCTCCCATCTCTTGGATCTCTTAGGTAAATGGGGCAGCTTCGTCTCCAATTCCCTTTCTCTTGGCAATAAAAGCAAATTGACTCTTTTGGAACATGACATGGAACTACTTCAGACATTGCCTTTCTCTTATGATCAAACTTTTTAATCATAGCATGTTTTTCGTTGCCATTGTCCATATCCATAGAGGTCTTGAAGGCAGATTCACCAATCAACTTTGCTTTTGTATTGCGCCAAACCATTGCTCATTCAGCAGCAATAAGCATATAGGTGAGATCTATAAGGGCCACGTCGCGGTTTATCATATAGTACTCTCTTACGAACTCACTATATGAGTTAGGAAGTGACTGAAGAACCCAATCAACAGCCATCTCCTCACAGACAACGGATCCCAACATTCTTAACCTATCAATGTGTGACTTCATCCCTAGGACGTGTGCACACACCGACTTTCCTTCTTTATGTTTACTTGCCAAAAGGGCTTGAGTGATCTTGAACTTTTCAAGCCTTTGAACTTGTGGGTTAGGGAGAATAATTTGAGGAGGAGGAGGAAGTGAAGTATGATCTCTTGTTCCTCGATTGAATCGTGGAATATCATCTTCATGTGGAATGCTTGTTCCACGGGATTTGAGAAGACCATAGTTGTCAAACTTTGACATCTACAAAACGGGAGAAAACGAATTCAAGTTAGTTGATTGATTGAGTCCTTAGTAAATCACCCAAATGAGATACTAAGGCTAGGACCCAACATAATATTCTACAACTCGGGAGAGGGATGCCGTAACCCAAATTGCAGAACATTTGAAGGTAAGTGAATGACGATTCACTAATTTCCACCATGAAAAACGAAAAAGAAATTTTAAGTTTTAAATCTATGAAAACTCCTAGATCCTTTGAGATTCATTGAACTTTCAATGGCATGTTTAAATCTCGATATGCCCCTCTTGTTTGTGACTGGGATGTCGAGGATCACAAAGCGGGTGTGAATAACCATGTCAACTACATGGTGCTCCCACATGTTACAGTCACCTATTTGATGTGCCGATAAACCACACACGCTCCACCGAACTATGACAAACATTGAGTCACCCTTTGCTACCTTTGCTTAGAACCATTTAGTGTGCTGGTAAACCACACACGCTCCACTAACGTCTTCGCAAGGGTACAAAGTGTAATTTCATGGAATTGCATCAATTCACTTTGCCTAAGTAACTAAGATTGGGAATTTGAAAAACATTTAGTTACTTTAGTAATTCATTATACTTATAATGGAAGGTTTCGTCCTATCCTACCCGTTCGGCTAACGACCCTCCACTAGTCAAGAGTGCGGTGGGTAAGAGTGGATACCCATTCAAAAGCCATTTTATAGGCAATTTCCTTAAACACCCCTTATAGACCAGCTTCGTGAATGAGGCCTACTAACGGTAAGACTGACTTTTACTCATACATATATATAATGTTAGACTTTTAATGTTATATATATAGTATATGGTGTATTTTACACTTTTAAAATATTAGGTGGTCAAATTTAACAATTATACTTTTAATTCAATTAAATTTTAAACCTAAACTTTTATGGATTTATTAAACCTCTTTTAATTATACTCCTCAATTAATTAATAAAACCATAAGGGTGTAATTTGAACTTTTCAAACAATACTGGGGTTTTTAGAATTTAACATTCCTAATTAAACTTTAATCAACTTTTAAATTCCAAAAATTGAGGGCAAGTTTTGAAACATTTCAAAACATTAGGGTTTAGAATTTAAGTATACATCAAAATTAAACTATTAATCAAAATTTAAATTCCAAAACTTGAGGGCAAGTTTTGAAACCTTTTCAAAACATTAGGGTTTCAACTATTTAAATTTCAAAACTAAACTTTTGAGTTCTAATTTAAACTATAAAACCTAAAGGGATTAATTTGAAACTATTCCAAACTTTGTCAATAATATTCTAGATCACATAATTCAAATAAGGCAATTAACTATAATTGGTGGTTATCTAATTAGATCTAGTTCAAATTCTTGCAAGATAATGATCAAATAATTTCCATAACTTAACATATATCAAATAAGGTAACAATTATCTAATTAGATGACCAAAATCTTTTATTTTGACAAGGATAATCATAAGGGATTAACAAAATTCGAATTTTATTAAGTCTAAACAATTATGGCAATTATCCTAAGTCAAAATAGGTAAAAATCCCGAAAATCCGCCTGTCTGACAGCAAAACTCGCCGAGTCCACAATGGGACTCGCCGAGTACATCAGGCAGGAGGCAAAAAACGATTTTTTTTCAAGCATGAACAAATTAACAAGGCATCAATACAATAGAAACCAATCAAGTCTCTGATACCACTAAAGGGTTTTGGTCCTAAGAACATCCTATGTGCTCATACAAACCCTAATGCTTGGATCTAGGTTTCTCTATTGTACATGCAAGTTATCCAAGACTATAAACCCTAATTCTATCATTCAAGTAATCATATTGATCATGAGAATAGGTTTATAATATTACCTTGATTGTTATGTAGCAATAACAATCCCAAATCTCCTTGTATTGACTTTAGAAAGCTTAGAGTCACAATTGTCACTCCTCTAATGGTTCACAAACACCATAAGCAAGAGGATGAAGAGGAGAGAGGATGGAGGCTACCCAATACGTGTTCTATATATAGTGAGGCTATTAGGGTTATCTAACAAGGAAAACCTAATTTGGTTGCTTAAGCCCTAAGCAACCCATAGACTCCTTTAATTAAGGCCTTGGACGATTTCCATATGGGTTTCCCCATAGAATTCGTCCACCCCTTAATACAAGGTCCATGGCCCAAATTGCAATTATCTTATAATTACAATTCCAGTCCCTTAAGTTTAATTAATCTCTTTTAGTCACAAAACTAATTACCAATTAATTATTGACTAATATTAATTAAACAATATGATTTCTCCTTTAATATATTATTCTCATAATATATTAATAAATCATATTTTAATCCTTTCTCTCCATAATTCATCCTATCAAGTTGCTTTGGTGAAGGCAACCCAAAAGGACCATGCACCATCGGGTCAAGTACATACCAAAATAGTTATGGACTTAGACACTAATCCAACAGTTTATTCGACCGAGTAGCTCGCCTTGGGGAGCGCCGATCCTTTTTGTCAAGAAAAGGGTGGTTCACACCGGATGTGTATTGATTACCGGGAGTTGAACAAGTTGACGGTCAAGAACCGTTATCCGTTGCCGAGGATCGATGATCTGTTCGATCAGTTGCAGGGGGCGACTTGGTTCTCCAAGATAGACTTGAGGTCGGGTTAACATCAGATGAGGGTTCGAGATAAAGATATCCAGAAGACGGCGTTCAGAACTCGTTATGGGCATTACGAGTTCGTGGTGATGCCTTTTGGGCTCACCAATGCGTCGGCAGCGTTCATGGATCTCATGAACAGGGTGTGTAGGCCGATGCTAGATCGGTCGGTGATCGTGTTCATCGATGATATTTTGGTGTATTCGAGATCTAGAGAACAACATGAGGAGCATTTGAGGGAGATCCTTGGAGTTCTGAGATCGGAGAAGCTTTATGCCATATTCTCTAAGTGTGAGTTCTAGTTACGAGAGGTCCAGTTCTTGGGACATCTCATCAACCAGAATGGGATATTGGTCGATCCGGCCAAGATTGAGGCGGTCATGAGGTGGGAGGTGCCGAGATCGCCCACCAAGATCAGGAGCTTTCTAGGATTGGCCGACTATTCTCGGAGATTTATCAGGGATTTCTCCAAGATCGTCGTACCACTCACCAAGTTGACCCGGAAGGGGGTCGCTTTTTCCTGGGGTCCAGAGCAGCAGACCTCATTTGAGACACTTCGCCAGAAGTTGTGCGAAGCCCCGATGCTCGCACTCCCGGAAGGGATGGAGGATTTTGTGGTGTACTGTTATGCATCGATATTCGGGTTGGGAGCAGTGCTTATGCAGAGGGGGCATGTGATAGCATATGCATCGAGGCAGCTGAAGCCTCATGAGTCGAGGTATCCCACCCACGACCTGGAGCTGGAGGTTGTGGTGTTCGCCCTCAAGATCTGGCGTCACTATCTGTATGGGGTTTGGTGTACCATATACACGGACCACAGGAGTTTGAAGTACTTGATGGATCAGCCAAACCTGAATATGCGCCAGAGGAGATGGATGGATGTGGTAAAGGATTATGATTGTGAGATCCTGTACCACCTGGGCAAGGCTAATGTTGTAGCCGATGCCTTGAGTCGTAGGGCGGAGAGCGCCCGATACGAGACGTTTTCATGAGATTAACAGTGATGACTCCGGTGTTGGACACCATTCGGGGGCCCAGGCGGAGGCCGTGAGACCGGAGAACCGCAAAAGGGAGCGGGTGATCGGGCAGGTATCGGAGTTCGTTACCGATAGTCGAGGACTTATGACCTTTCAGGGTCGGATTTGGGTACCATTTGTGGGCGGAACACGTACCAAACTGATGGAGGAGGAACATAGATCGAGGTTATCAATCCATCCCGGGGCCACTAAGATGTTTTTGGGCCTTAAAAGGGAATATTGGTGGCCCTATATGAATAGAGATGTCGCATGGTTCGTGGAGAGGTGCTTGACTTGTCACAAGGTTAAGGCCGAACACCAGCATCCCCATGGTAAGTTGCAGCCATTGGAGATTCCCGAGTGGAAGTGGGAACAGATTACCATGGACTTTATCACCAAATTGCCAAGGACTGCGAGAGGTGTTGATGCGATTTGGGTGATTGTGGATAGGTTGACGAAGAGCGCTCACTTTCTTGCTATCGGTGAGAGTTCTTCTGCTGAGAGGCTGGCAGAGTTGTACGTGAAGGAGGTCGTATCGCGGCATGGAGTACCGATCTCGACTGTTTCAGACCGAGATATGCATTTTACTTCCAGATTTTGGAAGAAGTTTCACAAGGAGTTGGGTACGAGGCTGCATTTTAGTACCGCATACCACCCGCAAACGGACGAACAGATTGAGCAGACGATTCAGACGCTCGAGGACATGCTTCGGGCATGTGTATTGGACTTTAGAGGGAGTTGGGACATGTATTTGCCCTTGGCTGAGTTTTCCTATAACAACAGTCATCACTCGAGCATTGGTATGCCACCCTTTGAGTTGTTGTATGGGAGGAGGTGTCGGACTCCCAATTGTTGGGGTGAGGTAGGGCAGCCTGTCATGGGGTGTACGGAGATAGTGCTTCAGACGACAGAGCAGATACAGCGGGTCAGACAAAGGTTGTTGACCGCTCAGAGTCGCCAGAAGAGTTATGCGGATAGGCGACGATCCGAGCTTGAGTTTCAGGTTGGGGATTTTGTACTCCTGAAAGTGTCTCCTTCGAAAGGAGTGATTCGATTCAGGAAGAGGGGCAAGTTGGGGCCTCGGTATATCGGGCCGTTTAAGGTGATCACGAGGGTGGGCAGAGTAGCATACCGTTTGGAGCTACCTGCGGAGTTGGACCAGATTCATGATACCTTCCACGTGTCGCAATTGAGGAAGTGTATAGCCGAAGAATCGGCAGTGGTACCATTAGAGGATATCCAGGTGGACGCGAGTCTGAATTATGCTGAGAAGCCGATCTCAATCTTGGATCGGAAGATCCAGATTCTGAGGAACAAGGAAGTTCCCCTCGTGCAGGTCTAGTGGCAACATCGGAAGGGGTCCGAGCTGACCTGGGAGCCGGAGTCGGAGATGCAGGAACAGCATCCGGAGTTGTTCGTAGCATGAGACTTCGTGGGCGAAGTCTGGTTCTAGTAGGGGAGAATTGTAACATCCGATTTTCCAGGTATATTGATTTATGTTATATTCCTTTAATTATGTGAGGTGACTCGACGAGTTGGTGCTTAGACTCGTCGAGTCTGGTTGCGGCTGGATGACATGGTTAATGAGGGGACTCGACGAGTCAGGGGAGCGACTCGCCGAGTCAGAGCTGACAGAAGAAACCCTAATTTCTTGTGCTTGGGACCTATTTAAAGGCCCTTATGGCCTCCATTTGTGGCTACCAGTTCATAGAGAGAAACCCTTGAGTGTGTGAATGTTTTGATAGAGAAAGGAAGCCATTCTTAACCTTTGTGGTGTTGTTTAGCAAGAAGAAGGAGGTTCTAGCCAAGAGGAAGCAAAGAAGGTTGCTATTCTGTGGATTTTAGGCTAAGATCATCTCATTTGAGGTACCATTTCGATCCATCTTCTGATTTATGAGGTAGATATGGATTTAGGGTTTCTTATGCCCTTTTGATGGGATGAGTTGATGTCCAAAGAGTCCCTTATAGTGAGGAGGCTTTAGATCTGGATCCATAGAGGTCCAGGGAGCCTTACTCATCAAGCTTTATGAAGAGCAATGAATATTAGGACCTTGGGTTGAAGTATTTGGGGCTAAATCATCATATATGGTCATTTAGACATTGCATGTGCATCAAGATAGAGACTTTACGTGATTATTGAGCTAGGGGAGGTTAGATCTAAGGATAAGAGGAACAGATCTGACCTTAGGAAGTCTCTTGAGTTTGTGAATGGCATGAACTCACCGAGTCCAGGAATAGACTCGACGAGTAGGAGCGAGTTTCCTCGAGGATCACAAAGTTGACGACTCACTGAGTTGAGGGAATGACTCGATGAGTCAGAGGGGGATTTAGGGGACTTGATTTCACGACTGAACTCGCCGAGTCAAGAGCCGGACTCGACGAGTTAGGACGGGTTGTCCCACAATTCACGATCAGTGTCGAGTTGAAGAGTGGGGGATTGACTCAGTGAGTCAAGTGAATGCCAGGATTTTGAAGGACACGCATGGACTCGCCGAGTCATATTGGTGCACTCGCCGAGTCTGGTCAAAGTTTGACCGTTGACTTTGTTGACTTTTAGGGTTTGGTCGACATTTGGACTAGTGGACTGTTTGAAGTGTAAAATGGTCTTTTAGCCTTCTTAGAGAACATATGGGAGTCTAGTCTACCCTGGAGAGCTGATATTAATTGAGATGATTGTTATGTTTTAGGCTGAGGCTAGATCAGTGTATACACGAGCGAGATACTACCTATGATATCCTAGGTGAGTCTTCTCACTATACTGTACCTGGAAGGGTACTTATGTGTGACCAGAAGGTCTAGTATAATATGATATATGTGTTATATGTTGATATGTGATATGTATGCATTATGTATGCTATGTATGATGAGGACCGGAAGGTCAAGATGATATGGACCGGAAGGTCAGGGGGTTACGGACCGGAAGGTCTACCAGGATTCGGGACGGAAGGTTCCACAGAGTTATGGCCCGGAAAGGCGTATGTGTTGTATGTGGTATTTTGGGGAACTCACTAAGCATTTATGCTTACAGTTGTTGTGTTGTGTTTCAGGTACTAGCGAGGACCGTGGGAAGGCGCCGACGTGACCCGTACACACAAAGAGAAGACTTGATTTTGATCTTGGGATATGTTTTGATTTGATAACAATTGTGGAACACTTTTGAGAATGTTTATTATATGAAAATTTTGGTTTTTGAAAAATGAAAATTTTGTTTTGAAAATCACGTCGTTACACTATGACATTTACTTTTCAGAATGACTACACATATGTTAGGAATCTATGACTTTTACTATTCGGAATGACTACAATATGTCAGGAATCTATGACAATTACTGTTCTGAATTTAGCGTCTGAAATATCAATTCCAGAATATGGCTCCGAAATGTGTTTCCAGAATAGTGTCAGAAATCATAACCGTAGTAAATACCATTATATAAAGGAATTCAAGCGTCCAAGCTTGTGACATCCCCAATTTCACGGCCAGAAAAGACCGATTTGTTTATGCTTTGTTTTTAAAATCAGAGTAATCGTTTAAAGAAAACTGTTGCGGAATTTGTTCCCAAAAACAAAAATATGATAACCATTTATCCAAACATTTCTCAAAGAGAATGTATTTTCATTAAATAATAAAACCTTGGGATGTCATGTTCGATACAGACCAAAAGCATAAACAATATAAAATAGACCTTACAATAGTTATTTAACTACTGATCTATAATCCAAAATCTCTCGTCAAGTCCACCAACTTATACCCTTGTGCCATTACCTGTAATGAAAAGAAAACTGAGTGGGTCAGGCTTGGGAGCCTGGTGAGCATATAGGGTTTCCAACCCACAATAATATAATTATTATATTTAATCAACAAACAATCAACCCAATTACCCATCCCCATTATCTTCTTAAGGTTTTACCCTAAGAACCAACTATCCTTCATTCATTTATTCCTAAGGAATTGGCACGAAATCCATTGCTACCAAAGTTTATTTATCAAGTAGTAAATCCATAGTTATCAGGAGCTAACTCCATAGTCACCAAGGTTCACTTAGAAAGTGCTAACTCCATAGTCACCAAGGTTCACTTAACAAGCGCTAACTCCATAGTCGCCAAGGTTCATCAAATAGGCACGAAGTCACATCGTCGCCAAGGTTTGTACAATAGGCGCTAACTCTATAGTCACCAACTATCCCATCTACCCAAGTTCTACCCAACATTTTCGTAGATATAAATACTTACACAGTTTAAATCATTTAACACTTGTATAAAACATCAATTCCACGCCCATCTCAAATAGACAAATAATATATAAACACATAGCACGTATTTCATAGCAAATACTTCATATTTACGTGTTAGAAGAAAGTAACTACACACTCACTTGATCAGAAGATGATCGGACAGCACTACGGCTTATAGAAGTAGTATTCTTCGGTAGATCTGGAAGATCTCCACAAAAATCGAACTTCTCGCGGGCAGAGCTTCGGCTCGGGAATCTTACTTCTCGGGATCTTCAGGACCTCGGGACTAGCTTCGGGGCTCGGGAATGATATCGGGGCTTCGGGGTACTTTTGGCATGCAAAACGATGCAAAACGGGAGAGAGAAGAGAGAAAAAGAGCAAATGATCCGGCTGCCCTCGCATCCTATTTATAGGAGGCTGGAGCCTCGGAGTACGCGGGGCGTACGCGTCCGAATCGTCATGGCATGCGTCATCCGAAGAACTCGAGTGCGAGGGACGTCACGCTTCGTTGTACGCTGGGCGTACAGCAGTACGTTGGGCGTACTTCGGATGAGTCCGATGACTCCCCTTCGGATAATACCGGATTTTATAATTAATTTTAAATATTAATTATTTAATAAACTTCGTAAATTCATATCTTCTTCATACGAACTCCGTTTTCGACGTTCTTTATATCCACGCGTAGGTGAGACTATGATCTACAACTTTCATTTGGACTCCGTCGGCTAATTTTGAATTTATTTTTATTAATTATTTTTAGTAGGCCGGGACAGAAAAACTTCGTTATAAATTCATAACTTCTTCGTTTGACGTCCGTTCTCGCCTAACTTTTCATCGTTTTACTACAATTAATGAGATATTCGATTCTCATTTAGATTGTTTCGGCTAAAAACCGTTCGGTTTCAAATCGAGTATTCGGGCTGCATACCGCCAAGTCGAAACTTCGAAAAATCATAACTTCCTCATACGAAGTCAGATTTGGGCGTTCTTTTTATGCACGCTCATGGTTTAACGAACTCTACGACTTTCGTTTAGATCGCTAAGGCTAAATATCACTCTAACGTAAATTCACTTTTTACGTCATTCAGCGTCGTGCCGGTTCTGTCGCGAAACTTCAACAGGTCATAACTTCTTCGTTATAACTCGGATTTTGGCGTTCTTTATATGTACGGAATCCTTGTAACATATACTACAACTTAGTTAAGATTATTCATCCTAAATAATCTTCTATTAAAAAGTCATTTTTGACGCTTATCGTCTCTAAATTAACTAGCCCTGATCTACGGGCGTTACAATTATCTCCCCCTTAGGATGATTACGTCCCGGAATCATCAACGAAATAGGATTCGTATACTGACTCCATAAGTTATCTCTCCATCCTAAGTAATAACCTTGATGCTCAATCCTGCATCTTCTCTTCTTACTATGTTGGACTTTAAATCGTAACCTTCAAGTTACAAAATAAATCCTTATTGTGGACTCCTTCTTCTTCTTAGGATAAATACATTCATTTATCTATTGTAACTAACCGATGGGTCATGTCCCGATGACCTCTCATCGTAGTCGGACTCAATTTAATATGACCACTAGGGTCGGAATAACCATCATCCTACTAGTCATTATCGAAACAATGGTAATGACATGCTTGAATAAAACGGAAACAATTTCTAGCTTCTTGGTAACCTTGTGACTTTCCCTGATCCAAGTGCGAGTCCTGTGCTTCCGGCAGTATAGATCTCTACTACCATTCACACTTACTCATACTCGTCCCAAGCATTGTCTCGCAGTTAACCAAGTCACCATACATAAATCATATAATCATTCAACACATCAGATAACAAAACCAGGGTTTATATTAATTCTTGAAACTATTACACAAAAGTTCAAGTTCACCCTATACTATGCCTCTAACAAGATATGCTTCCTGATACAGACTTTATATGTTAATATGAAGTCTTCACCTTTTAATCCTCCCATCCTTTTCTGCTTCATTGAGGAACATGTGGAATGCCCTTGGCTGTGGAGGTGTGTTTTTCTTTGGGCAGTCTTTAGAAATATGTCGTTCTTCGTTACATCTATAGCACACCTTCTTGATGGGTGCGCACTTGTTGGCGTAGTGCCCTGTCTTCCCACATTTGTAGCAAGTCATCTCCTCGCTACATTTCCCGAAGTGTTTCTTCTTACACTTCTCACACCACTTAGCTTCATCTCTTCCCCCAGATTTCGAGAATTTGCTTTCTTTTTCGATTATTGAAGATCCTTCACGCTTCCTTTTCTCTCCAACTTCAGCTCTTTCCAGACCCTTTTCTTTTATTTGGGTCTCAACATTATTGGCTGCCCAGATGGCGGCTTTCAGAGTGGTTGCTTGCTTGACTATCGGACCAAAGTCCGCTGGTAATCCATTGGCAAACTTGTTGACCTTGGAAAGTTCAGTCGGAATTAGGTATGGAATAAGCTTCATCTTCTCCGTAAAGCTCGTAGCGTATTCAGTGACGCTCAATTTTCCTTTCTTCAGATTCTGGAACTTATTGTTGATTTCCAGAAGATCTTGCTCAGAGCAGTATTGCATTTTCAGTTGTACCACGAACTCTTCCCAAGACATCTTGCTAGCTTCCCCCTTGGGCATCGAACCAGCCAGTAACTTCCACCAGCTCAGTACTCCAGATTTTAACAGAGGAATTGCAAGAGCGGTCTTCTATCTGTTGCCACATTCGCAACTTTCAAACATTGTCTCCATTTCGGAGATCCAGTCCATGACTTGCACCGATGTCGGGCTCCCAGAAAGACATGGTGGTTTGGATGCCATGAAATCCTTGTACTTGCATCCACGTCCGTCATTTCCTCCATCCTGGTTGTTTTGGCGAACTATTGGTGGGTTGGCTTGACCAACGGTCCCACTGTAGTTTCCTCCTTCAGACTGCCCTCCATTTACTTCGGGCTCTTCAACTTGAATTGACAATTCTTCGCGATTCTGCCTAATCAGACGTCTGGTTTCTTCCATCTGATTATCCAACATTGCCTGGATCATCACTTGAACTCCGGCCATTGTCATTGGTTCAGGTGTTGCTGCTAAAACAGGTATTTGTTCAATCACTAGTAATTGATTCCTGTTTTCATCAGCATTTCCAAATCCACTCCTCGTTCTCACCATTTTTGATCTATACACCGAATAAGGTGAAATTAGATCCTTATTCACGATAGATATTAAAATCATCCTTATCACTCCGAAACGTTTACATGCTAGTTCTAATATCGTAGACACACGCTTAGAATCCTAAACACATAAGGTTTCCAGATCCGGTCGGCAACAGACCATAGATCCGAACAATTAACATCATATATGGCAAACATATAACAATTAGCACATAATAGCATTTTAGGCAATTTTCCTAAAATAAACTAGTGTCTGTGTCAATTTAGGTGTACTACCTAAAATATAATGGACACACTCAACTCACAATCATTGCTTAGCACTCTAAGTTTAAGTCTAGAAATAAATCCATATTCCTAGTTCGCTTAAACTAATGTTCTGATACCAACTGTGACATCCCTAATTTCACGGCCAGAAAAAACCAATTTGTTTATGCTTTGTTTTTAAAATCAGAGTAATCGTTTAAAGAAAACTGTTGCGGAATTTGTTCCCAAAAACAAAAATATGATAACCATTTATCCAAACATTTCCCAAAGAGAATGTGTTTTCATTAAATAATAAAACCTTGGGATGTCATGTTCGATACAGACCAAAAGCATAAACAATATAAAATAGACCTTACAATAGTTATTTAACTACTGATCTATAATCCAAAATCTCTCGTCAAGTCCACCAACTTATACCCTTGTGCCATTACCTGTAATGAAAAGAAAACTGAGTGGGTCAGGCTTGGGAGCCTGGTGAACATATAGGGTTTCCAACCCACAATAATATAATTATTATATTTAATCAGCAAACAATCAACCCAATTACCCATCCCCATTATCTTCTTAAGGTTTTACCCTAAGAACCAACTATCCTTCATTCATTTATTCCTAAGGAATTGGCACGAAATCCATTGCTGCCAAATTTTATTTATCAAGTACTAAATCCATAGTTATCAAGCGCTAACTCCATAGTCACCAAGGTTCACTTAGCAAGCGCTAACTCCATAGTCGCCAAGGTTCACTTAACAAGCGCTAACTCCATAGTCGCCAAGGTTCATCAAATAGGCACGAAGTCACATCGTCACCAAGGTTTGTACAATAGGCGCTAACTCTATAGTCACCAACTATCCCATCTACCCAAGTTCTACCCAACATTTTCGTAGATATAAATACTTACACAGTTTAAATCATTTAACACTTGTATAAAACATCAATTCCACGCCCATCTCAAATAGACAAATAATATATAAACACATAGCACGTATTTCATAGCAAATACTTCATATTTACGTGTTAGAAGAAAGTAACTACACACTCACTTGATCAGAAGATGATCGGACAACACTACGGCTTATAGAAGTAGTATTCTTCGGTAGATCTGGAAGATCTCCACAAAAATCGAACTTCTCGCGGGCAGAGCTTCGGCTCGGGAATCTTACTTCTCCGGATCTTCAGGACCTCGGGACTTGCTTCGGGGCTCGGGAATGATATCGGGGCTTCGGGGTACTTTTGGCATGCAAAACGATGAGAAACGGGAGAGAGAAGAGAGAAAAAGAGCAAATGAGCCGGCTGCCCTCGCATCCTATTTATAGGAGGCTGGAGCCTCGGAGTACGCGGGGCGTACGCGTCCGAATCGTCATGGCATGCGTCATCCGAAGAACTCGAGTGCGAGGGACGTCACGCTTCGTTGTACGCTGGGCGTACAGCAGTACGCTGGGCGTGCTTCGGATGAGTCCGATGACTCCCCTTCGGATAATACCGGATTTTATAATTAATTTTAAATATTAATTATTTAATAAACTTCGGAAATTCATATCTTCTTCATACGAACTCCGTTTTCGACGTTCTTTATATCCACGCGTAGGTGAGACTGCGCTCTACAACTTTCGTTTAGACACCGTCGACTAATTTTGACTTTACTTTTATTAATTATTTTTAGTAGGCCGGGACAGAAAAACTTCGTTATAAATTTATAACTTCTTCATTTGACGTCCGTTCTCGCCTAATTTTTCATCGTTTTACTACAATTAATGAGATCTTCGATTCTCATTTAGATTGTTTTGGCTAAAAACCGCACGGTCTCAAATCGAGTATTCGAGTTGCATACCGCTAAGTCGAAACTTCGAAAAATCATAATTTCCTCATACGAAGTCAGATTTGGGCGTTCTTTTTATGCACGCTCATGGTTTAACGAACTCTACGACTTCTGTTTAGATCACTAAGGCTAAATATCACTCTAACGTAAATTCACTTTTTACGTCATTCAACGTCGTGTCGGTTCTGTCGCGAAACTTCGACATGTCATAATTTCTTCGTTATAACTCGGATTTCGGCGTTCTTTATATGTACAGAATCCTTGTAACATATACTACAACTTAGTTAAGATTATTCATCCTAAATAATCTTCTATTAAAAAGTCGTTTTTGACGCTTATCGTCTCTAAATGATTAGCCCTGATCTACGGGCGTTACAAAGCTGTTTACCTTGTTAAATTTACTACTAAGAATTCATTTCTTATAATCTAAAGAAATGACATACTGCGATTGTGGCTCTCATGGTATTATAAGGATATCAACGACTACAAATAACCCATGACGGATTTTTTATGTTTGTCCTAAAGAGGTATGTGGATTATCCTTTTATTATTTTTCTTTGGATTAATATTAATTTACACAATATACGTCATGTGTTTGATCTTAAATTTTAAGTGACCACAGTCTGGGTTTATATGTTGGGTTGAGAAAGCAAAAGACAATAATTTATTGATAATCAGTAACTTATTTCGATGGGATATTGTCACAAAAGCCCCTAAGTTTTCAAGAAATATTCGGTGTTACCCTTAGATGACTTTTAGGTTTACTAAAGTCCGAAACTTACATCAATTTTCGCAATTTTGCCCATCACACTATTGGAGGCTGACAATCAATTTTCGCAATTTTGCCGGTTACTGGATAACCGGTTCGGAACACGTGGTGTGACACAAAGACCGACGAACACATTGTTGGAGGCTGACGATGCGCCAGCATGGTGCTGATCTGTTGTTTGGCTTAAAAATCCAATGAATAGAGAGAAAAGGTGGCTAGTAAGATTCGAACACGCGACCCACATGTCACGGACCAAGCTTCTGGAAAATTCTACAATCGTCTAGAGAGCTCCGGAACAATCAAGTATACTCGAGAAGTCTCCGAAGAGATCAGGAATGCTCTATGAGACCCTGGAAGATGCTAGAATATTGTAGATGTCTGTGGAACAAAGGAGAACGATCTGGAATAATCAAGAGGACGCTAGACGAAGCTAAAACGACCCGGAAGACTTTCGAAGGATCTAGAACACGCTAGATCATACAAGAACGATTTGGATAATTGATGTGCACAAAAGTACCCACTAATTTTAATATTTATAACCTAACAAACTTAGACTATCTATGCACTTATAGGCAGTGTACCTAGTCAGATTACAGTATAGCTTAGGTAAGTCGGGTGTCGATCACAGGGAACGGTGTTCTAATTAATTTACTTACTATTAAATTAACCTAATTTATTAACAAATTTAATAAAGGGTTTTATCTGATTTTACAAGATCAGATGAACTTAAATCCAATTCAATAAGTAAAAACACACACTCTTGTTTAGATTGAATCCACTTTTCCCTTATGGCTAGCTAACAATTACGGATTACTAAGTTGGTTTTTAATTATATTAGTAATTTAGTTCTATCTTACCAATATTTAACTAATTCATGTCAAACCATGTATGTTCACACATAATTAAACACAGAACCAATTATAGTTGAAAATATGCTATATAAGATTTGTTGTGTAAACGCAATTATGATCACAATTCTCGTTCTCTAGCACAACTAAACTTTATTTATTCTAATTATTAACTAAGATTGGTCAATCCTAGCTCTAACAATTCAATGTTCACTAAATTATTAGGTAAACAGGTTCATGCAGTTTAATGGTCACTAAGCTACACAGAACATGTAATTAAACAATTAGATAAACAAATATTAACATGCTAGGTCATACAAATCAAACACAAGCAAATTTTCACCAACTAAGCTTAATCCATAATCATATAACTATTCATAAGTTCAAAGCTTCATCTAGCTAAACAAGAGTAGCTAGATTCAGCTGCTCATCATAGTAATTAAACTAACACAGCTAAAACCAATGAAAGACATGTTCTAAAAATAAACCTTTACTTCTTTTGGTGTTGAAAACCCTCTTCCAGAGCCATTCTTTCGTTCTTATTCGTCTTCTGGAACTCTTTCTCTTCTGCCAAAAGTCTCTCCTTTCGTAATAATCATCAGAACTTATATAATGCTTAAAAACTAGCGCCACGTCGTGGCCAGATCTCGCCACGTCGTGGGCTTCAAGAAATCCGTATTCTTCAAGGAAATCCTCCGCGTCGCGATGCTTATCTTCTGGAACACCCATGCCACGTCGTGGGCTTCGTCGCCACGTCGTGATTTTAGCTTTTATCGTGAATTTATTACTTTCTTGTATTCCAAGCCTCCCATGTTCCCCATTTTGTCACCTTTGGTCCCTTTCTTCGAAAATCCTTTGTATTGATTGAAAATAACAATTTAAACTCATAAGTATCTTTATTCTAAACATATTATCAATTTATTAATAAAAATGTACTTAAATACTGCCTAAAAATAAGTGTAAATATGGCAATATCAAAATACCCCACACTTAGGCTTTGCTTGCCCTCAAGCAAATTTCAACTTAATTCTTAATTACTAAAACTACACAGAACAATCCGACTCTAGTTCAGCCATTATGCCAAAACCTCAACGCATGCATTTGTGTCTAAAATTCTCCTAAAGTACCCCCCATACTTTAAATACTCACAATCTTCATAAACATTCACCCACTTTTTCCGAACAATGCTCATTTTATGCAACCCTCCGAATCCATCCGCAGAAAACCTCCCAACCTCAAGGTATTTTTAGTTGAGCAACCTAAGCGTACATAAACTAAAATTACAATTTTTTGATACCACTATGGAGCTCTATTTGAATTCTTCATTTCTTTGACATTTGATCTTTAGTTTCTTTGAATTCACCACCTTTGTTTGATTTTTTTGGTATCTTCAACTTTTTGGATTTCTTCAGAATTTTGATCTTTTGATCTTCCCTTTATTTGCTCCAAAATTCTTCAAACTTTACTCGTAATTCTCTTTCTTTTTTTTTTTCACATGTAACTCACTTTTTTTTCCACTCAAAACCCTACATGCTTAAGCAGAGGCGCTCAACCTCAACCTTTATTGGTTAATGATAATAATTTTCCTGGATACATTTCAGGTTTAGGCTGCTAAACCTATTGCATCCCTCAGACCAAGCGGGGTTATGTTTTTGTTCCATGATTTCACTAAAATAAGGGAAGCCACAAATGCACTATAACGTGTATTGGCTCAACTAAACATTTGAACTTTCATCGGATCATCCCGCATAATACTAGCAATTATAGCTCAAATTATTAGTACTAGATTCAATTAATTTCAATTTTCCAAATTTTCTAGCAATTTACTGTTTCTACCCCTACCCCACACTTATTTCATACAATGCCCTCATTGTATGTATAAAACAAATCAAAATTAAAGACAAGGGAGAAAAAGGAACAGACTCCCCTGGGATAGTGGCGTGAGCATCTCCAAAAGCGTGGACAAAGTACAATTGGACTTTCAAAAATCGAAACTCGGTGGAAAACTGGTTGAATACGTAAATAAACCACGAACCGAACTCGAAACTTCAATTCGTCAAAGTGTGTATTTGTAAGGAAAAATGTGGCAATGATAAACTGGATCTCATCGTGATATGGGTTGACACCGCAAACACCAAAAAAACTAAACTACCAAAAATTGCAAGAGCGCCACGACGTGGCAAAAGGAGTCCACGTCGTGGAAACTGAACCTCAGCAGAAAATGAGTTGTTTGCTTTATTTACTCTAGCAGCTTTGACCAATGGCTAACTGGTTGCCGACGCTTCTATGCAAATATATTTCCCAAGTATAACCTCTCTCCTAATAGACCCCACACTTATCTTGAATTGTGGTTCCGACTCACGACTCTTAGCTTCTTTGACTAGACAAACACGACTCGAAAGTTAACCTTCTATGCTCCTTAGAATTCCAACGCTAATCTGAAAAATGAGATCAACCCAAAAGAAAAATAAAGTAACATAATAGTCTTAATAAAGTTTTACATCACATACTAAAGTTAACATAAAAAAAAACTACTCAAAAACATAACAAATAAAATAAAATCAATCATCATCTTGATCTTGTGCTCCACTCGGCCCTGCTCTATCATCTTGTGGACGCCATAGCTCCTCCCATGTCGGAAAATAGGGATATTGTGGTGGCATAGAAGGTGGTCGGGTCACACCCAAATGTGAATAGATACCCTCAGTAAGCTGGGTATGGTAAATAGCATGACCTCGTAGATTATCCAAATATGCTCCCACCCGACTCTGAAAAGGGTCGGTGGGCACTCCTTGCACATACTGCGAAGCAGCACGCTCTCGTTCGACCTCACCTCTAGCCTGCACATTCCGACGCCTCGGCCTAGCTGGTGGCTGCTGTCCCGGCTGCACTTCCTCCTGTTCGTCATCGATCGGTGGTATAACAAAGCGACCCCCGATATTCACCACCGCGCGCATCACACCCAAGACTTGAATGGTCAAGTCTGTGTCCGGGAATCGAGTGAGATTCCTCACAAAGTCAGGGTTCAAAATTTGATATGACCTAGCCAGGCGAGTAACCAAATGCCCCCCAGTAATCGGGCTCCCAGGCCTAGAATTGGCCGCTTTCTTCCCCATAAACCTTGCCAACATATAAGGCAGATCACAACAAACCCCCGGGGTAATAAGTGTCCATAAATAAAATAGATTCTGGATGGGGACCTTATCACCATGATGCTTGTGATTGATTGAAAACGTGATAAGGCGGTGCAAAAATCGGAACACAGGATTCCGTATTTGTGACTCACTCGAGTCACGAGTGTTGTACTCATGGTTAGAAATGCCCCGCCAAAACTGCACATCCAAAGTACCCGGAGTAAAATCCCGCACACATCCAAGCAAGAAAGGAATAAAAAATGGAGATTGCGTCTCCACTTCCGTATAGAGCCCCATACGCCAAGCAAACTCCCGAAGACTACACTCACGATATACACCTCCAAGACGAAACACAAGTGCCCTATTGTAGGTGACATCAAGGGTGCGCTCTTCAAAACAAACGGTAGAAAAAAAATTCTACCGACAATTCCCGGAACACGGGTTCTTGAATGGCGAATAGATTCCTCCACCCATGACAAGTGAACGAAAATTGATCTCCAACATAAGTCTTCGACCAATAACGTTCCAGTTCCACTACCATTCCCACTCTACCCAGCCATCCCCAATCAATAATTGGGGCTATTGCAAACTCCCTATTGTATAACCATCCAAGTCGATTCTCGTAGGTTGTTAGCAACGGTCGGGGAATGTTTTGAGGGAATTGATATAGAGGATGTATGCTTGCTACATCTATCGGGCCCTCTTCCTGCTGGACAGCTCGTCGTGGTCCCATTTCTGCAAACAAGAGCAAAGCAAAGCAGCAAACAAATAACACATTAAAACATATATAAGGGCCTGCCAGAAGTCACGACGTGGCCAGGCTGCGCCACGTCGTGGAGCTTGTCGAACCCAGATGCTGAATCGGACATGTTTACGTGCGATTTCCATAAAAATAATTCTTGGGGTTTGTTCCTATGGACTTTTAAATAATATGGAAACTAAAATCGGACACTAGATTCAACCAATTTCGTGAATCATTCAAACCCTAATCACGACAACTTGAAATTGGAAGAAATAATTGCAAAATAATAAATAAAACACGTACCAAATGGAGTAATTAGCAAGATCTTGCAACGAATTTAGAAGTATAATAAGAAATTGGCAGTAGGGTCATGATGTTCCCGTGAGTGCGGCAGTCTTCCAAGTGGGGGATAAGGGGTTTCTCGGTCAAAGGGTTTTAAGCGATTGGTCCCCCCCTGATTTTTAAAGGCCACGACGTGGCGGGCTTTGCCCACGTCGTGAGAGCTGTCAGATGCCAAATATTCATCTAATTAACTAATTTCTTTGCAAATATTTCATTATTTAAAGTCCCCTACAGCTATTTCTCTGCTTATTACCGGTTTTTAGATGATGAATTGATGTCTTTCCTAATTAAAAAGAAAATAAAAAGAAAAAATTTGCAAACCAAACTCGGGTTGCCTCCTGAGAAGCGCTTCTTTTTCTTGGAGTCTTGAGCTGGACTCCGTGCCTTCTACGTTGACTCTTCGGAAGAGTCTACCACCAGGATCTTTTGTTCCTTGAACCGCCGTTTATAAGCTTGAACTCTCCTTTTATACGCCTTCTTTGAATTTTCTTTTTTAGTTTTTCCATCTTCTTCATGCTTTCGTTTTGTGCCCTTTGTGTGTTCCTTGCTCTCCATAGCGTTCCCCTCTTTTTTCACCTCCGGCCTTGTTTCTTTTGAAGTGACTTCCTCTTCATCACTTGTCATTTCCTCGTCCTCTTCGCTCACCCAAGAAGGTGGGTTCTTGTAAGCTATGACTTCAATCAAATACGGAACAGATGCCCTGGGTTTTGTCCTCTTGGCTTGATGAACTACCTTTATCTCTTCTTCCATAAGCTTTTCCAACTCTTCTAGTTCATTCTCCTCATTAATCGTGAACACTTCTTCTTTATCTTCTTGAAAATCATTTCTTATCCCGAAGACTTCTTGTTCATCTCCAACCCTCAAAGTGAGCTTGGACTCGCGGATATCAACCAGGGCACCAGCAGTGTTAAGAAATGGCCGACCAAGGATTATCGGAACATCCGTGTCTTCTTTCATGTCCAAGACTACAAAATCTATTGGAAAAACAAATTTTCCGATTTTCACCAAAATATCCTCCACTATGCCTCGGGGTTGTGTCACTGAACGGTTCGCCATGTGAATCTTCATCTTTGTAGCCTTCATCTTCTGAATCTCCAATTTTTGATAAAATGAAAAAGGCATTAGATTAATGCTAGCCCCGGAATCGGCTAAAGCATTAACCTTCATTTTATTCCCAAACTCGCATGGAAGAGTGAGGCGTCCAGGATCCCCCATCTTTTCTGGTGTTTCTCCCAACACAACTTTTGAAATTTGCTCACTTAGAATCACTGTAGACTGTTTCTTTAATTGCCTTCGCGTATCTATCAAGTCTTGCAGTAATTTCTGGTTCTCAGAAGCTTTGGATAAGGACTCAACAAAGGGAGTATTAATTGGAATCCCTTTCACATGCTTCACAAACTCTAAATGTTCCTTCTCCAGTTGACTAAGTGCTGCACGGGTGGGAAATGGCATAGGTGGATGATAATCTGGAATAGGCTCCAAAGATTTTTGCTCAGACTTGCGCCACGTCATGGCCAGAGGCGTGCCACGTCGTGACAAGCCTGGTTCAACATTCTTTCCATTTTCGATCCTTGATTTCTTGGGTTGCTGCGGTTGTTCTTCCAACGCCTCCAGGAACTCGGATATTGTATCTTCTTCAGTATCGATGGCCATTACGTGAGATTGGGCTTTTACTTCGGGATTCTTCGGGGACAATTTTTCATGGACTAAAGTGGCTAGTTGACCAAGTTGTACTTCAAGGTTGTGGATGGAGGCTTGCTGGTTCTTCATCAATGTTTGTTGTTCCATGATAGCGGAATCCGTGGCATCATGTCTCTTTTCCGAAGCCTCCATAAACTTCATCAAAATGGTCTCTAGGTCGGGTTTCTTCTCGATTGGTGGCTGCTCCTTTTGGTAAAAGCCTCGACCTGTCTGCCTATACTTCTCTTCTTTTTGCTTTTTATACTCTTCATAGGGCAGCCACTCCTTCTTTGGTTTCCTCCAGCCGTCATCAAACTTATCCCCACTAGAGTAGCACACTTGAGCTTTACTGTTCCCAGACTCATCCATATTGCAGTCCTTGGTCAAGTGTGGACCACTGCATCGCTCGCATCCCACTCTTATGGCATGTATCGACTGGTCCATTTGTGTTATCCGGCGATCCATGTTATTTAGCATGGCCATGACAGCTGCAATTTCTTCAGTTTGGGTCCCTCCACCGCCTTTACTTCCATCTTGCCTCGGGTTATGGTACTCGCGAGAGTGTTTCGCGAATTCTTCGATGAGCTCCTTGACCTCCTTTGGATTTTTCTTTGTCAACGGTCCTTGAGAATCAAGGAGTTGTCTTGTCATTACATTGACCCCATCATAAAAGATTGACATCTCTTGCTGCACATTTAGGTCATGTTGAGGGCAATTTCTGAGTAAGCCCTTGTACTGCTCCCATGCTTCGTATAGTGACTCCCCTGGTTGTTGCTCAAAGTTGGCTATCGCCTTCTTGAGTTTGGCTATCTTGGATGGCGGGCAGAACTGGTCCAGGAATTGCTCACGCATTTGAGCCCAAGTGGTGATTGTACCTGGTGGGAGTGCTTTTAACCACTCCTTAGCAGCTCCTTTGAAAGTGATGGGAAGCATCCTAAGCAAGACTGTATTTCTGGTGACATTTGGGACATTGAAGTAATCCGCAATGTCATTGACTTCGTCTAGATGCTTAAAAGCATCCTCATGATCCTTCCCGAAAAATGGGATGTCCTTCAGTGCTGTCAATATGTGTCCCTTTAGCTCGAATGTGGCAGTGGCAGGAACTGCGGGTTGGACTAACCCAGGACCCATGTCATCTCGGATCCGCTTTTTGTATGCTCCCATGGACATTTCTTCAATCGCTGCCATCTCGTTCCTTGGCTCGTTCTCGGGTTCACTTGTGTGTTCTTCAAATTCTGGCTCGGTATCGCTTTCGGACTCGGTTTGCACGGGTGTATGATCCAAATGCTCAAGATTGCTCTTGTGCTTTGTTGATGAGCTGGACTCTCCTGTCTTCTTTCCCGACTTCTTAGAAAAGGCTGACTTCAATTCTTGCAAGGGCATCTTTTTCTTGTGAAGTGCAGATTCGGGGTCTTCCAGTGGTGGCACCAAGTGTGTGTTGAGCTTCTGGTCATGAACTCCTGCAACTTGCTAAACTAAAACGTAAAACTGAACTAAAATAAGAAAAACTAACTACCAAATAAAAAATTTTAAAATTTTTGCTTGTCCATGTCGTGGCAAGTATGTGGCCACGTCGTGGACTCTATAAAAATTTTTATTTTTTGCTGAAAAATTAACTTTTTGTGGCTGTGATTCCACAAGAAGGATCGATTAATTTAATGCAAATAATTAAACTAAAAACTAAGTCGTTCCCCGGCAACGGCGCCAAAAACTTGATGTGCACAAAAGTACCCACTAATTTAATATTTATAACCTAACAAACTTAGACTATCTATGCACTTATAGGCAGTGTACCTAGTCAGATTACAGTATAGCTTAGGTAAGTCGGGTGTCGATCACAGGGAACGGTGTTCTAATTAATTTACTTACTATTAAATTAACCTAATTTATTAACAAATTTAATAAAAGGTTTTATCTGATTTTACAAGATCAGATGAACTTAAATCCAATTCAATAAGTAAAAACACACACTCTTGTTTAGATTGAATCCACTTTTCCCTTATGGCTAGCTAACAATTACGGATTACTAAGTTGGTTTTTAATTATATTAGTAATTTAGTTCTATCTTACCAATATTTAACTAATTCATGTCAAACCATGTATGTTCACACATAATTAAACACAGGACCAATTATAGTTGAAAATATGCTATATAAGATTTGTTGTGTAAACGCAATTATGATCACAATTCTCGTTCTCTAGCACAGCTAAACTTTATTTATTCTAATTATTAACTAAGATTGGTCAATCCTAGCTCTAACAATTCAATGTTCACTAAATTATTAGGTAAACAGGTTCATGCAGTTTAATGGTCACTAAGCTACACAGAACATGTAATTAAACAATTAGATAAACAAATATTAACATGCTAGGTCATACAAATCAAACACAAGCAAATTTTCACCAACTAAGCTTAATCCATAATCATATAACTATTCATAAGTTCAAAGCTTCATCTAGCTAAACAAGAGTAGCTAGATTCAGCTGCTCATCATAGTAATTAAACTAACACAGCTAAAACCAATGAAAGACATGTTCTAAAAATAAACCTTTACTTCTTTTGGTGTTGAAAACCCTCTTCCAGAGCCTTTCTTTCGTTCTTATTCGTCTTCTGGAACTCTTTCTCTTCTGCCAAAAGTCTCTCCTTCCGTAATAATCATCAGAACTTATATAATGCTTAAAAACTAGCGCCACGTCGTGGCCAGATCTCGCCACGTCGTGGGCTTCAAGAAATCCGTATTCTTCAAGGAAATCCTCCGCGTCGCGATGCTTATCTTCTGGAACACCCATGCCACGTCGTGGGCTTCGTCGCCACGTCGTGATTTTAGCTTTTATCGTGAATTTATTACTTTCTTGTCTTCCAAGCCTCCCATGTTCCCCATTTTGTCACCTTTGGTCCCTTTCTTCGAAAATCCTTTGTATTGACTGAAAATAACAATTTAAACTCATAAGTATCTTTATTCTAAACATATTATCAATTTATTAATAAAAATGTACTTAAATACTGCCTAAAAATAAGTGTAAATATGGCAATATCAATAATGTCGGGACGACTTAGAGATTTCTAGAGCATCGTATACAAGTCTATCATATTCTAGAGTCTTGTAAAATCCATGTATATAATAGGAAGAGTCTAGATTAGTCATGAATGATCGGGACCTAGAAACTTCCATTTGAGGAGGTGTAAGGTTCCTATAAATAGGGGGGATGACTCATTTGTCCAAACCATCAAGAAGTTGCCTTGTAAAGAAGTTGAGTTATATAATAGAAGCTTTCTTGAAGTGTCCCTTGTCGTAACTCTTGCTTCCTAAGTTCGTTAGTACATCTAGATCGTCGAAGTTAGCCTGACTTAGTCGGAGAAGCACTAAGTGGCACACGGTATTGACTAGTCTAAAAGAGTCATCTCGTGACACACAGGTCGACAATATCAAGCAACTTACCACAAGGCTAAAACATTATTTGTGGACATATTCTTGATTTCTATAACTATAACCTATAATGTTGATATGATTATTATTTACTTTAATTATTTTGATTATTATTATTATTATTATTATTATTATTATTATTATTATTATATATTTTCAATATTTTATTAAATGTATAAAAAAATTATATATACATTTTTAAATATGTTTTTACGTGTATAAATAAACCCATATATGTATGTTTTTAGAACATATAAATATAAAAATATTTTTAATTTATATAAATATGTAGAAATATGTTTTTAATATGTATAAAAACGTATAAGTATGTTTTAAATGTATTTTTATATGTTTTTTATAAATATAAACGATTTTTTTTACATGTATAACATTTTTATTTGAAAAAGATACATATTCAAGTGATAAAATAAACATATAATATATATTTATACATAATGTTTTTATATACATTTATATACATAATGTTTTCATAATTTTTTTATATGTAGGATAACATTTTTATACTTAATATGATAAATAAATATGATGATTATGTTTAAACAAGTTTTAATATATATATATATATATATATATATATATATATATATATATATATATATATATAAAGAGAGATAGAGAGAGAGAGAGAGAGAGAGATAGGATCATTTGTTTAAACTAATTATTGTGTTATTGTATGCATAATTGTGGGCCAATCAAAATTAAATAATTAAATAAATAAATAAGGGTAATATAGTAATTTGTTTTGTAACTACCAAAAATAATCCCTATAATCATGGATCCACTTAAATGATTAGGGATTTTAAACCCATGTTTCTTTTGATCGGGCAAAGGTGGACGAAGGCAGATCAACGAACACAGGTCACGGAGACTCAAGAAATCGGGTGCTGGAATCGTTTGGGGGTGTTGTCGATTGGTGGAAGCCGAGGTTGTGTTTCCGGTGGTGGTAATCAACGAGACAAGATCTTCGGAGTTCTTTGATTAATAGGAACAGAAGAGAAAGGATAGTGAGGGCAAAGGAGGTCGCCGGTCTTTGGCCGGTTGCGAATGGGAAACCGAGGCTGTGAAGTTTGACGGGAAGAAGAAGCAAAGTGTAGCTCCGATTTATAACAGGTTTTTATTCTTCTTATTTTGACTGTTCGTCTGTCGAATCCTTCAAGTCTGTGATTTGAAACTTCATCTGGATGTATGCACTCTGTCTTCATCCTTTTCCATATCACCAACCCTTATCTAGCCTTGATTTGAAACTTCATCGAACGTGCTAGTTCTATTTGAAGTTTCAAATGGGTAGATACACTAATGAAGCTTGTTTGATTTGGGGTTCTGTATGTTATCATCTAACTTCTCACCATGAAGTTACTAATTGGTTTCTAGATAATATTATTACTCTTGGTAGCTGCTTTGTTCTCAATTTGGTTTCAATTCAATTTGTGTTTGAACCAGTCAATTTGTAGACCTTCACCTTGAAATTGGTTTTCAAACTCAGTAAGTGATCAAGTATCTTCACTATTCATCAGCAGTGGCTTTGCTTTCATTCACCCAAACTCTTATGCAGACATATTGGTTGTTGAAGTTGTCCCCCTTGACCGAGTCGACCCAGCCCGGGTATAAAAAGGCCTAAATGAGTTCACTCAGAAACTGAGTTCAGCCACAACTGACTTGGAGAAAGCTAAAGCCCAACTGACTTGGAAAAAAGAGAAGGAAGAACAATGGTGATGATCTCTTCTTTGATTGGGTATGTTTCTTTTGATTGGGTTTTACAAGTTAAATAGATAAAAAAAATCAATTGTCTTGATGACCTTATTGTATGGTTGTGAATTTTGATAGATATGGAGTACATTGTGATCTAAGGGAAAAAAAACATAAACGTGTGGTACAATTCTTGAGATTGACATGAAGAAGATAAAAAGAATAATGAATTCCAATTCTGTTGGAATGGGATCATGAATTCCAATTCTTTTGGAATGGAATCATGAATTCCAATTCTGTTGGAATATAAACTACAATTTGGTTTTGTTTTGACAGAAGTTGATGCTTGAAGAACGTGCCGCAAATTTGAAAGTGATTCTAAGCATTCTCAGATAATATTATTCTTACATGATTTGATTCATGACATTTATTTTCGTTAAATGTATAATTTCATGGATGATCAAGGAAATAGATATTCTTCTGATAGAACAATCTACAATAGAATGATAGTAGTATATGTAATAATATATTCTGCTTGAATATTCAGGTCGAATAATATACATACTTTTATTTGTTATTAGTGAGTATTTCATTGTCATAGACTATTATATAAAGTTTTACTTTTTTAACATGTAATGAAAATTTTGAAGTTGTATCCAAAAAATGTGTATTAGTCGGTGTTGGCATTCGTATAGAATATTATTAAAATAGAAATATGTATCCTGAAATTCGTAGAGAATATAATTCTAACAGAATAAAACCGGGTTTAATTATAAAAATTACGTTATAATTAAAATTAAAGTAATTAAAAAAAATTAGAATTTTAAAATCAAGAGAGTTAATTATCCCAAAAAATATGGAATTTTCCTTTTTTAAATTTATCTCAATTGTCTAAAATACCCTTAGAATGAAATTAGATGGTATTTTTCAATTATCTTTAATTTAATAATATATATTAATCACTTTCTTAAATTAAGTAAAATGATTGGCCCATATTTATGCATACAATAACACAATAATTAGTTTAAATAGAATAACTTAAGCATATATATATATATATATATATATATATATATATATATATATATATATATATATATATATATATATATATATAATATGTTTAAATATGTTTAAAAACATATTTTCATGTATTTATATATTTTTAAAATATATTTTTATGTATTTATATGTTTCTAAGTATATACATATAAGTATGTATAAATACTTTTAAAATATATTTATACCTTAAAAATACATTGAAAAACGTATTTATAAGTAATAATAATATACGTATTTATAAGTATTTAAAAATATACATATTTTATATATTGAAAAACGTATTTATTAGTAATAATAATAATATTCTTTCAGTTTTATACAATATATGTTAGTTATTCGAGTTGGAAACATAAGAGTTGTTCTAGCTTAGTGGTAAATCGTTGGGTTTGTGTGTGAAAGGTCTTGTGTTCGAAACACATTAGCACGGTAATATATATTAACCATATCAGGTAATTTATGGATGTTCAAATGACGTGATACCGCAATAGCATGACAACACGCTATACCCAGACTACGTCGTTTCCCACATGAACATGTATGACGGTTCAGATCAACAACACAAGTTTTTTTAAAATCAAAAACTCGATAAATGTCGGGCGGGATCAGAGACGTGATCTCTGGCGGGACCTTTGTTGTTTTCCACTGGACAGACTTTTGCATCCTTTTATGAAGCATCATTTCAACATACGGGGTGAGTACGGTAGTCAAACTCGCTGAAAAGTAAATGTGATCAAATAAGGTTCTTGTACAATTAATTAAATAATGCCATATTAATATGCGTTTATCGAAAGTCCGTTGAATGTAGTCACGAATTGCCTCGGTAAGCATTATTATAATCCGTTGAATGTAGTCACGAATTGCCTCGGTAAGCATTATTATCAGTACATTGCGTTGATTTACCGATAACACAAAAAAATGGGGAACATCAATGTTGACTACATTCCAACGGATGTTAGGGAAATAGGCTCTTGCCCATTTCGTATGACCGATGTTGGTAAGCACTTCACGAGCATCAGGGGTCAGGTGACATAAGTTTTCTTCAAATTTAGACATAGTATATGAGTTGGATGTCATCCAGAACAATGATTGTAATGTTCTACCAGAGACGCCTCTTGTGTGCATATACTTGAACACACTTTTAGAAGTATACCCATGATAAGAATCATAACATACATGCTCTATGCAAGAACTAACGACGTCGTCTATATTTGTTATGAAGGATACTTCCCTACCATGCCTCGGAGCTTCTCTTAACCTCATAACGAACCGGGCACACCATGTAACATCCCTAGATCAGATATACCTCATCAACCCTTGTTCTTTTGGTAATTGTCAAGTTTGGCCCTTTATTTGAGAAAAGGTGGTAAATGAGTACGCGAGGTGTACGCATGTGTACGCTCAACGTACTCATGTGCGTGTTTTTGACGCGGAATCCACCTAGTACGCTGACCGTACCAGAGGGTACGCTGGTCGTACTAGTCCTAGAGTGAAAACCCTAATTTAGTGTGTGTCCTTATTTAAGGGACATGATGGCCTCATTTCTGGCCACCATTCCCAGACCTCAACCCTCTCAAACCCTAATTTCTCGTCCCTTGAGCTTGCGTGTCCATTTGTGAGCTATTAAGTATTCTTGTGGTTTCTTTGGAGTGAATAATGAGCTTTGAAGAGGAAGGAGTGGGAGTCCAGGCTTTGGATCTGAGCTTATTTGTGGTTAGAGCTTCAGTTAGAGGTATAAAGCTCAAAGCTTTCTTACACCTTTTGATTTGTGCATCATTTTAATCCATTTTAGGGTTTTGGTCCCAAAGTTGGATGCTTTATGAGTTGTTGAAACTCCAGAGCCTAATATTTGTCCCTTTGAGTGTTTTAATGGAGTGGTATCATAAAAATGGAGTCTTGGACGTCAAAACCACCCCATGCATGAGATATGAGAATTCTTGAGAATAAAGAGTGAGATTTTTGGTGTTTGTGACTTTTTCAGCCATGCAAAGGCTTAAAGTCACAGACTTTATGGAGTACGAGCCTTTAGGGAGTCCATATCTGAGATTTAAGCTAAGGTCTTAATGGATTAAGACCAAATGAGTAGGAAGAGCAAAACTGGGGCGTACGTTGAGCGTAATCCCAGTGTGTGCATCGTAGGGTCAAGAATCCCCGATGCATGCATGGCGAAGGAGTATGCCCAGCGTAGAGGGCTTGTACGCGTTGTCGTTGACTTTTAGGGTTTGGTCAATTTGTGGACTATTAAGGCCATGGAAGGGTAAAATGGTCTTTTATCCTTCTGTGAGTTTGTAAAAGGGTTTAGTCTAGCTTCTTTGAGAGCCGTTATTAATTAGAGATAATTATCGTATGTGTTAGGCGGAGGCTAGACCGGTGATTTGAGTTCGAGGTTATCTGATTTCTTACGAGGTGAGTCTTCACACTATACTTACCTAGAGTGGTAACATTTGTGTGACTGGAGGGTCTTATGTGCTTATATTGAGTATTGTGATATCCTGCATTATGTCTATGTGATTTATGTTGTGTATTATTCCGAGCTTGTTGAGTTAGGACCGGAGGGTTCCACTGAGACACGTTGACCGGATGGTCTTATCTGAGTATAGCCATGAGAGGCTAATAAGATATGTGTGGAATTTTGGGGAACTCACTAAGCTCCGTGCTTACCGTGTTATGTGTTATGTGTTTCAGGTACTTCTGAGGATCACGGGAAGGCACCGGCTTGATTGTACACACACGAGTTGGAGATATGTTTTGGAGGATCCTAGATTGTGTTTTAAACAATTAATGAACATGCATTTTTGATAACCCGATATTTGAGGATTTTTGTGGTTGTGTTAATGAAATTAATGAGATTTTTAAATGAAAATTTTGTTTGGAAATTTACGGTGTTACATAACAGTAGAGATTATTTTCCACGGTCAAACCAAATGATATAGGGAGGTTTTGGTTGTTCCCGTCAATAGCAACCGCTATAAACATTGGTTTTAGTTACCCCCTCTAAGAGGGACACTACCTATGAAGATCACAGGCAAGAAACAACCTATGAATGTATGGAGCTGTATTTCTTTTTTGGAACAAAAACGAATTAATTTAGATGTAGAAATATTGTCATTTTTAAAGAAACAATACAAAGTACAAAAAAAACAAATATACCTCCCATCCAATAGCCACAAAACAAGTTTTGAAATGACCCATCAAATCAGTTCTGATGTGAGTGTAAGTATGTGGGTTAGTTCGCTTAAGGTTGTGAAGGTAAACAGACAGGTTGTTAAAGCTTTCTTCGTGTTAACTCTCTGAGAAACTCATTTTGAAGCAATTTTATAAGAGATAATTACGAATTACTTGTTGAATGTAAGATTCTAAGCGTGCGCGCGAACACACACACACACACACACACACACACACACACACATATATATATATATATATATATATATATATATATATATATATATATATATATGACCAAAAAAATCGAGGTTATAATACGGAGTAGGAACTCAGGAACGGACTCCGGAATGCTATGTTCCAGAGCAAGTGGTCATTATATATATATATATATATATATATATATATATATATATATATATATATATATATATATATATATATATATATATATATATATTGATTATTTCTGTTAAAATGATCGGTTATATTACTCAATTTCCCTAAAAAATAATCTACTCTAACAAATAGGAATGATTTTACTACATGTCATCTTCTCTTTCATTTTGATACTTGTCGTTTTCTAGATTTTTTTGAATTATCTGGTATCCACTTGTCATTTTTATAGTTATTTTTTCTTTTTTATTCAATTTTCACCTATCAAATGTCTCCTAATACTTATTTTATTAGAAAACAAGGCCTTTCTAATTACCAAAACTTGCGTGAATGATTTTTTTTTCTCCCACCGTTATTTATGGTCCCTTTTAATAAACTAATATACCATAATCCACCAAATAGTAATAATAATAAACATTAAGGACCAAATAAAATAGAGTAAATTAACAACTACATCTTGCAACACAGAGCACGGCAATTCTCTCGGTTATTCGAACAAGAAATTTGATCAATACGCTCTTGGACCCGAATTTTGTATGCTCTACAAAAAGCGAGTCTCCTACTGAGCCTGAACCTGGATCTGTGAAGTTTTACTCAATCTGCTACAGCAAAGTATGGCTGCAATTTATAGTCTTTACATCATCAACAAATCAGGAGGTCTCATCTTCTACAAGGTAAATACCTAAAATTCCAAATCCAGCACTTTGGGGGTTTTCTAATGAACAAAAAATGCGATAGGATTATGGGTTAGCAGGCAGAATGGATACCAATGATAGCTTGAGATTAGCAAGTTTGTGGCACTCGATGCACGCCATCTCCCAGCAATTGTCCCCAATTTCCGGATGCTCCGGTATCGAACTCCTGGAAGCGGACACATTTGATCTTCATTGCTTTCAGTCTCTTACCGGTACGTTGTTAACTTTTAAGGTCGATCATATTCATTTTGTAAACCGAATCTGATGATCGAGGATAACATTGAACCTGCTGTAATCGAAAATTTCCCCCCTTTGTTAAAAATACTATAGACCTAAATCACTAGTTGCTTTTCGTCCTACAAATCTGTATGGATTTCGAACCTTGTGATGAAGACTTCATTTCTAATGAAATGATTATGACAAATGCTGACTGATGCCCTGTTAAATCCTGCTTCAAATTACATAGGAAATTTGAGCTATAAGAATATTAGGTCTGAACTGATACGAGGCAAATCTTGCCTTTTTCTACTATGGAAAGAATACAGAGTTCCAATGCATTTGATTTTTAGCCAAATTTGCTTTAATTCCCATACAAAAGGTAGCAGAATCTGAAGAGAGAAATGTGTGTATAACAAATACATATTATGCAAATATTTTGGGCAATTGAGAACTACAAAGTCTAAATATATCATGATCATTATGCTCTTTGGTCTAATAATGTAAAAACTAGGAACATAACTAATTATCTCCCTCTTTGTATCTTGAAAAAATATCTAGCCAATTATAGCAGTGAAAAATGTTGTGTAAACATAAACACATGACATGGATTAATGGTGGGATGTATTTTGGCAGGGACAAAGTTTTTTGTGGTATCTGAGCCTGGAACGCATCACATGGATAATTTGTTGAAACATATTTATGAATTATACACAGATTATGTGTTGAAGAATCCATTTTATGAAATGGAGATGCCAATTCGGTGTGAGCTCTTTGATATCAATCTAGCACAAGCAATACAAAAGGATCGTGTTGCGTATCTTGGCCGATGAAGAGATGAATCTTATTATGCAAACAATCCTATCTTTTTTCTTTTTTTTTTTCTCCAAATTCTAATTTTAATTTCGGGTTTATTTGATTGATATTGTTAAATTCCAAGTTTATTTGATGAAATAGTAGCCAACTGAAGCTTTTGGCTTTTGGGATATATGCTCATATCATATGTTTCTTATATGTTATACATTTGTTTCTTTCCTCGGCCCCATTTGTGTTATGCATGACAACATACTTTTTCTTCTCCATCTACACAAATGTTGTTTTAGTATATCCTTTAACTGCCATCTGCATAAATAACAACGAATTGTAATATCCAATTAAAAGGAATTTGAGGCTACAAGTGGACATCTAGGACTCAAAATAGTTGCAAGAGACCAAAGAACACATAGTATAAATAATGCATAATAATTGACAAAGCCATGTGATGATTTGTAACCTCAAGATTTTTCAAACTCAATACCGAAAAAATCAACACTTTTGGCCCAGTCCCAACAGGGTTTTTGTGGGGAAAATTAGTCCAACCCCTAAAATCGAGATCTGAAATAAGGCCTAGTGAGTGGATTATAAGTTTATTTAGTGTGTTATTGCAACTTCACACATGATGCATAACCATTAAATATAAGATTTGAACTAAAGATTGACTTACGGTTTTAGGAGAAGAAGCATATGCATTGCATACTTCCATTTTGATGATTTCTTCATATGATTTGGTGATGTTTTGAATTATTCATCTTTGAAATGCTTCTTTCCCTAACTTTTAAATCTACTAATATTGTGACACTTTGAAGATTGATTTTTGGGGTTTGACTTTGAGTTTGGACCCTTGATCTTATCCAATACCTTCAAGAGTTGACTCCAAGAATACTCACTTGGTTTTCCAAGCTTAGCATATGTATTTTGACAAATTAGAGGGTTAAGAAGAAGGAAGGTAGTGTAAGAATGGAATTGAAGAATATCATTTGAAAATGTAAAGGCTTGTACTTAACTATTGCTTTGCATCGGTTGATTCATCCTCGTTGTTAGCAAACTATGTTAAACTTAAGCTTTTGGGGACCTAATTCCACAAATATAAATATTTGATTTTAAAAATTGTTTTTTGAAAACATTATTTTAAATAACTAATGCAATAGATGCTTTAGTAACTACGAGAATCTCGGAGAATTGATATTGTCTCGACCATGCTGTATAACTTTTAGGACTTCAGGTGCTATGTGTCGCAATCCAAGGCTCGATCCTCGATATGGAGTGTTGTTGGTGGGTTACACCACTAGCCCAAGACATAGGGTTTTACACCATGGTCTCGATTAGAGATGCACATTAGTGATATCAGACTAGTCTCGAGTCAATCTTGAAACGGTTCGAATTGGTCTCGCGGTAATTGCGTGCACATTTGTCGTTTTGAATTTTTCCATTAGTAAACTGTGTCACCAAAATGATACATTAAGATTTCATAAAAATGATATAATACAATTTAATAAAAAACGAAGGAAAGAGTTGTGTATATGTGATTAAAAAAATGTGTAATTAACATAAAAATTATGTGTATAAACTTTCATTTTTAGTCCTTTTAGACCGGTCTCAGGTCGGTATTGGATTGGGTCTATTCTTTTTTCGGATCGGTTTTGAATTGTCTCAAACCAATCCAATCTATTTTTTTAGGCATGATAACAGTTTATATTGATCCGATATTGGTATTATTTCGAGATCGGTCGGTTTTTTGTTCGTGTCCTCGATTTTAAGTAGTGAGGTTTTACTTTGTGGGTTAGATAAATTCTTTATACCAGTTGATGGTGCCCTTAAAACTCTCCCATCTTTCAATCTCAGCCGTAATAACTCAAGAATTACGGCTAATCGACCAACGGTTTTCAGCTCCTCCCCGCATTTCTCACAGTCGATCGTTTCTCCTCCTATGTTCAATCGGTTTTCAGGTTCCTTCCAAGACATGGTAGTTCTCCTTCAATCATCACGATACGGAACCTTCTTAGTCGGTAACTGCCCAAACCACGACCTAGAAATCGGGCTTATATAAATATATAATGATCCGTCTATGTTTAATGGTTCTATGTTTCAATCAATGTATTGAATTGCTTCATTTGATGTTAACAATTATGGATTCAAGTTCAGCTAAAAATAGTTCACCTAAGGTAAATTTATCGACTTCTACTTAATTTTTCAATGTTTCAATGAGTTTCATCAATTGATTCCTTTTGTGAACAATTATCGATATACAATTTCGTCTCAAATAGTCTTCAACTAAGGTAAAATCTTTACAATTAGTTAATTTTATGTTTTACATTCGTAGTTTTTTACCATCCGACTTCGATTTGTACTTCATTTCATCTTCAATTTCGTTGTATAATCGACTTTAATGTTCATTTATGTTTGTATAATCGACAATCTTATTGCTTTGATCTGTATCGTACTCAATTTCAGGTTTCTTAAATTCTTAATGTATACCGATTAAATTGGTTTGTTTGGGCTCTTTGGCTTTCAATAAGGTTAACCCTCCCTTTCTTTGTCCCGATTCCAATTTATGTAAATGTTTGGGCTATCTAAGATGATTATGCTAATTTCTTTTTTATTACTTTATTATAAATAAATAATTTATTGCATGATACAGAGTGATAAATTTTTTTTGGAACTGCAGTTCCAAATTTACTGCTTCAGCACAATCCTTTAGCTAATAATCACCACCCTGTAATGTATAGTGAAGCATTTGGTTTACATTTTTGCAGGACCTGATTATTTAACAACTAGCAGAAGGATAATCTGCAAACCACAGGAAGAGGTTTGATGTCTAAGAATGATGATACTGAAGATTTGATGCTTGAACATGAATTATATTTAATCACTCTACAATCCCGTCTTATAAAACTCCACATACCTCAAAATTGTCTCAAAATTACAACTGTTCAATATTTTTCTTATTCTTGTCAATATTTTCCAGTAATCAAATGAACCTAGCATTTAATTATCTTTATTCAACCTCCTGAAACTTTATATGTTTTGTTCGCTAATATCCATTTTCAACAATTTCATTTCTTTAAGCATTTAAATTTATAAAGTTGAAGTCCCATAGATTGGGCACAACTTTTTCCTAACCCGATATGTTGCTCCAATTAGTACTTTGTGATGTTTCAAATGAAAATTTTCAATGATGGGGACTTCATGGAAAGTAAAAGAAAATAAAAAAGGTCAATAATATCTTTTTTGTTTTATTTGCGATTGGATTTACCGGCTTGTAGGACATTTTTGGGAATGAAATCTTATTTTCTATATTTTTTATACTTTTTGCAGGTTTTGATCTAGATCGTGTGTGTTGAGCTGACAAAAATCGACCCAACCCGCCAACCCAACCTAAAATTAGCGGGTTGGGTTGAAATTTTCAACCCATTTAACTTAAATGGGTCAACCGTCTAACCCATTTAATTAAATAGATTGGGTTGGATATAAATTATCAACTCGTTTTCAACCCGTCAATCTATTTAACTTTAATATATATATATATATATATATATATATATATATATATATATATATATATATATATATATATATATATATATATATATATATATATATATATATAATTTAATATTATTTGAATATTATCATGTATTAATCAAAGTATTAATTTGTAAATTATAATGTTGCATTATTATTATCTGTGTTTAATAAAATTCAATCCTAATTTCCATCTTTTTTTTAACGCCGATAATACCGGTCACTCTCCAAAATCACTGTGAAACTAAACATTTTTAATGTTATTTGCACAATTTATTTGTATTTATGAATTAGGATTGTGCTTTTGTCGTAATTATGAAGTTTTATTTACGTTTTATAATTTAAGTGGTATAATATTTAATTATATAATTTATTTAATTGATTTTAAATGGGTTAACCCAAGTTTAACCCATTTATTTAATAGGTTGGGTTGGGAACTACATAAAAAAGTTAACCCAATGACAACCCATTTATCTAAAAGGTTGCTTTGGGTTGGAAATATCAACCCAAATAAACAGATTCGGTTGGGTTGAAATTTCCAACCCAATTATTAAATGGGTTAAACACGAACTCAAACCAGGTCGACCCATTGCAACCTTTATGTGTGTGCATTTCCTCCAGAGCATCCTTTATCCACATCCAGACCTCTTCGTGATTCTCTTGGACATACTCCATTATAGGTTTCTCTTCCATCTAACTCATATCAAGACTAATTATAAGAAATAGCAACCTACTTTCTTAATTTCTTTGTTATTGCATCCTATTTCGTTTCTTCCTATTATAACATTCTTCTTTTAAAGGAGTCAACAATGGATGACATGAAAAAGATTAACCATGTAATCATGACTTGGCATCCATATCAACAAAGTAACAAAAATATGCTAATGGGTTAACTATTACTATAAGTGGGTTAAATTTCAATGTACAATGTTGTATTAAAAAGAAATAAAAGTATGTTGATATTTCTTGCATTGTAACATTTTTTAATGGAAAAAGGCTTTTAATTCAATAATGATGAATTGGTTCAACTTGAAACATGTGGTTGTTGGGGCGGTGTTAGGAGGCATGGTGGCATTCGATCATCTCACAAAACCTATAAGTATTATCCTTATCTTCCTTTGATTTGGGATAACGATTTGAAGCGGCTTGGAGTAGTGGTTATATGCTAGGGTGTTCGTTTGATGGATCGGTTTGATCCGATCCAATCAGGTGAATCCAAATTAATTTCAGTTTTGAAAACGTGAATCCGAATAGTCCAAATTAAATTCAAATCCGATCCGCACCATTCAAATTAGAATTTGGTTGGATCGGTTTTTACAATTCGGTTTTCAATAAGCGAGACATTTAAAAAAATATATAACATAATATTAATCAACTTTAGAATAAATTGTTTGGTGAGAATTAAAATTATGAACAACTATTAAAAAAATTATTATAATTCAATAGTTAATAGATAAAAAGTTGTTAGAAAAATATACATTGATGTATTTTATTAGATAATACTTTCTAATCTATTTAAAAATACAATTTAGCAAATTAATAAATAAATAAAAGATATATATTTGAAACAAATATAAATAAATAAATAAATAAAGTCTTATTCGGTTTTTTGGACTATTCGGTTTTAATTTTATAAATTGTAACCAATCCAAAATAATAATTTGGTTTTACTGGAAACCCATCCAAAAATCCAAACCAAATAGTCCAATCCAAATTGTCCAATTAGAAAATTCGGTTTTATCAAAATAGTGAACAACCCTAGTTATATGCCTAGTTATATGGAATCTACTGATATCTTTGAATACTATCATTGTAGTTTAGGAAATATATTGCTATTTCCTGTGTTTAGCCCAAAAAAATTGCAACATTGTTATTTATCAAGCAGATGTATGAACATTTTGCTACCAAATAAATGCAAGTTTGTTGCTCTTTCTTAATGTGTGTTTTGATGTTTGGATTTGTGAATTGTCTCAAGAAATTGTATGTCTGTCTAATTTCCTAAATAGTGTGTGTGTTTTGTTTCAATTTCATTTTGAAACAGTTCCCAAATTTTACTTTTGGAAATGGTGGATTTGTGTGTGTTTTGGATGTGGCAAAAATAGAGTTTTTGCAGCAAATCCTAACAACATCAACAAAGGCGGAGGTGGTGGCGAGACAAAAAAAAAATAGGGTTTCTCAAAAGGAGAAGACAAGAATATGAGGATGAGAGGAGAGAGACGATGGTTGAAGCCTAATCCTAGACGAAGTAATCCACCCAAGAACATCTTCTCCTTATTAGAAATGCAAAAATCTCCAATATATGAGCACGATAGTGGCTTTGAGGTCATTAAGGTAATTTTCAGTAATCTACTTACCTAGGCTTACCCTTTGGTAAGTGGATTGAAAAGACGTTCTTGCCCCTGTTCTTTTATCTTGAAACCGTATTTGCTGTCGTTTGATGTAGTTAGTGGTATTGGTGGAGTGAAAAGACATTCCAAGGCCTACAAACCTACATACTTTATCGTTCATTTTATGCATATGTTTGTCATATCTAACCGATTCCAAACCAAATTTTACATGTTAATAGGCTTATGCTTTTAAGTGGAGTGAAAATTCATTCTTTCTTGCCCTGTACTTTATCTTGAATCTGATTTTGCTTTAATTTGATGTAAGTAGTGGCATTGGTGGATGGAAGGACCTGATGAAGATTTGGATTTGATGGTATCTGACTAAGAGATGGATGAGCCTAAACAAACTAAGTGAGGGACTGATGAACTGACGATGACGACGACTACGGATATAATGGTAATTGATAACATGTGGATTGTTTGTGGACCTCAATAATAACATCTTCTTATAGCAAGAAAGATGTTGCTAAATTGACACCTTAGACACCCTATAAATACTTTTATTAAAAGTCAACCTATAATAAATTATTTATTACTTACTTTTTCAGAAAACAATGCAAATTCAATCAATAAAAATATCTTAAAAATCAAATAGGGTGTCTATATGGAAAAATAGGATGTCTTTTCAGCCATCCCTAACAAGAAAAGTAAACAAATCAAAACTAGAAGGGAACAGGGATATAAAGGTAATTGATAACATGGGTATAAAGGTAATTGATAACATGCGGATTGCTTGTGGGTATTTGATTACATTTATGTCAAACTGTGTATGTGTATGTATTTGTGTTTATATGTATTTGTGTATATCTTGTAGGTGTATGTCTATGGATTTAGCCTTGAGGTGGTAAGACTATTCAATTTTGGTTTTATTCTAATTTATTTTTTCAGATCTTCTGGAGCCATTGACTAATTTATTATCTTTTTTGTCGATTTGGGTTTCGTACTATTTATATTGTCGATCTTTTTTTATACAATATAAAATTTGCATTTTGGTGTTAATGTGTTGCTTTTTCTCTTAAAAAAATAATTTGTTGCTTTACGGCAAAAAATGGTTTTTTTATACTTCCTCTTTTATAATACATTAGTTAATATGTTGTTTTTGGGAGTTTGGAATGTGGTTTATAATTGACTCTAACCAAAGGGCTTCTAGCCTAGTGGTATCCGGTGTTATCCTTTCTCTTTGAGATTGAAAGTTCAAGTCCCATAATGGACATAGGTAAGAATATTTTGCCGTTCAAAAAAAATTGGCTCTATGTATATCAAAATAATGGAATGGAGATTTTTATTTATTATAGTTTCAATACATTTGTCTTTCATTATAAGTTTATTATGTGTTATAGACCCACTTAACGAATTAAGAGATAACGCCACTATTTTTCTTATGGTTTACTTTGTTTTTTGGATTCCGTTTGAAAGGTAATGTAGTTATATTTGCAAGATAAGATGGCATCAAACGATAGGATAGTTTTTGTAACGTTCGTGTTTCTGTGCTAAGCATTAAAGATGATGTAATAGTGTAGGTCAACCTTTGTAACACATTAAGTAATAAAGATGAATTATGTCACACCCCAAAACCATGAATGGCGGAAATATTCTGGGGCGGAGGACGTCATGTACAATATCACAAACAATGAATAATAGTAAACAAGCCACAACATCATTCATTGCATTAATAGTATAATTTCATACATGTGTGTTCTGACAAAGTTATAGACACCAAAATATACATATCAAAATAAAGATGAGTCTTGAACGAACTCCATCTTCTCAAAAGCCTGACACCTGTACATGTCTAGTGGTGACCTGAGAATACAAGTTATTTTGAAAGCGAGTATCAGCTTAATGCTGGTGAGATCATAAGTATATTAATGTCTATCTTTGCATGAAAACGTTTGTAAAATGTTTCTGTAAGATGTTTTGTACAATGTTTTGTATAATGTTTGAACTCTCCTAGAAAACCCTATGTTTCCTACTAATTGTAGCCTTCTACCAAGGCATATAGTGTCTGTGTGTATGTCTCTTAATAGAGTGTGTGTTTTCCCAAGTCTGACTATCATTAACCAAAATATAGTTTCTACATTACCGTGTATCGTGTGAATATTCACGAAGTGAATGCAAATGGGAGTATATTATCGTACCGTAGTATTTGTAATAAGTGACTACCGTGGTACTAATTACATTAAAACAAAAGGTGTTCCAAATAACATGTGATCGACCTGTATTCTGCTACCGACTCTAGTAAAACGACGATGTAAGACGCCGTAAGAAATGACATTTGGCACCCGTAGACTTGCAAGTCCCACTGTAGCGAGCAGCAAGGTGTAGGATAGTTAATCTAGTATAGATCTATACGCAAACTATACGCTCCCCAATTAAGGAGATTCGGGATACAAGAGCGGTCATGGCAGGAAGTGCCATGACCCGCTCAACGGTTCACATAACTGGATGAATGTATATGTAATGAATGTGCTAACTGAAAGTGAAATCTTTCCCCGTCTAGCCTGTATGTACTGAAATGTTCTGCGTGTGCTAGCTGTAATGTATGTTCTCTCTATCTAGCATGTATAGTAATGTACTGTGCGTACTAGCTGTAATGTACTGTATGTATTACTCGTACTGACTCATGAATGAACTGACTCATTGTATGTTTCATTGTTCTAGTAATAATAATAGTATCTTCCTGTGCTACCGCTATGGTAACTTACTAGTGATGTAACTGGTACGTGAATATGGAAGTATACCCTTGCTACCCAAGGGTACCGAATGAACTGGAAGGACCTTTATGACTATATATGTACACATGATATATAATTAATATTTAAACGGCCTTCGGACGGGTACCCGATATCCCACCAGACCACATCTCAAGCCCGAAAAGGAAATAGGGTGGATAGCCTTCCTAAGTCCTTTAAACATTTCTTATATAACTATACATACATAGACATGCAATTGATAATAAGTAAAACAGAGTTTAAGCAAATGTATTTGATAAGTATAAGAACTTGTAAAACAGTTTGAAGCAAAACAGTTTGATAAACAATTTGAACAATAAGGAAATCACTTGTTTTGTAGTTATTAATCACATGTGATTGATGTAATAACTATAATTATTTGACTTGTATTCCCCCCATATAAGCATTTAAAAACATTTAAACCATTGATTAAGGGGTATGAACTCACTTGTGGTGAGTGGATTGGATTGGAGTGTCGGGTACGGTGCTAGGTGACAAATGGAGACTTGTTCACACGCACGAGCCTAGTTATCATATAAAGAACATATATATAACTAATTAGCCAATTTATAACTAATAAATTAAGTTGGGACACTCTAGAACATGAAAACACTTTGTTTCAAGTGTTAAAGATCACAAGGATTGCATCCAAGTGTTGGTAGGGCAAAGCTAGGGTGTTTGGAGTTCAAGGGTAAACTCTCTTGGAGTTTACGGTTTTGATGGTCATAACCCAAGGAGTTTATGGTCGTAAACTCTACTCCTATTGACCATGTGTTGTTTTGTGGTTTAACAAGCCTTTTGAAGCATTTCTACTAGGTGATTTGGCCTTTGGAAGGAACTAGGGCAACAAAAACACTCCTTAGAGGAGTTTACGGCCTCATGGTCATTTCCCTTTGGGTTTACTACCGTAAACCCTTATGGAAAAGGGTATTGCCATGTTTTCAAGTCCTTAACACAACTAGGTAAATGTCTAAGTTAGTTTTTAGGCCTAAGGAAGGAAAATGACCCATTTAAACACACTTTAGGGTGTTTACGGTTTTGGGAGATCCCCAAATCGTAAACACCTATAACTGTTGGTCTTTGATGTTTTTCAAGGCTTAAACACACTAAGGGAAGGTTTAAACTTGTCAAGGATGGCTTAAACATCAAACTAGGACTTAGATTAGGGACTTAGGCACCATTTGTGCCTTTCTTGGTGTTTACGGCCCAAGAACATTCTTGGACCATGAACACATTTAACCTTGTGTTCTTGGCACATTTTCTTGATGTTTAAATGTTATACTAGCTTAACAACACTCAAGTATGGAAGTACTTACGATTAGGAGGCTTGATTTGAGCTAAAAATCCAAGAACACTTAGTGTGTGTTCTTGGTGTTTTGGAAATCTAGACAAAATACATAAATGAGTGGATGATTAGATGTACAAACACTAGATTAAGTGTTTTACTAACTTGAAATGGTTAGAACACTTACAACTTTGAAGATTTGGAACCAAATTTAGGATGATACTTGAAAGCCTTTTTGGAGTTTACTCTTTTGGGTATTTAGGGAGTAAACACATAAGAACTAGTCTTGGGGAGTAAACTCATACATAGGTATGAGTTTACGGTTTTTGGGATGATTTTTCAACCCAAACATAATAGTTTGGCTGGGAATTTCTAAGACGTGAGGTGTTTGCGGTTTCTAAAAATCAAAACCCGAGACGGCACTTTCATTCGCCCGATCGTTTAAAAATAATCAAACGAACTTTATATTTCTTAAAAATAAGAAATAATGAAATTAACTTATGATACGAAGTGGTTGACTTTTAGGGCTTGACCGAACGGAGATTTCGGGTTGTCACAAATTACTTGAATATTATGTGAATTATGTGATTTTATGTAATTATATACTTGTTTGTAAAGATATAATAAAAATAAGCGTCAAATATAAAATGTTAGATAAACCTGATATCTATGAAGAAAGTTGTAGTGGTCGTGACAAGGATTTCGGACATATAAAGAACGCCGAAATCCGAGTTATAACGAAGGAGTTATGATCTGTCGAAGTTTTGTGACAGAATCGGCACGACACTACGTGACGTGAATAGAGAATTTACGATAGAATGCTTTTTAGCCTTATAGTTTTAAACAAAAGTCGTAGTGTTCGTTAAACCGAGACCGCGCATAAAAAGAATGTCCAAATCTGACTTCATATGAGAAAGTTATGATTTTTCTAAGTTTCAGTTTAGCAGTATGCAGCCCGAAGTTCGAATATTAGATCGAACGATTTCTGGCCAACACAACATAAACGAGAATCGAAGGTCTCGTTAATAGTAGTTCAATGGTAAAAAGATAGACAAAAACGGACGTCGGATGAAGGAGTTATGAATTTTTAACAGACTTTTTCTGTCTCGGCCTGTTAAAAATATAACTTTAAAAATAGAGTCAAATTAGCCACCAGAGTCTAAATGAAAGTTCAAGAGTATAGTCCCGCCTACGTGTGGATATAAAGAATGTCGAAAACGGAGCTCGTATGCACAAGTTACGAATTTTATAAGTCGAAGTGTGTTGATTGCGAAGCTGGATGTGAGGGGGTACGCCCAGCGTACGAGCCCTGCATGCCCAACGGTCTAACCTTCCTCGGTCCAGAAGCAGTCATGTCCCTCCATCTGAAGACCAACGCGTGTTGTACGAACTTCTCTCTATACACTGCGTACTCCGAACTACGCCCAGCGTAGTGCGAGGCCTTGCACCTATAAATAGAGGTGCGAGGGCAGCCGGCTAACTCACTCCAAAACCATTCTCTTTCTCTCTCTAACATCTCTCTATCCTACTCTAACCCCCCCCCCCCCCCCCCCCCCCCGAATCCTAGGGAACCTTTCAAGCACTAGAAGAAAGCCTCGGAGAGCTCGAAGGCTCCAAGAAAAAGAGTTTTTCGGTTTGAAACTCTGCCCGCGCAGAGCCTAGTTTTCAAGCACACCTCCCGGTTTCGTGAAAGAAGATCATCTTAAGAAGCGAAGCATTGTCCGAATCACCTCCTTCATCTTACACATAGATATGAAGTATTTTATACAAATTATGTGCTATGTGTGTGTGTGTCTATATATATATATATATATATATATATATATATATATATATATATATATATATATATATATATATATATATATATATATATATATATATATATATTATGTGTTTACTTGAGATCTATGTTAGATGAAAGATCTGAACCTCTTTCTTTTCAAATTTGAACCTTTTCCTTCAGATCTAAACTTTTTCTTTCAGATCTAAACTTTTTCTTCCAGATCTGAACCTTTTCCTTCAGATCTAAACCTTATATATGAATAATTTATACTTGAGATCTATGTTGTTTGATAGATTTAAACTTCATTTTCATATTTGAGCTGTATATTCATTTTATATCTACGAATATGTTGGGTAAAACATAGGTAGATGAAATAGTTGGTGTGTGATGAAATAAAATGATGAGAGACATCGGTGTTGACGATGATCCAGTCATCTAGCGGAGTATGGATGATGACCACAAACTTTTCTAGGAAGTCTAGTGGAACGCTAGCAGGCTCGCAACCTGTAGGTGTTTGTGAACGATGTGTTCACCGGTGTACTCCATCCCCCCATGGTTGCCTTACATACCCATATGGCTGAGGAATCCCCTTAGCAATAGTTTTCATCCCGGTTAAATTCCTTAGGATAGGTCCCTTATAATAAATGCTTTAGGGACATAAAGTGAGGATAACGAAAACAGGTAATCGGGTTGAATGACTGTTGAAAATAATAAAACTTATTTATTGTGGGTTGAAAACCTTATATGCTCACCAGGCTCCCCAACCCGACCCACTTAGTTTCTTGTATTAAGGGTAGTGGCAAAAGCATAATTGGATGATCTGACGAGAGATTATGGATTTTAGGCCAGTAGAAAATAAATAGAATGTTGTAAGGTCTATCTTGTTTTAAGGCCAAATTTTATTTTGTGGCCTATGATGTTTTTGGTTTATGCTTATGATCTGTAACGATGTTGACATCCCGAGTTTGTAATATAATGAAAATACATTGTTTTGGAACAAATTCTGCCACACTTTTCTTTAAAAAGTTACTCTGATTTTATTAAAAAGCATAAACAAAATTGGTTTTTTTCTGGCTGTAAAAATGGGAATGTCACAGTTTTGCAGCCATGTTGAATAACATCACAAACTTGATGCAACAAGGTTATTTTTCTTTAATAGACTTACACGTATTTATGTTGATTCATTTATATGATGTTATTAGTAGTGTATATAAAGTGTTACTACTTACTGGTAATACCCTATATTTCTTTATTGTTATTCAATCACAGTTGTTCAACTTTCAGTTTAATTTATGTCAAGTACTATTGCAACCAAAGATGGCTGGAAAGAAAATCTTGAAGTCCACATTTAGGAAAAAAATACACATGCTCTCATGTATTCCTTATCTATAACTTTTGTAATTTGTAGATTACATCATATTAGTGTTTCAATGTTCCATGATTTTTAAAAAGCTCTGAGATTTGATCGATTTTTCCCGTTTGCTATGAAGAGTGAATCTATGAAGATTATGTTGTCTAATATTTTTATAAAATGACTCAGAGCCAAACTAAAAGTTGAGTAATTGAGCTCTTTTTGAAAGACATACAAAAAATTAAGTTTTGTTGATTTTTAATGATGTTTTTTAGTTGTAAATATTTCATTATAATTTTGATGCTTTATCGATTCTAACTGATGTGACCAAGTCTAAGTATTTTGTAAAGTTTGTAACAAGTTTTTAGTCATATTTACTCATATTAACAACATTTTATTACCAAAGTAATTGCAATTAATTATGTTTGTAATTCATTTGTAGTGTGTAATGAAAAATATTTTTATTACCCTAATATTTGTTACATATTACAAAGATAGAAAAAAACATAATTTACAAATATCAAAGTAATACTGACAAACAAGCAAACATTACATATTAAAAAGATTAATAAGTGTTACAAAAGGGGAACTTAGTTGATGAACATAAATCTTACAACTTGTACACAATGATTCCAAAAAAGAAAATCCAACTACAAATTAATGCTATCTTCAAGTGTATATTTTGGGTTTCGAGTTTCTTCTTCAATCAAAATAAGTTAGTGATTATCACCGAATTATTGTCTTTTGTTTTGTCAACCCAATAGATAAACCCATACTGTGGTCCCAGAAAATTTAAGATCAAAACACATGATATATATAGTGTAAATTCATATTAATTGATAACCCACATACCTCTTTAGGATAAGCGTAAAAAATTCGTCTAGGGTTATTTCTATTCGTTGATGTCTTTATAATACCTTCAGAGCCATAAGCACAGTATGTCAGTTCTTTGGATTATGAGAAATGAAATTTTAGTATTAATTTTGACAAGGTAAAGAGTTTTGATGCTTGAATTCCTTTATATAATGGCATTTACTAGGGTTATCGTTCCTGACACTATTCCGGAAACACATTCCGGAATTGATATTTCGGACCCTAATTTCGGAACAATAATTGTCCTAGATTCCTGACATACGAGTAGCCATTCCAAATAGTAAAAGTCATAGATTCCTGACATATGTATAGTTATTCTGAACAGTAAATGTCATTGATTCCTGACAGCATTTTAGACCAGCTATTTCGGACCATTGTTCCGGAGCCACGTTCCAGACCAATTATTTTGGAGCCAAGTTTTGGACCAGCTATTTCAGGCCATTGTTTCAGACATTGATTTTGTATGCAATTGTCATAAATTCCTGACATATGTGTAGTCATTCCCAAAAGTAAAAGTCATATATTCTTGACAATATGTGTAGTCATTCCGAACAGTAAATGTCATAGATTCCTGATAGTATTTCAAACCCTTATTCCGGAACCCCATTCCGGATCCGGAGGCACTTTCCGGAATGGTTATTTTGGATACTTGCTTTTCGACCTTAAAATGTGTAACGCCCGGGTTTCAAGGCTAAGCATTTTTGTCAATGTAATAGTCTAGGTCAACTATTGTAACTCTTTTTGAAGTAATAAAAATGAAATATTTGAGTATTATGTGAATTATGTGTGTTATGTGTTTATTATTTAATTATAAATGTATAATTAATAGAGAATAAAAATAAGCGTCAAAATTAAAGTGTGAGATTAGCCCGATATCTCTACATAAAGTTGTAGAATATGTCTCAAGGTTTCCGTACATATAAGGAACGCCGAAATCCGAGTTATAACGAAGAAGTTATGACCCGTCGAAGTTTTGCGACAGAACCGACACGATACCAGGAAGCGTAAATAGTGAATTTACGATAGAGCGAGATTTAGCCTTAGCGATCTAAACAAAAGTCATAGAATATGTTAAACTAAGAACATCGATAAAAAGAATGCCCAAATCTGACTTCGTATGAAGAAGTTATGATTTTTCGAAGTTTCGGAATAGCAGTGTACAACCCGAAATTCGAATATTATATCGAGTGATTTTTAGCCGACACAACCTAAACAAGAATAGAAGATCTCGTTATTAGTAGCGTAACGATAAAAAGACAGACGAAAATGGACATCGGATAAAGAAGTTATGAGATTTTAATGGACCAATCATGTCCCGGCCTGTTAAAAATATAACTTTAAAAATAAAGTCAAAATTAGCCGACGGAGTCTAAACGAAAGTTGTAGAGTACATCTCCACCTACGCGTGGATATAAAGAAAGTCAAAAACGGAGTTCGTACGAACGAGTTACCAATTATAATAGCATATTTACGTATTAAAATAAAGTATAAATCATGTATACGTACACATATATATACATATGTATATATCATTAGAAAGGTATCGACGATGCGGTCATTATAAGATTAATGTTGAGTTCTTTCGACATTAGTTTAGTACAAATATCAATAAATCCATTTAAAATAGTCTTATAGAGGGGTATTTAGTTGTTTATATAACTAAAAGGTCATTAAGTAATTATGGAGGGTAGTTTTTGAAAATCCAATTAGTATAAATAAGAGCCTTGGGCTCTCATATTTCTTGCACCATTCTCTTGATTCAACAGTCTTTCTCTCCTTATCCCCCGAGCATTTCTGTCCCTCGTGATTCGACTTCTCTTTCTGTAGTTTAGTATAGTAAGGTGAGCGCTGAAGTGTTGCACGAATCTTTCTTAGAAAGATTCAGCGACGAAGTTCTGCCCCTGCAGAGCTCGACTCCTAGCTAAAACCCCCCTTGTAAGTAAGTTATGCTTACCTTATTTTAATATAGCTTATATTTAAAATTAGTATTGTTATTATGAACTTATAATAAATATTTGAGCTATTATTATAACTTATATAAGTGTCGTTATAATATTTTTTTTAACTACTCGCGGTACGGGGAATCTGGTTTAAAGGGCCGCATAGGGTTGTTGGATTTCAGAAGTGCTATATGTCAAAATGGTCCTGCCTTCCGGTGTTTTATGTCTGGCCCCTGTCTGTACATAGTGGTTGGAAAATATTGTTTAACGCTTATATAATAATAATAATAACACTAAGACTAATAGTTGGTCACGGTAAATATTAGACTAAAATTTAGCGATAATAATGCTAGGTTTCGTCGAAGGAAAATAGAATCGTTAGAAGCAAGCGCTGCCCGATTTTGGAATCATCACTTTAACAAGTGAGTGCATAGTTACTTTCAGCTTACACATAGATATGAAGTATTTTATATAAATTACGTGCTATGTGTGCATATTATCTGAATACTTGTTATCTATGCTGGATGAACGTTTTATACATGTTTTCAATGATTTAAACTGTATATGTATTTTATATCTACAAAATGTGTTGGGTAAAACATGGGTAGATGTAATAGTTGCTGTGTGACAAGATAAAACGATGAGAGGCCTCGTTATAGATGTTATTGATGATCCAGTCATCTAGCAGAGTATAGATGACGACCACGGACTATTCTAGACAGTCCAGTGGAACACTAGCAGGCTCGCAACCTGTAGGTGTTTATTCGAACTGTAACGTCCCAAAATTCAAGACTAAAAATTTCTTTTAATAAAGTACCACTTAAAGTAAAATCATCATTTCAAAACATAAACAGAGTATTAGTTTTCAAAACACATGTTCATTATCAGAGTAAAACATTCCCAGGCTAACTAATCTATGGTGTGTGCCATGCGATCATCCCGAGCTCCATCATCCGCTACCGGAAGTACCTGAAAACAAAACTGAAAACCGTAAGCACGATGCTTAGTGAGTTTCCCCACCTTACCACATACCATGCAAACATATAACAACCAATGTTCGGCTAGGAGTTACGGGCCTTGCCCACACTCGGGAAGATACGGGCCATGCCCACACTTCGCTATCTGGGAGATACGGGCCTTGCCCACACTCGTGAAGATACGGGCCCTGCCCACACTTCGCTATCTGGGAGATACGGGCCTAGCTCACACTCCAACCTCGGAGAGATACGGGCCCTGCCCACACTTCGCTATTTGGGAGATACGGGCCTAGCCCACACTCCAACCTCGGAGAGATACGGGCCCTGCCCACACTCAACCGCTAACCCATAACATACAAGTATCACGCAGACAACAAGTATAAGCAACTCTATCATATTAACACATATATCATACTTGACTAAACCCAGAGATACGGGCTCGGCCCACACTCTAGTACTAGCATCTCGTCTACACTGGTCGGCCTTGGTGCCTTAGACCCGTTCCTACTGGAAAGGAAACTCACCTGATACTGCCGAACTACTGCTGCTAACCCCTTTGACCGCTACCTGACCACTGACTCTAAACTGCTGCTCCGCTAGCTCCCCGAGCTACCAATATCAACATAACACTTAGTCTAACTGACCTTCAAAGGTCAACCAAGCCAACTCTGGTCAAAGTCAACGTCCTGGTCAAAGTCAACCTTCCAGGTCAACCCTACTCGTCGAGTCACCCTACTGACTCGCCGAGTTCATAAGTCCAGAGTCCTTCCACTCGCGACTCTACTCGCCGAGTCAGCCCCTGACTCGCCGAGTCTGCTGATTCCCGATTCCTGTCCTGCCCAACTCACTGAGTCCTGGCTCGACTCGCTGACTCGAGACTTAACTCGAAGGGTTTGGGACCACGCGACCTGACTCGCCGAGTCTAAGAACAGACTCGCCGAGCACATGGCAAACTTCATCCAACTCGCCGAGTTGTTCATCCAACTCGTCGAGTTCATGCTCATCTTCATCCGACTTGACGAGCTGTTCATCCCACTCGTCGAGTTCCTCCTCATCTTCAAGCTACTCGCCGAGTCCACTCGAAGGACTCGCCGAGTCCATTAAGATCCACTTACATGCAGAGGACTTCCGAGTCATGCATGAACTACAAACTGTAGATCTACCCTTCCCAAGCCTATTCCCCACGTAAAGTTGCAAACTTTACGTGTAGAGAGGGAGATCTAGGCAAAATGCACTAATAACTAGGGTTTAAGACCAAGAGGCTCCAAAATCCACCCGATGGCTGATACTTTACGGAATTCTAAACCAACTCAGGCATGGATATGAGGTAGCAACCTCAGATCCGGACCTCAAGCTTGAAGTTGATCTTAGGCATGGCTTAAAAGCCCCAAAACTCATAACCAAAGAAGATCTAAAGGAGGGAAACGAATTGATACCTTCCAATGCTCTGAAATGTTCCCCAAACTTCAGATCCAAAGCCACTCCTTGATGCTTCAAAGATTCCCACTTCTTCTTCTTCTTCTAAATCATTCAAAAATAGCCAAAAGCATGAATCATCACAATGGAGGCTTAGGGTGCGGCGTTCTGGGTGTGAGGGGCAGTAAAGGAGCCCTAGGAGAAGATTGAGACGTTTAAGTAGGCTCCAAGCCCCGGATTTAGGGTTTTCCTCGCAAAGACCAGACTCGCCGAGTCCACTTGGCCGACTCGCCGAGTTGGTCACTTACTCCTCGACCCGGATCCCGCTCCGACTCGCCGAGTCCTTCCTTGAACTCGCCGAGTCCCTCCTAAATTTAGGGTTTCCTTTACTTTTTTGGCTTTCAAAATCTTGGGTGTTACACGAACTGTGTGTTTATTTGAACTGTGTGCTCACCAGATGTACTCCATCCCCCACATGGTTGCCTTAAGGACATTTATTTCTGAGGAATCCCCTTAGCAGTAGTGTACGTCCCGATGATAATCCTTAGGATAGGTCCCTTATGATAGATGCTTAGGGACGTAATGTGAGGATAACGGGAACGGGTAATCGGGTTTGTTTAATTTAATGAAGTTAATAAACTTATATATTATGGGTTGAAAACCCTATGTGCTCACCAGGCTCCCAAGCCTGACCCACTCAGTTTTATGTATTACAGGTAGTGGCGCTTGAGCATAGTTATGATGTTTGGACGAGGGATTACGGATATAGGCCTGTAGATATGAAATAATGTAGTAAGGCTTATATTGTACTGTTTATGCTTTTGATCTATACGAACATGACATCCCAAGTCTTTTAATGAAATACATTTCTATGGAAATGCTTTTGATAAATCTTTATCATATATTGTTTTGGGACAAATTCCGCAACACTTTTATTTAAAATGTTACTCTGATTTTTAAACAAAGCATAAACAAACCGGTCTTTTCTGGCCGCGATTTTGGGGATGTCACAAAATGCACCTAGCATGAATCCTTAACGTTGAAATAAAATTGGAATAAGTTCATCTCATGGTGGTGTTTGGCATTGTGAAGAAAAAGATTGTTATGTTTGTTCATATAATAACTCGTTTCCCAAAGGCCCAAATTCCCCACTCGCAGATAAAATACATGATGATGTTTTCCAAGCTATGAAGGTTGCTGAAGAAGCAAACGAAAGGGACTCTGAAAGAATTCGCTTAATAAATCAACATGCAGACGATCTAGCGGAACAAGTAACTGAAAAGAAAAATGGTTGTTGAAGTGATGAAAGAAGTGAAACAAGCTAAGAAGTGGAATGAAAATGGTTGCTGAAGCGATGAAAGAAGTGAAACAAGCTTAGAAGTGGATTGAAAATGCAAATAAGGAGATCAATAAGTTGCGTGCAGAACGAGACCGTCTAACAAATGTTGTTAGAATTAGAGGAGATTTTATTGATCGGGAACAAAATATGTATCCCTTACAATATCCTAATTTGTGAAAACCAATCTAAGTATGTATTAGGTTTTATAACACTCTTTGCAATAATGTTAATGAAAAAGGAAAATTGTCATTTTAGATAATCATATTGTTCCTTTTAAAAAATTCAGTTTGAAAAAGACATTGCAATATCCATATTTAAAATTAGATTACATTTCTGGCCGATAACTGGGAACTTGCATCTGATGCAAACTAGCCATGTCTACACGATTTTTAAACATTCCATGTAGGTCTCAGTTAGTTCGAAACCATTATCTGCCAATTCGACTCAATCTTCTATTGTTGGATTTGTCCTATGTGTTTCTTCGATGATGTCCATTGTGTTTACAAATTGTCATATATATATTCAGACATGGTAATGAGGAGCATTTTCATGTTATATAATGCTACTTTTCTCTGGTCCTCAGCCAGTGAAGGTTGTAATGAGATTTCCCGTATTACCATTTGTTGTTTACCACTAGAGATGGCAACGGGGTCAGGGAACACAGGGGACCCCAATCCCCATCCCCATCCCCGAATCCTCATTCCAATCCCCCACCCCCATCGGGGAATATACATAAACCCCCATCCTGTCACACCCCAAAACCAAGAACGACATAAATGTTCTGGTGCGGAAGACGTCATGTACAGTATCATAACAATGCAAAGTAGTAAATAATCAACAACATCATCCATTGCATTAATAGTATAATTTCATACAAGTGTGTTCTTTAATAGTAATAAGACACCAAAAAGAATAATCAAAATAAAAGACGAGTCTTGAAGATGCTCCGTCTTCTCAAAACCTGGTCATCGGTACCTGTCTACTGGTGACCTGAGAATATAAGTTATTTTGAAAGCATAGATCAACATTAAAGCTGGTGAGTTCATAAGTATTTAGTGTCCATGATTGCATGAGTTTGATGAAAATGTTTGTTTTGAACAATGTAAAGGTTTGTATATGTTTGAAAACTCCTAGAAAATCCTATATTTTCTACTAGTATAAAAAGTAGTCTTCTACCAAGACCCGACTGTTTTGTATGTTTGTCTCTTTGTAAAAGTGGAAGCTTTTCCCAAGTATGACTATCATTACCAAAATATAGTTTTATATTACTCTTTACGTGAGAAGATCACAAGTTGAATATAATGGGAAAATGTACATGTGTACTACAGTATTATTTGTATTGATCACTGAAGTCATAACTACCTTAAAACCAATGGTTTAATTAAGGCAAAATGTGATATGATTGTTACCATGCTAATCTGACTATAGCACGACGATGAAAGACATCGGAATAAATGACATTTGGCACTCGTGGACTTGCAAGTCCCACTGTATCGAACAACAAATGTGTAGGATAGTCAATCCAGTATAGATCTATACGCAAACTCACGCTCTCCCTCCAGGAGATTCTGGATACAAAATGTGACATAACGAAATGGTCGATGTGTCATGAAGTAGTATCTCACATTATTTTATCTCTGAATCTTGTTATAGTATACTTGTTATAGTAATAGTATTCTATGTATAGTATTCTTTGTATAGTATCCTTTGTATAGTATTCTCTGTTATAGTATTCTCTGTCTAGTATTCTCTGTTATAGTATTCTCTATTATAGTACTTGTATATGATAGTATTCTCCTAAACTATACCTATTATAGTTTACTAGTAAGTTAGGTATATGAATGAATGAATGTATACCCTTGCTACCCAAAGGTACTGAACTGATTAAATAGAAATTTTATGTCTACATATGTATACATAATATATATCTAATATTTAGACGACCTTCGGACAACTGACCGATACCCTAAGTCCACATCCAAACAAGGAAAAGGAAATAAAGCGAGCTAGCAGTCCTAAGTCCTTTAAAGATTATGTATATAACTATACATATATATATACATGCTTTTGACAGTATATATAAGTTGAAAAGAGGTTTTGTAATACATTTAAAGAGTTTTGAGCAATAAATAAATAATGACATGATGTCCGTTTTATAAAACAATTTAAAAGTAGATTGTTTTGAAACACAGTTTGAAGTATATGAAATCCTTGTTTGAAACACAGTTATAAATCACATGTGATTGATCTTATAACTAGCATGTTTTCTACTTGTATCCCCCCTCTATAAAAGCATTTAACATCATTTAAAAGATAAGTTTAAGGGGTATGAACTCACCTGAAGTGAGTGATGCGATTGTAGGATCGGTAAAGGATGCTAAGTGTCAAGTGAGGACTTGAACACACACAATGATCCTAGTTAACATATAATAAAACATATATGTATCTAATTAGTCATTTAACAACTAATTAACCAATTTAAAACACCCTAGGACATGGAAACACTTTGATTCAAGTGTTAGAGGTACCAAAGGGTTGCATCTAAGGGTTGTATGGCATGTCATTGGAGTTTATGGCCCAAGGACCACTCCTTAAGGAGTTTACGGCCTAAGGTCACTTCCCCCATGAGTTTACGGCCGTAAACTCATGGTACTTAGTGCCATTTGGTGGTTTAAGGTGTTATAAGTCAAGAGTAAGCATTATATGATCAAGTTCAAGCCTTTGGAAGCATTAGGGGCACAATATCACCACCTTATAGAGTTTACGGCCCAAGGACCATTTCCTTAGGTGATTACGGCCGTAAAATCTTATGGGGACATGTTTTCTTTTATGTTTAAGGTCCTAAACACTTCAAGGAAGGATCAAGACTAGCATCCAAAGCTTAGGAAGGGACTAGGGTTCATTTAACCCAATTTAGAAGGGTTTACAGCCCAAGAACATCCCTTGGACGTAAACTCCTTTGATCCTATGTTTCTTGGTGCTTTTCAAGTGTAAACAAGTTCATATTAAGCACACAAGAAGCTAGGGAAAGTGTACTTACAAGACAGAAGCTTGATTGGGTGCTTAAGGTCCAAGAACACTAGTGTGTGTTCTTGGTGTTTTGAAGAACACTTGAAGATCTGAGTGAAAATCAATAATGAATGGATGAAATGATGTATAAACACTAGGTGATAGGTTATAACAACAAATCGAGTCAAGGAAAACTTACGTTTTCGAAAGATCGGGTGAAGAACGGGATGCTACTTAAGAGAGAATGGGGGGCATTCTTGAGGGTGGAAGTGAGAAATGAAGGAAATGGGGAGTAAACTCAGGGCCAAGGCATGAGTTCACGGCCATATGAGAGTTTACGGCCCAAACTCTAAAATTTTGGCCGTGAACTCTTTATTAGGGTGTTAAATGTGGTTTGCTACTCCAAGGCCCGAGACAGTACTTCCTTTCATTCGTTCGTTTGAAGAATAAATACTAAAAACACTCAAACGGACTTCAAATTGGCTAACAATTATCAGAAATGTAATTGACTTTTAATTGAAGTGCTTGACTTTAGAGTTTGTACAAATGAAAATTTCGGGTTGTCACACATCCCCACCCCCAAGGGACTGGGGATCCCCAACGGGGAAAAGGGGATATCTTTTTCTTTTTTAATATGCAAACTTTTACGTAAGAAAAAACTCTAAATTTCAATTTTACCAGCATAAGTTTAAAGATTTTATAATATATATAAGTAACCATAAATTGCATAAAAAATATAAATAAATTTTCTACCAAATTTAAATACATACATGAAAAATCAAATAGAAAAAAATTATCAGATTGATATTTTAGGTAAAATAGATAAACCAAAGAGAATATATATATATATATATATATATATATATATATATATATATATATATATATATATATATATATATATATATATATATATATATATATATATATATATACACACACACACACATAACTTTAAATTAGATAAAAGAAAAGGCAAAAATATAATTTCAACCAAGTAATTACTAATAAGTTAGGTTAATTAGATCAAATTTTATGTATTATAAACTATATTATAAATATATGTTATGTATTATTTTTATATATTAATATATGTCGGGGGCGGGTCCAAGGTCGGGGATTAAGGGTATCCCCATCCCCACTTTTTTATTCGGGGATTCCCCATCCTTGTCCCCATCCCTGGTCAACCTGGGGATTCCCCAGTCAAAACGGATGCGGGTTTCGGGTTCCCCACTGGGTATGGGGTTTTTGTCATCCCTATTTACAACGTTGATAATCACGAATCATTTCTAATGCAGTCGTATTAAGAAGACGTTGTTGCTCGTCTTCAAGACGTGGTATAGTATGCTCTACCGACAACTCATCATCATCGTTCGAGTCACTAGATGTTAGAGACCGAAAATAGAATATACCTATATTATATTAATATACCATTTAAAAACCAATGTCCATAAAAGTATTTAATAATAATAATAAAAACTTCCTGAAACATATTCATAAAAAAAACATAATTGTAACTATTTTATCATAAAAGGTTTGTCAACGCTTGCTCCAGTGTCATCTTTCGGAGTCCTATCTACTTTCAATTTAAGTTTTAAGACCCTTTCTGATTTTTTTTTCTTAATTTTATGGGTGCCTTTGTTGATTTATTTTTTTTATCTTATATTGAAACTCAACATCGTCGTTTTTTATCGGCAAAAACAAAATTCCAATAACATTTTAATACATTACCGTAAAAATAAGTTATAATTATAAAAATATTGTTTTTCGATTTTCTCTTTATCGGACACAATTCTGAAAGCTCTTGTAAATGGAATACAACTTCGTCGTCCGTAAAACCCACTTTTTTAACAACATACACGCTAACTCGTCTTTGGTCTAACATGGGTTATTAAACAATACTTAGAAAAAAACTATATATTGTAGTTATTCTGGATCATCATTTCAGAATAGATCATCGGGTTTCGGACCACGTTCATCGTGTTTCGAACCTACATTACCATTATGGAACCCTTACAGTACCTTATTCCATACTAAAACAATCGATTAGAAACATAATGAAAGTACTTACATAACATTCATACACGTACAACGAGAAAAAGATAAAAAAAAAAGATAAATCGGAGATGTTCCGAACTTGTTCCTCGTGTTCTATACCATTCCAGACAATTCCAAAACATGTAAATTATTTCAAAAAATCAAATGCAAAGTAGCTTAAAGTGTAGAATTTACTTGGTTTGAGGAATCCATGCTCAAAATTTGGTCTGAAATGCGAGTAGATCGTGCTTCGGATATGCTAATTCCGAAATGCGTAGTCCGAATTTTTTGTGTGTGGGACCCATATATATACCATCGGGCTACAGTATCGGGCTTCAGCCGGTTTTCGGGTCCGGAATGACCCATTATGGACCAAAAGGTTAGTTTTTTTTTTTTAAAAAAAAAAAAAACTTGGTTATATTTTTAAAAAAATCCAAAAAAATAGATAGATTACTCAATTTTCCTGAAATTATTGTGTTCATACACTCAAACATGTACTCACAAAAAATAATGAATAGGGATATGCACCTATTCATAAGCAAGCATGTGAAACCCCTGATTCTGATGGGTCATGCCCATTCATAATTAGCCTATGAAGGGGATGCCCTAATTTCCAACCAATCATGGAATGTCATGTGGACGCTTTTGGAACCTTCAACCTCATGAGCATCGTCAACCAATGAGCATCCTCCTTAAGCATCTTCAATTGATGAGCGTCCTCCTTGAGCATATTCAACTGATAAGCGTCCTCCTCGAGCATATTCAACTGATAAGGATCCTCCTTGAGCATCTTCAACTTGTGAGCATCCATAATTCTCACACGAGATCCATGATGATCACGCGTAATCCCTGATGCTCACTTGAATTTGATCAAGTATTCACACCGCTACAAAAGCATGTACTTTTAGAATAATATTTGAAAATGTAAAGGCTTGTACGTAACTTTTTCTTTGTATTGGTTGATTCATCCTCATTAGCAAAATATGTTAAACTTAAGATTTTGTGACATAATTCCACAAATTTAACTATTTGTTTTTAAAATTTGTAACATCCCAAATATATGAATAAAATTTTGTTTTTAAATTCATTCAAATCATACGATACTAATATCAAAATTGTCAAAAGTGTATCATAGCAACGTGTTATCAGAGTAAAAATTCCCAAAATCTCAAAATGCGGAAACGATAGGGTGATACGGTGCGATCAGGTCGGTCCCTTCCCTTTCGAACTGGAAGTACCTGAAACATAAACTGAAAAAAATTGTAAGCGTAAACCTTAGTGAATTCCCCCAAAATACCACATACCATACAAACATACAACTAAGCATATATGGGTGCTTGCAATCCCCTTCAGTCTATTTCAACTGAATACTGGCAAGCATATATGGATGCTTACAATCCCCTTCAATATATTTCAACTGGATATCGGGTCTATTTCACCCCTACCACTACCATATAATATCATACTAAAGAATCACAGAGTCATCAAGCAAACAGAGGCATAACTGAAGATTACTACATCATAAACTAGTGACCCGGCATTGGTGCCTTCGACCCAAGGATACAATGAAGGAAACTCACCTCAGACTGAAGGTATAAAATCGCACTTAATGGATGACTTGCGAAATCCTCTCCCTAAGGCACAAGTATAAACCCTAATTAGAGATTGGGCCAATATCCTAACCTGAAATTCCAAACCCTCATTCTTGACTTAAGGAAAAAAGGGTTTCTTCACCCTTGCCTCAATGGGCCTCCCTCCCACCAAGTCCTAAAACCATACAAGTCCAAAAAGGCATCCAAGCCCAACTACAAAGTCCTTTAAGGCCCAATATGGCCCAAGAGCACCCAACATGGCCTTAATCCCACCAAATGTCTTGCTACAACAGGTGGGCCAGAGGCCCAATCCTAAACAAGTAAAAAACTCAACCAGATTTGAGCCCAAAAATCTTTTAAGTCCACAGACTACGTACGCGCAACATACATGGCTCGTACACCCAACATACACTGATGATCTGAAATTGGGGCACTGACCCAGTACACGCAGCGTAATCTAGAGGGCGCCCGACGTATTGGTCAGTCAACCCAAACTTGCACCCATGAATTAATCCATTAAGCCCTAACATCCAAAACTTAGATCCAAGCTCATAATAGTGTCTTAAGTCATAAAGTTGCAAACCTTATGCTCTTGCATGCCTTATTGAGGCTCAAACTATGAATTAAGCCCTTTAACTCACTTAGGTGGTCACCAACTCATGCATGGTTGAGTCTTAACCTTCAAGATAATATTTTTATGACTTCATGCACTCCCAAGAGTCCCAAAGGACAACTTAAATGGCCTCGAGTAGCCCATACTCCAAAAGACCAAGTTATGGGACTAAAAGATGCTAAAATCATCCTTAAACCTAGATATAAGCTTAGAATGAACAAGTTTCAGACTTTATACATTCAATAGGCTAGAAATGATGCACAAATTCTAGATCTACAAGCTCATTATTCTCCTTTCCTTCTTTGTCAAAACCACAAAAGAACCCCCAAACACTATATGTAAGATACAAATGCACTCAATATGGCTAGGGTTTCGAGATTAGCACTAAAAGGCAATGGAAGCTGAAAGGGTGATGCACCTAGTGGCGGAGCTAAGAAGGGGCCAGGGGAGGCCATCCCCCCCCCCCCCCCCCCCCCCCCCCCGATTTTCTATCTTCTAAATAGAAAATATTATACAAACAACAACCGTAAACTCTATTTTCTGAGAAATAACAACAAATCGGCCCCTACAGCTTTTGTAATAATGGATTAAGCATTGAAATTATTTTCAAGTTAATCCCAAAGAGAGGCATATATTTGAGAAACTAAAAGAATCGGAAGCCACTAAAATAAAAGCTACAAATTCAAAATAGCTAACTATCCTATTTTGACGGAAGCTATTTTGACAGAAGTGGGGATATTGTACAATTTTTTTTTTGAAAATTTGAACTATTTAATAACCTACAAGGTAAAGAAAGAAGTGGAAAACGTATCAAAGATAAAACCAGAAACTTATAACTCTTAATTATGTCTCCGCCTCCTTATTCTCGCCCTCTCCGTCACAACCGGTTTCTTCTCCGGCTCCGGAGTCGCCGAATCGTCGCCGCCGCTCGGTCTCTCAGTCTCTCCGTCCGGAGTGCCTCTCCGACTTCCACAACTCCGATCGCTTGAGCACCTTCAGATTATCACGTCTCCATCTCACCTCTACAATCTCGAATTCTCGATTAATTGTAAGTCATTTTGCCTCTCATTTTGTATATTCTTATTATAGTGTTTTAGGGTTTGTACAAAGAGAAATAAGGGATTTTAAAAGGAGATGTGATATGATATCCCAAGATGGGGCAGCACACTTCTCAACATCTGCTAATTTGCTAGTGTTAAGTCGTCGCTTTTTTCTTTTCTTTTTTAATATTTGATAATTAACATTTAAAAAGTATGTTTGTTTTTTTCATAATTATAATACCCTTTATTAAATCATAGAAAATATATTAATTAAATAGATTATATAATTAAAATGTAAAAGTTACATTAAATAAAGACGATGTAATTTAAAATTTAATTTTAGAAATAAAAGGTATAGTTTAAAACTTGTATATAATTATAAGGGTGTAATTTAAAAAACTACATCCAAGTTTTAGAAAAAAAATCCTGTATCCTGTACCAAAAAAAATTATGAACAAAATTTAGAGTACATCACACATGTTTTTTTGCAGCTAGTTACTTAAGGACTTTAATAAAGTGCAAAGGTTTGCCTCTGGCTAGAGTAGGCCCAACGTACGCCAGGATCATTCCGATGATATGCATGCAAGGAGTATGCCTTGCGTACCTACTACCTAATGTACGCCCAACGTACTCACGAACCATTCACCACCTTTTTAATTGAATCAAATAGAATAATAGATTAATACCATACCTGACGACTTGGGCGTTACAAAATTTGTCTTTTAAAAACATTACTTAAAATAACTAATGCGATAGATGTTTGAATAACTACGAGAATCTCGGAGAGTTAAGATTGCATCGACCATGTTGTATAATTTTTAGGACTTTAGGTGTTATTTGTCGCAACCCGTGGCTCGACTCTTAATCTAGAGTGTTGTTGGTGGGTTACACCACTAGCCGAACACACAGGCCTTTACATCATGGTCTCGATTAGAGATGCACATTAGCGATCTCAGGCCGGTCTTGGGTTGGTTTCAAAACGTTTCGGTTTTTTTTTTTTTCGGACCGGTCTTGGCTTAATCCGATCTATTTTTGGTCCTATAACAGTTAGACCTGTTAAGTGTTTTTTTTTTTTTTTTTTCCTTCAAGACGGGTTTGAAACTAGTCTTTCTGTTAGTTTGAGTTTTGGTTTCATTGGAATGTGGTTGTACTTTTTAGGTTATTATTATTAGAGAAAATTTCATATATATCCTTGCAAGCGTTTAGATATTACGTCTATATCCTTCCAAAACTCATAATTACCTATATATCCTTTTTAACCTATTAAACTCTCATTTATATCCAATCCTATAATTTAATGAGTTATAAATCAATTTAATATCAAAAAATTATTTAAAAATCGAAATTACATATAGAGTTACCAAAATACCCTTTCTAAATAAAAGATTAAATTTAAATCATGATAAATTATGCTTGCAACGATAATTCCCTAATCATACGTCGACTACCTGATTGTACGTAAGTTGACCTGAGTCTTCATCGTGTCTTCTTCATCGACGTCCTCCTCATCACGTCTTCTTCATTCTAGTGGACTAATCAAATCCGTATTTTTCATCACAAGTATATCCTTTTACTGATTTAATTAATTTTGGGTGTATGCTTGATTAGTTTTTGCATTTTATTAATTGTAATCTCGTTTTTTCTTCTCCTCCTCTTATAATCGTAACAGGTAGTCTATAATCTGTTTTTTATTCAATTAATTTTGATGGACGATGACATTGATGCACCCGCATGGGAAATAAGTGTTCACTCACCCATAATTGAGTAAGTCTTACAAGCAAGATGAATGATACTTTGTGTGGCCCTTCAATTCCATTAATTTTTTTTTTCATTATGTCTGCCACGCAAGTAATATCGAAATTCAAGTTTATACTGAAATATGGAGGCTTCTTTCGGTTAGCTAGGAACTCGTGTAGGCAAGTATATTGTCTTGGATCTACAATATCTCTCCATATAGACACATGTTCATACGACTTAACTCATCTAGTTAAAGAGATGAAAAAATATTATCCATCACAAAGTGATATTGTTTTGTCAATAGTATTTGTTGACAAGCATGCAAAAAAACAATGTTTTATTGAACTTGATAATGATGAAAGCTTCATGGCGATGCTTAGCACATGAATGCAATCATTATGCTTCTCTCTCTCTCTCTCTCTCTCTCTCTCTCTCTCTTTCTCACATTAAATCAATCTACAAAACAAAGACAAATTCGTTTAAATTTCCCTCACTAAATCCTCATATTAAGTTAAGAATTGGTAACCATTCAACGTATACAAACATATATAATTGTAGATCACACAAAAATTGAAAACAAATTGTGGACTGTAGCAAAATATATGAAGTGAAAGCTAAAGTTTAGGTTTTCTTCACTTAATACTTCAAGCCCTCAAGAAAATAAGATGACCAACCACATACTTAGTTTCTTATGAAATGGAATCTCATATATCTGTGCCCAATGTTTCATAACTTGACGACAAATGACCAACCACAAATGCTTTACTTTGTCAATTTGTAAGATAATTGGATAAAAAATAATGTGATTGACATGGTTGTGACTTGAGAGAACCAAAGTACACAATTGATAAACAAAAATCATCATAGAGTGATGCCTAGCGTATTATCAGATGTTATAATCGAATAACATCTATTTTCCAGAAATCCTATTCGAATTTCATCTACTTTCCAGAAATTATATTCAAATACAACCATTAGGATTATCATATTCACACAATTAATTTATTAATAGCGATTTAGAGTCGCCTGCGCCTTTAAACAAAAAATGTTCCCTGAATTTCATGTTTCACGTATATCTAAAGAAGAGGAAATAGGTCAATAGATATATAAAATCCCTAATTTAGAAGTCAATCAACACATACGGAATTAAACATGAATTTAATACCTACTTGTACTTGAAAGTGAGGCTTGATGCACTCAAATACTAGAAATTGAGGTTTGAGGCTTCAATTGGTGGCCACCGGTGATAAGAGGAGGGGCAATGCGTGGGCGACGACACATCTGTCGTGAACAAGGGGATGGTTAAGTCAGGTCTCAATCAGTGGTGGTAGCCTGTTGAATGACGCATCTTTTGTGAGGGAGACCGAAAGATGGGAGGGAGACGGAACTCGTTTTGTTGGCGCAGGAGAGAGGTTTATCGACCACGAGTACTGCCAACAATTTTTAGCAAAAAAAATAACTAATAAAATTTGATTTGGATATAATATGCAAAGGATATTTTGGTAAATTTATATGTATTTAACATTTTTAAATATATATTTTTGGTATTAAATTGATTTATACCTTATTAAATTATAGAATTAGATATAAATGAGAGTTTAATAGGTTAAAAAGGATATATAGGTAATTATGAATTTTGGAAGGATATAAACCTAACATCTAATGTTACAAGGATATGAAATTTTCTATTATTATTATTATTATTATTATTATTTGGCTCCGGTCGATGGCTTTCATATTTTAGTTTCTGTCAACCAAAGACCGAGCAGAAACCATACATCGCGGGGCACACGCCCGTCACAAGAAAAGAGAATTTTCAGCGAAAAATTGCCCCTTTTATTCATCCTCTTCATCTTCTTCCCCATGCCCTAATCCCCCAATCTCACATCGGATTGGAACTATCAAACCCTAGCCATGGCGACGCGCCAGCTCCTGAAGCTTTCTCGCCGCTCTCACCCAACCCTTGCAGCCACTACCACCACCAGATATGCTCCATTTGCCACTGCAGTCTCAATCGCATCCGACACTCGCGCACCAGCTCCACCGCATCCTAATCAAATGATCTATGATCGCGTTGCAGAACAAGTAAAATCGAAACTCAAACGACTCGAAAATCCTGATCCTAGGTTCCTTAAACACAACTCACCTTTCCCTGTTTTAGCCGATCATACGTCTATTCTAACCTACCCAGAGACGCGTGTCACCACCCTGCCTAATGGTCTACGTGTTGCGACGGAGTCTAACCTGGCCTCCAAGACGGCTACCGTTGGGGTCTGGATTGATGCAGGATCGCGATTTGAGACCGAGGAGACTAATGGCGTCGCTCATTTTCTAGAACATATGATTTTCAAAGGGACGGCTAAGAGGTCGGTTAGGGATTTGGAGGAGGAGATTGAGAATATGGGAGGGCACCTTAATGCGTATACTTCGAGGGAGCAGACGACTTATTACGCCAAAGTGATGGGCGGAGACGTGCCTAAGGCTCTTGATATTCTATCGGATATATTGCAGAATTCCACTTTTGATGAAAAACTGATCAATCGTGAGCGAGGTGTGATTCTTCGTGAGATGGAAGAGGTTTGTATGTCATTGTCAACACTATTTCTCTTATATCTGTTTATATGGGATGGATACCTTTCTCCGGAATCGTTCTTTTAGCATTTCTTACTTTTGATGTCGAGAATCACTCTTTAACATTTTCCTGCATCCTCGATCAGTAGAATGTTGGCTGAATCATCTTGTTACGTATGAATTTAGTGCCATTTACCTAAATATAAGGTAATGTAGGATTTACGCACTAGCTGTAACGTATGATGTTGAAGTTATCCACTGATCCCTATTTAGTTTCTTTTAAGCTTTCTTTATAGTCTCCTAGTGGATTCTGCAGTTCTGCTGATATGCTGTTTGATGCATAAGTAGCCATTATTAATATATTTTTTTAAAAATCTTTATTGCAGGTAGGTTTACAGACTGAGGAAGTAATTTTTGACCACTTGCATGCTACTGCTTTCCAGTACACCCCTCTTGGTAGAACTATTCTTGGACCTTCTGAAAACATTGAAAAGATAACAAAGAAAGATATTGAAGATTATATCTCGACCCATTATGCTGCTCACAGAATGGTACACAGACTTAACTTATCAACCTTGTTATACTTTCAGCATCATGTTTTTAGAGTTGAAATATAATTCTTGTATGACGAATCATGAATCTTTTCAGGTAATTTCTGCCTCAGGAGCTGTTAAACATGAAGATGTTGTGGATCAGGTAAAAAAAATGTTCACAAAGCTGTCAGCCAATCCCATGACTACAACACAGTTAGTAGAAAAAGAGCCTGCAATCTTCACTGGATCAGAGGTATGCATTATTATTATTATTATTAACCATGAAATTAAAAATTCCAAATTGATGAAATTAATAATCAGATTCGAATGAGGGATGATGATATGCCTCTTGCACAATTTGCCATTGCATTCAATGGAGCATCATGGACTGATCCTGATTCAGTTGCTTTAATGGTCATGCAAGCCATGCTTGGATCATGGAACAAATCTGCAGGAGGTGGCAAGCATATGGGGTTAGCAAAATCATTTGACTTTAATTTTTTTTTTTTTTTTAAAAAAATCTGTTATTTATGAGATTTTGAAAGTTGGTTGATATTAATTAACGGCACTTTTTATATACAGCTCACAGCTGTCACAGATGGTGGCGATAAGTGAACTTGCTGAAAGCATGATGGCTTTCAACACCAATTACAAAGACACTGGACTATTTGGTGTATATGCTGTTGCCAAGGTGTGTGAAATTTGAATGAATATTTTTTAAATTTATAATAAACATTTAATCAATTTATTATTGTTTTACCTTTTTGTGTAGGCGGATTGCTTAGACGATTTGTCTTTTGCAATCATGCAAGAGATGACTAAATTGTGTTACCGAGTTGGGGATGATGATGTTACCCGTGCTAGAAATCAGGTAATTAATTAATTTTAAGAAATTATATTATTGTATAGTAATAGTTTTAGTACAATTCGGGGACTTCAATTTTTTTTTTTTTAAATTTTGCAGCTGAAATCTTCATTGCTTCTTCATGTTGATGGAACAAGCCCTACTGCTGAAGACATTGGACGCCAGGTATATATATAGCACAAGGATAGTAATAGTATTACTATTTTAAGTGTTTTACAAATTATTATTATTAATTTTTGTTTTTGTTGTAACAGCTAATTACATATGGGCGAAGAATTCCATTTGCTGAATTATTTGCAAGAATTGATGCTGTTGATGCTGCCACGATTAAACGTGTAGCCAACAGATTCATATTTGACCAGGTAACCTCCTCTAAACTTTCATTTTGACATTATTATAGATATATGTTTGTTTTACATGTGTCATCTATCTTATAGCTTATTTTACAGTTTTTACTAAATGCTAGTATTACTATATAAAGTAGCTTATCATGTAAAAGCTAGTTTATCAGCTAGTCTGTCAAACACAGTCTGAAGTTGTTTGTTGTATACTACAGGACATGGCCATAGCAGCATCGGGACCCGTTAAACTATTGCCGGACTACAATTGGTTCCGCCGCCGGACTTACATGCTCCGTTACTAGACTTTTTTTTTTTGTTTATTTTTAAAATTTATTTATAACCCCATCCGTTCATGTAAGAGGTTTGTGGGTAAAAGAGAGAATTGTGATTTTGAGAAGCCTGGTTTCTTTTCAAGTTGGGAATAAAAACTAGGGCTTTTTTTTTCTTTGTATAAACAACTTTAACTCCAATTTGTATACACCAACCAATGTATGCGGTTTTGCCACTTTTTAATATTACCAGGCAAGTCTCGTCATTTTATGAATCGGTAATAACTAGGTAATACATGGATTGTTCCATGTATTGTACCCTTTTTGAATTTTATATTTCGAGTTGAACACCAAAATTATAAAAAGAAAAATATAGACAAAGTATCGTGAATTTAGGCAAAATTATGTACTTGGTCCGTATATTTATGTGCTTGGTTCTTGTGTTTTCATTTATTGGTGTTTGGTCCTTTTTGCTTTTATGATATTTATATTCTTTTTAATTTATTTATTTTCTTAAATTAATTCTATATTATTAAAATAGAAATGACCTTATTTCCCCCACCATTAACCACCACCAATAACCGTGTCTTTGCCACCACTCCACAACACACACTCCTTGAATGGAGTTTATTTACATTTTACACACACCACAGTGCAATAAAGGATGCGGCCCAAAATCGATTTCCCCGATATCAACACGTGATGTACTCATTGAAGGTGGTTCCGCAACCCTCATGATCTCTACCCATCCAAAAGTAGGGGTGTTGATCGAATAAAATTTTTGGGTTTCGGGTAATTCGGGTCGGGTAATTCAGGTTTTTCATATAAAAATTTACCCGTTACCCTACCCAGATTAAATTCGGGTAATTCGAGTATGGGTAATTCAGGTAATGGGTCGGATAAGGGTAATTCGGGTATTACATGATTTTTAATTTTTTAATTGCACCTAAAAATAAATGTAATGAAATAAGTATGTCGTGCTAAACTTTGAACATTGAGATTTTTTACTCAATAATATTTGAGATATCAAATATTCTTTCTAAACTTTCAATCTTTGATTGAATTCTTTATTATTATTTTTTTTGTGGACCTTGATCATTGGTTGGGTTGTCAACTTCAATCGTCTCATCTTCTACTTCAATATAGTCATCCATTGGTGACGAATACCAACGAAGAGCGGACGAGATATGAGGGTTTTTTGACATGGGGAAAATAGAAAGAGCATCAACGAAGGAAATTGGGATTTGGGAATTGGAAGGGTTAGATAAACTCATAAAGGGACATTATTTTTTATATATATTTCGGATAATCGGGTATACCCGAAACCCAAACAACTTACCATTTACCCGACCCAAAAAAAATTCGGGTTACCCACTTACCCGAAAAAATTAACCCGATACCGGATTTACCCAACCCGATTTACCCGATACCCGAAAAAATCGGGTGGGTAATTTGGGTAACATGTATTTTTGACAGGGCTACCCAAAAGTTAGACAAGGAGGAGATGTTTTTTTTTTTTTTTCTTTTAAATTATCGTTTTCTTTCTTTATTAAGGATCAACAATCCTTATATATGCATTATTTTATAAATGACAATATGATTAACTATTGTTAGTCAATTACTTATGACACGTTATATTCTATATCACTAGACATTTGACACATATCTAACACTGCATTATTATATATAGGACATTAATTTTACTAGTGTTATAGCCCTTATTTATAGACATAGGGCACTATACACATAATACAACACAATCATTACATTTTTGATAGGGTAATTGTATTGTGCTTGAACAACATGTTGATACTTGATGCTCTTATCTCTTCCCCCGGTAATCGAAAGTTTGGCATCATTGTGTGCGTCGTTGTTTCATTATTGATGCCTTGGTGCATTGAAGATTATTCAACAAGATATGTGCGAAGAGAGATTAGAGAAAAGAGAGGGTTTTAGAAAAATAAGGGTCTTAGAAGAGTCTTAATCCATTAAGAGATCAAGTGCATTTTATTTGAAAAGAAGACTTTTTGCAAATCTGTGAAGACCCAGTTCTCACGACGTGAGCCTTTACATCTCACGTCGTGAGCTCAATGCCATCACGTTTTCAATATCAGAATATACCATACTAATGTCGTGAGTAACCTTACAATGTGGCGTATGCTTTCCCACATTGAGATGCTTTGTTTTGAAGATTTTATACACCACACTTTTTGAAGATGCAAATTTCTGATTCACATCTTTCCGACACATTCACACATATCAATGAAATCCAAGTTCCAGTCACATACTCAAGATGTTCAAGTTTTCCACACGCTTTCAGAATTCGATCTCGCTACTACTACCCCAGAGGAGTTTGTCCCCTTTTCTCCTTTTTATTGCTTTTAAATTATTTTATGCATACAATGAGGACATTGTATGAAATAAATGTGGCGTAGGGGTTGAAAAAGAAAAATTGCTAGAAAAAAAAATTAAAAATAGATTTGTAATAATCTAAAAATTAAATCTAGTGATAATTAAAAACTTAAGTTGCTAGTGCTGTGTGGGATGATCCAATGCGAGCTCAAATGTTTAATTAAGCCAACATATGTTATAGTATATTTGTGGCTTCCTAGTCCTAGTGAAAAATAATGAGATATGAAAGGTAATCTAGTAGTCTGTATGACATAAAAAGTTTTGCATCGTGTACCTGAAATCTATCCAAGAGAGCTTATGTAGTCATTGCATTTAGACTAATACTCCTAACCAATAAAGGTTGAAGTTAAGCTCCATTACTTAAGCATGTAGGATTTGAGCGAAAAAAGTGAGATATAAAAAAAGAGAAAGTTACAAAAAAGTTGTAAGAATTTTTAAGCTATCAAAGCATGAAAAATCAAAAGATCAAAAATTCTGAAGAATCAAAAAATTGAAGATACCAAAATTAAAACAAAAATGTGGTGAATTCAAAGAAATCAAATAGCAAATATCAAAGAAGAGATGAATTCAAAGAGCTCTATTGTAGTATCAAAAGTGTAATTCTTTCTAGATATTATGTATGTTTGGGTAGCTTAACCAAAAATACATTGAGGTTAAGAAAGATTTATGAGGATGGATTCAGAGGGTTACAAAAATGAGTGTCGTATAAACTAAGGGGTGAATGTTCATAAGGATTGTGAGTAGTTAGTATTGGAAAGTTTTTAGAAATTATAGACACAAATATGCGTATTGAGGTCTTTGTATAATGTCTGAGTTCAAAATGGATTGTCTTATGTGATATTGGTGATGAAGTTTAACTTAAAAAAATAATTAATTTTGCTTGGGGGCAAGCAAATGATAAGTGTGGGGTATTTTGATATTGTTATATTTATACACATTTTAGGCAATATTTTAATACATTTTAAGTAATATTATGGTTATTTGCAAAGATATGTGATACTTATTGAATTAAATTGTATTTTGCAGCCAATAAGGACACTCTTGAAGAATAAGAACAAGAAGTGACAAGCATTGGAACTATGGAGGATTGGAGCTTAAAAGAAGAAGATTTCAGGTAAAAACCAAGCTCACGACATGAGACATCAAGCTCACGACGTGAGTAGGGAAATTATAGAAGATTACTGCACAGAAGCCAAAATCCTTGCACAATACGGATAAATACCATGCTCACGACGTAAGCCACATATTTTCAAAAACTATAAATACTCCTTGGCATTTACGATTTGAGAAGCTTTTGGGAGAGATGATATTTTGAGATACTCGAGATTTGAGGTCAGAAGAGTGCAAAAATCATTCTTTTGGAGGAAGGATAGTTGGAAGATTGAGGAACTAAAGATCAAATCATTACATTTGGTTTGCATACTTGAATTATGTCGATTTCTATTGAATTTGCGTGTTTAATTTCAGTTATGAGTAGCTAAATTAGTTTACTTTCGTTTATCTAGATGAAACCTTGGATCTATGGTTTAGTTTACTACTTATTGGATTTTGTAATGTTGGTTTTATGCTTGTGTTTGATTATCATTACCTAGCATGTTAAAGTTTGTTACTTTGTTGCTTAAATTCAAGTTTAGTGTAGCTTAGTGATCATTAAATTACATGAACTTGTTTACCTATTAATTTTGTGACTATTAAATTGCTAGAGTTAGGGGTGACCGCATCTATATCAAGTAATAAAAATAGCAAACTTAGTTGTGCTTGAGAGCATAATTGTGACCATAATTGTTTTTGCTTAACAGCCTTTGATAAATCGTACATAGCACAACAAACAATTAATAACTAGTTATGTGTTTGTTTGTATATGACCATACATAGTAGTACATGAATTGGTGAAAATATTAGTTTATCTGACCAAAATAGCTAATTACATAATAATTATTAACCAACTTTATTAATTCAGAAATAATAATTAACCACAAAAAAATGGATTTGAAACTAAACGAAAGGGTTTTTAATATATAGATTAAAATCGTTTTAGTTGAGTGCTTAAGTTTTTCTGTACTTGAAAAATCAGATAAAGCCCTTTTTTAATTATTGCTTGCTTTTAGATTAATCTTTTAGTAGTTATATTCATATACTATATCTGTTCCATGAGTTCGATACCCGATTCTTCGTGCTATACTATTTGTGAGTAGGTCCACTGCCTTAGACGTAATAGTTATTTAAATAGTTGGTAAAACTAGTAAGCTATTTTAGTTTTTAATTTAATTTAATTGTTTTAAGTTAATTGGTCCTTTTTGTGGGGGTAAAACATGCAAAAAAAAACTACTTTTTAGCACTAGTTAAATTTTCCTAAAATACTGAACTCACGACGTGTGTAACGGTCGGGATTTAGGTATTTACACTTCTTACCCCTAACATGAAAGTCATTGTAAAAGTTGGTCCTTTAGTATGTTGGGCGTACTTAAGGATTACGTTTAGCGTACTAAGGTTGGGTGGATCGTGAAGGTTCAACATGTACACTGAGCGTACCAATGGTTACGCAGGGCGTACGTGACTAAACACCAAACCCTAATTTTCGGGCTTGAGACCTATATAAACATCCTTATGGCTTTTGGACCAAACCCTAATCAGCCTTCATAGCCTCATTTCGCCCCTTAACCTCATATTTCCTTGTGAGTGTGATTCTTGAGCTTAGAAGTGTGTTAGTGGCCATTTTAGAGTGCATTCAAGAAGGAGAAGGTGGTGATCAAGCCTTGGGTGTCATTGAGCTTCTAGATCCTACATCTAGTTCATCTTGAGGAACTTCTGGAGGTATAAAGTCATGACCTTGTCATCTCTTTTGATTGTTTGAGCTAGGGTTTTATTATGGAGTCCCCTTTTGGCTTATTGGAACTTTTCTTGTGAGTTGAGAAACTCTAGAGATTAGGATTGCTAGATCCAAGCTCTTTGAGCATGTTTGATGCATAAAGGTTCCATCTTGGAGGTTGTTCTGATCCCATGCATAAGTGAGAGGTCTTAAATGAGGTCTCAATGAGAAGCATGAAGTATAGGGGTCACTCATGACATTCAAGCGAATAAAATTGCTAACTTTATGCCTTAGGACATCTTAATGGACTCAGATCTAAAGGTTGATGTTGAAATCCCAAGTATTAAGTACTTAATGGTCGATTGTGAATGTCTGGCTTGTACGTCATGCCTAGTATCGTGTACGCATTGCGTACTGCTTACGGGGCTAGTACGTTGAGCGTACTGGAGTGGTACGCATGACGTACACACTCAAATGGGTTTGAGCCTTGTTTTGGGCTTGTAAGCTTATTGGACCTTATTCAACTTTGGGCATGTTCCCATTTAGAGTTTTGGGAAGATATTGTGTTTTCAACCATAGTTGTTTTGGTTGGGCCTTATTGGAGCATTCAGCATATTAATGATTTTATCTTGGATCTTAGGTCCATTAGCAAAGGGAAGACTTTTGGGTCATTATGGAAGGGCTTAGGCTTAAGTTTTTAGACTATTTGATTAGGTTGTGTTATAATACTAATTTAGGGTTAATTGTATCATTGTTCAGTGTGTGGTTTCAGACTGTTAAACGAGCGAATTTTGAGTTCAGTAGACTGAGGTGAGTCTTCTCACTACACTCATGGGTCGAAGGCACCAATGTCGACCCATTAATTGATATGAAATGTTTAGTCATGGAATATGTAATGTTTGCTATTTGATCTATGTGTGAATTATGTGAAGACAATGGGAGGAGCCCATGACACTTGGTGTAACACCTGCAGATTCGAGTTAGTCAATAATAAGCATTAAAAATGATTTTTATATCTAGGATAAATAATCTTAACCAAAGTAATAGTTATAGCCAACAATTGTAACCTATTTGATTTAATAAAGAAGAATTATATGAATATTATATGTTTCATGATTATTATAATATAATAAAATAGTAAAAATCAGTCGAATCGTCCGTAAATCGTAAAAATAAGTGCGCCAAAACATATATATATATATATATATATATATATATATATATATATATATAATATTTAGAAAGTACATGCATTCCTGATCCCGAAAATATAAATTTCGTAGAAATCTGACTCCGTATGAATTAGATATGATTTTTATAAAATATAAAGTCAGCCGTGCACAACGAATGTATGACGTAAAAAGCTACGAAGAGAATGGTTGACTTTTAGCTGATGATACCAAAACGAAAATCGTAGTGCTCCTTAAAATAGAAATTTTGAGAAAAAGAATGCCAAAAACGGAGTTCGTATGAGAGAGTTATGATTTCAGCAAAATCATTTAATTTTATAAAATATGGATGAAAAATAGAGTCAAAATTAGCCAACAGAGTCTAAACGAAAGTTGAAGATCTCATCGATAGTTAGGCGTGGATATAAAGAACGTTAAAAATGCAGGTCATATGAACGAGTTATAAATTATAATAGCATATTTACGTATTAAAATAAAGTATAAATCATATATACGTATACATATGTGTATATCATTAGAAAGGTACCGACGATGTGGTTGTTAGAAGACAAGTGTTGACTACTTTCAACATTAGTTTAGTACAAATATCATTAAATCTATCTAAAATAGTATGATAAAGGGGTGTTTAGTCGTTTATATAACTATAAGGTCATTAAGTAAATATAGAGGGTAGTTTTTGAAAATTCAGTTACTATAAATAAGAGCCTCTAGGCTCTCATATTTCTTACACCATTCTCTTGATTCAAGAGTCTTTCTCTTCTTATCCCCCAAGCATTTTGGTCCCTCGTGATTCAACTTCTCTTTCTGTAGTTTTAGTATAGTAAGGTGAGCGCTGAAGCAATGCAAAAATCTTTTTTCGAAAGATTTAACGACAAAGTTCTGCCCCTGTAGAGCCCGACTCCTAGCCAAATCTCATTGTAAGTAAGATATGCTTACCCTACTTTAAGTATATCTTATATTTAAAATTAGTAATTTTATTATGAACTTATAATAAATATTTGGGCTAGTATTATGACTTATATAAGTGTCGTTATAATATCTTTTTAACTACTCGCGGTACGGGGAATCTAGTTTGAAGGGCCGCATAGGGTTTTTGGATTTCAGAATGACTTAAATGCTAAAATGGTCCTGCTCTCCGGTCTTTCATGTCTGGCCTTGTCTGTATATAGTGGTTGGAAAATATTGTTTAATGCTTATATAATAATAATAATAATACTAAAACTAATAATTAGTCACGATAAATATTAAACTAAAATCTAGTGGTAATGATACTAGGTTTCGTCATAAAGTAAAATAATAGAAGCGAAGCGTTGTCTGAGTTCGTAATCACCACCTTAACAAGTGAGTGCATAGTTAATTTCATCTTACACATAGATATGAAGTATTTTATATAAATTACGTGTTATGTGTGCATATTATCTGTTCACTTGATATCTATGCTAGATGAACGATCTTATACATGTTTTTAAATGATTTAAACTGTATATGTATTTTATATCTACAAAATATGTTGGGTAAAACATGGGTTGATGAATGATAAGGGATGAAAGCTGATATAGAGGAACATTGGCAGTTATGGACATAGTGCCCTATAGGTGAACATTGGCAGCAATTGACTCAGTACCCTATAGATGAGCATTGGCAGTTGTGCCACAACCTGTAGATGTTTTGATCTACGATGTACTCTAAACATCCTAGCAGCTGCGCTCAAAGGACAATATCGGCAGCTGGGCCTAATAGAGAACATCATAACCCTGGCAGTTGCGCCCAAAGGACAATATCGGTAGCTGCGCCTAATAAATAATGTCATAATTTTGGCAGTTGCGCCTAAATGATAATATTCACAGCTGTGTTTAATAGATAACATTGGCAGTTGTGTCATTAGGCAAACGATGGACTTCGTGCCTATTTCTTAGGACAATCCTTAGGAATGAATTAGTGAATGATAAATGATTCTTAGGATAGATCTTTAAGAAATAAAGAAGATAATGATGATGGATAATTGGGTTGATTGTTTAATGATTAAACATAATTATATTATTGTGGGTTGAAAACCTTATGTACTCACCAGGTTTCCCAACCTGACCCACTCAAGTGTATTTGTATCACAAGTGTCGATATGAAGCTACTTTACACTGAGAGATTAAGGAGATATAGATCACTAGTGTAAATGAATGTAAGGTCTGTTTATGCTTATGTTTATGTATTGACGATGACATCCCAAAGTTTTAAAAGAAATGAAATACATTTATTTGGAAATGCTTTGATAACATATTTATCATGTTTTTCTGGGAACAAATTCCGCAACATTTTTATAAAAAGGGTACTCTGATTTTTAAATAAAGCATAAACAAATTGGTCTTTTCTGGCCGTGAAAATGGGGGTGTCACACTTGGCAAAACCATGGGAGGAGCCCATGGCTCAGGGTATAAGATCATAGGGGTAGCCCATGACATACCATGTGAAGACCATGGAGGGAGTCCATGGCAACCTTATATGTATGTGTGCATGAAATTATGTGGTTATATGTTTTGTGTGTTTTGGGAAACTCACTAAGCGTGTGCTTATAATTTTGTTGGATGTTTCAGGTACTTCTAGCTCTAAGGGCAAGGGTCTGACTTGATGGCGCAACGTGCACTCTCCAGCATTTTCCCACTAGTTATTATGGACACTCTGATTTTTCTGAATAATATGTTGATGTATTGAATTTTGGAAACAATTTATGATGATAATTTATAATTATTAAACATGGATTGTTAATATTTAAATGAAAATTTTTACTTGAAATTTTGGGATGTTACAACGTGAGATCTTAAAGCTCACAAATTGAGCTCAGTTATCTCAGATTTTATTTCGTTTTTGCTTTCTGTTTTAGTTTATCTGCTATACCACGAGGTGACACTTAGTAATCGTTCTATAGTTTTTTATAACCTTTATTGTATGATGATCGTAACTAGAAAAAAAACCCATGTTACGCAATGAGGTTGAGGTTAATTTTTATGTATTATATCCAATTTAATAAAAGCCAACGAGGACAATTTGTTTAATTAGTTTTGTACATAGGGATCAAACCTGCCAAAATACAAAAACCTTATATATATATATATATATATATATATATATATATATATATACATATATATATATATATATATATATATATATATATATATATATAGAGAGAGAGAGAGAGAGAGAGAGAGACTGTTTTTGAAAAAAAAAACTTTACATGGACCTTTTCCATAAATTAAAAAATTGCAAGGACTAAATCTGGAAAAATACAAAGCTTTTGTTGCAGGGACTAAATCTATCAAAATGTATAACCTTTGTTGCAGGGACTAAATATGCCAAAACGTTTTGAAAAGACTAAATCTACGAAAATACAAAACCTTTATTGTAGGGACTAAATCTGCTTAAATATAAAACCTTTGTTGCATAGACTAAATCTGCCAAAATGTAAAACCTTTGTTTGTAGGGACTAAATCTGCCAAAATAAAAAAATATAGGGACCAAAATGGAGGATTACCAATACTGTTGTGGTATTTTGGTGAAATGGGCTTAGTACATTGTTCATAAGCCTTATAAGAATTAATTGTATGTATAATTATTTAATAAAGACAATTTTAGTAAATTAAATTTATAAAGCCTGACTGCCTGGATTCATTCGATAATATACGACTCATTTCCCAAGAGTAGACATGTCCACCAAATTCTAGAAAAAAGTAGATAAACATCGTGATAAAGAACACAAGCCTTTTTTTTGTGTGTGGTAAAGTGAGTTAGCATTAAGCATCAACATCCAGGTTTTGCATATTCTTTGTCTTTTACACGTGATTTCAATGATTTTTTCTATTTGTTTATAGGGATATATGTTTTCTTTCGTGACCATATTTTATGTATGTAATAAATTGGTTTAGAAGGCATATGGCTATGTTTTATTTTAAGACTTAAATGCCTATTTATGTTTATGGTTATTTTACATTGCAATCAGAAGCCAATTAGACGACACCGTGAGTCCGTGACGTTGGTTAAATATCTATTTATGTTGTAATATTTTGTCAATTTATGTTATCATTTGCTTACTTTTTTTAATCAATTTATGCAACTTGGCACAAAGTATGTAGCCATATATATTTTGACCGGTTAAATAAGTTGCAAACTTGCATGTAAAAATTTGAATGTTTTGGTCATAATAAAACTGATAGTTCCAGTAATACTCAGTGTATAGAAATACGAATTGGAACAAAGATATTCAAGAAATCAAATCAACGTCCCTAATACTCTGTATTCTTGTTGTGCGAATGAACACTCATGGATATTTCATATTGATGAAAGAATAGTACGTAAAAGATAAATTGTGTAATAAGATCGTTAACAAGATAATGAACGACAATAAGTATTTATACAAGGTACATAAGTGAATCAGTTAAAAGACTATTCACAGGAGATGACATGTTATCCGTTTAGTCGTCCGTACTTCAGTCACATGACATGTTCATAACAGATTTTGGGTTTGCTAACATGTGCTACTTACGACAATAATAGAACCCCACTACACTCATGGATATTATTTCATATGCGTTTTTAGACGTTAGGCTTTGTCGTTCATTAACCCCTGGCCTCTATTCAGCATTTCAACTTAGCTTCTATTGAGCTTAACATATTATATATTCATTCTTTCTTCTAGCATTCTATTCATTAGACTTCTATCATGAATGTCTAGCCTTTGTTCATAATGTTTTTACGCTGCTAGGCTTCTATTTATATTCATCACAAAACCCCCCTTCTATTCATCACCAACATTATCATAACCTAGAGACTCTAATTTTAATTGAAATATGCATGGTTACATATTTCTACCTAAAAAATTGTTTTTTTAAATTTTTTTTTTTTGCATGTGTGTGCTTAATTGTTGGACGTTATTTGCCCATTACTTGTTATATTCTTTATTTGAAGGGGCGTTTCTTATTAAAGGGAGCTTACTTCCTTCCTTTCTTTTGAAAAAGAGAGATAAATAAGACCCAATTTATTGTTCTTTTGGGCATCTATAATGCATTGAACTTCATAGAGTTCAACGGATTGTCACATCATCTTTCTACAATCCGTACAACTCTATTATTTTTTCTTTATAATGCATTGAACTCTATAAAGTTCAATAGAATGTTATAAAATATAATTTATAGTAAATATTTAAGAATTAAAAATTTTCATTTTTCCTTTTAAAGAGTTCAATAACTCAAAATCCCTTGAATGTAAAAGTGGCTTCTCATAATGATATGGTTTCATCCATTGAATGACACATGAATTTGTCAGCACATTCAACTCTCTTATTGAACTCATCATTGTGGATACTCTTAGTATTATGGTTTGCTTGATCTTTAGTCGTTTGATTGATATACTTGTTGAAATTTATTCCAATTATAATAGTTTTTCATCATAAAAAGATTTTTGGTGCATTTGTCCCTAATCCTACATTCTTACTTTATATTAATGATGATCAAACCAAAAATTTGGATTATATTTATCTCTAATAATCTCATTGTATTAAGTGAGATAAAATCATCAACAACTTGATCAAATGGAATCGAAAATCACCATCCAATGCTACTGACAAAAATAATCTATAAGATGGAGAAAATTCAAAAAGTTTTGACGAAGTTGTCTTTGGTACAAAAAGTGTTGCCTTAGCTTTAGAGGTCTTGCATTTTCCAACGCATTAGAATTTCGGCAAAAATCTTGGAATTAACACCTTATTCTATGATGAAATACTTGGTGGAGATTTTTGGCAAAATATGTTCTCCTATAAATATCTTTAAAATGTTTACTTTATTAAAAAAGCTAAGGACAAAATTCCTTAGTCTCCAAATCTAGAAAAAAAGAAAAATAAGGGTTTATTTGTATCATTATACTAGTGATATTGCAAAAGCAGTTTTTGAAAAATAAGTTGGTTAAGGTTTACATTTTGTTTTACAAAAAAAATTAGGAGACATCTCATTTGGCTATTTATACAACCCATCAGATAACCCAATCATAATAATTTTTAATAACTTTTACATAATGATTATATAATAATTATCTACTTTGACTTATATTTAGGTAATTAATTTGCTTTAAACCATCCATTTTCTACATATTAGATTTTTCTTTTCTTTTCTTTTTTTTTTTTTAATAAATGTACGTGGACTACATTATATATTTGGTTATGTCATCATGTGCTTAGCGCTTTATTTTTGTTTATGTCCATTTTTTTTAAACTTTGATTTGATGGTTTCGCAACGTCTTGGTGCCTCTAATTGGTACCATTAATGACATTGTCTATAGAGAGAGAATTTTCCAAAAAAAAAGCTAGTTTTAGAGTCAATCGTCTTCGACATGCACCTGCCACTTTTAAGTTATTTGTCTAATGAATATTTCCCATACATATTCATTTTTAGTAAGCTTTCATTTAGGTAATAACTTGATGATTTTCTTCTAGTTAGCTCTCTAATTTCCATACACAAAAGCTTCAAATTACCGCTACTTACATACTTCGAATTTAGTCGAGTGTTAGCTACTAGATTACATTGTAATATCTAAGACATTTTGTACAAGGTTACAAGTCTGCCATTAAAGGGTTCTAGTGTTTCCAATAGATCACAATAGACATGTAAAATGGCTAGACGTGGCAAATTAGTCAAAGTGGAGTATTTGCTTGGTTATTTAGAGATAATAGGGGTCGAAAATGATTTTTTTTGACAAAATATTATTTAGAATAAATAATCTTAACCAAGTTGTAGAATATGTCTCAAGGGTTCCGTACATATAAGGAACGCTGAAATCCGAGTTATAACGAAGAAGTTATGGCCCGTCGAAGTTTTACGTCAAAACTGGCACGACACCGGGAGACGTGAATAGTGAATTTACGATAGAAGAATTTTTAGCCTTAGTGATCTAAACAAAAGTTGTAGTATATATATTAAACTGAGAACATACAAAAAAAGAACGCTCAAATCTGACATCGTATGAGGAAGTTATGATTTTTCTAAGATTTGGCATAGCATTGCACGACCCGAAACTTGAATTTTAGTTCAAGCGGTTTTTGGCTTATGCAACCTTAATGAGAGTTGAAGATCTCATTAATAGGAACTCAACGGTAAAAAGACAGACGAAAACGGAGTCCGTATGAAGGAGTTACGAATTCTTCGTGGTCATTTAACAGTCTAATCTCCTCATACTGTTATATTTAAGATCAGTTGAGAATTAGCCGACGAAGTATAAATGAAAGTTGTAGATCTTGCTTTTACCTACGCATGGAAAAAAGAACGTTGAAAACGGAGCTCGTATGCGAAAGTTACGGGGTTTAAAAGTCGGCAGGGTGCTGCTGCAAAATGGGTGACGTGGCTGAATATGGGCCAAAGCTTTCTCCCCAAGAAAAGCCATCAGGTGATGACACGTGGCACCGAATCGGCGAGTCAGTGAACTGACTCGGCGAGTCCATCAGGAATTCAGCCTATAAATAGAGGTGTCGGGTTCCTCCATTTCCCACACCTTTCCCCACTTCTTTCTCTCTCTAAACTCTTTCTTTAAGCTCCCTACCCCCCCCCCCCCCCCCAAAGTCTAGGTAAACCCCCTAGCACCCGAAGGAAGCCCCGAGAAAAAGGGTATTTCGGTTCGGGAACACTGCTCCAGCGAAGTCCGGTTTTCTATAAAACCCGCTGTAAGTGAGCTATGTCTACGCTATTTTTAAGTATTTTATATAAACTACGTGCTACGTGTGCATATTATCTGTATACTTGCTATCTATGCTGGATGAACGATTTTATACATGATTTAAATGATTTAAACTATATATGTATTTTATATCTACAAATATGTTGGGTATGACATGGGTAGATGAATAATGAGAGATAAAAGATGATGTGAGTAAACATTGACAGCTATAGACTTAGTGCCTGATAGATAACAATCGGCAACTATAAACTTAGTGCCTATTGGACAAATACTGGTAGCTATGGATTTAGTACCTATTAGGTAAACACGGATAGCTATGGACTTAGTACATGTTAGGTGATGGTAGATATGGACTTAGTACCTGGCAGCTATGGACTTGGTGCCTGTTAGGTAAATGTTGGTAGCTATGGACTTAGTACCTACACTTGTAGCTATGGATTTAGTACCTGATGAATGAACTTTAGCAGCTATGGATTTAGTGCATTGGCAGCTATGGAATTAGTACCTGTCTTATAAACCGTAGAAACTAGGGACTTCAAAATGAACAAATGCAGGATAGATGACTCTTAGGGTAGACCCTTAAGAGTAAGGAAGATAATGGGGATGGGTAATTGGGTTGATTGTTTGATGTTTAAACATAATAATTATATTATTGTGGGTTGAAAACCCTATGTACTCACCAGGTTTCCCAACCTGACCCACTCAGTTTATTTATATCACATGTGTTGATATGAAGTCACATTACACTAAGAGATTAAGGAGATATAAATCACTAGTGATAATGAATGTAAGTTTTGTTTATGCTTATGTTTATGTATTGACGATGACATCCCAAATGTTTTAAAATGAATAAAAATACTTTTCTTCGGAAATGCTTTGATAACGTATTTATCATGTTTTACTGGTAACAAATTCCGCAACATTTTTATTAAAAGAGGTACTCTGACTTTTATAAAGCATAAACAAAATCGGTCTTTTCTGGCCGAGAAAATGGGGATGTCACAGTTAAAGCCCATACAAAATGCATAACTCTCTCATTCGGTGTTAGTTTTTGACTGTCTTTGTATCGTTGAACTCATATTAACGAGATCTTTAATTCTTGTTTAGATTGTTTTGGCTAAAAATTGGCGGATCTAAAATTCGATTTCTGAATTGTATACCACTACGATGATTCTTAGAAAAATCATAACTTCCTCTAATGAAGTCAAATTTAGATGTTCTCTATATGCACGCTCTTGATTTAATGACTACAACAACTTTCGTTTAGATCACTAAGGCTAAAAAGTAACTTAACAAAAAATCACTTTTTATGACGTGCATTATCGTATCGGGTCGGTCGCGAAACTTCAACGGAGCTTAACTTCTTCATTCTAAGTCGGATTAAGTGTAACACCCAAAGTTTTGAAGACCAAGAAAGGAAAGAAAACCCTAAGTTTAGGGGTCGACTCGGTGAGTCCGAGCGGGATCCGGGTCGAGGTGTAAGTGACCAACTCGGCGAGTCGGCCAAGTGGACTCGACGAGTCTGGTCTGTGCAAGGAAAGCCCTAAATTTGGGACTTGGAGCCTATTTAAGCGCCTCATTCTCTTCCCTAGGGTTCCTTTACTGCCTCTTTCACCCATAACATTAAACCATAGCCGCCATATCCTCTATTTGAGCCATTTGTTGTCTTGGAAGGTGCATTAAAGCTTGGAGAAGGAAGAAGGAACTTGGAGGAGCAAGAAGGGACTATAGATCTGGGATTGTGAGTTCATTCTGAGCATTTGGAGGTAATAAACTAGTTCCTGGACCCTTTTTGCACCTAGATCTACGTGTGGTTGTTGGGGCTTTTTAGCCATAATGTTATTATTTTGAGTTAGAAGCCAGATCTGAAGTTGCTACTTCAGATCTAAGCATATTATGGTCTTAAGAAGCATAAAGTAGCAGCCCTTGAGTCGATTATGGAGCTTTCTTGCCTTAAACCCTAGTTTATGGTGTATTTTGCCTAGATCTCCTTCTCTACACGTAAAGTTTGCAACTTTACGTGAGGAATAGGCTTGGGAAGGGTAGATCTACATATTTGAGTCCCTGCATGACTCAAAAGTCCTCTGCATGTATGAAGGACCGCATGGACTCGGCGAGTCCTTTGAGTGGACTCGGCGAGTAGCTTTAAGATGAGGAGGAAATCGACGAGTGGGATGAACAACTCGTCGAGTCGGATGAAGTTGGGCATGAACTCGGCGAGTTGGAAGAACAACTCGGCGAGTTGGATGAAGATTTCCTTGTACTCGGCGAGTCTGTTCTTGGACTCGGCGAGTCAGGTCGCGGAACCCCAAACCCTTCGAGTTAAGACTCGAGTCAGCGAGTCGAGCAAGGAATCAGTGAGTTGGACAGGACAGGATTCGGGAATTAGTAGACTCGGCGAGTCAGGGGCTGACTCGGCGAGTCAAGTCGCGATTGGAAGGACTTTGAGCATAAGAAATCGGCGAGTCAGTAAGTGGACTCGGCGAGTAGGGTTGACCTGGAAGGTTGACTTTGACCAGGACTTTGACTTAGACCAAAATTGACTTGGTTGACTGTCGGGGGTCAGTTAGACTAAGTGTTGCATTGATATTGGTAGCTCGGGGACCTAGTGGAGCAGGAGTTCAGAGAGTTGCTGGTCGGCAGCTAGTGGGATCATTAGCGAGTTCAGCCAGTGCATGTGAGTTTCCCTTTGTATGAATGGGTTTACGGCCACAATGTCGGCCCATATAGCTATGAGTAGAAGACCCGGGGGTTAGCCCTAGGCACAGTATGCTAGTATGATATTCGGGACGAGGTCCAATGATAGAGGGCGGGTGCCCAAGGAATGGTTTATGTGGTAGTTTATACTTGTTGTCTGTGTGATACTTGTATGTGCCTGGTAGGGAGGTGAGTGTGGGCGAGGTCCCATATCTCACCAATAGCAGAGTGTGAATGGTGTTCCACATCTCAGTAGCAGCAGAGCAGGGGTGAGGCCCAAGTTAGGGAAGGAGTGAGGGTGGGTTGGGCCCGTACCTCACTATCAGCAAGAGTATGGACGGGGTTCCACGACTCATCAGTAGCAGGACAAGGGTGAGGCCCAGAGATAGGCGAGGCCTTAGGACAAGACCCATTAGTATGTGTTGAGCTTATGTGATGTGATGTGATATGTTTATGTGCTATTATATGTTAGTGGGCGAGGCCCTGTGACAGGCGAGTCCTAAGTGAAACAGATTTGTATCCGAGCGGGGCTCGAAGCCAGGCGGGGCCTGGAGCGGCGGGGCCGTTGTAGAGGGCGAGGCCCGAGGTAGGGGGCAAGGCTCAGGATAGCGAGCGTGGCCCAGTATGTGCAGTATATGGTTATGCATGGTATGTGGTAGGGTGGGGAACTCACTAAGCTTCGTGCTTACGGTTTTCAGTTTTGGTTTCAGGTACTTTCGGTAGCGAAGGGAAGAGCTCGGGGTGATCGCATGGCATACACCATGGTTTAGACAGCGTGGGAATGTTTACTCTGATAACGAACATGTATTTTGGAAACTAATACTTTGTTTATGTTTTGAAATGATGAATTTGCTTAAAGTAATGTTTTATTAAAAGAAATTTTTAGTCTTGAATTTTGGGACGTTACATTAAGTGTTCCTTATATATCCGGAATCCTTGTTATGACTACTTCAACTTTCTTCAAGGATATTCGGTCTAATTATTATTCTATTTAAACGCGTATTATATTCCTATTTTATTATGTTATAATAATCACATAACATATACATGAAAAACATTATATTCACATAATTCTCCTTTATTACATCAAATAGGTTACAACTGTTCACCCTTACTATTAAATCGTCTTATTAATGCCTAGCGGGAAATGCGGGTGTTACAATTCTCTCCCCTTAGGATGATCCCGTCATCGGAATCATGCATCAGTAAACATATATGGATAGCAATTCTTCATCTCGCTTTATGTCTCCCATGTGAGGTTCGGCTCCGACGTATGTTTCCATCACACAAGCACTAAATCGACCATATTATGTCGCAACTTCTTCGTCTTACATTCAACAATCTCTTCAGGCTCTTTTATCAGCTTCTTATCATCAATCCTTAACTCCATAAGTGGAATTATATAGGGAACTTCTCCCGTGAACTTCCTCAAATAACACACATGGAAACTGTTATGAATACCATCCAGTTCTTATGGCAATTCCAGCTTGTAAGCTTGGTTCCCAACTCTCTAAATAACTTTGAATGGTCCAATAAATCGTGGACTCAACTTTCTGTTGGAATAGTGTCTAAGGCTGCAACTATATTAGGCAAGTATTTGACCCGGTTGTGCATGGTCCTTTTGAGTTGCCTTCACCATAGCAACTTGACAGGATGAATTATAATGAGAGAAGAAATATTATTAATATATTATGAGAATAATATAAGGAATAATAATATTATTATTTGATTAATATAAGTCATAAATTAATTGGGAATTAATTTGGTGACTTAAAGAGATTAATTGAATAAAGGGGCATAAACTGTCAATTGTATGATAGTTGTACTTTGGGCTATAATCCCTTATGGATAAGGGGGGACGGTTTTGGGGCTTTGAATAGACCTTGAAATCGTTCAAGTCTTATCATTAGGGTATTGGATTGCTTAGGGCCTAAGTTATCCAATTAGGGTTTAAGGGTGAAACCCTAGGAGCCTTACAAGTATAAATAGACCCAATGGGTCAAGGAAATCGGTACTCTTGCCTTTGGAAGAACCCTGGACGATTTCTAGCTCCCTCCCCTCTCTCTCTAATCATCCTCTTGCTAAGTTGGTGTTTGTAAGCCATTAGAGGAGTGACAATTGTGACTCTAAGCTCCAAGGACAAGAAGATTCAAGCAAGCAACTTAAGGTAATCTTCTAGATCTGTTTTTCTTATGTTATTACCTAGATCTATTGTTCAAAAGTCTTGGATACAATGCATGTTCAATTAGAGAAACCTAGATCCAAGCTTTAGGGTTTGTATGTGCACATAGGAATGTTCATATGGCCAAAACTCATCAGTGGTATCAGAGCCTTGATTGGTTTCTATTGAATTGATGCATTGGTTGCTTGTTTGTTGCTTGCAAAATTCGGATTTTGTCATTCTGCTTGATGAACTCGGCGAGTCCCATAGTGGACTCGGCGAGTAGGCTCAACTCAGCGAGTCCATTGTGGTACTCGGCGAGTTCGAGCGTCAGAAAGAGCTAATTTCGGGATTTCTTGCTGTTTATGTTTTGGTAACTTACCTTAATCTTAATAGGTCAATATAAATCCGATTTTAAGATATATTTGAGTATATTCTTGACCTAATTGAAGATATTTATCAATTAATTGAATATTAATTTCCTTATGTGATAATTGATTAATTATTTTAATTAAATTGGTAAATTGTTTTGCAAGAAATAATTAAATAAATCAAATATGGATAATTATGTGATTAAATGTTAATTTAAATTATTTGTTATTTGATCCCCTATGTTTTGAAAAGTTTAAAACTTGCCCTCAAGTTTTGAAATTTATGTTTTGTGATTAAAAGTTTAATTTAGACAATTTAAATTTCAAACCTTAGAATTTTACAAGTTTAAAATTCAACCCTATACTAATATAATATTACAAGATATATATATATATATATATATATATATATATATATATATATATATATGTGTGTATAATTAAAATGCTAGTCTTACCGTTAGTAGGCCTCATTCACGAAGCCGGTCTATAAGGTGGGTATAAGGTTGCTGCCTATAAAATGGCGCTTAATGGGTGTACACTCACACCCACCGCTTGCTTGATCGGTGGAGGGTCGTTAGTCGAACGGGTAGGATAGGGCAACCCCATCTCCTCATTAAAAGTATAATATGAAATACAAAGTAACTATATGTTTTTCAAAATTCCCAATCCTAGTTACTTTAGGAAAAGTGAATTGATGCAATCCCATGAAATTACACTTTTCACCCTTGCTAAGAAGTTAGTGGAGCGTGTGTGGTTTACCGGTACACTAATTGGTTCTAAGCAAAGGTGGCAAAGGGTGATTCATTGTTTATCATAGTTCGATGGAGCGTGTGTGGTTTACCGGCACATCGAATAGGTGATTGTTACAATGAAGGCACCGTGTGAATTTGCAGGGTAATTCACACCCACTTTGTGATCCTCGGTATCCTAGTCACAAACGAGAAGGGCATATCGAGATTTAAACATGCCATTGAAAAGTTCAATGAATCTCATCAAAACCTAGGAATTCTCAATACATTTAGAACTTAAAGTTAGGTTTTCATGGTGGAGAATTAGTGAATCGTCATTCACTTACCTTCAAATTGTTTGCATGTTAGATTACGACATCCCTTTTCTAATATGTAAATATTGTTGTTGGATCCTAGCCCTAATTTTTCTTATTGGGTGATAATTAGGGATTCAAATTCTAATCTATCTTTGTCCTTTCTATTTGTAGATGTCGAACGCGAACAACGCTGCTGCTAGCTCGTTCACATTGATGAGCCTTTGCCAAAAGGTGACTTTTGATGGGACGAACTTTAGCGAATGGATAAGATAAATTCGCACAATTGCTCGCTACGAGGACAAGGAGTATGTCCTCGATGAGAAGCTCGAGAAGATTAACCCAGAAATCGCTACTCCGGCTGAAATGACTGCTTTTGAGACTCATGAACGTGATGCGAAGAAGGTTCATTGCATCATGATAGCCATAATGAATGCTGAATTCCAAAAGTCCTACGAGGACATGTATCCGTACGAAATGCACCAAGACTTGTTGGAGAGATACCACCAAAACGCGAGGCAGGAACGTTACGAGATCTTCACTAACATGATCTCCGCCAAAATGGGTCATGGAGAATCTCTAACCGTGCACCTGCAAAAGATACAAAGGTATGTCGATCGTCTTCGCAAGTTGAATGTTGACTTTGGGGAAGACTTGGCAATCGACATGGTGCTTCACTCCTTGCCTCCGTGTTACAATCAATTTAGGATGACCTACCACATGAACAAGGAAGAGGTCACCCTAAGTAAGCTCCAAGGTCTCCTTAGGGTTGCTGAGAGCAACCTCAAGGACAAGTCTGTTGCACCCACTCCCAATCCACCCGCTGCTCCTGTTTTGGCCATTAGGCAAGGAATAGGCAAGAAGAGGAAGGCTCCGTCTAAGAGCCACCGCAAGGGAAAGTCCCGAGATGGTTCCTCTTCTAGTGGGACCAAAGTTGATCCCGCTAAGCCTAACCCTAACCCAAAGGAGGCAGAGTGCCACCACTGCCATAAAATAGGGCATTGGAAGAGAAGTTGCCCATACTACTTGCAAGCCATCAGGGAAGGAAAGATCAAGCCGTCTTTCGCAGGTATATACACAATTAAATCTAATGATTCATCTCATGCTATTTCTTGGGTCCTCGATATCGGGTGTGGTTACCAAGATTAGAGTGTACTCTCTAGTGCTTAGGAATGGTTTATGTTTAGATTTGAATAATTGTTGCTATTCGCTAGAAATGGCAAGAAACATCATTTCATTTCATGGTTTGTTTAGACAAGGATTTAGATTTTCTTTTAATAATGAGAATGGTTCTATTTGTGCTTATCTAAATGATGTCTTATATTTTGAAGCAATACCATGTAATGGAATTTATGAAACTGTTATGATTGTAGATAACCTAGGAAATGATGTTTTATGCATGGATTCTTCCAATGGTATGGATAAAGCATCCTTGTGGCATTGTCGTCTTGGACATGTCAACAAGAAGCGCATAGCCCAACTCCAAAAGAATGGAGTGTTTGAGTCATTCGACCTTTGGGAAGATGACACATGCGAGTCTTGTTTACTTGGAAAGATGACCAAGTCACCCTTCACTAGTACATGTGAAAGGGGTGAGGGTCTATTGGACCTCATACATACCGATGTATGTGGACCGTTTAGATCAACCACAAAGGATGGGAACCGCTTCTATGTGACTTTTACCGATGACTATAGTAGATATGGGTATATCTACTTAATCAAGCAAAAGTCAGAAATGTTTGAAAAGTTTAAAGAGTTCAAGAATGAAGTGGAGAATCAATTGGGCAGGAAAATCAAGATGCTTTGATCCGATCGAGGAGGAGAGTACCTAAGTCTTGAATTCCACGAGTATCTCAAGGAGTGTGGAATAGTTTCACAATTGACGCCACCTAGGACACCGCAGTTGAATGGTGTGGCAGAAAAGGCGTAATCGAACCTTGTTAGACATGGTCCGCTCTATGATGAGTCGTGCTTCGCTACCTATCTCATTCTAGAGGTATGCCTTAGAGACTGCCGCCGATATCCTTAACCGAGTCCCTACTAAGAAGGTTGCCAAAACACCTCACGAGATGTGGACAGGGAAAGCTCCCTCGTTAGCACATATCAAGGTTTGGGGTTGTGAGGCTTTCGTAAGACGAGATACTCACGACAAGCTCGAACCTCTTAGTGAGCGATGTATTTTCATCGGCTACCCGCAGAAATCCTTTGGATATCTCTTCTATAGACCGAAGGACAATGTTGTCTTTGTTGCGAGGAGAGGAGTTTTCCGAGAGCGAGAACTCATAAGCCAAGGAGACAGTGGGAGGTAAATCGAGCTTGAAGAGATTCAAGAGTCGATAGATGAAGGAACCTCTACCGCTGGCACTCAACCCGAGGAGGAAATTCCGGTTGAACCGGTTGACGAGTCCTTACCTCTTAGACGTTCCGAAAGAGTTAGAGTTCAACCCCAGTTTTATAGCTTTCATATTACTACCGAAGGGGATACGTATATTAGTGATGGTACACTAATAAATCTAGATGAACCTAATAGCTATAAGGAAGCCATGGCAGGCCCGGAGTCTGCAAAATGGAAAGAGGCAATGGACAGCGAGATCCAATCCATGTATGACAACCAAGTTTGGAATTTGGTTGATAATGTGCGCGGACGTAAGACCGTTGGGTGCAAACAGATCTTCAAGAAGAAGACCGACGTGGATGGAAATGTACACACATATAAGGCGTGATTGGTTGCGAAGGGCTTTACTCAAACTCCCGGAGTTGACTATGATGAGACCTTCTCACCAGTTGTGAAAATAAAATCTATTAGAGTGATGCTGGCAATTGCCGCATTTCATGATTATGAGATTTGGAAAATGGATGTCAAGACTGCTTTCCTTAATGGGAAGTTGGCTGAGGATGTTTACATGGCTCAGCCAGAGGGTTTTGTTGATCCGAAGCATCCAAATAGAGTGTGTAAGCTTGAGAAGTCCATTTATGGACTTAAGCAAGCATCTCGCAGATGGAATCTTCGCTTCGATGAGAAAGTCAAAGAGTTTGGATTTGTACGAAGCGAAGATGAATCATGTGTATATGTCAAAGCCAGTGGGAGTATAGTAAGCTTCCTCGTTTTGTATGTCGATGACATACTACTCATAGGAAACGACGTCCCGACACTGCAGGAGGTTAAGTCCTGGCTCGGGAAGTGCTTTGCTATGAAGGATCTCGGAGAGGCTTCCTATATTTTGGGAATAAGGATAGTAAGAGAACGAAGTAATAGACTAATGGGACTTAGTCAGAACACTTACTTAGATAAAGTACTAAAACGTTTTAGTATAGAAAATTCGAAGAAGGGAGAATTACCGATACAAAGTAATGCCAAGTTGAGTAAAACTCAAAGTCCGAGTACCGAAGCTGAAATAGCATAAATGAGCTGAGTTCCATACGCTTCCGTAGTTGGCTCAATCATGTATGCTATGACTTGTACTCGCCCTGATGTAGCCTTTGCTTTGAGCATGGTTAGCAGATATGAAGGGAACCCTGGCAGAGCCCATTGGATTGCGGTCAAGAATATCCTTAAGTACCTTCGGAGGACGAAGGAATGGTTTTTAGTCCTCGGAGGGAGTGATGACTTGAAGGTGCGAGGGTATAGTGACGCCAGCTTTCAGACCGACAGTGATAACTACCGTTCGCAGTCGGGCTGGGTCTTTACTCTGAATGGAGGAGCAGTAACTTGGAAAAATTCCAAGCAGGAAACCGTAGCTGATTCAACGTGCGAATCAGAGTACATTGCAGCGAGCAAAGCGTCAAAAGAGGCAATATGGTTGAAGAACTTCATCGGTGATCTTGGAGTTGTACCTGCTATAAAGGAGCCCATGGAGATTTTATGTGATAATGAAGGAGCGGGTGCATTGACCAAGGAACCGAGGGATCATGGTAGATCTAGACATATCGACAGAAAATATCACTTTATTAGACATCGAGTAGAAGAAGGACAACTCGTGGTGAAGAGGATATCATCAGAAGATAACCCAACAGATCCGCTTACGAATGGACTGAGTAGGGTTAAGCACTTGCAGCATGCTAGGAGTATTGGGCTGAAGGATGATATTAATATAGATTAGATAGTATTAGAAACGTGTAATAGATAAATGTAATTAACATTTGATGATTAAATAAAAGAGTATTATTTATGAGTAATGTTACTGTCTTATATTAATTGTTTAACTATTGTTTCACTTTGCATGTTTTGACTTCCAGAATAATTGAGTTTATTAAGAATAATCGAATTATTCAAACTGTCCACAATCGTTCATATGTTGGAAGTAGGTATGAATGAAGATTGTCATGATTTGGTGTGTAGATTGTCTAAATGGTATTAGACATAGCAAAAGTTTGCTGCAATGTTCATGAGTGCTTATGAACTAGTTTTGAACATTGGAACAAACCCGCGCTTGCTGGAATCACGTTATGGAATGTGATAAAAAGGGTGATCGCAAGACGATAATATCATATGGTCTTAAAACCTAGATATATGGTTTGTTATTTGTTGATTGGTTGTACATTGATAATGCAAAACCGCATCAGTAAATTGATGTTATAAAACGCATTGTTGTGTATAGTTGATTAATGAATAAGTAAATGCATATAAGTCGAAGTTTATCTGTTACTTTTATCCTAAGAAGGTAAAAGTGATATCTCGGCCGCTCGATGATTTGATTTGACTTATGTGTCGGGCCCGGTCAGAACTGAATTGATGTGTTCGGTTAAGTTCTATGTCAAATAAATCCGAGATCGAGAAACCAAATGCTAGACAATTGGTTCCATGTAAATGTCTGCATGATATCTAAACAGAGGACTGTATGATCCTTTATCTAAAGGGCAGGATTGATAAGATCAGATTTTGACAGCGTCTTTGAGAGCTACGATTGCTAATCGGATTATACTTGTATATATAGTTACTAGACTTATCCAAGTGGGAGACTGTTGGAATAGTGTCTAAGGCTGCAACTATATTAGGCAAGTATTTGACCCGGTTGTGCATGGTCCTTTTGGGTTGCCTTCACCATAGCAACTTGACAGGATGAATTATAATGAGAGAAGAAATATTATTAATATATTATGAGAATAATATAAGGAATAATAATATTATTATTTGATTAATATAAGTCATAAATTAATTTGGAATTAATTTGGCGGCTTAAAGAGATTAATTAAATAAAGGGGCATAAACTGTCAATTGTATGATAGTTGTACTTTGGGCTATAATCCCTTATGGATAAGGGGGACGGTTTTGGGGCTTTGGATAGACCTTGAAATCGTCCAAGGCTTATCATTAGGGTATTGGATTGCTTAGGGCCTAAGTTATCCAATTAGGGTTTAAGGGTGAAACCCTAGGAGCCTTACAAGTATAAATAGACCCAATGGGTCAAGGAAATCGGTACTCTTGCCTTTAGAAGAACCCTGGCCGATTTCTAGCTCCCTCCCCCCTCTCTCTAATCATCCTTTTGCTAAGTTGGTGTTTGTAAGCCATTAGAGGAGTGACAAATGTGACTCTAAGCTCCAAGGACAAGAAGATTCAAGCAAGCAACTTAAGGTAATCTTCTAGATCTGTTTTTCTTATGTTATTACCTAGATCTATTGTTCAAAAGTCTTGGATACAATGCATGTTCAATTAGAGAAACCTAGATCCAAGCTTTAGGGTTTGTATGTGCACATAGGAATGTTCATATGGCCAAAACCCATCACTTTCTCTCTTTCCAAATTGTATAAGTCCCTTCCATGGCGAGACTTTAAGCAACACCAAACCTCCAACTTTGAAGGTCATTGGTCGTTGTTTTTAGTCAGCATAGCTTTTTTGATGATCTTGAGCTGCTAACATTCTTTCCCTGATTACCTTTAGCTTTTCAATAGTCTGATGGACGAGCTCGGGACCCATAAATTACTTTTCTCTGGCCTCAAGCCAACAATACGGTGTACAACACTTCTATCCGTACAAGGCTTTATAAGGTTCCATCTTAATGCTCGAATGGTAACTATTGTTGTAGTAAAACACTACTAGGGGTAGATGCTCATCCTTGTTACCTTGGAATTCTAGGGTACATGCTCTCAACATATCTTCCTGTGTTTGGATTGTCCTTTCACTCTGACCATCAACCTATGGATGATAGGTTGTACTCAAACACAACTTCATACCCATTTCTTCTTGTAGGATCTTCCAAAACCTTAATGTGAAATGACTATCACGATCTGATACAATCATTAAGGGAACACCATGAAGTCTTACTATCTCCATCATGTAGGCATTTGCAAGCTTATCCATAAACTATCTCTTATCGGCCACTATGAAGTGTGTACTCTTTGTGAATTGATCCACTATTACCCTAGTCATGTCGTGACCGTTCTACGTACTAGGAACTTTAGTCACAAAATCCATGGTGGTTTCCTCCCACTTACCCATGGGTACATGCAAGGGATCTAAAATCTCATACGGTTTCTGATGTTGCACTTTAACTCTCGCGCATGTCATACACTCAGCCACATACTTTGCTACATCGAGCTTCATCTTTAGCCACCAGTACTAAGGTTTCAGATCCCTATACATCTCGATGCTACCTGGATGAATAGAGTACATGGTCTTGTGAGCTTCTTCCATGAGAAGATCTTTCATTCCTCCTATTTTAGGCACCAAAATCCTGGTTTGGAATACCTTTAACCCTTGGTCGTTCGTACCGAATTCCAACGTTTTGCCTAAACGTTCTTCTTTTCGGTTATCTCATTCCAAATCTTCCTCCTGAGCTTTCTTAGTACTCTCCACAATTGTTGAGACAATTTCAATTCTCAACGCCTTGGCCTTTTCCTTTCCAGATTTATCTTTCTACTCAAAGCATCTGCTACGACATTTGCCTTATCAGGGTGGTAAAGTATCTCACAGTCATAGTCTTTGAGTAACTCTAGCCAACATCGTTGTCTCATATTCAATTCCTTTAGATCAAAGAGATATTATAGACTCTTATGATCAATGTAAAGCTTACACTTCATGTCATAAAGATAATGTCTCCATATCTTTAGTGCAAAAACTACCGCTTCCAACTCCAGATCAAGAGTAGGGTAGTTCTTCTCGTGTTCTTTCAGTTGTCGAGATGCACAAGCGATTACATTATCTCTCTTGGTTAGAACACAACCTAACCTAAATCTAGATGCATCGCTATATACTACGAAGTCTTTAACTCCGTCAAGTAAAGAAAGAATCGGTGCTTCACACAACTTCTTCTTTAGCTTCTCAAAATCTAGATGCATCGCTATATATTTGTGAATCAATTATTTGTTATAGCTATTCTTAACAATGTGTAGGAAGCTTTACTAGATCCAAAATGGAGAAGGGTCATGAAAGAAGAAATGGATGCATTGAAAAAGAATGAGACATGGGATCTTGTAGATCTACCACTAGGAAAAAGAACAGTTAGATGCCGATGGATCTACACTGTGAAATATAAGACTGATGGGAGTATTGAAAGACATAAAAAAAGATTGGTGGTGAAAAGGCTATACAAAAGTCCATAGAATCAATTATACATAAAAATTCACTCCAGTTGCCAAGATCAACACAATTCGAGTATTGTTATCCTTAGCTGCTAATTTTGATTGACCATTATGACAGTTTGATGTAAAGAATGCTTTTTCACATGGAGATCTTTTCGAAGAAGTATATATGGATCCTCCACCAGGGTGTATAACAACCAAGAAACAAAAAGAAAAGGTTTGCAAGGTAAAGAAGTCTTTGTATGGTCTCAATAAATCCCCGAGAGCAAGGTTTGGCAGGTTTACTAAGGATATGAAGTCATTCAGTTACAATCAAAGCAATGTTGACCACACATTGTTCTTGAAAAGAAAAAAACAGTAAGATCACTGCTCTTATCGTATATGTTGATGATATGGTTGATGATCCCAACAGACAAAATGCTCTAAAAGATTACTTGTCTCGTGAATTTGAGATGAAAGATCTTGGTCCATTAAAATACTTCCTTGGGATTGAAGTTTCGTGATCAAAGGCCGAAATCTTGCTATCCCAACGAAATTACATCTATATCTTTTGCAAGAAACTGGAATGTCACCAATGATTGAAGGTTTGAAGCTTAAGAATGAAACACATCATGTGCCAGTTGAAAAAAAAGGCATCAAAGACTCATGAGAAGGTTGATGTACTTGGCATATACACGTTCGTACATTGCTTATACATTAAGTGTGGTTAGCCAATTCATGCACAATCCAGGTGAACAACATATGAATATTGTCATGTATTTATTACGGTATTTAAAGTCAACTCTAGGAAAGGGAATTCTTTTCAAAAGGAATTCAAACTACCAAAGTGTTGAAATATACACAAATGTTGATTGGGCAAGATCAAAAGTTGATGGTAGGTCTACATCTAGTTATTTTAGCTTTGTTATATGTAATTTAGTAACCTGGAGAAGTAAAAAGCAAAATGTTGTGGCTCGAACTAATGCAGAGGCAGAACTTAAAAGTATGGCTCTTGGTATTTGTGAGGCATGGTAGCTTAAACATCTTCTACAAGATTAGGGTTACCCCCTTAAACAACATGTTCCGTTTTTTTTTTGTGATAACAAATTAGCTTGTGACATTGTCTATAATCCAGTTCATCATGACCTTAACAAACATGTGGAAGTGGACTGAATCTTCATTAAAGAAAAGTTAGACAACAAGACATTGACATTACCAAAAATTCAATCAGAAGACCAGGTTGTTGACATCCTGAGTAAAGCCTCCTCAAAGAAAGTTTTTTCCAATCTTCTTAGCAAGTTGGGCATGTATGATACATATGCACCAACTTTAGGGGGAATGTTGAGATTTGGTTTTAAAATAAAAGATATTTTTAGATTATGATATGTGAGAGAGATATCACTGATTCAGATTCCTTTCTTCCAAGGATTGATTTCACATCATTCTCTTATAAGTATTGTATTTTCATTTGAAGTTTGATATCAAAAAAGAGATCTTAAGAGAATTAACAATTTTTATAAATCCATTAAAACATTTATAATCATGCCCCCAATGTGCACTCACATATTTTTTTTTTCACTGCTGATTGTTTGATAAACTTAATATTCATTATGACATTTGAGTTGTTACTCTCATAAAAATAATTGTAACCCTGTCATTTGTATATTTATATATTAATCAATTATTTTCAACCATTAGTTATAATAAATGTTGCCTACGTAAAAGACAAATATTTTGGTACAATGCAACATTAGTTATGGACAAAACAACCAAATCTTACCCATTTATTTCATAATAACTATTCATCAAAGAATTTAAATCCATACTCAAAACGATTAATCACATTGATTTATTAAGATTAGCATTAATGAATAATTTCTTCATTCTCTTTTCTTCTTCACAGGAAAAACCTTTAAAAGCATTATCGATCATCTTTAGGGTATTTATACCATTTTCTCATTAAACTTCTCTTTTGTTTTTTTTTTTTATTATTATTTATTTTTATTTTTTTTATTTTTTGAACCGGCAAATTTAATCTACTCCTAAACTAACAATACCTATTACACCTATGTCCACGACAGGACTTGAACCCTCGACCTCAAAGAGGGAGGGCACCACCTGATACCGCTGAGCTACAAGCCCTTTGGTTTCTCTTTTATTTAATTCGAAAAGTAAATATAATTATTATTTCACTATCGAAAAATATGTTATTTTTTTGGAATGACAAATCTACTCTACTCTTAAATTACTCATACACCCACCCTTTGAAGGGACTTGAACCCTCAACCTCAAGCAGAGATGAAAACACCTGATACCACTGGGCTAGATGCCCTTTGGTACATATGTCCTTCAAAATGAAAGTTTCCTCATATTTATCAAATATTATTTGTTTCGTATTGTGGGCAAAATACTAAGACTATGTTTGTTGTACTAGCTGAAAAGCTAGCTGTTATATAAAAAACTAACTAATAGCTGAAAAATTAGCTGATAAAAAATGTTGTTTGGTAAAACTGGTTGAAAAACTAGCTGAAAATATAAAATGACATAAAATGACATTTAAAAGAATATGTTTTTATAATTAAATAAGGGGTATATTTGAAAAAATTTTAAAAAGCTCCTAAAAAGCTAGTCTAAGTAGCTTTTTAAAAAGCTGACTTATAAGCTGCTTTTTGACTTGCCAAACATGACAACTTACAAACTCGAAAAATAAGCTAATTTATCAGTTAGTTGTGACGCGCCAACCATAACCTAATAATAGCAAAACACTTCACAAATTCAACATACTCATCCACTTCCCACTATTCCCCATTGAGTATACACACCTAAAATATAAATCAATACCAATGAACAAATAATTAAGGCATATATTCTCATGACTAACAAGATTTAACCCAAATCTATTTAGTTTCACATTGTAAAACAATATTACAAAACAACTCAATCCAAATGTTTTTTTTATGGTTTTGGTTTTCAGTCTTTCTATTTCTAGTTTATTTAAATAATTCAAAAAACTTATGCACAAACAAATGGGTCATTTTCGAGTTATATTCGAGTTGAAATTCACAAACAGACCAGACATAAGGGTTTCCCTGGGTAATCGGTGCAACCCTCAAATTTTGCAACACAATATAACTGTTTTGAGAAATTTTCCGGTGTGATGTAAATTTTCCGGTATGCCACCCCTAAAATTATGTGTTATCCTTGAGATTTCGTCCTGTGTCTGCCATTGTTCACAACCCTTATCTTATCGGTTTATTTTTTGTATTGTGTCGCATCAAATCATTTAATTAAACAGGTTGAAATATCTTAAATAGACTAAAAGTAATTGTGTCAAGTTTTTGCTACCTTTAACAATTACGTATATAGTGACATTCACAACATCATAAAAAAAAGTAGGTGATAAATTAATGTCGAAAACGGTGGTGAAACTATTAATGAATACAATATAAACAGTTGTATGTATCAAGATTAGATAATTTATATTCTATAATTCACTTAGAAAAATATTAATAAAAAGGTAAATCAATGTTGTTAGCGAATTAAAACATATTTCAATGATTTTCTACACTTAAATTTGTGTCTTACCATCTCAATTGATCATAAAAATTGGTATAATGTTAAATTTTATGGGCTGACCGTAAAAACTTTCAAGATATTTTTATTATATATGGGCATGTTTTCTTTAAAATGTAATAATAACTTATCATTTTATTCAAATTTTACATAAAATAATATAAATAATAGAATTTCCCGTATAAAATAATAAAAACAGATATTTTATTAATTGATAAAATCATAAAGTTATCGTGTATTTGTTTAGTATGGTAGGCCAATCTTTTTATTATATAACATATATAAATAAGAATATAAATTTCAATTTATTAATACTATTTATGGTGAATGATGGGAGAGTGGAAAAGTCTGAAAAACCCCCCCAAATATCCTCCATCCTATGAAGCTATGATTTCAACTTACAAAAGCCTAGTGAGGATAAATCTGACATTTTACTAAATAAAATAATACATACAAATGACACACCACACAATGAAGGAGGAAAAGTGCAAAGGCAGTCATGCACAATTATTCCCCCAAACACTTTCATTACAATTTGTTTTTATTTATTTATTTATTTATAATTATAATTCTTTACAATTATTAATCCAATTCCCCTTTTTGTTCTTAATCTTTGAGCCATTTGGATCGATCTGTTCCTAATTTTTAAATCCTATTTCGCACAATACTATATAATCTGAGTAGCAAAAGGGAATGAATTAACCGCTGTCACTCACCTTTTCTTGTTGTCAATGGCGAATTAGAGCTGTTGCTGTTGCTGTTGTCCAGCTTTCGTATGAGTTGAATCTACGCTTGCACTGCATTCTTCGCTTAACGAACTGGTAATTTGCCCCAAACCCTAGTAAATATGGTGGTTATTTTCAGTTTGTGTTCAACTGTTTTATGATTGATGTGCAAGTTCTTTGCTACATTCCGTGAGTTCTAGTGACTGGTACGCATCAGATCTGTCTCGATTTTGTGACGAATGTGATACCAATTATATAATATCGTGTCCTATTTTGTCCGTTGATGTGGATTTTAAGTTGTAATTTGCATTTTGGATGACAATTTCAGGTTGATCTGAAGTTATTTCTGCTGGCAGTTACTTGAATTGGAAAGAGTTTGTATCTGGATTTAGGAAATCTGAGGGTGATTGTTTACTTGATCTACTGCATTTAAATCGATTGCGTACCTTTTTATGGCAATTTCACCGGTTCTGTGACACGATGTCATGATCACGTGATTCCAAAGAGATTGATTTCAAATAGACAAATAAATTCGGAATACAATAGGCGTATTACACTGTTTTCTTCATGATAGTGGTATTTAAACCATAAGTGGAAGCAGGATACACCAATTCAACATGAGACGACCTATATTCCATAAACTTTCTTTAATTTTTGGCCCTAGACCACCATGGACTTGGCTACTTCTATGTCTTTTTAGTGTTCTTGCACTTATTGTTTTGCTACGTTCATCTACTTCCACCTCCTTTGACTCTGTCACCTTGAGCATAAAATCAGACATTTATATAAACTACAGAAGACTAAAGGAACAAGCAGCAAGTGATTATTTGGAGCTAAAAAGTTTATCTTCAGGGAATAATAATCTGAAGGAGATTAGCCTTTGTGGCAGGGAAAGAGAACATTATGTTCCTTGTTATAATGTTTCTGCAAATCTTCAACTAGGGTTTACAGATGGTGAAGAATTTGATCGACATTGTGAACTATCACAATACCAAGATTACTGTTTGGTTCGCCCTCCAAGAGACTATAAAACTCCTCTGAGTTGGCCAGTTGGCAGAGATGTAATATGGAATGCAAATGTCAAGATTACAAAAGACCAATTTCTTTCTTCTGGGAGTATGACAAAAAGGTAATTAATTTCATATGTTTGTTCATTTAGTTTTGTATTATTCGCTCCCCATTGACCCTTTTCCCTTTTTTTAAGGTTAATGTTGCTTGAAGAAAATCAGATTTCTTTCCACTCAGATGATGGTCTGATCTTTGATGGAGTCAAAGAATACTCTCACCAAGTTGCAGAAATGATAGGATTAACTAGTGATGTTGAATTTCTTCAAGCTGGGGTAAGTACCAACATAATAAAGTAATTGTTCTTATCATCATACATTATCATTTCACTTTGTATCTAATAAATTTAAATGATCTCTTTATATTAATAGGTACGCAATGTACTAGATATTGGATGTGGGTTTGGTAGCTTTGGGGCTCATTTATTATCATTAAAGCTCATGGCTGTTTGTATGGCTGCATATGAGTTGACTGGTAGTCAAGTTCAGTTATCTCTTGAAAGAGGTCTTCCAGCAATTATTGGCAACTTCATTTCAAGAAAACTTCCCTTTCCTTCATTGTCATATGACATGGTTCATTGTGCAGAATGTGGTATCCTATGGGACAAAAAAGGCAAGTTCTTTTTTTTTTTTTTTTATTATTATTTTGTGTAAAGAGTATTTTTTTTTCTTGGTATCTAATGATATATTTTTATAAATCAGATGGGATATTTCTTATTGAAGTTGATCGGATTCTTAATCCTGGAGGCTACTTTGTTTTACATGGAAGTTCATTAAGTACAAAAAAGGGAAGCATGGATAGTCCTATTGAGGAATTTACTCAAAAGATTTGCTGGACATTTATAGCTCAACAAGAGGAAACTTTTATATGGCAGAAAACTAATGATGCCCAATGCTACTCATCCGGGTGAGAGGCTAGTTTTGGTATTTCATGTAAAGATGAAGGAAAATTTGAAGTAATATTTATATTTATTTGGTTTTATATTGCAGCAAGCCGGGTGTGATTCCACCATGTAAAGAAGAACATGACATACAGTCATATTATCAGCCACTTTCATCTTGTATAGGAGGGACTGAAAGCAAAAGATGGGTTCCTATTCAAAATAGGTCTTCAAGTTTTCAAATAACCTCAGCTGAACTTCAAATTCATGGAAAGTATTGTTTATTTTTGATGGATTCCTTTCTTTATTTGTGTTCAAATTGGGGAGGTATATTTGGTATTTGACTAACAGTGAAACTGTTTATTTTGACAGAAGTTGAGCAGTATGAATTTTATGAGGACTTTGAGTCATCAAGGTTAGCTTTGAGAAATTATTGGTCTTTACTCACGCCTTTAATCTTTTCTGATCATCCAAAAAGACCTGGTGATGAAGATCCATTACCTCCATACAATATGATACGAAATGTTATGGACATGAATGCCCTTTATGGAGGTCTAAATGCTGCATTTTTAGAAGCAGGAAAGTCAGTTTGGGTGATGAATGTGGTCCCCACTAGGACTCGTAACACCCTCCCACTCATACTTCATCAGGGATTCGCTGGCATTTTGCATGACTGGTAAATAATATTTAATATCATTAACTAATTTGCCAAAATAAGAATCAGAGCCAATTACATTTTTGGGATCAAAATTGCAAAACTCATCTACACTTAGGGACCAAAAATGTAATTCTACTTATTTGGAAATATATAGGTGTGAACCTTTCCCAACATACCCACGGACATATGACATGGTTCATGCAAATGGGCTCCTTTCAAATCTAATTTTAGAGGGGTGTAGCTTGAAGACTCTACTTTTGGAGGTTGATCGTATTTTACGCCCTGAGGTACTGTTTTGTTTGATTATTAGTCAAATATCCGAAATACTTAATGTAAGAAGGCTCAAATGATTTTGATATTTTTATTATATAGGGTTGGGTTGTGCTTTCGGATAAGGTGGGGCCTATAGAGGATGCGCGAATGATTGCTACACAAATACGATGGGAAGCAAGGGTAATTGATCTTGAAAACGGTAGTGAACAAAGGCTACTTGTTTGTCAAAAGCCATTTGTAAGAAAATGAGTTGAGTCTTTTTTTTCACAAGTGAAGGTTTTTATAAATCCCTATATACGTGCATACATGCATGCATAGATGATGCAAGAAATTCGTCAATTGTAATTGGGTTGTATTAGTCGATGAAAAAGGAAAGGAAGATTGAGATATAAGGAAACACGAATTGTAAGATGTAGATTAGAGAAAGTTTTGTTACCATGTTTTTTTTTTTCTTTTGCATTTCTGTAATTTTTTTTTTTGTTCCACTTTGTAATTGAAACTACATTACCATATCCAACATATTATCTTGAGAAAATAGGTGTCCCCAGTCACCTAATGTGTGAAATAGATTACAACTTTACAATGTTGCATTTTTGTTTCTTAATATATATGGCTGCTAGATCCAAAAATCAAATTTTATTGTCATGTAAATCGACTATATAATAGGCTTTTGACTCAATTTTATCTTAACTACTTGATAAATAATAAGTTTTTTTTTAAAAAGTTGATAAATAATAAGTTATTAAATAAATGGAAAATTGATTTTTGTATGGAAAGAATCTTACTTACGTCCTTTAAATGATCATGCTAAAAGCTATCCCTAATTGGCAGTTTCATGTCCTATATATAAACCTAAATGTACTAATTTTGTACTATTTATAAATAAAACGGGTTGGTTTTGGTTATATATTATCTATAAAAATCATTAGATTAAAATTAATTTTTTTTAATAAAAAGTAGGTTCTCAAAAGATTGAGAATCATCATTCAAAATATATTTAAAATTATCAAACATACACAATCTTGTAGATTGTATTATATCAAGTATAAACATAGAAGATACGGGTCTCGGGCGGATCCAATAGAATCCAAAACCCAAAAATAAATACGAAGTGCGCGCGATTGTATCCCATTTTTCAAACTCAATCCAACGGTTGAGATTCAGTCTTACGTCCTCCTAACTTGCCCGATTTTTAATCACCCCTTTATAAACCCGCCCCCTTCCATTTCTCTCCCCTTTCTGGACTTCCCCGGTGATCGCAAAGGAATTTTTCTCGTCATTCAAACTCAATCGATCGGTTCTATTTGGTGAATCACTCAATCAGGACTATGTCGAACGAAAAGGAGAGAGAAAATCATGTTTATTTGGCTAAGCTCGCTGAACAAGCCGAGCGTTACGATGGTATCACCTTCATCTCTTGATTTTGTATCTGTTTTTGCGTTTCAACATTGTACATTTGCGTGATATTCCTCTGTTGTTAGATCGGTTCTAAATTTCGTTTTGATTCGTGTCTCTGTTCTCTTTGGAGTGTATAATTGAATTTAATCGTGAATATGGCGTAAAATAAATGGATGCATGTTTGATCTATTTGTTTTGATTATTTACATGATTTTTTGTCACAAATTGGAAGAATCTTATAACTTACAATGTAATTTTCGATCACGTTAGTACGTGCCTTTTTCATCGCTAAAATTGTGGTTTTCTGTATGTAGTTATTCTACGCCACGACGGTGGATTTAATGTTCATCTGATTTTTCGAATTTACATAGTTGCAAAATAACATAACAATGCTATAGCTCACAGTTGAGAGGAAATTTTAGATTTCTGTTCTATTAAATTTATTGGTTTGTTGTCAAATAAAACTCGTAAGTAGGGGTGGCTAATGTATATTTAGTCTTAATTATACGTGGATCATCCCTGATCTCACAATTGTTTAAATGCTAAAGTTATCCTTGTCATAATTTTCACTTGAAATTGCAGAAATGGTTGAAAGTATGAAGAATGTAGCCAAACTTGATGTTGAACTTACTGTGGAAGAGCGCAACCTTCTTTCAGTAGGATACAAGAATGTGATTGGAGCAAGAAGAGCCTCATGGCGTATCATGTCATCAATTGAACAGAAAGAGGAATCAAAAGGAAACGAGAGCTATGTCAATCTGATCAAGGGTTATCGCAAAAAGGTTGAAGATGAACTTGCCAAGATCTGCAAGGACATTCTTGCTATCATTGACAAACATCTTGTACCATCTTCAGGCTCAGGAGAAGCTACTGTTTTTTACTACAAAATGTAAGTCATGTTTATTACTATTCTTTCTTTCTTGAAAAAAAATCTCATTTTTATTGTGTTTTGATTCATACCAATACAGGAAAGGCGACTACTTCCGTTACCTTGCTGAGTTTAAGACAGATGAAGAAAGAAAGGAAGCTGCAGACCAATCATTGAAGGGCTATGAGGCATGTCTTTTTGTATTTATAATCGCAATAATTTCTTTTTTTGTTCTTTATGCAAACGTTTTTGGTTATTAATTTTCCATTTTAGGCTGCTTCCGAGTCTGCAAATAAAGAGCTCCCTTCAACCCACCCAATTCGTCTTGGCTTGGCTCTCAATTTCTCAGTGTTCTACTATGAAATTATGAATTCTCCTGAAAAGTAAAATCAAATGTTTTTTTTTCTTTTTCACTTTATGTGAAATTTGCATATGGTGTATGAAATTAAAGTGTTTTATATGATGAAATTACAGGGCATGCCAATTGGCTAAACAAGCTTTTGATGAGGCGATTTCTGAGTTGGACACTTTGAGTGAGGAATCATACAAAGACAGCACCTTGATCATGCAGCTTTTGAGAGATAATCTCACTCTTTGGACTTCTGATTTGCCTGAGGATGGAGGTATTCCTTACCCTTCTAATATGCTTTATACCCTAAAAGACAATGAAGTTATCAATGGAAATGTTTTAATATTATCCAAATTACCCTTCTACAATGTGTAACCTCATGGGTCTAAGGGGATAAGACACTACATTTTTCCCCTTCCAAACTACTGTTAAAGTTGTGTTTGGAATGTAAGGGTAAAATGGTCTTTTAAACAGACATCATTACCTATTCAGCCACTATGCATATACATGACTTAATGGAAAAGAAAAATAAAAAAACTCCTAAGTGTATGCATCAACAAACACATAGTAATGATAAAAAAGAAGGTAATCTTGGATTGAAGTTATGTCAAAAAAGGAAATGCTGTGTTTTATAAACATTATGGATAAAAGAGTTGACATATTTTCTTTTTACAGGAGAGGAGAATCCGAAAGGTGAAGAGGCAAAATCAGCTGAACCAGAGGTTAGTTAGCATTTAGCAATAGCGTTAATAATGAGTATTTTTTTTTTAAAATTAAAGTTTGTGTATAAATTAAAATATTAAAAATTGAACTGTTTTGTAGCAGAAGCAGTGATGAAAACCAGGCTGGTAAGGCTTTGAAGTATTAACAAGTTTTGCTTCTTGCAAAGTCTCTTGCTATTTTTTAGAACGGGAATCAGATGCTTTTTGGTTAACTTCTTTTAAGTTTAGTCTCGTTGAACTATGCACATTGATGTTCTTTTATGCCATATTTTTCCAATTTTATTTCTTTCTTGTTAATTTCTTTTGTTTTTACGTATCATTATTTATTTATTTATGTGCATGCATACAAATAGAAATCAGAATATAAATGTGCATCGCCACTTTTGCAACAAAGCCAAATTAAAACCTTGAAGACTAGAAGACTACCTATGTCAAGACCACCTTTCTGATCACAAGCTAACACCAAGTCCCACTTGACCCACTAAATCTTTCTTTGGTCTTGCTCTGCATCACAAAAAAACCGAGCCCTCATAGATTCCAACAACATATTAACTTGTTTGGCATCTTAAAAATTGACATATAAAAAATACCAAGCAACCCAAGAACTTACTTTAAAAGCATCTGACGACCACCAATAAAGTTTAATTTTCCAAGCTGAAAGACATTTTTCAAATCGATCCAAGATTTGCTTCCAATCTGTAAATAACGTTCTTTGATATAAATTTGATTTTTTTTTTTTTCAAATTTATCAACAATTCAGAAGCAAGAAGCTAAATACTTAACATGTACGTAACGTTCTTTGGTATAAATACTTAACATGTACATAACGTTCTTTGATATACTGTTTTTAGAAGTGGTTGTATGTTAGTTTTTAGAGTAAATTACACGAATAGTCTCTCTATGGTTTGGGGTAATTTGCGCGCTTGGTTTCTAATTTTTTTTTTTAACTCACTTGGTCCCTACTGTTTGTTTTTGTTACGTACTTGGTCCCTGTCTTACCTAAAAAAACTATTATTTAAATAGAAAAAAATGGTGGGATGGTAAGGCAAGGTGATGGGGGTTTGGGGGTGTGTTTATTTGATATAAATTAAAAAATCAATGCCAAAATAGTCTTTTTAGGTAAGATAGGGACCAAACGTGTAACAAAAACAAACAATAGGAATCTTTCGAGTTAAAAAAAAAAATTAGGGACCAAATGTTTAAATTACACTAACCATAGGGACCATTCGTGTAATTTACTCTAGTTTTTAAATATATATCAAAATATATCATTTTATTCTAATATTACCTGCCAAATGTTGCACATCATATACGAAAATCTAGAAATTAAGATGTTACGCTGGTGAAAGTTCATGCATCCAAAATCTCCTAACCTTGATGCCACATAGGCCATTTCAATTTTTGATTTCGGTTTCATCTCTCTCGAAACTCTAAACACAAAGAATGAAACTTTTCCATTCCACATTAAAAAAAAATTATTTAAAATATGTAAATATTTAAAACTAATAAAATTTCATTAAAAAATTACATTACTACAAATCTACTAGTTATGGGCTTTGTTTCTGAATCGAACAACCTGTAAGGTTACACCTTATGGTCTGATGAGTCATACACTTTATACACTGACCACCAGTGTTAGCATCAGCGTCAACACCAGCGCCAGTGCCTCAAGACCTTAGAGCTTGAAGTTAATGATTTTATGTAATATTTGTATATTAGACACCTATACGAATATGTATAGAATAGATAACAAATCCAATATCTTGGTGATAAGGATCAGTTCTTATTATAGACTAGATACAATCCCTTGATTGAAGGGATTTATTATAATATATATTTTTGTTTGTATATATATATATATATATATATATATATATATATATATATATATATATATATATATGTCTTTGTGACCTTCGTTTCTTGGTGAGAACACCCATTTCTTGGTGAAAGACATATTTATGATTATTCGTGTTCTTTATTTTTCTGTTTAAACTTTGTTTAGTTAGTTTGTTCTTTGTTGATTATACTTGAAGTGTATCCAATCGATACAAACCTTCAATTGGTATCAGAGTAGGTTTTTGATACACTCAAATAATTATGTCGACCTCTTACAATCCCAAATAGTATGCTCTCAATAAGATCCCCCCCCCCCTCGATGAGCAAAATTTTACCATTTGGAAAACTAAGACTATGGTTTTTCTTGAAACCATGGATTATGAGATGCTTAACATTGTTGAGAAGGGTCACCATGTTCCTGTGTATCAACCTATGGTTAACAACGCTCATGTTGGTCCCTTGAAGCAAAAGCCAAAGACTAGTTATGACAATAATGACAGGAGGCTTCTCGGTCTTGATGTGAAAGCTAGGGCAACCATATGAAACTCTCTTCCCTACCATGTGTATCTTTTAGTTCAGAACTGTGAATCAGCTCAAGAGATGATGGAGACAATGACGGTGGCTTATGAAGGCACTATAGAAGTTCAAGCTACGACCATAAACAACCTCAATCAGAGATATGAGCATTTTTTTTGCTCAGTTAGGTGAATCTCTAACTCAAACATTTAACATGTTTAATTATTTAGTGAATGATGTACACAGGTTGGGAGTCATCAAACATTCTTCTTAGTTAGTTTTAAAATTATTGGATTCCTTTGGAAAAAGCTGGGAACATCACGTTGATATTCTTAAAAACATTGAGAAGACTAATCTCATGGATCTCAACTCCATGTTTGGAAATCTAAGAAATTACCTTCGTAAAGACATCATGAAGGACCCAGGAAAAGAAAAGTCTGTAGCTTTGGTTTCTCGGAAGGACGCAATGAATCTCATCAGCGACTCAAACGACTCTGATCAGGGTGAAGCGAGTAGTGAAGAAATTACCGATGAACTTATTGCCAACGCTGTGCTTATTGTCAAACGGTATGAAGAAAGCATATCAAATGGAGTCCAAAGAGCTTAGTTTAAGGGAGGTAGTTCAGCAAGGAGATATACTTCAGAGAAAAGAAACTCGGGTAACTGTTTTAATTGTGGAAGCCCTGACCATTTTGCCAAAGACAACAAAGAGAATAAAGAAGCTCACAACCAAGAGAGTTATGAAGTCTTGTACAAGAAGCAGTTGGCCCATATGAAGAAAGAGAATATCTCTCTTCCAAAAGCATTCATTGCAAAGCAAGAGGATCATGAGGAATGGTGGAAGAAGAGGAGACATCTGAAGATGAAGGGCTAAATGTTAAGGGTCTCATAGCTCTTATCAAAGACTCCCCTGATGGTGATCTCAACATGTGTAATGCTGATACCTCTCAAGCTGTCCAAGAATTGAGTCAGAATCTAGAACATACTTGGTTCCTTGACAGTGGGTGCTTAAGACACATGACCGATCTCAAGTCCCTCTTCATAAATTTTATGGAGAAAGATGGTTCGGTTGTGGTTTTTGGTGACAATAATGAAGGAGCGGTCATGGGCGTTGGAACATTTGAGTGAAGAATGTTAAAGCTGAAGAATGTGTTCAATGTCAAGGGCCTGAAAAGCAATCTTATCTCCATCAATCAACTTTGTGATGATGGTTACAAAGTTCTCTTTGATTGCAATGAAGGGTAGGTTCTTGACTCAAAGAACAAAATTGTGATCACTGAACTCAGGGACAACAACATTTAAATGCTTTGATTTTACTTGTGTTAGACAATGCTACTTTATGACTTTAACATTATGCTTCGCTACCTTAAAATTTCTAAACATAAGTTGCTAAGATTTTATTTACTTACGCTTCAAAAATTATTTTTAACTTTTATTTTACCAAAGAAGTATACATTGTACATTTTGCTACTAACATTGTCCATGTGTGTTCTTTTCTCTCACCTTCTATATCTCATGATCTTTCGTGTATCAAATGAGGAAATAGTTACAAAGAAAATAAGGAAGAAGATGATTATTTGCATCTATGTGTCGAATGAGGGAGTAGTTACAAAGAAGATGAGATATAGAAGAAGATGAGTATTACATATGTGTATCAAATGAAGCGGTAGTGGTCCATTTTTATACCAGGGGAAAATTTAGGGGGGTCACCGGTGACACATGCAACCCTCACTTTTCCAGCTGTAGTGGAAAAATTTTCGAAAATTTTTAAATTTTTTATTTTTTCTATTATTGTGCACTGTGAAATCTTGCTTCTGCCCCTGTTTTATACTGGCTCATGTAACAACAAGAAATCAATTCGTCATTAAGGAATTGATTGTGCCAATTAATGTCATTAATTGCACAATAAATGCATCGACTAGAAAATTTCAAACCAAGGGCCAAAACTGTCAAGTTTAGCAAAAATGAGGGTTACACGAGCCCGAGTTTACGGTGTTGCATTCATATCCGCAGGTCGCGCCCATGCATAATTTGGCCTATGAAATCTTCACATCCCATAAGCGTAGTCGTGTAGCCGTTGACTTCCACTACATCTACTTTATAACTTTATTTTCTATTTTCTATTTTCTATTTTAAACGTTATTTGTTGGAAGAAGCCAAATGTTTACTACTATGAAATAACAATTAGGTAACTGTGTTTTCCTATCTTTTAACTACACAATTAATTAACAAATTAATAATTCGAATAGGTTCTATCTATAACAAAGTTATGTAATGTACAAATAATGAAAAAGACAAGGTAATGGAATGGTTCATTAACATTCTATTGTCATGCTTGGTTAATGAATGAAATGAATCATTTATCCATATGATTTTGTATGTACAAAAAGAGAAAGGAATGAAAAGAAAATACCAACAAAAATACACCTACAACACAAAATTTATAGAATTCAAAATTTATTGGTGGCCTGTTTTGCATCTCATAAAACATAAATGGAAGCAAAAAAAAAAATAATGATGTTAGAAGCATTCAACCAATCTGGTCAAAGGTAGGGGCATGCAATTTACAGGCTACTATCCAAATAGCAAAAATAGAAGAGGGGGGAATGAAAAATGAATTCAATGAAAAAAAAATGTTAATTAAAGTTTGACACCCATAATTAATGGTTACTATCAAATACTTTGAAGTGGTGTATGATCAACAATTGCAAGGTTATTTTATTTGACAATGGGAGTATACGATAGAAATAAAAATGTGAAAGTTAAAAGCATATTTGATCAATTAGAATCCAATACACGATTAGGTTATTTAAAATTTCAATTTTTCAAAATTAACCAACTTCATTTGTTTTTAGAGCATAGAAAAAGAAAAGCTCGGTAAGAAAACACACAAGTGCATTTGTTGTTGATGCTCTTTTGGAGCAATAAGGATTGAGTTGATAGAATGGAGATTACGCCTGCTAATTTTAAACGATACACGAAATCATTTCTTCCGATCTTAATGGAGATTGAGGGCAAAAATTGGTAGATATTCTCATTGGAAAAATAAATAAATAAATAAAAACTCTAATGAATGAAAACCCCACATTCCCATTCCATCTTGAATGGATGATTCTTTTCCCTAAACAAACCAAGCATACAATTTTTCATTCCCTCTTAATTAGTCATTCCATTCGCACCTACATCATGTCCTACCAAACACCCCCTTAGTGAATTACAATATCCAACCTAATTCATCACAATATTATTTCCTTATATTGTTCTTCTATTGGTCTAGTGGCGTTAGTAGAAGTCTGGTTCTGATTAATCATACTAGAGTTATACAAACGATGTAATTAATGTAATTTTGAGTAAAAACAAGTTATTAATAAAAGTTATTTTAAGTATGTAACAAGAAAAACACATGCAAGTGGTTTAATAATTTTATATATTTTTTGAAAGTGAACTTTGATACTTGTTTGGCTCCATCTCATGTTAGGATTTAGGTTGAAAAAGGGTCAATAGCAATTTTATTTGGTAATATTTATGATTTGATTATATTGTACTTTCTTATGTAATATTAGATATTTAATATTGTTTTAATGACTATATATTAGGTATTTCGAAAACTTTATGATAGTTATTTTTCTAATAAATCAATGTGTTATATGAGATATAACTATTACAAGCGTGTAATGTGGCGTGTCTTGCTTGATAGATCAATTAAAATTAAGAGCATCTTTGCCTTTTCACAAATATTATGATTATTTATTTGTCAATTATTAACATAAATAATGGCGGGATATTGTCTATTAAATTCAATTATAAGTTCTACTCAAGTAAAGATTGCTCTTTGGGATCAGCCAAGGAGAACTTCATTAAATGAATATGTAATTATAGAATTCCTATATTGTGTGGAAATAAATATTAAATATAAAAATATATAAACACCATGTCACCTCCTAAGCATGTTTCTTGGCGTCTTGTTTTAGGCTCTAAGTACGTCAGTTTCCAAAAAAAAAAAAAAAAAAAAAAAAAAAAAAAAAAAAAAAAAAAACGGGGTGTGTTTAAAAAAATAACTGGTATTGGAATCTCGAATATATAGCTTTTATTTAATAGACGTGTTTAAAATATATAAATTTGCATAAAAAATATCGTTAGAAGATAACTCAAATAGAATTTGGATTATGAAGTTTTGTTTTAAAATAAGAAATTTAATTTTTTTTTATTTTCAAACGATTTTGTTTTAGAAGTTAACGAACTAAAATCTTTTGAAATCTGTACAACTATATAAACAGTTCCTTTCATAAATTTCAAAGAAAAGAAACATCTAGATTGATTTATTTATATAAAAATAAAGTTGCTGCTATTATAATTAATAATTATATAATTTTATTGTATTAACACCCTACTTTAGTAGATTCATACAAAATTCTCCTTTGGCTGATTTTTGTTGTCATTATCGCTAAAAAAAGATGAACAATAAAGAAGTTTTTGCGACAAGCAAATAACTCCCCCAGAATCTCGTTCCTTCTCAAATTCATTCAAAAATTTGTTCCATTGATACAAACAAATAACAACCCTCAATCTCTCTGTTATATCCGCCATTAATCAAATCCCCAATAACCGACCTTGAATCTAACGTTTAATCAAACAGCTCTTCTTCTTTTGTCCAATAAATCGTTTTCCAAAACCCTCTTTTGATCCTCCGTTTCCTTCACAATTCTGGGGTTAAATCAAATAGTCCTAGCTTTTGATTTTCAATTTTGTTTACGAAAATCATGGCTTCAATGATGTCTCATTTGTCTCTCCACCATGCAAAACCGTTTAACTTTAGCAATTTCTCAAGTAGAATATCACCTACTTTAGCTCTACGCACAAGTCAACCAGTTGTTCTTTCGCTCAGAAACTCGCCGGAAAAGATACCAGCCGAGTTCTCCGGTAAGCATTTGAGATTTTCCGGGTGGGATCAACTCCTGCGACGGCGGGGTTCGGTTCAAATTCCGGTGGTAAAAGCCGCAGCAGCGGCGGATGGTAGTGATCAGGAAATCGAGATTTCTGAGGGGTTTGTAAAAATTTGTATCTTCGAAGTTTGAATTTCATAATTCTTTTTCTAAAAAGAAAAAGACAATATAGAAAACTGTTGTGTTTAACAGAGGGTATTTTTGTAAATTGACATCAGGTTGAAAATAGATGAAGCTCCCAAGAGCTTCGCTGACAGATTCCCAGCTCCTCTTGTTACGGGATTCTTTTTCTTTACTTGGTAAGTTTTTTTTTGTACGTTATTAGTCCTAAAAAAATAGAATAAATGAATAATTCTAGTTTAATTGCATTTGTTACTTAGTATATTAGTACAAGTTAATTGATTTTGTAATATTTGATTTTGAAGGTACTTTTTAAATGTTATTTTTAACATACTCAACAAAAAAGTCTACAATTACTTCCCATATCCATAGTAAGTTCATCTTTTATCATTTTCCCCATAATTATGCCAAAAAGATCAATAAAATTTATACTCCCACTATTACAAAGTTCATTTCTTTGATTTTCAGCTTTGTTTCAGTTGTACATCTTCTTGTTGGTGTTACGTATTGTCTCATCAGTTGGTCTATTGGTCTTCCTAAACGTGCAGTAAGTTTTATCTGTTTGCTTTCAATACTGTGTTTGACATGTATTAGACTGAGACTGAAATGAAACTATTATTTTTTTGTCACATCTAAAAAGGTGAAACAATATTGAAAAATACTAAAATGTCATCCTAACCGTTGTCAGTAAAAGTAGCATATCAGTCCCATACAACAAAAGATGTATATACCATATCTTTATGTATTTCAGCCAATCAATAAGGATCTCCTTGGAGTCCTGACTCCGGTTGCAGCTTGTCATGCTCTCGGACACGTCATGTCCAACGTGTCATTCGCTGCTGTCGCCGTGTCTTTTACACATACAATCAAAGGTAACAAACACACACCCAGTCGACTCGGTGACTCGTTTCAGCGAGTCAACTAGGTTAAAACGAGTCAGTAAATTAGCAACCCGAGTTAGTTAGTATTAGTATGTATAACACTTATTACACTGGTATACATGACTGTGAACAGCTTTGGAGCCATTCTTCAGTGCTGCAGCTTCTCAGTTTGTTTTAGGGCACCAGATTCCCTTTTCACTATGGCTGTCGTTGGCCCCTGTTGTTCTAGGTATATCTTATTTTTTTACTATTATCTGTTTGTTTAATTAACTTTAATGAAAAGAAGTAGAAATTTTAATGATTTAATGACATAAATCTTTTAGGTGTATCAATGGCCTCATTGACCGAACTTTCTTTCAACTGGCTTGGATTCACAAGCGCCATGATTTCTAACATTTCTTTCACTTACAGAAGCATATATTCAAAGAAAGCCATGGTAACATCGATATTTTGTTAATTATAATCAGCGAATTATCTCGAATATTAACCAATTATAAATCCGTTTGGTTTTTATTTGACAGACAGGTATGGATAGCACGAATGTGTATGCTTACATTTCGATAATCGCACTTCTATTTTGCCTCCCGCCAGCAATACTTGTAAGATAACTTATTATGTTGTTCATACTCGCTTTCTTCTTTTCTTGATTTAAGAATAATTGGGATTTGATTTTTTTTTAGATAGAAGGACCTAAATTGATGCAATACGGGTTTAGGGACGCAATAGCTAAAGTTGGAATGGTTAAGTTCGTATCCGATTTGTTCTGGATCGGAATGTTCTATCATCTATACAACCAGGTAAAGCAAAACATATGATTTGGATGAGGCTGTGTTTGTGTAGGTCTTTTGCACAAATATACAAATCGAATGTCAATTTTCATTATTAGGGTTTTGGGTGATTAATTATTTGTTTTCCTTGTGTGTCAAGATTGCAACCAACACTTTGGAGAGAGTTGCGCCGCTTACGCACGCTGTAGGAAACGTGTTGAAGCGTGTGTTCGTGATTGGTTTCTCCATCATTGTATTTGGTAATTGATCTACATTACAAATACACCATGTTTGATTGAAAAACAATCCGGATTTTTTGTTTCTTTTTCTGAAATTTTCAAATTGCAGGGAATAGGATTTCAACACAAACCGGAATTGGGACTGCAATCGCCATTGCTGGTGTTGCAATGTATTCCTTGATCAAAGCCAACCTTGAAGAACAGAAAAAGGTATAAATCTTTACCTTCATCTTTGCAATATGTAGCAAAATGGGGCCAAAATCGGTTTCGGGTACTTCAACTCTAACATGGATTCATGAAACGGGTTTTATTTCAACCCAAAGCTAAATATTGTAATTTTACTTAATTGACCCATGAATAATGCACTTTAGGAAGTTGTAAAACTTGATTTAGAAGACTTTTATCTTTCAACTCGTTTGACTCGTTCTTTTTAGATAAAGGCATTTCCATGTTCCAACCCAATATTAACACCAAATATGGTATTTTAAAGTTTCACTTGTACAAAATACAACTTGATTCTTAACTTTTAATTTATTCATTTTTAGTTGCTTGTGATGTTATATTATAGATTAAGTTTGATATTAATATATCATGTACGTTAAATTGCTTATAACGTTCTAATAAAAAGAAGCGAGTCAAATTTGGAAAAAGCTAATAAATATATGGATTGCTTTTGAAAACCTATAAAAGTTAGAAAAGAAAAAAGATATACGTAGAATTTGAACCAAATCTTACAATTTTTTTTTTTGATGTTAAAAAGGTATAATGAGTTGTAGAGGATTATAATTTGAACCAAATCTTACAAATTTTTTTTTTATTTGTCAATTTGGGGGAAAAACTGGTGTATTGGTTTGGAGATGATTTAAATCTTTTAATATTTTACACTTGATTATTTTATAAGCAATGAAGTATAACCGAAATTGGACTCATTTTTTCATAAATACGTTAACATTTCCCCCTCTAAACCTTACAATGAATTTGTGTATATGTTCAGAAGACCGCAGAGAAGGCAAAGACATCCTAAAAGTGCATGCATACGGACTAATTAAGCAGAAAATTGTCATATTTCTCCAGGATTGAAGCATTCAAATTGTTTTGAAACTTCATATTTCTTGATTTTGTGTTGTAATTTGTTAAATAGTTGGATGGATGGTATAGGGGAAAATAAGCCACATTCTTGAAAATTGGCAAAATTTGTTCGAGATTAAGAGGGAAAAGAAAAGGTTTTCTAAGTTGTAGCTCTTGAAGGGAAAAAACGGACGAATGATTGACACATTAAAAAAAAATGAATGAAATTGTTAAAAGAATTGGTTTTGAGTAAATTAATATGTTTGGTTTCTTATTTGGATTAGTGATCATGTAAATTTGTGTATTGAACTATTCCACATGTTTGTTCAAAACTTAAAACGAAAATTTTCAAATTATTGGTACAAAAGGATTCCCACATGTTTTTATGTATAAAGATTCTTATTGTGTAGCCAATTAGTTATTGCTTACTATAAAAAGAGTAAATGTTATCTTCGAACCATTTTATCAACCAATCTTGTAACTAACATGGAAGAAGTAAAATAACCATAATTGATACAGTTGGCATATAATTATAACTTTTGATGATTTATAAAAATTGTTTAAACTCTCTCTAATAAATAAATGAATGCTTTTTTTTTGTCATTTGTCAAATTCTCAAGAGTTTTGCTACATATAATTTTGTGAGAGTTTTAGAATTATTATTTTCCACTTGTTATTTTTTAAGAATTTCTATTTTTTAAAATAAAATTTCATATAAAAAAAAAGAATCATTCTATTAATTTGATAATAAAGTCTCATAAATGCTCTAAAGGAAATTTTAATTTTTTTATAAATATTTCAAAAGATTACATTATGATATATACAAATATTATTTTATAAAATATTTAATATTTAAATATTAATATTAAATTTTTATTTTTAATAAGTCCGTATAATATATGACATTAAAATAGTGTGAGTGGTGCGGGGGTATCTTCTTTCAGTTTAGATACCTATCTAGAATTTTGGGGCAAGAAGTGTAAGTAAAAAGCTTCTGGGGGCTGAAATGCAATTTGTAACTTGTTTTTACATTAATATGGCCCAAATTTAGTTCCAGCCCAACTCATGAGCTTAGCGAACAATAGAGTCCAGCTAAGATCCAGTAGAGGTGAACCAAGGTGTCATCGTTCGGATATTTTCATATAGAATTTCGGATTCTGACCAGATTCTATCGGATATATCCGGATATTTAAATATCTAATTTAGTAATATGGATGGTTGTCTTCATGAAATCTAAAAATTGAAAACTACGATTAGGTCAATTGAAATTTATATTCGAAAATTCTAGAATGATGTCGTCCTCAAAGTCATTATCATCTACTTTTATCGTTGGTGGTGATATCCAGACCGAAGCTTTTTCTCAATGGAAGAATTCCTTGACGGGTGGTAGAAGCACACCTTCAACCGAAACAGAATTTTGCAACATTTCAAAGATCAGAGAAAAAGTGGATTTCAAACCTAACATAAAAGTTTGGAAGATTAGTAAATCATGGGTCGTGGAACTAGAATCAGAAATGTAGTTCTCTTTTCATCCACCAAGCCAAAATATCAATGCTTTTAAATTTCTTTCCACTTAAACGGGCTTAAAAGTTTGATATCATATAATTTTTGTTAATTTGCTACCCAGAGTCGAAGTTCGCTGGCGTTTACTCAACTTCTCCATTAAAGTATTATAAAGTTTGTGATTTGCAATCTGGGTACTTTTAGATAATTCTATTAGATTACTTAGTTTGACTATATTGTCTTGGATGATGGTGAAATAACTTTTGTGATGGTTGGATTTGGGCTATATTTAAATTCGTTGCTATTTTTGAAATTATGATTCTTACACCACCAGCATTTATAGTAGGATTTACAATACAAAGAAAAATGAAATGTATATCTTTAATGTATCTTAAACATTTTAGTTTCATAATGGTAATCATGTAAAAGAAAAGTAATACCATTACTTGACATTTTGTATTAGGATAATTTTTTTTTGTTATTAAAAGATTTCGAATGAAGAGTAAAGTGCTTGTAAAGTAATAGGCACTTTCTTCTTTTAAAAACTTATAATATTGACAACTTCAAAAAGAATAATAACATCATGTAAAATAATAAGTGATGTTAGGTTGGCTGTATTAATAAGGACTTTTGACTTAAATGAGCATCGAAGTACAAATCATTACAATTAAGCTATTGAACATTCAGTTTTGTTCTCATTCCCTCTTATGACCTCCTGCTCAAGTTGTGTTTGTTATCTTAATGATTTTTGACTTAAATAATCATATCCAAGTTGGGTAATTGGCACAAAAAACACTATTTTTACACAAAAATTCGATTTTGACACCGTGTTATTTTTTGTGTCAATTTTGACACTGTTTTTCCAATTCGTTACAATTCTGACCACTTGACCGGTTAACCAGGTTACATGCTGACGTGGCATGATGACGTGTCAGTTTTGATGACGTGGCATACTGACATGATATGCTGACGTGTCAAAATTGATTTTTTTTCCACAAAAAACACTAAGTTTTCACTTTTTTTTTTATTTTAACACTAAGTTTAATTTTTTATTTCAATTTTGATACTATGTTTTTTTTGTTCCAATCGAACATCATTTATCGAATTTTGTTCAATTTTGTCTATTTTCCATTTGAAACCGTATAAATATATATTTTTTATTACATTTTAAACCGTATAACATATTTTTTTCGTTTAAAAACCACATTTTTATTTAAATACAAGGTGTTTTTTTTCTTATATTCAAAGCATTAGTTATATCATGAAAATCAAACTAACCATAAGCTTCTAATAAGATGTAAAAATTTGATGGGTTGCAAACTTGATATCCAAATTTTGATCAACTACACGCCTATAAACCTTCAAACACATTTTAAAGTTGCATATTAATATAAAATACAATTTTTATATAGCTAATACATATTTATACATAAAAATATGGTTTGAGTGTAAAAAAAATGTATTTATACAAAACTATGGTTTTTAAATGAAAAAAAAAAACATATTTATACGGTTTAAATGTATTAAAAAAATATTTATACGGTTTCAAATAGAAAATTGTCAACATTGAACAAAATTGGAAAAAATGATGTTCGATTTGGAACAAAAAAACATAGTGTCAAAGTTGAAAGAAAAAATTAAACGTAGTGTCAAAATCGAAAAAAAAATGAAAACTTAGTGTTTTTTGTGAGAAAAAAATTCAATTTTGACATGTCAGCATGCCACGTCATCAAAACCGACACGTCAACATGCAACCTGGTTAACCGGTCAAGTGGTCAGAATTGTAACAAATTGAAAAACACAGTGTCAAAATTGACACAAAAAAAAACACAGTGTCAAAATCGAATTTATGTGTAAAAATAGTGTTTTTTGTGTCATTTACCCATCCAAGTTACATAAACGTCATCATGCCACGTCAGCATGTAACGATATGATTCAATGGCTCACCTCTTTTACTTCATCTCTGCCACCCTTCTGTTACAAACGTCATCCACGACCACTCATGAGCCAATCCTTTCAAGATTCCAACAATATCATCAAATAATACCGCACACAATGGTGTTGTCCCCATCAAACCCCATGTACAAATGGCTCCAACCTCCCATTCGACATCGCAATCGACCTCAAAGACAACATCATATACACTAGAGGATCACATTATATGAAGTTTATTGGGTTTTAGTATTTGGAATCCATTTGAAAGGTCAACGATTCCAATTTCGTGCATATTAGGACAATCTACATCTCATTTGTTCCCAATGACGTAATCAGTGGACACGCTGGGGTGGAGAAGTTTGCGATTTTTAAAGTTTTTTATAGATGAACGTTGAGATTGTGTTGGACGAAGGATTTGCGTTGTCTGGGGAGTATTACAAGTTGTTTTATATAGATAAGTAGGACTAAGCATCGGTCAGTTTGAAGTAAAACCAAACTCAAATCAATGAGTTCGGTTTTTGAGTTATAAAACCCATTAGGTTCGGTTTTTGGTTTTGTGGATCGGTTTTTCGAGTTATATATCTATCCAAATTTTCCAAAACCATAAAAATTCTCCAATAGGCAGTTTGGGAGGATAGGTGAGTATCTAGTGGATCCAGTTATGGGCTAGATATTGAAAATTTTGGATCATATGTTTTTTTTGATGTGAAAAATCCAGATCATGTTTGTGGACCTCTTGATACTAGTGGCTTGTGGACCTTCTCTTCCACACACACCAACTCAAAACTTAGCAAACATATAATTCATGTGTTCAAATTCTGTTACCATATAACTAAAAATAATGTCTTACTAGATCTAACAACAATCCCACAGCATGCATATTCATATTAGATGCATATAAAAATCGTTTATAACTCAAATTGTATTTTAAACGATTTAATTCTCGTATTACTAAGATACAATAATATGAAACGCGTCAAAATAAGGCTATTATTTAATAATAAATATATTTATTTATAATAAAATATGAGAGAGAGAGAGAGAGAGAGAGAGAGAGAGAGAGAGAGAGAGAGAGAGAGAGAGAGAGAGAGAGAGAGAGAGAGAGAGAGAGAGATGTCCATTCGTCAAAAGTGAGTTCTTTGCATGATATTGTGATGAGTGATCCCCCACAGATCCAATCAAACCAAACCAAGAAAAGGAGGCTCCGGTAATAATCATAATGACATTGCATCATAAAGGAATAGAATAGTAGTTTATGATATAAGAATCTTTACAAATTATTATTTTAGAAAAAACTTTTACTAGTTTGTGTAGGTATCAACTATTAACGATTAGGTAAGTTTTCGTTGTATATAATTCGCTTTCTTTTACGTATAACTAATGTTTTAAAAATTGGTTTGAACCGGTTGATCGAAAATTGAAAAAATAAATGGTTCAAGCAGCGTCAATTTTATGCATATTTCTGAACCGAAACGATCTAGCTGGATTTTACAAAAGAACAATTAAACCAATTAAATTGAACATTTTCTATATGTAAAATTCAATATGTTAAAATGAACAAAAACACATGAAAATAAAACATTTTACATAACAAACTTTGATGGTCGTTTCACATTTATTTCGATTTCTTTTAAATTGAATAAAAACACATGATACATATTATGAAGTTCTCTTATGTGTGTATTCATCTAAAATTATATTTTGTTTCGGTATTATACTATTTCTTTTATATTTGTAGATTAATGTAAAATTTATGGTTTTGTATTTTTTTTATTGTATTTAAAGTGATTTATAACTTGTTTTTATGTGTATTTTTAATGTTTGAACTTGATTTTATATGTATCTTTAATATTTGAACTTGTGTGTACGTAAAAATAAGAAAAATATGAAGATTCTAGAAACTCATTTGAACAATAACAAGATGGTTAATTTTCTGAGAAACACGGTGATTTGAAGATGTTCCAGCAACGACATCATTATCTTCTACAACATCCAATGAGGATGAAGATTCCTCACACAAGCTCCAATTTTCATCTGGATCCATTTCAATTACCTCATCCTTCTTATGTAAGCACTTTCAAATGAGAACCAGACCTTAAAGATAGATCATCAGAACATAGGAATTTAGATAGACAGGGTAATTTTAGAATAGGTGTGTTTGATATGTTGTTGCTAGGTGAACATGATGTAGTGGCCACATTAATCTCTGATGCACATAAATCAATTTTGAGTTCTAAAGTTGATTGAAGGGATGTTGTTTAGCAACTATAAAAACATCATTTGAATCATCTACCACTACAGTTTGTTCACCAAAAAACCAAGCATCTTGTTATTGTTCAAATAAGTTTTGGATTCGAAAATGGAAATGGAATTTGGAGACTCGTCGGAGAAAATATCGGGGTCTCGCTGGGAAAATCATATCGGCTGGAGACTTACATGAAAAGATGACTAAAGTCTCCCCAAAGCTCCAACGAACACCAAAAAGGTAGAAACTAGCTAAACTCACACTAAGAGTGGAAGGAGTGGGAGGGATGGTTCCCTTACTTTTGGTGGGCCATACCCTTCTTTCCCTCACTCTCATTTCCCTCACCAAAAAGCCAAGGAGTGGGTGGGAAGCCCTTCCCTCACCTTTTTTTTATAAATAAAATTAACTTTTTTGTTATGAATTATAATTTTTAAATTAATATTAAACATAAAACTTAATTAAAAATCAAAAGCATTTCATTAATTAAAATAAAATTTACATTAAACCTAAAATATAAAAAAGTAGAAAATTAAAAAAAAAACACACACACACATAAACTAAAAATCAAACAAACCACCAATGACCTACGGAAAATATTTTTTCAGAATTTTTCCCTCTTCTTCATTACGAGCTCGAGAGCTGGTCCTAAGAGATGATCGACGTTTTCCATCAAAAACTTCATGTCTTCCATTTCTTGTCTCTCTGCCCGCTCCTTTTTCCTTGTTTCTTCTTTTTCTTTGTCGAAAGCCAAACGTTCGGAGAAATTAATATTATATCGATCAAACGACGATGTTATCTTCCGCATTTTCTCAATGTCCACACTAAAATCAGATGCACTCGAAGAAGTCCCTTTTCCCTTTCTCTTCGCTTTGTCCTTACCCATTGGGCGGACAATTTCTTCTAGCTCGAGTTCGTCGTCCTGATTTAAATCTACACCGACTCGAGCATCGGAGGAGGTTGTGTAACCACTACAGCCCGTTTTCGTTCGCTTTGATTGTTGGACTCCAAAAATAAAATCTCGCTTGTGTGTTATCCACCTAGGACTTCGGACCAATAATTTCCAACAATCGTGTCACTTGAATGGTTTTCCGACTTCCTCAAGGTAAAACTGCAATGCTTCTTGAAGTATTTCTTCGTCGCCTTGGCCGCTTTTCCGTTGGGTTTTTAGGTTGTTGTACAACCCGTTAATTTTTGAAACCCCCCTTGCTATTTCTCGAAACTTTGAGTTAAGTTGATGTTTAGTACGGTAGTCGTCACATTTTCCTAGCTCCTCTCGAAATCGTTCTAAAATGCGAAACCAAAAATGTTCTCCCGGTTGTGTGTTTCCCTGAATCGAATCTTTAGAAATATCAACCCAAGCTTTGACCAAAACTAGCTCTTCGTGTGGAACCCATAGTGTCGGCTTTTGTCTTCCCGGTTGTGCGACACCCTCACGCACTTGTTTTTTCCCTTTACGTCTTTGTGGTGGTGGTGTTGGTTGAGTTTCGGGAACCATGTCTTCTTCTTCCGCGTCATCCAATTCATCGACAAGTTGGTGGTGGTGTTGGGTTTGGGTTTGAGTTTCAGTTTGAGTTTGGGGTTGAGGTTGATTTGGCGATTGTTGATCCGGAAACACAACAAAGTTTGAAAACATTTGCGACGGAACATTTGAAACTTGCATCGGGTAATATTGGCCAACATTTTGGTATTGGAATTGTAGTGACGATTAAATGGGAGAATCGAGTTGGGGGCGGTAAACTCCTTGCTGAGATGAATCGATAGCAAAAATGTTGCGAGGAGGGATGTTTATACTCGAACCATGACTTTTTTTCCGTCAATCGGAACTTGGGGTTTAATTGTCGGGATTCGTTTTTTTTGGTTGATATGAAGTAGAGAGTATAGAGAATATTTGATATGTTTAAAAGTTATGTATATGTATTTACAGTAGTCGTAAAAGGATAAAAAAAATTTAAATAAAAAGTAGCTATTAACAGCCATAGAAAAAAAAATAAAAAAAAATTACTTTTCTACCGTTACACAACGGTATTTTTTCAAAAAAAAAAAAAGTAAATGGTCAATCATAGCAGGAGAGAGAGAGAGCGGGAGAGGCTCCCCTCTCCGTTTCCCTCACCCACCTTACCCGCGCCGACGGTGCGGTGTTCTGCCGGGCGGGAATGTTCCCGTAGCCTTTCCCCGCATCCGCTCCGTCCGGTCTAACTAGTCATAAGTTTCGATCGTGTCAAGAAGTTTAATAGATGAAAAAGAAAAAGAAAAAAAAAACATCAATGAAAAAATTATGTATTAAAGAAAAAATATTTTACCCTCTTAAAGCTATTTTCCCAAATAAAAAAGAATAGAGTACGACAAAATGTAGTATATTTATATAACTCGATTCCATTTCTCCTTCACCCCATAAAAAGTTGCCACCGAATAGCCTGCCACCCCACTCACACTCGCACTCGCCACCGTCATTCTCGTATTATTTGTCTACAAATCTTCGTTCACTGCATCTCTCTTTTATTTTTCTTCGCATTTTCAGATCAATTTCTAACACCTTTTCTAAATCATACACCTTCATCGCTAATTGCTTTACCAATTTGACTTCAAATTCACTCATGGCTGTTCTTGCTCTTCCTATGCTGATTCTCTTGGCCATGGCTGGCTATTCAAGTAACTTTTCTTCCATTTTAGATTTCTGTTTCAAATGGGTTTCTGTATTTTTACTTGGTTTACGTTTTTTGTTCTCAAAATCTTTCATTGCCATATTGCATATTCTTAATTGGTTTCCTGTATTTATGTTATGTATTTTTATTTGTTCTCAGATGGGTTTCTTTATTTTTGCTTGTTCTGAAATGGGTTTCTGTTAGATTTCATTTTTGAGGTTTAATTAAGTTGATGTTGTTGAAAAACGTACAGGGGCAGCTTATTGTGTATGCAACACTGGGTTAAGTGATTCAGTGCTTCAGAAGAACATAGATTATGCTTGTGCACAAGGAGCTGATTGTGGTCAGATCAGTCAAAATGGTCCTTGTTTTAACCCAAATACAGTGAAAGATCATTGTAATTTTGCTGTTAATAGTTATTTTCAGAAAAAAGGCCAAACTGCAGATAGCTGTAGCTTCTCAGGCACAGCCACCGTCACCTCATCCGCCCCATCTGGTAATTTACAAAACTACCCCTAGCCTCTTCAAATTCTATAACCTTTTTTTTTACCTTAATTACTTTCTTGATGGTTTCAGGTGCAACTTCTGCTTGTTTTTCGGGATCTGCAAGGTTTGTTTCTTAAAATCATTTTGTTACTAGATCGATCTTGTGTTTTTTCCTTTTGCATATTTTAATTGTTATATAAGTAGGATATTTCATATTTCTATATTTTTTTAATATATTAAATCCAAAGTAATAGAGAGAATATGATACCTTTTGTATGGTGTTTAGAGTGTAGAAGATGATTCCAAGAAAGCACAAAGTTGGTTTTTTTTACTTTTCCTTTTTCAATCATGTATTTCCACATATTTGGTCCCATAATACGCGGTTTCCATGCACAACTTTATTATATATAAATTCGCTTGATAGGGTAACAAATTAAGTTTTAATTGCATAAATCGCTAAAAGTATTGTTTCCATGACTTTGTACATAGATATGGATTTAGCCCTCAATCATTTTGTCGTTGCCTGAAAATAATGGGCTCGATATTAATTACACATTTAAGGACCATAGCAAGACATGTGGCATGTGATAAAAAAATGTACACAACCATGTTAATGTGCAATTGATTTTAAGATGGGTCCAACCCTTTAACTTTATGTAATTGGTACAATTTTGAATTGTCACATATCGTGACTCATGATATTAAAATATGACGTGGCCTTTGGTAGTTTTCCCCTCTTTTGACATGTTAGGTCACCATGTGCTTTTTCATTGTGATATGATTTTTGTTTATTATGCTTTTTCAAAACCCAAAATACCGTGTGAACTTTTGTTGCTTGTTCGTTAAAGTGCCTCTAGTAATGATTATAATTTTGTGTCGACTTGATTTGCTATTAAATTTAATTCTTCCACCTCGGCATATAACTAAGCCAAAAGGTATGTTATAAAAGGTTGTAATTAAAATATGGTTTTGTGGTAAATTCAATTTTCATTCTTAATTTTTGTAGTTCTTCAACTCCGACAAACCCAACCATAGCGCCACCTGGAACTGGAACTGGAACCGGGACTGGAACTGGAATGGGTACTGGGAATGGAACAGGATCTGGGATGGGGACTGGGACTGGTACAAGTACAGGTACAGGTATGGGAACTACGAACCCAGCATTTGGCGGAATGGCTCCATCAGGAACAATCAACAATGACAACTCTGCTGCAATGACCATCCATCAAACCACAACATGGTTCGGTGTATCAACCCTTTTGATTATGGGTCTTGTATGGTCGAGGATAATCTAAGGTTGATATGAAATGTACCGATGATATTTCACCATGGTTGTTGCAAGCTTGAAACACCTACAGTTGTGTTCCATTGATTCCATAGGAGTAGATTCAACCTTTTGTGTATCTAAAAGACAACTACTTTCTCTTTGTAATTCATCAGCAGTTCCTATGTTTAAATGGTTAGTAGTTGTAGTTTGGATAACGTTCAACATTCCATTAGAAGGGTACAACGTTATTGTCATAATAATATGTTTGGTAATGTGCTAAGAGTATTGTATGATTTTAAAAAAAAAAAGCCTAAGCTATTTTGCTTACTAATTCATTTATAGATAAAATATATCTGATTTGATTATAGATAAAATATAGTTATTCACAAATGACCATTTTTAGTGCATTATGTTAATCAAACAATCCCTCTGTAAAATATAAGTAAATTAATGATTACCAAATCTGTGAATTTTATCACGGATTTACTATATTATACTTTTTTGACAAATAAGGCGATTAATGGTAGTTGCGAAATAATATATGTTCGCGAATTAAAAGATTGTCTATATTTGCACACGTTATAACAATTTGATTATCACTTTCTTAATTCTTTCTATTGAAAAAATAATTTTTGAGTGTTGTTTTTCGTAAAATTGTTTGCTAGGCCATCCAAGGGATCAAGAAACGTGATTATATCTAAACGAAGAATGTGATTATATCTAAACGAAGAATGTCATTGTTTTTTACTTTTAATCTATTCCTTAGGCTAAGGGGAGTGGTAACACTCATGACACCTTGTGATGTCAGCTTTGTAACATCCGAATTTCCAAGTACATTATTTATTCATTTATTTTGGAGATTTTGGAGGGACTCGGCGAGTTGATGCATAGACTCGCCGAGTAGAGTCGCGAATTCCATTCGGATTAATGACCGGACTCGGTGAGTCCGCGTTGTTTAATGAAACCCTAATCCCGGGGGGTTTGAGGCCTATTTAAAGGGGCTTATAGCCACCAATTGCAGCTACCAGACCCCTGAGTGAAACCCTAAGCGATCTCGAGCGTTTGTAAGGAAGGAGAGGTCATTTTTGATCCTTGTGTGGGTGTTTTTGCAAGAAGAAGGTGACCAAGGCAAGAGGGAGCTGAAGAGGGCGCTATTCTGTGGATTTTAGAGCCTAAGAACTTCATATTGAGGTATATATTCGATCATTCTTCAGTTTTGGGCGTTAATCCTTGAGAGTTGCAATTGGTCCCTTCTTGTGTTGAGGCTTCGGATCTGGATCCAAAGAGGTCCAGAGACCTTAACTCCCTGATCTTTATGGGGTGACATTGGGTAATATGAGCTTAGGGTGACATATTGAGGCCATTTCTTCAAATAGAGCCATTGGATCTTTGCATGGGCATCAAGATCCAGACTTTACGTGTTTATATTGCTTAAGGAGGCCAGATCTATGGGTTAGAGGAACGGATCTGACCTCAGGAGGTCATTTGAGCTTGAGTATGGCATAAACTCGCCGAGTCCCAAGAAACAGACTCGACGAGTAGGGCTAGGGTTTCCCATAGTTCACTCAGTGAGTAACTTGCCGAGTTGGGGGAATGACTCGGTGAGTAAGAGGAAAATAGAGGATTGGAGTTCAATGCGGAACTCGTCGAATTCATAATGGGACTCGGCGAGTTGAGTCGGGGTGGCCCCACGATTCATGCCAGGTGTAACCCATCGAGCAGGGGAAAGACTCGACGTGTCATGCGAGACTAGAGGGATAGTGGACACGCGTAGACTCGCCGAGTCACCCAAGTGCACTCGGCGAGTCGGGTCAAAGTTTGACCGTTGACTTTGAGGGTTTGGTCAACAATGGGGTCTTTGTGTCAAGAGAGGGGTAAACTGGTCTTTTACCCTTCTGAGGACGCCAAGAGAAGGTTGGGTCTAGTCTCGAGAGTTATATTTATGAGAGTATTTACTTTATGTGTTTGGGCGGAGGCTAGACCATATTTCTACCGAGTCAGAGATTTACCGAGACATCTGAGGTGAGTCTTCTCACTATACATTACCTAGAGTGCTAACAGAGTTATGTGCTAGTGTATTGTATGCTATTTATGTGTTATTATGATATGTGATATGCATGATTTAGAGTTTCCAGAGTTAGGACCAGTGGGTCCATAGAGTTATGGCTAGAGGGCCCACAAAGAGAGTTGGGAATGGAATGTCCCACTGAGACACACTGACCAGAGGGTCAGCAGAGTTATAGCCCTGAGTGGCTAATGTATGTTAGAGTGGTATTTTGGGGAACTCACTAAGCTTCGTGCTTACAATGTTTTGTGTTATGTGTTTCAGGTACTAGTAAGGAGCGCAGGAAGGCGCCGACATGATTCGTACACACACATGGAGTTCTATGTATTTCGATCTTGGGAAATGTTTTGTGGAACAGAGATATGATACAATGAGATTTTATTAATAATTGTGAATGAACAATGTGTTTTGAAAATGTGAAAATTTGCTTTAATTTTTACGGTGTTACAAGTTTTTTGATTGTCACCTCATTTTGGTCCATTTAACATCTAATTTTAGCATTTGGTAGGGAGTGCTAACACTCATAGCACTCCATTTTTTATTTTCTTTTTCGTTTTCTTATTTAATTTAATTACTTTATTTTAAGGAAAAATTTCATTTATATCCTTCTAAATTTTATATATTACATCAGTATCCTTATAATTTTTAGAATTACGTATATGTCATTCTAAAAATATATTAGTTACATATATATCCAAATTCATTTTTTAATTAAAATTAACCTAATATAATATTAAAAAACTTATCTAAATTCAAAATTATATAAGATGTTACTAAAATACCCTTCCCAAATGAAGCTTTAAATTTATATTTGAATTAGTTATGTTGACATATATGACCAAAAAATTATATATGATGTTTCTAAGGCATCCAGGTTTATATGATTAACATCATATAGCAACGTCTAAATATGCATCCAGTAATTGATTATTTTAGAAACTTCCGAACAGATCCAAACTTTTTCCTCTTTTTTCATCCTTTGTGTATCATGCATTTCTTTCTTGAGGGTAAAATTGTCCAAATCACCCAAAACTCCCAAAATCCACTTGAAGCATCCAACAATAGGGCCTTAAATTTGTCCTAATGTCACCAATGAAATTCATACTCCAAAAAGTGCATTTAGAGTCTCAATACAACAGTATAACATTTGTGAAGATTGAAGAGATAAAACAGTTGCACTAAGCAACAAGGGCAAAATAGTCAATATTTTATAATATTTTAGAATCACTTCAATTAATTGTACCATGTGGTTATGACTGAATAGGGGCACAACCACCACGAGCACTTAGCTAGTTATTCCTAGAAGATGATCTACCCTAAGTTGTAGAAGTATGAGCTTGACTATATTGTTTTCTGATCTTAAAATCATCACCAACAAGCAGCTAAAGAAATAAAACCATACAATCAGAGACCAAAATCCAAAAGCCAAGAAGAGAAAACCCAAAAGCGTAAAATATTCCAAAACACAAAATTTTTTCCCACTCGTAACCTTGAGAGTAGAAAGCATCAGAACAGCAAAAAACGGGTGTAATGAGGTTGAAATCTTCGAGCAACTTGCATGCACTCCAATTTATGAGAACAAAGGAATGCAAATTTACATACTTGTATTAAGCCAATATACCCTTATATTAAAGCAAAGCAGACCAAGCAACTAAATATGGTTTAGGACTTTTGTCGAGCAACTTGCGTGCACTCCAAAAAAAACCCAACTCTTTGAATACAAATTAACTAAATGATTCCTATGTTTTGGATCATTCTCCAATCCGATTTTGATCAGGTAGGTCTCATAACATGAGTTAATCGGAAGAATTTAAGCAAAAAAAAAAATCATTCAAGAGAACAATCCATTGTAGTAACAATTGCAGATGTGAGATACAAACAAGTGACAATAGGCATCTGTTTGTACCAATCCTCTTTAACCCTGATTTCTTCAAGAAAAAATAAACCAATTAACCAAATTTCAACAACTTCAAATCTCAAAAATCAGCAATCTGGTGTAGATAAGAACTTGAAGCAATCTGGATTTATAAATTGCAACGGGCGTAATGTCGATTTTTGTGATTGTGTCTATAATTCTACAAGATAGGAGAATGTTATCAAGAAGAAAAGCATATGTGGATCGGAGTGAAAGTGATGAACAGATTTGACGGACCAATCACATTTGTTTTGCACCTTCTCTCTCTTCTTGCTAGCACAGCGACGAGTCTCCGGTAGCGAGACCCTAGCGAGCACTAGGGGGCGGTGTTCTCTTTGTGTTAGCGAGCGTAGTGACCCGGTAGTGAGCCCCTACTCCGTTCAGCCTAATTGTTGGTTCAGATTATGTGGACTTCTATTATGGTAAGATATTTAAGGGGTTACCTTAATTTTCAATTTAAACATCCTATTTGATTTTTAAGGTTTTTTTATTGGTTGAATTTGCATTGTTTTTTAAAAAGGTAAATTGTAAATAGTTTATTATAGGTTGACTTTTAATAAAAATGTTTATAAGGTGTTTAAGGGGTGTCAATTTAGCAACACCCAATATTTAATTATATTTTTCCAAGATACGAAAGGCGTTAAGGAAGACAAAAAAAAGACTATATTAATTAATGCATGTAAAGACGCTTTAGCAGTAGAGGTAAAAAAATGACACGACATACTAATATTAAGAAAGAAATAAAAGTCACGGGAAAATAGATTTCTAGTGCCGTTATAGACACTTATATATGAACTTATCAAAGAGAAGAATCATCTAGAAAATGTTATTAGAATTAGGTTATGTTTTATTTGTGGTGATCAGACTGAAGAGCATTGTCTCTTGCAATCTACGGAATTGAGGAAATAAATATAGTTATTTTATAGTCGTTAATTAATGTAGCATTTACTTTAATACTTAGATGAGATGACTTTCAATTAAAAAAACAATGTATATGCATTATAATCATCACAAAATGTCCTGAAAACCTAGTCACTTGTAATAATCCCAACATGTATTTATATCATTTTTTTTTTCATTTGTCAACTTTTTATAGCTACTTGAAGCCTCTAACCGAAAACAAACAAAGACCCGTAATCACACTCATCATGATGTTGGAGTAGACTGTTGACAAACTTAGTATTCAAAGCCACGTGAGTAGGCTCTTGTCCAATCTTTTCTTAATAATCCATGAACTTAAAGAAGTCGTTGAAATAAGCTTTAAAATGTTGTAATTCTTAATCATCACGGTGGTGGCCTGGTGTTAGAAAGGCTTGGGAAGTCACTAACCAAAAGGGAATATATAATTGATTTCAATTCCATCTTGGCTTTAATTAGGGGTGACCACTGGCCTTCCAAATGGATGCTTTAAATGGTTTGTGTGTGTTATCGGGTGGACAAAGCCACAAAGGTCTAGGAGGTTACCTTATTAGGTCATCGGTAATGGCTCACGTGGGGTCCTCTATTATCGAAAAAAAATGTTGTAGTTCTTCCTTGATTTTCTCATTTCAATCTTTTGAAACTAGGGTATCATAAATATTCAAATTCTAAGTCACACGCTCGTACGAGTGTGCATCATTTGCAACCATGTTAGCTTGCGCTTGTGAGCTTGTTCATACTTCTTGTTGATTAGGGTTCACATAAAACTACTTCTACTTTAATGGGGGTAAAGGTAATGTATGCTTATCAAAATACGAAATAATGTAAAAGGTTAAACCCTACTGGCAAGTATGTTCTTTGAACATTTATGATGGTTAAATATACTAAAAAATAAAATATTATTGATTACTTATCTGCAACACAAGCATGTCTTTCAACTGATAATCAATAATATATTTACTAAGAAGAAAATATGGACGAATGCGATGAAGTTGACCTTTTGTCTTACATTCACAAGTTGCGGGTTAAATTTCATTAAGTCTCGATGTGATTTTGTTAAATACGTGAAAAGCGGTTAGAACCAGATGTACAAGGAGAATATGAATCTACAATATAACTCCAATCCATCAAATTAGAAAATATGATTTATATAAGGTGTTTCATGTTAAAAAAAACTACTTAAGTCTAAATTTCATAATAATTAGAGTCACATATCTAATAAATGAAACATGGACGTACTACTTTGAGATTTTGTAAAGTTAGATCTGAAACTTAGATGTTAAATGAGAGTGTCCCCATTATATCCAGAACGTATTAGGCATAAGATGAAACCCGGTTTATTTATTTTTATTATGGTACTAACTGATATTTAAAGATGATATTTGAGCTAAATCTTAAAAAAAAAAAAAAAAAAGGGTACTTGAGATAATTTTTTATATAGACAATCATATAATTTATCTGTTATTACATATTTCATAAAACATTTGTCTATCTTATCAAGATTTTACAGATGTCGTTAAACGTAAATACATTTGTTCATATAAAACAACTATAGCATAGTTTATGAGTTAACAAAGAGTTTTAAGATTCTAAACCATAAATGGGCATTTGGTCTAGTGGTATGATTCTCGCTTAGGGTGCGAGAGGTCCCGAGTTCAATTCTCGGAATGCCCCTATCCTTCCCTTTTTTTATTTTTCTTTTACGTTTAAGAATGTTTACCCCTGGATAAACATGAGAGCTAATGCGTGGTTTATCTAAAAGAAAGAAAAATGCGTGGTTCCAGAACTGATTTTGACTTTTATAAGATGAAGATTGTTAGTTTGTTATGTGATTATAGAAGTACAAGTATATAATTGATATTTTTTTTGAAAATATATATAAAAAAAAAGTATAATAAATCTAGATAATCTAATAAAAAAATGAACAAATGCAGTGATCTTTAACCTGCTTTATGTTTGTTAGTATTTAAGTTTTTTTTCTTTTTATATAGAGTATGTGATGTTCTGGAACCGATTTTGATTAGTAAAAGGTTTATTAAATATAAGATGATAGAAATATATAGATGTGTCTGATTGAGGTCATAAACAACCTTAATTAAAATAGACAACACATATAACATTTTTATTGAGTTACTTAAATTTGAACTTGATACATACGTCAACGATTTCATGTGAGCTTAAAATTATAATGCGTTAAGTTTGAGTTTGCCAACTGAAAAATTGGACGACATAACTACATAGTAGTTAGTTAGGTTATTTATGAATATGAAAAATAAATTTGATTAAATATGAAATAATGTAATAATAATAACAACAATAAATAAATGAATAATAAGTGGTTGGTAAATCACGTGTTATGCAAGACAGATCAGCATCTTTAGGAAATGTAAATAAACTCCTATAACAGTATAACACCCAACACCTTTACACTAAAAGAAACAAAAAACTAAAAAGACAATAATAAAAATGTCGCTAGAAGGAGGGCTTGAACCTCCGACCTTGTGGTTAACAGCCACACGCTCTAACCAACTGAGCTATTCCAGCTTTTTGTTCTAGTTTGTTTATTAATAACTAAATCGGTGACGCGTATTCATGAAACATCGTCCGGAAAATGACAACATCCTCATCCTTCGCCCTTGTCCCTATTTGGGAAGATAAATTATTCAAGAATTTTTTTGAATAAAAAAATAGAACGACTTTTGTGATATTTTACATTTTAGTTTCCGTTGAATTGAGTCCCTAATGGTCCCTACGTATATCTTCAAATATGAAATTTAGTCCTTAAGTTTCAAAAACCTCAAGATGATCCTTGTTGTTTCAAAACTTTTAATATTTAATCTATTTTCTACCTGTCAAGTGAAGAACATTTTCGTCATTTCACTACCCTGAGGACTATTTATGAAGTTTTCTCTTATTTTTTTTAAATAAAATAAAATTTGATATGCAAGGGATCTCTCTCTCTCTCTCTCTCTCTCTCTCTCTCTCTCTCTCTCTCTCTCTCTCTCTCTCTCTCTCTCTCTCTCTCCAATATGCAATTGGAAGCCCCCATCATGACAACCATTGGAGAACCAAAATCAACCGTCATATAAGCCTCCTCAATCCCACCAAAACCCTCCCTTCTCCCTCAATTCTCTTTATCCTACTAGTGTAGAATTATCAAAAAAAAGCCAACTACTCCGATGACCTCCATTGCTCAACAACAATCGCCACCATGTTCGATTCTATTTTAACAAAACCCAGACATCAGAGTTGAAGAGAGGGAACTACGTATCATAAAAATTATGTAACAATCCAAAAACCAAGATCAAAATTTTCATTTTAAATAAACACAAAAGTTACAATCGTCACATTGTTCCAAAATTATATATTTATAATAATGTCAAATTATCAGAGTAAAATGTCAAATTACGGAAAACTAGTGAGGAGTGAATGTTGCGCCATCAAGTCGAGCCCTTCCCCTTAGTACCGAAAGTACCTGAAACCACAAACGCAAATTGTAAGCAAAAGTTTAGTGAGTTTTCCAATCATATCACATACTAAGAAGTAAACATGTAAGTGCCATGGGCCACCCCCATGGTCTTTACTCTAAGTATATGGAATGGAGTTAGATTTCGGAACCCCAAGAGGGATAGAACGGTATAGGCGGGAGAGATTCCCAGGGAGGATAGTTTGTGATGATGTATGATAGTTTGAGCGGTCCGAATAGACTGAAGGCCGGAAGGCGCATTAGTTAGACCGAAGGCCGGAAGGCGTACCAGTCAGGCTGAAGGCCCTGGAGGGTAGTTTAGCCATACTGAAAGTTCTGAGAGTGGTTCAGGGTGGCTACAGGCCTGGAAGGGCGGTTCAGTCATGCTGAAACTCTGAATGTGTTGTTAGATCTATATGAGGAGATATATTAAGTATGCAACACTGCTATAGAAATCAGTAGTTCTGGCCCCGGGTATGGATCAGGTTAGTAGAAGGAAGTACATGGACTCGAGAGTTCTTGTGAGCAGATTCAGAGCATATGTGATGCATAAAATAGCGATTACTCTACAAGGGATAGTGTAGAGTGGAGTGTGAGCACCGTGATACTTGTCTGAAGTGGCAAGGTTGGCCAGTAGATTTCCTTGGATAAGGAGAAAGGAAAGGTATGTAACTACGGGAGGGAGTGTTGGATCACGGAAGTGAAAGCACTAGTGAGAATGGATGATTGAGAGTATTTCAATTATGGTTGTTGAGCACTGGGATTGTACCAGTGGTATGGAAACACATCCGGGTTAGGTGTCTGTTGAGGTTGCGGAAGGATTCCTGGTAATGTAGAACCAGAGGAGTTCAGAAGAGATGTAAGGATAGAATCTTGGATTCTCAGGGTGGTTGTGATCAGGAGCTTATGTATGTAGTGGTAATTCATCCTGGGGGATGTCTGAGGGTGTTTTCAGTGTGTCGAGTTTTCCCAACCCGAGGGTGCTGGAGCAAGTTCAGCATGTGTATGTGATTGCGGGAGAGAACTCATGGGAATTGCTTAGTAGCTGAAGGAAGCGCCATCCTGTCAGCTCGGAAAGAAACAAGTTGGATTCGGAAAGGAAAGTGGGATAAGTCCCAGAAGTGAATTCACTAAAGGATATACCAGTCGAGGAAAGGGGGTAGCAGCCTGGTACCGGGTCAGGACCCGGTGGTCCAGGGTAATGTCTAGCTTCGTAAGGGTCAAGTGATTGTTGTGTTTTGGAGTGATGAAAGTATCATCGGGTGATCATTGGTTAATAAGGGTTGTTATCAGAGATAGAAGTCGGTGGCTGGCTTGAATCAGTTGTCGTAACTCTGGGAGAGGAGAGTTGGACTTTATAGAGGTTCAATAGCAGTTTTCGGAGGAACCTGGGTCGGTCGATACCAGGAGGTGCATTGTGGGAGTAATTTCTGGTATTGAGTGCTGCAACAGGCTTCGATGACGAAGCCTAATTTAAGTGGGGGAGAATTGTAACATCCCAAGTTCAGAAGTGTAAGTTCAGGGTTCAAAGTGTAAATAAGGATGGTCAACTCGGTGAGTCCATGGGTAGACTCGGCGATGTGAGTCGCGATTCTGGTCGCGCGTTAAGTGGCCAACTCGGCGAGTCGGCGAGTTGGTGCTGAAGAGAGAAAAACCCTAATCTTCGGGATTTCACCCTATTTAAAGGACTTAATGTCCTCTCCTCAGTCCCCTTAGCCCCCTTTGAAGTCCAGAAAACCCTAGATCCGTTGGTGATAGCATTGGAGAGCAAATTGGAGCTTTGAGAGGTGATTGGTGAAGAGATTTTGAAGGTTAAGAGGATTGGAGCAAGGGGGCTTTGCAAAGATTGGGATTATTCTTCAGTTTGAGCTTTCTATTGAGGTAATAGTTCGTTGCTTGAGCTTTTGTGCATCTAGATCTATCATTTGTGGAAGTTTTGGGAGCTTATCTATTGTTATGTTGGATTTGGAGGTTGGATCTGAGGTTGCTACCTTATATCTGGGATTGAGATAATCCAGAAGTGCATAAAGTCTCTGTCCTTGAGTTGTTGGTGAAGCCTTCTTGTCCCAAACCCTAGTCTAGAGTGTGTATGGCTTAGATCTCTTTGGATTCACGTAAAGTTTGCCACTTTATGTGATGGATGGCTTGTAGAAGAGTAGATCTATGGATTAGAGCCCCTGCATGGCTTGGAAAGCCTCTGTATGGATTGAGAATTTGTGGTACTCGGCGAGTCACATGGGTGTACTCGGCGAGTTGCATGAAGATAGGCAGAAACTCGACGAGTTGGAAGAACAACTCAGCGAGCTTGTTGAAGATAGCCTCGGACTCGACGAGTCTGGTCAAGGAGTCCTAACCTTTTCTGGTTGAGCTGTGAACCGGTGAGTCAAGGGATGACTCGATGAATCGAGTGTGGAAGAACTCAGAGTTGTTGGACTCGGCGAGTCTTGGGGCGACTCGACGAGTTGAGTCGAGATATGGGAGTTTTCAGAGCATGGGGACTCAACGAGTCAGCGTGTTGACTTGGCGAGTAGAGTCAGTCAGGAAGGTTGACTTTGACTGAGGACTTTGACTTTGACCAAGGGTTGACCAATTTGACTTCCCGGGGTATTTTGGTAATTATTGGTAGTTATTGGTTTGGTTATTTGGTAATGATCAATGGTCTTAATCCTTCAAAAATGGCAGTTGCAGGTGAGTTATCCTCACTATACTGATAAGGTCTAAGGCACCAAGGTCGGCCCCTTTACCGGATGGAAAGTCGGGTAGTTGTTTGATACTTATTTGCGGAGTTATGTTACGATATGAGCATGAGATATACATGTGACTGGAAGGTCTTATGTGCTATGGATAAGTTATATATGATATGTGATCCGTATGAGTCGAGATGCAACATGAGTATGAGTTATATGTGTGACCGGAAGGCCTTATGTGCTATGAATAGTATGCGATATATGTTGGTAGATGATATGTGAGCTGTATATGTTATGTATGAACAGTATGTTATGGACGAAGGTCTTATGTGCTATGGAGAGTATGAGATATATGTTGTTAGGTGTTATGAGAGTTGTATGTGTTATGTTACGATATGAGCAGCATGTACAGACCGGATGGTCATCATGTTATATGCGGTTATATGATATGTATGTGCTATGTGTGTCATGTATGATAAGGACCGGAAGGTTAAAATGATATTTAGGTATGTGCTATGTATGCTATGTATGGTAAGGACTGGAAGGTTAATATGATATGGACCGGAAGGTCAACAGAGTATGGACCGGATGGTCAACAGAGATATGGGATGGAAATCCCCTGAGACATTCGGATCGGAAGATCCCGTGGAGTTATGGCCTGGAAGGGCGTATGTGATGTATGTAGTATTTTGGGGGTAACTCACTAAGCTTCCGAGCTTACAGTTTTCAGTGTATTGTTTCAGGTACTTCAGGAGATCGTGGCAAGGAAAAGGCGTGCTCATACCGCTCCTCCTGTTTATTTTTATGAAATGGTTCTGGGAATACTCTGATAATAAATGTATTGAAAACCTTTTTGTCATGATTTAATGAATATGAGTTGTTTTTGAAAAGTTTAAATTTCTTGTGAATTTTCACGGTGTTACAAGTTGGTATCAGAGCCTTGGTTTGAGTGAATTGGAGGAACATTCGTGTGAATCCAGTCTCAAATCAAGGAGAATTTTCAAAAGAGAATTTAAAATGGTTTTCAAAAATAAGTAAAGGAGGACGCGGAGGTACGATCATCCGGAGCCAGTAAGTAGCCCCAAAATATCATACAAGTTATTTGTTTATGAGATATGATAGAACAACATGCTAGTACTAGGCTAGGGATCTTCAGGGATTGCATGATAGAGTTGTCTGATTTATGATGCCTGCTAGCCAAGGATTCCTTTCTGTATGAGATTTCCAGTGTTCCTCTAGGGGTGAGGGTTGATTGGTTGTCATGTATGTTCATCACTAGGGTGTTGTGGTGATACTTGATATAAATATGGGTAGGTGTGGAAGGTAGTATGGGCCCGTACTACTGAAAGCGCAGGACCAATACGCGTACCAAGGAAGTCACAACCCCTAGGGTTTGGTTGGGAGTTGGTTCCCGGGGTACTGGGAGAGCATCTGATATCTTGTGATATCATTTCAGTATGGTGGTTACGAGGCATAATGGGAGCGGATCCGGATCAGGATCGAGAGCAGGAGAGGGCGGTCAGGGAGGGTCAGCGTCGCCCGAGATCATTGGTCCGATGAATTCGGATGAGTTGGATGCTAGGATTCGGGAAATCCTACATGATGAGGTTGCTGCGATGTTCCGGGCTGAGTTGTCGGAACTGTTTGGGTCAATCAAGACTGTTATGGTTGAGTATTTTGATGAGTGCTATGCAGCTCTCGCAGAGGCAGCGGTCGCGGCAGCCGCAACGGCTGTGGCAGCGACAGATGGAGGAACCGGTCGAGGTTTTCAGTATCGGGACTTCGACAATACGAAGCCTCCTACTTTTGATGGAGTTCAGGATCTGATCATTGCTATGAGATGGTTGTCGGATGTGGAGGATTGTTTCTTCACGTGTTCATGTCCTGCGAAGCAGAGGGTGCGATGTGCTCTGAACCTATTGAGGCTCGGGACGAAGGATTGGTGGAGGTTGACCACGGGAGCGTATTCAGTGGCGCAACGGGCTGCTGTTTCTTGGGAGCAGTTTTGGAAGATGTTTTGTGCCCATTATATTCCATGGGTTGAGAGGGAGAGGTTGGCTCAGGAGTTCTTGGAACTGGGACAGGATTCGGAGTCGGTGACGGAGATCACCAGGATGTTCACTGAGAGGGCGATGTTTTGCCATGAGTTTGTTTCGGATCAGAGTCAGATGCTCCGATATCTGAGTATGCTTAAAAGGGATATCAGGCAGTTTGTGTCTACGCAGAGGTGCGAGACCTTACTGGAGTTGCAGGAGGCCGCTCGGCAGCGTGAGTTGGAGATTGAGTTACAGTTGAGAGAGCGGAGGCAGGCCCCGGTGCAGTCGCAGCCAGCGCTGAAACGGTCCAAGACCGTTGATTCCAGGTTGGACAGTCAGAGCGGCCATACTTGTGGGAAGTGCAGGAAGGGTCATACCGGAGTTTGTAGGTCAGGTGGTGCATGCCGCAAGTGCGGGAGAGTGGGGAATTAGGCAAGGGATTGTCGTCAGTCAACCCCGGTTCAGGATATGAAGATTTGCTATCAGTGCCATCAGGTTGGTCACATGAGGGCCAACTGTAACACTCTAAAAATTTCAACCAATTTAAACTTTTAAAAAACAACCCAGTTTCATAAAGTTATTACAAAAAGGTTTTCATTACAATTATTATTAGAGTCTTCCCAGAACCACATCATAAAACATAATCATGAGGAGCGGTACGATCACGCATTTGCCTTGCCACGGTCTCCTGAAGAACCTGAAAAACATTAAACCACAACTGTAAGCCCGAAAGCTTAGTGAGATACCCCCAAAATACCAACCACATATACCATACACGCACAACATGCCATATCGTAACAAAACACCGAACAGCCATGCACTTCGGGTCTACTGTGTGACTGGTCCGCCGTACCGGGCCTTCAGTCCACCTGGTCCACCCTCCGAGTCTAGCCATATGCATCGAGTCTACAGTGTGATTGGTCCGCCTGCACCGGACTTTCAATCCACCAGGTCCACTCTCTGAGTCTACAGTATGACTGTTCTGCCCGCACTGGGCCTTCTGTCAGCCTGGTCCACTCTCCGAGCCTTGGCACATCTGGCCCGCCCTCTTGGGGCCTACAGTCTATCCATACCACTCGTTGGGCCTTCGAGATAACTGGTCCGCTCTGGATATGTTGGCCTACAGCACAAAGCAGGACCCGCCTCAACCCAACCCCAGTCCAACAACCATGTGCACATAAACATTCAATCATATAACAATTCACATCCAATCAAACTGATCTAGCAGATCACATAATGTAACATCATCCTAACCAGGATACCGACCTAACCGGTCACTAGCATAGAATCATCCTATATACCAGGATACCGACCTTAACCAGGTCTCTAACATATACCATCCTAACCAGGATGCAAACATAGCAAAGCAATGACATAACAACGATACCCGTATTACAATCCGATAAAGGGCCGACCTTGGTGCCGTAGACCCTGTCGATATAGATAGGATAACTCACCTCGTAACTGCCGACTGAAAAGATAAGACCGAGTTGCTCCGACCACTGACACGATCTCCACCACTAGCCAACACCAATACTGAACTCAAAACAAATGCCAACAATTACCAAAATGCCCCTGGAAGTCAACTGGTCAACCCTTGGTCAAAGTCAAAGTCAAAGTCAACCTACTGATTGCTCTACTCGCCGAGTCAACCCGATGACTCGTCGAGTCCCCATGCTCAGAACTTCCCCAATCCGCGACTCAACTCGCCGAGTCACCCCGAGACTCGCCGAGTCCCACAACTCTGAGTCCCCTCGCACTCAACTCACCGAGTCCTCCCTTGACTCACCGATTCACGGCTCAACCAGAAGAAGGTTGGGACCTCACGACCAGACTCGCTGAGTCCAAGGCTATCTTCAACCAACTCGCCGAGTTGTTCTTCCAACTCGTCGAGTTCCTGCCCATCTTCAAGCAACTCGCCGAGTACACCCTTGTGACTCGCCGAGTACCCTTAGATCTTAATCCATACATAATTTTTCCAGGCCATGCAGATGATCCAAACTATAGATCTACCCTTCTACAACCCATCCATCATGTGATGTGGCAAATTTTACGTGAATCCAAAGAGATCTAAGGATATAACACTTTAGGGTTAGGGTTTGGGACAAGATGGCTTCACCAACCACTCAAGAACAGGGACTTTAATGCACTCTAGACTTTCTCCATTCCAGATCTGAGGTAGCAACCTCAGATCTAACCTCCAAACTCAAAATATCACAAGCTATTCTTTCCAAATACTCCAAAATGATGAATCTAGATGAATAACAGCCCAAGCAACGAAATAATACCTCAAAAGAAAGCTCCAACAGAAGAGAAATCTAAATCCTTGCAAAGCCCCTTGCTCCAAGCCTCTTAACTCTCCAAGATCTCTTCCAAAATCTCTTCTCCAAGGTTCAAATGCTCTCAAATCACTCACAAACGCACATTAGGGTTTTCTAGACTTCAAGAGAGGGTAAAGAGGTTGGGGAGAGGGTATAATGTCCTTTATATAGGGCTCATCCTCCGAAATTAGGGTTTTCTCCACACAGCACCAACTCGTCGAGTCCAGCCGCCGAGTTGGCCACTTAACACGCGACCAGAATCGCGACCCTACTCGCCGAGTCCACCCATGGACTCGCCGAGTTTCCCATTCACATTTTCACTTTGAACCCTAAACTTGCACTCCTGAACTCGGGATGTTACACCAACTGTCCAAAGCTTGTTTTTAGGCCCGTGCAGGTTCCAGCACCGGCCACTTTGAGAACTACTGGCGGGGGCCAGGGTGGAGCAGAGCCTCCAAGGGCTCAGGGTCGAGCTTTTCAACTTACTGCCGAGGAGGTCAGGGCAGAGCCAGATGCAGCGGCGGGTATGTTTCCATCTTGTTATCTTGTTATCTTGTGGTTATTACAGAGTATTGTATATCTGATAGTTGTGGAATTGATGATGTCAGGATGTGATGTTTGGACCTGATCGGTGGATCGGGAGGTTGTTAGAACCACAGTGACAGGATAACTAGTGGAAACTAGTTCCAGAGAAAGATTTCGTCCAGATGTCGTGGGAGCGACTAAGTGAGGAGTCATTGGACTCCACAGTTGAGTTGGAACTCGGTGTTGCAGATAACCGACGAATGATTGGAGACCAGGAAGGTCTTGAGATATTTTGGGAAGCAGTCATATAGGCAGTTCAGTGTTCCATGCAGTTCAGTGTTTCAGGCAGTTTAGTGATTCTTGCAGCTCAGTGTTTCAGACAGTTTAGTGTCGTAGACAGTGTAGTGTTTCAAATAGATTCAGTGTTATGGACAGTATGAGTATCGTAATGCAAGTGCTGACGGTATGGTTGGTTGATTTGGAAATGGCAAGTCCCTCTCAGCAGGATCAGTTGAGTCATTTGCCAAGTATAAGTGATCTGCAACGATAATTAGGCAGGTAACCTTTCTTTCATGATGGAAGACTTGAGTTATTGGAAGTCGAGTAGTCAGATGAAAGATAAGCAAGCTGGTTCCAGAAGCATCAATTCAGTATGGGTGGCAGAATGGATAGAACAATTATAGATAGTCGGAGTATCTTCAGAAGTCGCTGGAAGCGACTAGGAGATTACGATGGGGTGTAGTGATCGGTGGGAGTCCGGTAACCCAGATATCGGCAGATTAGTTGGACCAGGGTGGTCTCAATGCATCTGGTAGGCGGATGAGAGGCAACAGAATATTCAGTCAGAGGCAGCAAGTTGACAGAGGGTGCTACGCCTCTCACGGCAGGGTTGGATAATCTCAAAGGGGAGGGTTTGACCTTGTTGCGCAGCTCTCGTATGAGTCTTAACCGTTGCAGGGATGAATCTTTCACTCGAAGGATTGTCTGATCCATTTGCTGGGACGGGTGCTCAACACTAAGTTATGGAAATAAGAAGCAAGTAGTATGTTCCAGCAGTAGTGACCAGCACTGAGAATGGCTGGAGTGATGGACAAAAGGGTTAGAGTCACCAGGCAGGGTGTGGGAGACGAATTGCAGGTCAGTTGACCATAGTGGACTTCGAGGATGAAGTCTAGTTTAAGTGGGGGGGAGTTGTAACACCCTATTCTAAAATATTCGTTTATGGAATTTCAGAGGCCAAGGCCAGGGGCGTTTTAGTCCTTTATTAATTCTGAGTTATTATTTGAGAAGTTTTCGGACCGGGTTGTGTTGTTAGAAACGTAGGGTTTCTCGTCACCTTTCCGTGGATATAAAGTTGATCAGAATCGGACCTAGAATGAAGGAGTTATGACACTTTGAAGATTTGGCAAGAATGGACCTTAAAGAGAAAAGTTTGCATAAAAGACCATTCATGCATGTTGGGGTGCACGTGTTTAGCTGAGTATGCCCAATGTAAGGCTGGTGTACGCCCAGCGTAAAGGGGCAAAAGATCGCGGGTCCTATAGGCGTACGCCCGGCGTACGGGAGTTACGCCCAGCGTACACTAACAGCTTAAAAACCCTAATTATTGGACAAGCACTATATAAAGGACATTATAGCTCCAACCCTAGCCCCCATATTAGCCTCCCCAATCTCAGAAGAAACCCTAGAACGACCCTACCTTCATATTGTGAGATCTTGATCTTGGAAGGCTTATCTTGGTGGTCTTAGCTTGGTAAAGAGAAGAGGAAGATTAGCAAGGAAGAACCTTGAAGGCCAGCGCTTGTAGATGTGAGACAACACCATCCTCTGGAACACCTGGAAGGTAAAAAGCTCATAACTTTGTCTTTGGATGCTTAGATCTAGTATGGGTAGTTATGGTAGTTTTTGGTCCAAACGTGAAAGCTTTATAGCTTGAATCCGATTTGCAGGTCAAGGGTTGCCACCCTTGGTGCTAAATGACTCCCTAGAGCAGAAAGTTGATATCTAGAAAGCCCTAATGAGTTCATGCATGAGTTAAGACCTTCTTTCATGGAATTAGAACATAGGTTTTGGAGTTGGGACTTATGTAAGTCATGGAAGCCATAAAGTAAGCAACTTTATGGATTAGGGCATGGAATAAGACCTAGATCTAAGTTTATGGCTCTTGAGTCGGAGTATTAAGCACTTAATGGAAAGTGTCTTAGCAGAGTGAGTGCGCCGAGCGTAATTGCATGTACGCCCCACGTACTCTCTAGCAGGCCAGTACGCTAAGCGTACATTAGAGTACGCCCCGCGTAATGCAGTCAGTTGGGCTTATTGCATTTTGGGCCTCAGTGTGGGCTGAGTTGAGACTTAGGGTCCTTGGGCCTTATTGGGTCATCAAAATTCAGTTGCTAAGGACCAAGGATTTATCATTGGGCTTGAGTAAGGTCCAATAAAGGGTTTTGGGCCCAATATAGCAAATTAGGCCAATAGTGAGCTTGGAAAGCCTATCTTGTTATTGGGCCTCCAGAAGTTAGATTATGGACCAAGGTTATGGTGGGGCACATACGAGGAGATAGGCCCAATTCAGAATAATTGGGTCATTAATGGGCCATATATGGATTTAGAAGAATTAAGGGTTTTGGGCCTTGGTTATGACCCACACCATAGTAGGGGTAAAATAGTCATTTTACCCATCAAAAGATTCCCCTTTTGATTTAGTGTTTGACTTGTCATGATAGCCGGAGAACAGCCGGGACAGCAGTTAGGGACCTTTCACTCGAGTTTTCAACAGTCAGCATTTCGAGGTGAGTTTCCTTCCAGTAGGAACGGGTTTAAGGCCACAATGCCAGCCCGTTTAGCTAGTAGTAGTTTCCGGACTTCGGTCTGATGAAATAGTTAGTATGTTCGATGCCTTCGTGGCTCAGACAGGATTTATGTGTTATGTGTTCCGGGCCACGACCCGATGCAGTATGTAGTATATGTGTGTGTTCATGTTAGTTGATATGTTTATGTTATGCTTTGTTCAGTTAGTTCCGGACTTCGGTCCGATGCAGTTAGTCCGGAATTCGGTCCGATACAGGGGACAAGGTCCCAGTTAGTTTTTCGGACTTCGGTCCGATGCAAGGGGCAAGGCCCTAGTTAGTCCGGACTTCGGTCCGATGCAGGGGACAAGGTCCCAGTCAGTTTCCGGACTTCGGTCCGATGTAGGGGGCAAGGCCCCAGTTAGTCCGAACCTCGGTCCGATGCAGTGGGCAAGGCCAAGTATGTGCTTATTATGTTATTGTATGGTATGTGGTAGTTTGGGGGAGCTCACTAAGCTTTGTGCTTACAGTTTCAGTTTTGGTTTCAGGTACTTCCGCAAGTAAAGGGAAGTGATCGGGTTGATGGCATCACACACACCATAACTTCAGTTTGTCCTGTGAGTTGTTTTAGCTTTTCACATATGTGATTTGACACAGCCTTGATACAGTTTTCTCGTGATACTTTGCTATGATTTTGAGATAATGACGTATGGGTTTATTTTATGATATTGACATGATGTTTTTAGTAATTATTAAACAAAAATTTTCGGGTCGTATTTTGGGATGTTTCGTCGTAACTCTGGGATAGGAGAGTTGGACTTTATAGAGGTTCAATAGCAGTGTTCGGAGGAACCTGGGTCAGTCGATACCAGGAGGTGCATTGTGGGAGTAATTTCTGGTATTGAGTGCTGCAGCAGGCTTTGATCACGAAGCCTAATTTAAGTGGGGGAGAATTGTAACATCCCAAGTACAGAAGTGCAAGTTTAGGGTTCAAAGTGTAAATAATGATGGTCAACTCGGCGAGTCCATGGGTAGACTCGGCGATGTGAGTCGCGATTCTGGTCGCGTGTCAAGTGGCCAACTCGGCGAGTCGGCGGCTGGACTTGGCGAGTTGGTGCTGAAGAGAGAAAAACCCTAATCTTCGGGATTTCACCCTATTTAAAGGACTTAATGTCCTCTCCTCAGTCCCCTTAGCCCCCTTTGAAGTCCAGAAAACCCTAGATCCGTTGGTGAGAGCATTGGAGAGCAAATTGGAGCTTTGAGAGGTGATTGGTGAAGAGATTTTGAAGGTTAAGAGGATTGGAGCAAGGGGGCTTTGCAAAGATTGGGATTATTCTTCAGTTTGAGCTTTCTATTGAGGTAATAGTTCATTGCTTGAGCTTTTGTGCATCTAGATCTATCATTTGTGGAAGTTTTGGGAGCTTATCTATTGTTATGTTGGATTTGGAGGATGGATCTGAGGTTGCCACCTCATATCTGGGATTGAGATAATCCAGAAGTGCATAAAGTCCCTGTCCTTGAGTTGTTGGTGAAGCCTTCTTGTCCCAAACCCTAGTCTAGAGTGTGTATGGCTTAGATCTCTTTGGATTCACGTAAAGTTTGCCACTTTACGTGATGGATGGCTTGTAGAAGAGTAGATCTATGGATTAGAGCCCCTGCATGGCTTGGAAAGCCTCTGTATGGATTGAGAATTTGTGGTACTCGGCGAGTCACATGGGTGTACTCGGCGAGTTGCATGAAGATAGGCAGAAACTCGACGAGTTGGAAGAACAACTCGGCGAGCTTGTTGAAGATAGCCTCGGACTCGGCGAGTCTGTTCTTAGGCTCGGCGAGTCTGGTCGAGGAGTCCTAACCTTTTCTGGTTGAGCTGTGAACCGGTGAGTCAAGGGATGACTCGGTGAGTCGAGTGTGGAAGAACTCAGAGTTGTTGGACTCGGCAAGTCTTGGGGCGACTCGGCGAGTTGAGTCGAGATATGGGAGTTTTCAGAGCATGGGGACTCGACGAGTCAGCGTGTTGACTCGGCGAGTAGAGTCAGTCAGGAAGGTTGACTTTGACTGAGGACTTTGACTTTGACCAAGGGTTGACCAGTTTGACTTCCAGGGGTATTTTGGTAATTATTGGTAGTTATTGGTTTGGTTATTTGGTAATGATCAGTGGTGGAGTTTGTGCTGGTGGTCGGAGCAACGTGGTCTTAATCCTTCAAAACGGTAGTTGCAGGTGAGTTATCCTCACTATACTGATAGGGTCTAAGGCACCAAGGTCGGCCCCTTTACCGGATGGAAAGTCGGGTAGTTGTTTGATACTTATTTGTGGAGTTATGTTACGATATGAGCATGAGATATACATGTGACTGGAAGGTCTTATGTGCTATGGATAAGTTATATATGATATATGATCCGTATGAGTCGAGATACGATATGAGTATGAGTTATATGTGTGACTGGAAGGCCTTATGTGCTATGAATAGTATGCGATATATGTTGGTGGATGATATGTGAGATGTATATGTTATGTATGAACAGTATGTTATGGACGAAGGTCTTATGTGCTATGGAGAATATGAGATATATGATGTTAGGTGTTATGAGAGTTGTATGTGTTATGTTATGATATGAGCAGCATGTACGGACCGGATGGTCATCATGTTATATGCGGTTATATGATATGTATGTGTTATATGTGTCATGTATGATAAGGACCGGAAGGTTAAAATGATATTTATGTATGTGCTATGTATGGTAAGGACCGGAAGGTTAATATGATATGGACCGGAAGGTCAACAGAGTATGGGCCGAATGGTCAACAGAGATATGGGATGGAAATCCCCTGAGTCATTCGGATCGGAAGATCCCGTGGAGTTATGGCCTGGAAGGGCGTATGTGCTGTATGTAGTATTTTGGGGGTAACTCACTAAGCTTCCGAGCTTCCGAGCTTACAGTTTTCAGTGTATTGTTTTAGGTACTTCAGGAGATCGTGGCAAGGCAAAGGCGTGATCGTACCGCTCCTCCTGTTTATGTTTTATGAAATGGTTCTGGGAATACTCTGATAATAAATTTATTGAAAACCTTTTTGTCATGATTTAATGAACATGGGTTGTTTGTGAAAAGTTTAAATTTCTTGTGAATTTTCACGGTGTTACACCAAACCAATGGAGTTATGATCAACCTCAACATGATCAATGGTGGGAAAAAAACAAGATTGGGGAAACAACCAATGCCAAAACCCATACCAAGCTTGGGGAAATGACCAATACCAACTAACTCCACAGTTCCAACAATCATATTCTCCACCTTCCCTACAACCTGAAACGTCGAGCATGTCCTTGGAAGACATTGTCAAAAGCATTTCCACTACTATCCAGATCTTCCAAGAAACAACCAAAGCTAGCCTCAAAAGCTTAGAGCAACAAATTTCACAACTTACTCAATCTGTTAGTATATTGGAAACTTGGGGAAAACTACCATCACAGACGGAGGAGGAACCAAGGCATATCATTTCTTCCATCACCTTGAACGATGGGAAAAATGTTGATGACCCAAGATTGAAATTAGAAGATGGGGATGAGGAGGAAGAAGTAGAAGTGGAGAAGGTTGTCGAGGAATAAGTAGAAATTAAGAATGTTGATATGGAATTGTAGAGGAGGTGTTGGAGGTTGACAAAAAAGAGGCTAAGCCACCCACTACCAATGAGAAACTCTTTTCATTGGTAGACCAACCACAAGAGCCGAAAACGATAAATTTGTTGGACCCTTCAAATGATATGTACTCCGAGAAGGAAGACACCCAACTGGTCATCAAATCGACCACCTTATCAAAGAAGGAAGATTTGACCACCTTACTGGACAAGTACATGAAAGGGTCAGTTGGATGATTGCAATCATCAAGCGTCTAAGTCCAATATGGTTCACAAACAAAAAGAAAGTAAAGTACAAGATAAGTATTCCATTGAAGGAGGTGGCGAAAAGTTTAGTGAGTTGGAGAGCCCCACATACTTAGATTTATGCATATTCAGGGGGTCATGTCGAGCTAACGACTTTAAAAAAGGGGCGGCTAACCAGGAGGCAACCAGGGGGTATTTTTGTCCTTTCTTTTAAAACTTTTTAGTCCTTGGTAAATTTCAAAATTTTAATGTCCCAAATGGTTTTAAACTTGTTTTTTTTGCCTAGAAAATGAATCTCGGGCTCCAAAAATATTTCACGGAAAGCTTGGGGAGGTTGAAGAGGAGGTTCCCACCAACTGCAAGGCTCCAAGAACGATTCGATAAATTATTTCCATATCTTTAATCGTTCATAGTTTGCATTAAAATTCAATATGTATGCACTTGCGACTGTTTTAGACTCTTACCCAACCCGACTACCATCCCCCACCACCTTCCGGTGATTAGATAGGTTTTTCCGCCCTCTCCAAGCATCGGGGACGATGCTTATATTCAAGCTTGGGGAGGGGTAGAGTTGTACATTAGGATCACCTCCATGAAGATACAAATCCAAGTTCAATCAAAATCAAATCCATCTCAAAGTCAAATATGGCGAATGAAGAATTGTGTGATATGATACTTGTGGCTCTCGAAAAAGTGAAAGCATAGGAGCCGGGCCCCTTCGGGTGGGCTCACTGTTTCAGCGAAAGCTGATTCGCCGTGACGGGTTCTTAAGGATGCGTCGAATCTGATTCTTGACCATCTAGTCTTAAGGACATGAGATCCTGAACTGTGTTATTTTCGCTCTCAAAAGCTAATTAAGGTATGAAGTTTAAATAAAAATATGGTTGGATTATTGGATTACACCGTTTCGTGGTCTTCCTTACCTTGGGAGTTTGTGATATGTGGAAGGTAGCAAGATGGTCGCCTAGGTATTAATGATTGGAGCCCCATTGATGTAAATTCTGGTCGTATATGTCCATATTTATAAAAATAAATAAAAAGATTACTTGTGTTCATAAATTTTTCTTTGGTTCATTTTTGTTCCTTAAGTATCTTTTGTACATATGTTTCTTTTTCATGGTCTTCATTGCATGCATTCATTCTTAGCTTTTAGGATCTTTTTGTCCCTATTAGTTCTATGTTTCTTTTTGCCATCTAGAAATCGTCCTGTTTGTCCGGTTCTTGTTCTTTCTTGAGGACAAGAAAGGTCTAAGCTTGGGGAGATTTGTTTAGGTGCAATTTGTGCACCTTTTTACACACCTTTTAGTCCCTTTTCATACATATATTTAGCATAATTGTTCTTCCTTTTTCTTGCATTTCATCATATTCATGTTAGTCTCTAGAACAACCTTATTTGCACACTTTTATGTCTTTTTTAGGGAAACTGGAGGTTGGAACGCACTTTGGGAAGTACCGGGAAGCATTGGTGAAGATTTCGGGATAATCGGGCGAAGAACAGAAAAGTTGAAAAAATCAAGTTTGGAATTGGAGTCATAGGGGTACACGGGCCATGTTGGATTTACACTGTAAAAGGAGCATGGGCCGTGTTGACCAGAAAAGAAGAAGCTGTTGACCATGCTGAACACGGGTCGTGTCAGTTTAGTGCAAATCAACATGGGCCGTGTTGACCATGCTGAACACGGGCCGTGTCAGTTTAGTGCAAATGAACACGGGCCATGTTCGACCCAAAAACCAACTTTTGGCAGTTTTTCCTATCTTTCATATTACGTGTTGATGACCATTTTTACAGAGACACAACATATCAGAGCACATTTTAAGAAGGATTTTTGAAGGTTTTTGCAAGGGTTTGATCAGTAATCATTTGGAAACATTATTTTTAGTATTTGTAAGTTGTAACTGCACATTATTTCCATCTTTTAAACTTGTGATCTTGTTCTAGCCATGTGTGGCTAGAACCCTAGTTTCTCAAATTTCATGTTTTGACTTCTTGGTAGTGACTTCAATCATATGACATGATGTTTGTTCTTAATTTCTATCTAATGAATTTGATTTAGCTTTAATCGAATGTTTGATTCTAATTGTGATTCTTATTGGCCATTTGAATTAGGGTTAGGTTATTCAATTTATCTCTTTAACAAAATCCATAATTGTTTTGTGAAATTGAACAAGTAACAAGCATTAAATTGATCTCTATTGAATGAATTTAGTGTAAATCTTATTCATACACTTTTACACTCCCGAGCTTATGAGGAGTATTGGGTGTTGTTGGGAACATTCACATAAAGCTTCATGCAATCTTTTAATCTAATTCTAAGAGCTTGTTTAGATTAGGTTAGTAAGGTTAGGGTTAATCAAAGTGCTTGTTTTGGTTAATTAATGTGGTGAATGGGAAGTGTTAGATCTTGTTAACACTTTCAAGTACCAACTTAGATAGAATTGAGCAAATATCATGTTATCTTGGGATCACATTGCTAAGTTATCATACATGAAGTTGGAGCCCTTACAAATTCTGAATGTAATTCACTCATTTAGCTGATTACTTGTGTTTTTAATTTGTTTGTTTGATCATTGCATTCAACCCCCCCCCCCCCCCACCCACCTCTTTAATCTTTTGTGAACAAGTACCTTGTGCAAAGAGGTATTAGACCGATTGTCTCGTGTCTCTGTAGATCGAACCTACTTGCCTTGTACTACCTTTTAGTGCAATATAGTAGTGTTCTTAGGAGTATATCCTACCCCTATTATTTGTTGGGTTTGACACGTCTAACACTCATACTCACCAAGATCTAAAATTTAGGGACGAAAAGGAGGAAACTAAACCCTAAATGGAACTTAATGAAACACAACCAAAGTTTAGAGATTTATACCTTCTAGTGGTGCACAATGAAGAGGAGAACCCATATCTAAACTCTTGAGGGCAAATCTTCCTTCTTGAGCAACCTTCTTCACAACCAAAACCACACACTATCACTTCAAAGCTACAAAAAGATCAAAATACACTAGGGTTTTCTAAGAGGGTCGAGAAAGGGAATGGAGGTTGAGGTAGGGGAGCGTCTTGAGCCATAATGGTGTTAAAATAGTGCACAAAACCTAATTCTTAGGGTTTTGGCCTAATCCACGTACGCCCAACGTACTGGATTACGCGCCACGCACTCACACGGGGTCCATTACGCTAAGCGTACAAGGATGTACGTACCGCGTACACGACCAAGACCAAGATTTCAAGATTTTAACATCGGGGACCTAAAGTGCAACCAAATCAAACTTCAAGGGTTCAAAAGCAAACTCGATAAATCTAAGATGTTACAAATTCCATACAAAACCCATAAAGATCCGAAAAAAACCTACGTAGAACGAAATTTTTTTGGAGAAAAAGAAACAAAATATGAGTTTTCAATTTCTCTCATGGACTTTAATTTCTCCGGATACCTGTGGATATCTCATACGAAAAATGAATCATCTGGATCTCAACCCGTTCAAACTTTTAAACTATCCTAGTTGTTAATGGCATATCTTGGACATGATATCAGTATTCTTCTCTGTCATCTCCATCCTCTTCTTCATTGTTGTTTCCTCCCATCTTGGTGACTCTTCTGCATATAACATCCAAACCCTCATTTGCTCCACCATCTCCAATCTCAAACATTATCATCATCTAATCGAGTTAAGAGAGGGAGGTTAAACAATGTATACTAGGCGATTGATGAAACACCTAAGAGAACTAAAGTTTGGGAAAATTCTTTGCAATATGCAGGAAATAAGTGTTGGATTAGTGTTTAAGTCCATAACTATTTTGGTATGTACTTGACCCGATGGTGCATGGTCCTTTTGGGTTGCCTTCACCAAAGCAACTAGATAAGGATAAGGACTAAAACCCTAATCTTTACACCTATATATAAACCCCCTAAGGCTTATGAATTCGGCCAACCCTTACCAAGAAGTCATAAGGACGAATTCCTACCTCTCTCCTCTCTCTTTATACCTTCTCCACTTGCTCTTGGTGTTTGTAAGCCATTAGAGGAGTGACACTTGTGACTCTAAGCCTTCCAAAGCTAATTCAAGGAGGAATTAGGATTGTTATTGCTACATAACAATCAAGGTAATATCATAAACCTAATTATATGTTAATATTGATTTCCATATGTTAGAATTAGGGTTTATAGTCTTGGATTCAAAGCATGTACAATAGAGAAACCTAGATCCAAGCATTAGGGTTTGTATGAGCACATAGGATGTCTTATGACCAAAACCCATCAGTGGTATCAGAGCCTAGCTTGGTTTCAATTGTATTGATGCATTCTATAACTAGAAAATTCGATGTTTGGTGTTTTGGAGGCTGGACTCGCCGAGTCCAAGGTGACTCGACGAGTCCAGGCTTGACTCGACGAGTCAACTCGTCAGATAGAGCTTATCTCGGGATTTCTTGTTGTTTTTGCATTGGGATAGTTACCTTATCATGTTAGATCAATATTAATCCGATTATATGATATATTTGACTATATTTTTGATCTAATTGAGGATATTTATCAATTAATAAGATAATTGTTTCCTTATAAGATAATTGATTAATTATTTTGAGTAAATTGATAAATTGTTTTGCGAGAAATCATTAAACAAATCAAATATGGATAATTATGTAATTAAATGTTAGTTTAGATTATTTGTTATTTGATCCTTGTTGTTATGAAAAGTTTCATATTTTGCCCTTTAGGTTTTATAGTTTAAATTTGAACCCAAAAGTTTTGTAGTTTTGAAATTTAAATAGTTAAAACACTAATGTTTTGAAAAAGGTTTCAAAACTTGCCCTCAAGTTTTGGAATTTAAATTTTGATTAAATAGTTTAATTTTGATGCATATTTAAATTCTAAACCCTAATGTGTTGAAATGTTTCAAAACTTGCCCTCAAGTTTTGGAATTTAAAAGTTGATTAAAAGTCTAATTAGGAATGTTAAATTCTAAAACTCTAAGAAGTTTTGAAAAGGCTCAAATCACACCCTTATGGTTTTATTAATTAATTAAGGTATATAATTAATAGAGATTTAATAAATCCATAAAAGTTTAGGTTTAAAATTTAATTGAATTAAAAGTATAATTATTAAATTTAACCACATAGTATTTTAAATGTGTTAAAATACACCTTATACTATATATATAACATTAAAAGTCTAACATTATATATGTGTATGAGTAAAAGTCAGTCTTACCGTTAGTAGGCCTCATTCACAAAGCTAGTCTATAAGGGGTGTTTAAGGAAATTGCCTATAAAACGGCGATTGAATGGGTATCCACTCTTACCCACCGCACTCTTGACTGGTGGAGGGTCGTTAGCCGAACGGGTAGGATAGGACGAAACCTTCCATTATAAGTATAATGAATCATAAAAGTAACTAAATGTTTTCATAAAATTCCCAATCTTAGTTACTTAGGCAAAAGTGAATTAATGCAATTCCATGAAATTACACTTTGTGCCCTTGCGAAGACGTTAGTGGAGCGTGTGTGGTTTACCGGCACACTAAATGGTTCTAAGCAAAGGTAGCAAAGGGTGACTCAATGTTTGTCATAGTTCGGTGGAGCGTGTGTGGTTTACCGGCACATCGAATAGGCGACCGTAACATGTGAGGTCACCATGTAAGTTTGCATGGTTATTCACACCCGCTTTGTGATCCTCGGCATCCCAGTCACAAACAAGAGGGGCATATCGAGATTTAAACATGCCATTGAAAGTTCAATGAATCTCAAAGGATCTAGGAGTTTTCATAGATTTAAAACTTAAATTTCTTTTTCGTTATTCGTGGTGGAAATTAGTGAATCGTCATTCACTTACCTTCAAATGTTCTGCAATTTGGGTTACGGCATCCCTCTCCCGAGTTGTAGAATATTGTGTTGGGTCCTAGCCTTAGTATTTCATTTGGGTGATTTACTAAGGATTCAATCTATCAACTAACTTGAATTCGCTTTTCTCCCGTATTGTAGATGTTAAAGTTTGACAACTATGGTCTTCTCAAATCCCGTGGAACAAGCATTCCACATGAAGATGATATTCCATGATTCAATCGAGGAACGAGAAATCATGCTTCAATTCCTCATCCTCCTCCTATTGTTCTCCCTAGCCCACAAGATCGAAGAATTGAAAGGTTCAATATCACTAAAGCCCTATTGGAAATGAAACATGAAGATGGTAAATCCGTGTGTGCCCACGTTCTAGGAATGAAATCACACATTGATAGGTTGATAATGTTGGGTGTGTCATTCCCAGATCAGTTGGCTGTGAATTGGGTTTTGCAGTCACTTCCTGAATCATATAATGAGTTCAAAAGAAAGTATTATATGATGGATCATGACGACAACCTCATTGACCTAACTTACATGCTCATTGCTGCTGAATCAGAAATGATTTGGCGAAGCAATGGAGTGTATTTGTTGGGAAAGTCAACCGACCATGCTTCCGAGGACGTTCTAGGAGAACCGACCTGCGTTTACTGCCAAAAGAAAGGGCGTTGGATACAAGTCTGCCCAAAGAGCCTGAAGAGTCCAGAAGATGGGAGAGTCAAAGAGTATGGCTGCGCTTCAGGTAAAATCCACTATCTAACTCCATTAAGTTCCTATTCATTAATTCTTAATACATAATGTAATAAGATTGCATTTGAATGTTTTGCAGGATCGGTGAAAAGAAAGGAAGCTTGGTGAAAGAGCAAGATGAATCTAATCACAAGGAATGGATCTTGATCGCATGGACTTGAAGATTAGATTTTGATCTTAGATAGTTATGATAAAGTTGTTAGAAAATTTTCTTTTGAAATACATAGTTTTCAATGGATTTTGCATTGTAAGGACAAATGTTTTCCGCTGTTTTTATAAATAAAAAAAATTTTCTTTTGACTTATTTATTTATTTGTTTATTTCCTTGCAATGAAATCGTTATGAAAATTGGTGTTTGCATATTTCTATAACAAATGGATATGATTCTTATTTATGGTGTTTATGGAAAAGTCGAGAATTTACCAAATAGGGAGAGTTTCTCATCGCCCAAGTTTCAATTGGACAGAAATCTGGAATCATGCAACTTGGTTGCACGATGAATGAGAAATTTCATATTTGGAAATTAGACTAATTCATTGACAAAGTGTTAAGTGAAGAACTTGGAGATCAAATACACAAAGTTGCGTGTTGATCAAGTCCACCATAAGAGTAACAAAGATATTCGTCATTATTTACTAAAGGTTTAGTAAATATGAGATTAAGTGTAATTCTGAATTGATTAAAGGGTTAAGATCAATAGCATAACGAATAAGAAGAATCAAGTAGGCAGAAAGATAAAAGTTTCTCCATTCTAAGAAGAAGGGAGAGTACCTTTTATGCTTTATGATAGGTCTTAATGATTGAGAATCATATCTCAATTGATCCTCTAAGTGAGTCTTAGTACAATTGTATGTCTAAGAAGAGGAATCAAGAATTGAAGAAATGGTTAAATCAATAAGTCAATCATACTTCGTTCCAATAACAAGTCTTAAAGTTAAGATTGTGACATTGAGTGAAAGGTATTAAGAAGGTTTGTAACTTTCATTAAATGTGGAAAGTTGTGATGTCTTGGATAAGACAAAGACCAACTAGGACCAATTTATGAAGTGTTTTGATAAAAGCTACACTAACTCTTGAATATTTGTTTATCAAGAAATGGTTTTTGACAAGAGAATCTTATATGTCAAGGAGTCAGTGGGAGTCTTAATGGTCTTGAAAGGTTTCAAGAACAAATCAAATAAACCTTATCGATCATCACTAGCACACGAGTTGAGGTTTACAACCTATCGTGTTGAGATTATTTTGATTCTGTGCCAATCCAGTCGAGTTAATTATGCATGTGAGTTCTATGAGTTCTCATTTTGAACGCATAAAAGGCAAAGCACCTTAATCAATGAAAGGTATATTGATAGGAAAGGGTGAGCTGCTTAACTACTTGGAAGACATGGTGGGCAGCTGTGCTACCATAAAGGCAAGAAATCGAGATCAAGAAAGTTCGATCCATAAGAGTTTGAATTTGTCGTAAACTTTGGTTTTGACAAATTCACATGGATAGGAACAAATACACTGTTTAAATCTAAGTGTCATAAGATTTCCTCCTTCATGAAAATGATTGTGAGGAAATGCTTTCACTAAGACAGATTTTAAGAAGATAGTGATTGTAAAATTGCATTCTCGAATTCAATTATGGTTACGGCATCCCTTTCCATAATTTGAATTGTGAGGTTTGGCAATTAGTCTTAATTGTTTAGACACACATATGAACTATCGAAGGCAAATGTGTATAAGTTCAAGAAACCTTGATAAAAGATTATCAAAGCACTAAGTATTAGAAATATGAACTTAAGAAATTCAACAAGCATTGTTTTTCTGAAAGTTAAGATGTTTATGAATACATGTCGAAGCTAGTGGGAGCATAAGTGTTATGTTTTATAATAATCATCAAGATAGTGGGAGCATAAAAGTTACGATTGTATGATTATTAAGGAAAGTATTGCAAGGTTAGCAATATTAATTATAGAAAACAAGAGTCATACTTTGCAAAGTCGCAATAGTTGAAGAGTTGTTTTGCTATAATTAAGGGAGAGAATATTATGCTTCATTTCAAATCTAAAGGTTTAGGTTGAGAAATGTTAATAAAATTTAGTCAAAGGTACAAAGTGTGTTCTTAAAATTTCGATTATGATTACGGCATCCCTCTTCACAATTCAAATTTTGAGAACATAGCAAATAAAACATTATGTGTCGTGTCCCATACGCTTCGGGTATAGGATCGATTGCAAATGCTTTAATGTTTGACCATTCTAAAATTTTTCAAATGTCGAGCACATTTAGAGGGAAAAAGGACTAGAATCGGTTTAGACTAAAACAATTAAACAACTATCAAAGGACAATCCAAGTTCGACGAGGATTGGTCGCTTGTGAGTAGTTGGAAGTATAGTATTGGAAAATATGGAAATGTTTCCATATTGGATGGACCATATCGACATCATTACGAATAGATAAGATTCTATTAAGAATGAGTTGTCATATGGAACATATGGAAGTGTGTCCATATTGGGAATTGAATATTAAGAAATCTATGACTAGATTAGAAACTTCTATGCAAAAGGATGTTCAAAGAAAGTACTTTGAGTGAGAGACATCACATCTATGGAATTGTCTTGTAACAATCTCCGATAGAAGACTTTGTAATATCATTGGCAATAGTCTTTGTGACTTTGGTGCAGTGACATTACAAAAGAGATCATTGCATAAAATGTTAGAATCTAGCATATTCTATAAGTAGCAAGAATTTGATATTCTTTCACTTATGAAAAGGATTTGGAGTTGTGAAATGAGAATGATTGGAAATGTGTTCAATGTGATCTATTTCACAAAGTAAGAACCATAGGTAAACATTGTGTGCATGCTAGGAGCATGGGACAAGTGTTGTAATTCAAGTAAGAAGTTGATTACCCGAAACTACAAATAATGAGTAATCAATATGGTGATAAATAAAAGGTGTTTTATTTATACTCAAAGGTTTGAGGCCATATGGGATTAGTATTATTCTTGTGTTTCACATTTGCATGTTTTGACTTCCAGAATAATTGAGTTTATTAAGAATAATCGAATTATTCAAACGGGCCACAGTCGTTCATATGTTGGAAGTAGATATGAATGAAGACTGTCGTGAATTGGTGTGTGGATTGTCTAAAAGAGTATTAGACATAAGCAAATGTTTGTTGCAACGTTCATGAGTGCTTATGAATGTGATTTGAGCATTGGATTAGACCCACGGTCACTTGGATCACTCCATGGATTGTATCACGAGTGATTGGTGAGACGATAACATCTTATATTCTTGAGACCGAGATGTGTGAGTTGTATCTTGCAAATCGGTTGCACATTGATAATATGTAAACGCACTAGTAACTTGGTGTTATAAAACATATTGTTGTGTGTGATTCGGTGCGTGAGTACAAGCAAGCATTGTATCAAAGTTTATCCGTTCCTTTTATTCAAAGTAGGATAAAAGCGATATCTTTGGGCCCCTCGATGGTTTAGTGATGACAAACGTAAATGCTCGGCCGGGCTAGGGCTAATTTGATTTGTTCAATTAGTCTGTCGTCATAAATCAGAAATCGAGATATAGTACAAAAATAATGATTTGAAATCATATCTCATATGATATCTAGAATGGAGGAATATATGATCCCTTATCTAAGGACACGCGTATCTGATATGATCAGAGTTGACAGCGGCTTTGGAAAGCTACGATTGCAGATCAGGATCTGAAGTCATACGTAGACTAGTTATTAGACTTATCCAAGTGGGAGACTGTTGGATTAGTGTTTAAGTCCATAACTATTTTGGTATGTACTTGACCCGATGGTGCATGGTCCTTTTGGGTTGCCTTCACCAAAGCAACTAGATAAGGATAAGGACTAAAACCCTAATCTTTACACCTATATATAAACCCCCTAAGGCTTATGAATTCGGCCAAACCTTCCCAAGAAGTCATAAGGACGAATTCCTACCTCTCTCCTCTCTCTTTATACCTTCTCCACTTGCTCTTGGTGTTTGTAAGCCATTAGAGGAGTGACACTTGTGACTCTAAGCCTTCCAAAGCTAATTCAAGGAGGAATTAGGATTGTTATTGCTACATAACAATCAAGGTAATATCATAAACCTAATTATATGTTAATATTGATTTCCATATGTTAGAACTAGGGTTTATAGTCTTGGATTCAAAGCATGTACAATAGAGAAACCTAGATCCAAGCATTAGGGTTTGTATGAGCACATAGGATGTTTTATGACCAAAACCCATCAATAAGATCCACATATAGCCTCGTAAAATCAATGGAATGGACCATTCCATCCCTTACATGAGAGAAAGTGAGGGAGGGAGAAGTGTCAACAGGGATTAGTGGTGATAGAGTGCAGATCGGTGGTGATGGAGATTCGATAATGTTAGGTAGGTTCAACTATGGTGGTGTCAGAAATCGTGTGTTCTTTTTCATTTCTTGAACCACAACTCTATCAAGAATGGCATCATGTATGTAAGTATGTATGTATGTATGTATATAATATACCCATCAACACCCCATTGGGCTGCTCTAGTAGCATCGATGGTTGTTCAACATCCCCCGAGACATGATCGGACACTACCACCACTGTGAGTAGTATCGATTCTTGCAACCGGTTCAACAACTCTCTAATAAGATTCACTGGTGGGTTTTAATTTTAAGGGTTAGCCATCGCTAATTGTGTAGTTCCATGTCGGAGGTGCTTTGTTGGTGGAGCTCCACAGTGGTAATGGAGTCTTGGTGTTTTTAGAGGTGAGGGAGAAAGGCAAAGGTGGGTGGGTGGGTGAGTTTACTAACGAGAGAGAGAGAGAGAGAGAGAGAGAGACCCCTTGTAGATCAAATTTCATTTTTTCTTTATTTAAAAAAAATAAGAGAAAAACTCATAAATTGTCTATGGGTAGTGAAATGACGAAAATGCCCTTTATTTAATGATAGAAAGTTGATGGAGTGAGTCATAAAGACTAAAAACATTAAAAGTTTTGAAACCACATCGACCATACATAATGTTTTTGAAACTTAGGGACTAAACTTTAGATTTCGGGATACCACATGGAGCATTATGAAGTTTTGTCAATATAAAATTTAAGAATGTAAAGTAACTTTCTTGTTTATCCCTTTTTTTTATTACTCAAGTCGCAAGAACACATTTAGTGATGCCCTAATTCTTATATTTGGCATTTGTGAATTTATTTTTAATTTTGGTACAACTGTTTAAGCACAAAATATGAGTACCTAAACATAAAGTACCACAACTCTTAAGCATAAAGTGCAACCGAACATATTTAAAATGTTTATTTGATGATTTGGTTCATGTTGGTGAACGTTTATCTGGGTATCTGAAAGTTTTTTTTTGTTTGCAAAGATCATCAAACTTTTTGGTGTTGACGATGGCAGAATTATTTGTTTATTTTTTTAATTGCTTACATTCTCTCCGTATACAAGCAAAACAAAAGTGAGAGATATATGAACTAAGTCATAATACACTGATTATTGGGATAAATGCATGCAAAATTTTCATCTTTGAGTTAAATTCTTTACTGCTTTGGAGAGATGTAGTTTTAAGGAGACCTTAGTATTAGCCGATTATATTTATGGACTACGTTATAACTCGTGGAAACCACGGTCGATATATTTAATTTTTCTATATAAATAAAAATAATAATAGTAAAAAAACTAAAATATTGTCGATTGTAAGTAATTATGAATTAATTTGTTAAGCAAAATAAACATAATAATGTTATTAGGATAAGATTTTGTATTTTCAAAATTTGGATTGAATTTGATTTGTTACCAAAAAAAAAATAATAATAAAAATCATAGAAAAATGTCACGTGTCAAAATGACATTCTAAAAAATTGACACTTGTCATTTTTAGGTTTCATTTATTAGAAGTAGATTGTACGTATCGTTAGGAGATATATATCTGTCAACATTTGATTGTATTTTTTTGGTATTTATCTCTTGAATATGTGGTTGTATGGTATTGTATTTGTGTAACACACACAAAAATTCATGAAAAATTTAAACTTTTTGACAAACCCAAAAACATCATTGTTTACAAATCGTTTTCAAAATGAGTTCAATATCAGAGTAATCCCAAAATCATAAAACGAATCATGAGGAGGTGCATGAGCCCAATACCAATACATAGCAAATAACATAAGCAAAATAACAACATGCTATGAGCCCAATCAACTATCAGGTTGGAATATCCCAGACCCCTCAACCATCGGGTTGGAATGCCAACATACAATGGGTCCAATCAACGATCGGGTTGGAATACCCCATGCCCCTCAACCATCGGGTTGGAATGTCAACATACTATGGGTCCAATCATCATCGAGATGGAATACCCTAGGCCTTCAACCATCGGGTTGGAATGCCCCCGGCCTGTTGGCGTACGCACAAAGCAGTGAAGCCTCAGCCAGCAACCAATCATGTGCACATAATACAGATAACCATACTATTAACCAACTAGCAAACAAGTAGTCAGATCTTACAAATCACTAAGCATAGCTGTCGGATTAGTGTCTAAGTCCATAACTATATTTGGTATATACTTGACCTGACCCAGCATGGTCCATTTGGGTTGCACTTCACCGACACAATTTATATGGATAGTCTTTTGAGAATAGTATATTTATGATTTATATTAGTATATTGTAAGTTATAATATATTAATATGGAATCATATTATTTAATTAGTATTGATCAAGACTTAATTTAGAATTAATTAAGTGATCAAAATGAACTAATTAAATATGGACTCTTATATATATGGAATGGGCCAAGTTCATTTAGGTTGGGCTAAGCCTTCATGGATAGTCCATTGAGTTTTTAACCCATGGATCATATGAAATGAAAGGTCATGGGTTTAACCCTAGTCTCCACACTATATAAAGATGTCCTTGGTTGGTGAAATTGGGACTAGTGTGGGTACACTAAGGGGGCTAGCTGATTTCACTAGAGAGAACCAACGTATCCTTATTCTCAAGGTTATTCCAAGGTGTTTTGGTGATTTGTGATTCCACTTGAGGCTTCCACACTATTGGGTCTAAGCTTTTAAAGCTTGAAGACATTAAGCTACACCAAAAGGTATGTCATCTAACTAGTCTTTGTAGTATAGTTGTGTAACGCTCGTGTTTCTAGGCTAGGCATTAATATTGGCATAATGGTCTAGGTTAACCTTTGTAACTCATTTAGAAGAAATGAAAAGGAATTATGTGAATTTTATGTGAATTATGTGTTTTATGCTTAATTATTAGGGTTTAATTAATTAAGAATAAAAATAAGCATCAAAATTAAAGTGTGAGATAAGCCCGATATCTTTACATAAAGTTGTAGTGGTCGAAACAAGGATTTCAGGGATATAAAAAATGCCGAAATCCGAGTTATAACGAAGAAGTTATGACATGTCGAAGTTTCGCGACAAAACCGACACGGTGCTGAATGTTGTAAAAAGTGAGTTTTCGATAAACTACTTTTTAACCTTAGTGATCTAAATGAAATTCGTAGTATTCGTTAAACCGAGAAGTTCAATAAAAAGAACGCCCAAATCTGACTTCGTATGAGGAAGTTATGATTTTTCGAAGTTTCAGCTTAGCAGTAGACAGCTAAAAACCCGAATTTTAGATCGAGTGATTTTTAGCCGACACAACCCAAACAAGAATCGAAGGTCTCGTTATTAGGAGCACAATGGTAAAAAGTCTGACGAAAACGAATGTCGGATGAAGAAGTTATGAATTTTTAACGGATTTCCTGTCCCGGTCTGTTAAAAATAATAATATAAAATTTAAAATCAAAATTATCCGACAAAGTCTAAACGGAAGTTGTAGAGCGTAATTTTAGCTATGCGTGCATATAAAGAACGTCAAAAACGGAGCTCGTATACGAAAGTTATGGATTTTAGAAGTTTTGGCACGAAAAACGAGAAAATCCCCAAAACCGAGGAATTTCGCACACGTGGACTTCGGCCACGTGTCCTCGCTTCGCATGCGCCACGTGTCCTGCTGAGTCATCCGAGCACATGGCCTTATCCGAAGTGGTCCATTGAGAAGGCGACACGTACCCTCTTGCACGAGACCGAGCCCTCGCAGCATGCCACGAACCCTCTACTTCGGACCTTAGACCTCGGTCCAATCACAAGCTGCCAGCGAGACCCTCGCAGGTGCGAGCCATGTGCAAGCCATGCGCAGCCACGTGCGAGCCTTCCCTGTGAGCCCTCGGATCTGCGAGGCGTGGCTTCCTCTCAGCCGTCCGATCAGAAGCTCTTCCCTATAAATAGAAGGCTGCGAGCTTTCTCGGATATTTTTAAGAAATTGCCATATTTAACCCCTAAACCCATATTTTCTTCATCTTAACATCCACGAAGCCCCGGTATCGATTGTAAAGCCCGTAATACGCCACGAAGTGCCCGAGAAGCTCGGAAAATTTATTTTTCGGTTTCGAAGCCCGACTTTTGCAAAGCCCGGTTTCTCAATAAAACTCCCGGTTTTATTAGAAATGATCGTTTTAGGAAACGAATTACTGCCCGATTATCATCAAATCATGTAAGTGTATAGTCACTTTCATTTTACACATAGATATAAAGTATTTACCTTATAATACGTGCTATGTGTAAATATATTAATTGTTTATTTGAGGTGACTGTTGAGTTGACGTTTTATACAAGTTTTAAACTGTATAAGTATTTTTATCTACAAATATGTTGGGTAGAACATGGGTAGATAGTGATGTGTGATAAAATAAAATTTGAGGAGAGGCCTCGATGTGTTTTGAGATCAAGTCATCTAGCGGAGTTTGGATGACGACCACGGACTTTCTAGACAGTCCAGTGGGAAACATTAGCAAGTCCGCAACCTGTAGGTGTTAATGAACTGAGAGTGTTCATTCGATGTACTCCATCCCCCTCATGGTTTCCTTTAGGACATGTATGGCTGAGGAAACCCCTTAGCATTAGTGTCCATCCCGATGATATTCTTTAGGCTAGGTCCCTTGTGAAAAGTGTTTAGGGACGTAAAGTGAGGATAACGGGAACGGGTAATCAGGGTTATTGTTATTGTGGGTTGAAAACCCTATATGCTCACCAGGCTCCCAAGCCTGACCCACTCAGCTTTTTATGTTACAGGAAGTGGACCCCGAGCATAGTTGGAGGACGAAGAGAGATTTTTGGATTATAGGCCAGTAGTTGTAAATAACTGTTGAAAGGCTTATAATGTCTTGTTTATGCTTTTGATCTGTATCGGAACATGACATCCCGAGGTTTTGATATATATGGAAAATATATACCTTCTTAATGAAGGATTTTGATAAACTTTTATCATATGTTGTTTGGGGACCAATTCCGCAACATCTTTTAAAAAGATTTCTCTGATTTTATTTTAAAAAGCATAAATTAAATCGGTATTTTCTGGCCGAGAAATTAGGCGATGTCACAAGTTGCCTCATAGTATGTTAGTTAGGATTGAAGCCTTGGAAAGTTCTTATTTGCATGTATAATAGAGAAAACATAGATCCAAGGTTTATAGGGTTACATGTACACATTATGAGTGTTAGAATTCTCAAAACCCAACAGTGGTATCAGAGCCTAGGCTTGCTTTCTCTTATACTTGATGCAAATTGATTTTTCGAAGCCAAGAACCTGTCAGGGCCTAAAACACGACGAGTTCTGGTAGAAAACTCGAGGAGTTCATGTACTAGAGCATGAACTCGACGAGTTCCATGAAGAACTCGACGAGTTTGGCCTCCAGACAGCATATCTTCGTGGTTTTTGGCTGGAATTGGACTAGGAACATTACCATAAGCTGTTTTTGAACTTATAAAATTGTTTTTGATGTGGTAATGTTCATACTAATCCAATTTCAAAGATAATTGTCAATAGATTCATGTTTTGTATTACTTTAAAGTTATGCTAATTACATGAAAAAGTTTGATGTGAATTATCTTTGTTCATATGAGTTGCTTAGATTAATAGATAAGTTAATTGATTATGTGTTTTCAATCCATTTTAATCTAAGAAATGATTCTAAAATGTGTTTGTGTAACTTGTCCTCAAGTTACATGAAAAGGTCACATTTAAGTTTCTTAAAACTCATAAAAGATGGTAAAGGTTACAAAATGAAGAGTCTTGTTTTCATTAAATGGTTTTATGACTCCATAACTTGTCCTCAAGTTATGGAGGTTCAAGAGTCACTTAATTAAGTAATAAAATGTGTAACCTTAATTGAATCCATAAGTTACAAAATAAAGAAAAGTTACATTCTTTTATTAGTTTAAAGTCTTCCATAACTTGTCCTCAAGTTATGGAACTTGAAGAGTTTTTTTAATTAAAACTACTTTAAACATATAAGTTATGGAATTAATTAGTTTTGAATAGTTTCAGAACTTGCCCTCAAGTTTTGGAATTTGAAAAGTTTTCACTTATGAATACTTTAATTCCAAGTTAGCCCTTAGAATTTTAAAAGTTAAAATTCAACCCTTATACTTTATAATATTATAAGTTAATAATATTTATATATATGTATAAGAGTAAAGTCAGTCTTACCGTTAGTAGGCCTCATTCACGAAGCCGGGCTATAAGGGGGGTATAAGGTTATTGCCTATAAAATGACAGTTTAATGGGTGTCCACTCTCACCCACCACTTCCTTTATTGGTGGAGGGTCATTAGCCGAACGGGTAGGACAAAGACTATAAATTCTCCCTTCATTAAAAGTATTAATGATAAATACTAAGTAACTAAACATTTTATAATTACCCAATCTTAGTTACTTAGGAAAATGTGAATAAGGTGCTAATCCATGAAATTACACTTTGCACTTTGTTTAAGTCGGTTAGTGGAGCGTGTGTGGTTAACCAGCACACTAACTCGTATTTAACAAGGTAGGCAAAGGGTAACTTAATGTTTATGATAGTATCGATGGAGCGTGTGTGGTTAACCGGCACATCGATTGAGGGGTAAACACTTAAGGGTACCAAGTAATTTGCATGATTACTTCACACCTTGTTTTGTGATCCTCGGCATCCCAGTCACAAAACCTGAAGGGCACACTCGAGATTGAAACATGCCATTGAAAAGTTCAATGAATCTCAAAAGAACTAGGAGTTTCAAAACCAATTAAAACCTAATAATACATTTCGTTTATCTTGGTGGAAATTGGTGAATCGTCATTCAACTACCTTCAAATATTTTGTAGCTTGGATTACAGCATCCCTCTTCCAGGTTATAAAATAGTTTGTTGGGTCCTAGCCTTAATATTTCATAGTGGGTGTTATATTAAGGACTTTAAATCAACTATCTTGAATATCTCCCAAAAGATGTCTAGTTCAGACATCTATGATCTTCCTAAATCTCTTGGAACTTCACCTCATCCACCTCCTCCAATTATTCTCCCTAACCCACAAGTTCAAGGTCACTTAAGCCCTATTGGCAAGGCAAGGTCTAGGTGTGATCACATCTTGGAGATGAAGTCACATACTAAAAAGCCGGGAGAGTTGGGTGTCAAAGTCTTGAGAAAGTTAGTGGTTCAATTACTTTCTAAGTCACATAGTGAGTTCCTTTGGGACTCCTATGAAACAGACTATGACAAGAGCCTTAATGATCTTATCTATTTGCTTGGTACTGCTGAATCAGCAACGATTTGGAAGGCTAGTAAAGCAAATTTGATTAGAAGATCGACTTCCCAAAACTTTATGGACATTGACAATGGTGACACTGGAAATCCAGAAAAAGCATTCTCTTCCCAATGGACAGGGATCAGCCATAGTCAACTCAGTTGACCAAATGGTAAAGAGAAAGACTAAGTCTGATATTATCCCATGTACCATTTCCAAAGGTTCCATATGGTTCTATTGCCAAAAGGAAAGGGCATTGGTTGCGAAGCTGCCAAATTTACCTGAAAGATCATAAGGCTGGTAAAGTCATAAAGTTTGACTATACTTCAGGTAAAGTCCACTATCAAACTCTATTAAGTTTCTATTCTGAGATTCTTATTATATAATGTAACTGAGTCGCACGGTGATGTTATAAGAATCAAAGAAAAATAAAGAAACTTAAAGAAAGAATATGTTGAATATGACCGCGAAGATGGATTTCTATCGCTTGATTGAAGATCGGATTCTTGAGCTACTCTTAGGAGTTATGATAGATTGCTAGGAAACATGTAATAGCATAGTTTTCATTTCAAGTTACATTGTAAGGAAAAAGTTTTTTCCGCATTTTAAAATAAATAAAACTTTGTTTTACTTTATTTTTATCTCCTTACAATGGCATTCATGAAAACTTGATGTTTGTATATTTATAGCAATATTGGAAATATGAATTTGATTCTTTCATTTGTGGTAGTGTCTAAATTTACCAAATAAGGAAATATTCTCAGCACCCAAGTTTCAATTGGACTGAAACTTGGAATCATACAAGGTGTTGAGTGTGATGTGTGAGAATTTTCAACTTTGGAAAATTAAGACTAGTTCCGTATTCACATGTATATGTGACTCAAGAGAAGGACTATGTAACACCCAAAGTCAGGAAGGCTAAGAAACGAAAGGAAACCCTAAGTTTAAGGGACGACTCGTCGAGTCCAAGGAGGAACTCAGTGAGTCCGATCGGGATCCGGGTCAAGGAGTAAGTGACCGACTCGGCGAGTCGGCCAAGGAGACTCAGCGAGTCTGGTCTGAACGAGGAAAACCCTAAATCCTGGACTAGGAACCTATTTAAACGTCTCATTCTCTCCCCTAGGGTTCCTTTACTTCCTCTTTCACCCAGAACACCGAACCCTAAGCCCCATTGTTGCTCATTCAAGCTTCCAAGCCATTTTTGGGCGATTTGAAGAAAGAAGAAAGAGGGGAATCATTGAAGCTTCAAGGATTGGCCTTAGATCTGGAGTTTGTGGAACCTTTCTGAGTTATTAAAGGCACTAAGTCGTTTCCTTCATTTAGATATATTCTAGTTGTGAGTTTTGGGGCTTTTTAGCCATGATTAGTTATCCATTTGAGTTAAAAGCCAGATCTGAAGTTGCTACTTCGGATCTAAGCACACTTTAGCCTAGTGAAGCATAAAGTAATTGCCCTTGAGCTGATTATGGAGCCTCCTTGCCTTAAACCCTAGTTTATGGTGTATTTAGCCTAGATCTCCTTCTCTACACGTAAAGTTTGCAACTTTACGTGAGGAATAGGCTTGGGAAGGGTAGATCTATAGTTTGGAGTCCATGCATGACTCAAAAGTCCTCTGCATGTATGAAGATCTGAATGGACTCGGCGAGTAGCATGAAGATTAGGAGCAACTCGACGAGTGGGATGAATAACTCGTCGAGTCGGATGAAGATTGCCTTGTACTCGGCGAGTCTGTTTCTTGGACTCGGTGAGTCAGGTCGCGAAACCCCAAACCCTTCAAGTTGAGACTCGAATCAGTGATGCGAGTGGAGACTCGGTGAGTCGAACAGGGTAGGACTCGAAAATCGGTAGACCCGGTGAGCCATGGACTGACTCGGCGAGTCGAGTCGCGAATGGAAGGACTCTGAGCATATGAACTCGGCGAGTAGGGTTGACCTGGAAGGTTGACCTTGACCAGGACTTTGACATTGACCAGCGTTGACTGGGTTGACTTTTGGGGGTCAGTTAGACTAAGTGTTGCATTGATATTGGTAGCTCGGGGAGCTAGTGGAGCAGGAGTTCAGGAAGTTGCCGGGAAACAACTAGAGGGGCTATTAGCAAGTTTAGCAAGTGCAGGTGAGTTTCCCTTTTGTGTGAATGGGTCTACGGCCATAATGCCGACCCATGTAGTTATGAGTAGAAGACCCGGGGGTTAGCCCTTGGCACAGTATGCTAGTATGATATTCAGGACGAGGTCCAATGATAGCGGGCGGGTGCCCAAGGAATGGTTTATGTGATAGTTTATACTTGTTGTCTATGTGATACGTGTATGTGCCTGGTAGGGAGGTGAGTGTGGGTGAGGTCCCGTAACTCACTAATAGCAGAGTGTGGATGGTGTTCTACATCTCATTAGCAGCAGATCAAGGGCAAGGCCCAAGTTAGGGAAGGAGTGAGGGTGGGCTGGGCCCGTACCTCACTATCAGCAGGAGTATGGACGGGGTTCCATGACTCATCAGTAGCAGGACAAGGGCGAGGCCCAGAGACAAGATCCGTTAGTATGTGTTTAGCTTATGTGATGTGATATGTTTATGTGCTATTATATGTTAGCGGGCGAGGCCTGTGACAGGCGAGGCCTAAGTGAAACAGATCTGTATCCGAGCGGGGCTCGAAGCCAGGTGGGGCCTGGAGCGGCGGGGCCGTTGTAGCGGGCGAGGCCCGAGGTAGGGCAAGGCCCAGGATAGCGGGCGTGGCCCAGTATATGCAGTATGTGGTTATGCATGGTATGTGGTAGGGTGGGGAACTCACTAAGCTTCGTGCTTACGGTTTTCAGTTTTGGTTTCAGGTACTTCCGGTAGCGGAGGGAAGAGCTCGGGGTGATCGCATGGCACACATCATAGATTAGACAGCCTGAGAATGATTACTCTAATAACAAACATGTGTTTTGGAAATTAATACTCTGATTATGTTTTGGATTGATGACTTTGCTTTAAGTAATGTTTTATTAAAAGAAATTTTTAGTCTTGAATTTTGGGACGTTACAGACTAAGGGATCAAGCACACTTTCTTGTGCACTTGTCAAAGTCCACCACAAAAGATGGATAAGACTATTCGTTATGATTTACTAAGTTTTAGTAAATATGATTATACTTACAAGCTTAAGTATAATTCCAAAACATTGGAATAATTTCAATGTATGACAGAACGAATAAGAAGAATCAAATTATGGCAGAAAGATAAAAGTTTCTCAAATCTGAAAAGATGTGAGAGTACTTTAGTATCATGTTATATGATCATCTTAATGATTAAGAGACCTTATCACAATTCATCCTCTAAGTGCATTCTGATAGCTAAGAAGAGGAGCTATGAATTGTTGAAGTGGTTAAATCAAGAAGATGATTCATACTTCGTTCCAAAAACAATTCTTAGAGTTATACTCTAAGATTGTAACTTGAGTGACATATCGTAAAGAAAGGGTTAAAACACTTGTCAAATGTAAGAGTAAAAGTTTTCTACTCTTGTACATTTGAAATTGGTAAGTTGTGATGTTTTGGATAGAACAAAGACCAACTTAGGCCAATTGTGTGAAGTGTTTATCTTGATAAAGAATCCGCACTATTTCTTGCATATTTGGCTAGATAGATTTATATGTCGAAAGGAAAGTGGGAGTCTTAAAGATCCTGAAAAGAATTTCAAGATCTAATCAAGAATAAAAAACTTGTAAGTTATTCACTAGCACACGACTTGAGGTTTATAACCTATCGTGTTAACATATTATGTGCTCATTCCAGTTAAAGTTGGCTTTGCATATGAGTTCTTAGAGTTCTCAATTGGTTGCATAACAACTTGGAAGCAATGACCCTTGAGCTGCCAGGTGGCAAGAAGTTAAGATTACACAAGTTCAATCCATATGAGTTAGGATTTGTTACTAACCTAGTCTTGTGATTATGGTTTGACAAATTCACATGGATAAGAACACATACACCATAAAATCTAAGTGTCATAAGGTTTCTTTCCGATTCATGAAAATGATGGTGAGGAAATTCTTTCTAAGTAGAGTTTAAGTAGATTGCAATTGTGATATTTGCAGTTCTCAAAGTCGTTAGTGGAGCATGCGTGGTTAATCGGCACACTAACATTGACTTATGAGAAATGGCAAAAGGTCTAAACAATTGAGACTATGATTACGGCATCCCTTTTCATTGTTCTGAAATTGTTTAGACGCACCTGTGAGCTATCTAAGATAAGGTGTACAATTTTGATAAATCCTTATCAAAGCAATCTAGTATCAGAAATCTAAACTTTGGTAAGAATGTCAATAAAGTATTGACTTCTAGAGGTCCAGCTGTTTTCTGGATACATGTCAAAGCTAGTGGGAGCATAAGTGTTATGCTAATAATCATCATGTTAGTAGGAGCATGATAATTATGATAAGAATTGCAAGTTAGCAATGTTAATTATAGAAAACAAAAAGTTTCAATTCGTGAGGTTGTAGGGGTTGAAAAAGTTGTTTTGCTATAATTAAGGGAGAGGAAATTATACTTCATTTCAATTCTAAAAAGCTTAGATTGAGTTTATAATCATTATAAAGAGCTTATATTGAGACTTTAATCACCTTTAGTCAAGAATATATATATATATATATATATATATATATATATATATATATATATATATATATATATATATATATATATATATGACTTTCATGTTGGATTGGTTCAACTTAAGAAAATTCTATATATTCCGTTCTCAAAATTCGATTATGATTATGGCATCCCTTTTCATAGTCAAAATTAGAGAATATGGCAAATAAAAAAATTATTATGGCAAAAGACTGGTCTAGAACCATGTCTTGATGTGAAACATCATGAATCGTGTCCCATTTACTTTGGGTATAAGATCGATTACATGTGCTATAATATTTATCCTTTTTAAATTTTCCAAATGCCTTGGGGCATTAAGGACGAAAATGTCTAGAATTGGATATGACTAAAGTGATTAAGTTGTAACGACCCAATTTCCACGTCCAAAAATTTCGTTATAAAACATTACATAAAAGCATCAATAGTTAAAACATTGTTTGATTAAACCATTTCACATCGAAAACCAAGTTGAAAACCACAACATTCGATCAATCAAATATCAGAGTATCAATCCCAGAATAAACTCGTAACTGCGGAAACAAGAGAGGGTGTGTGTGTGACATGCTGCTACCGTGCTGGCTCCTTTCCCCTAGCTGAGGAGGTACCTGAAACCAAAACTGAAAACTATAAGCACAAAGCTTAGTGAGTTCCCCCAACCTACCACATACCATGCAAACACATAACACAATTACTGCCAGGCTATTCTGGGGTGCCTGACTACCCGGTACGGCCATTCTGGGGTGCCGACTACCCGTGCGGCCATTCTGGGGTGCCGTCCTACCCGTGTCAAGCCATTCTGGGGTGCTGACTACCCGTCGGTCCTAACAACCGATCCTCGGGGACTAGTCCCCTCCCACTACCTCTATCGCATATAACATAACAAGCCAGCATGCAAACATATCATCACGTACTGTCAGACATTTCTAGGGTGTCTGAACTACCCTTAGGTCCTATCAACCGATCTCTACTTCTATCTCATATAACATATCATGCTAGCATATAACATATCAGGTAGTGACAAACCTATATGATATCACAAAGACAATCATCTAACATACGACTCCTACTGGTGGGCTGGCATTGTGGCTGTAGACCCACCGCTACTGGAAGGTAACTCACCTCGAAATAGCTGCTGATCTGATCGGGAACTGACTGTCTACTGCTGCTGCTGCTACTCCGGAAATCCTCCGGCTGCAATTCCCACAACATACTCAATCAAACACTGCTAACTGTCCTTTGGGTAAAATGACCATTTTACCCCTGATCATGCCCTAAGTCAAAGTCAGAGTCAACTTTCAGTTGACCCGACTCGCCGAGTTGGCTTTCCAACTCGCCGAGTCCCTACCCAAACGATTGTCTTGAATCCCGTTTCTACTCGTCGAGTTAGGCGACGACTCGACGAGTTCTCCTTCTAAACTGATGTTCAAGTCCTTCATCCTACTCGCCGAGTTGTATGAAGAACTCGTCGAGTTCATCTTCATCCGATGAACACTTATGCTAAGACTCGCCGAGTTGTATGAACAGCTCGCCAAGTCCATCTTCATCCGAAGAACACTTATGCTGCGACTCGTCGAGTTGTATGAACAACTTGTCGAGTCTGTTCTTGATCTAAGGAGATTGCCTTGAACTCGCCGAGTTCCTCCATAGATGAGTTCAGCTTCCGACTCACTGAGTCACACCCCGTGACTCACTGCTCACTCGACACTACGAAAAGGGGACAAACTCGGAGACTCGCGAACAGACTCGCCGAGTCACATGACGACTCACCGAGTCGTTGCCATGCACCCACTAAATACACAGATTTGCTCGATTCCAGTCCATGCCATTCACAGATCTGGACTCCTAGAACACGAATCACACGTAAAGTTTCCAACTTTACGTGTAGATATTCACCAATACAGATTTTAGGGTTCAAAATGTACTTAAAATGGTAGATCCAAGGTTTTCAAGCAATGAGGGTCCATAAAGGCTACAGATCCGAGCCCTTAGAGCCCAAACATGCCTAGATCCGAAGTCCCTCAACACTATAAGCTCATTACACAAAGGTCAAGACTAGAAGAAGCCTTGAAATGGCTATCACAAGCTCTCAATGAGATAATAATGAAGGGACAGAGAGGGTTTCGAGTCCAATACCTCTAAAAGTTCTGAAATGGCACAAAGATTCTGGATCTTCTTCCTCTCCTCTTGATCTACCTTCTTCTTTTCTCCAAAACTTCAAAGAAATGCACCAAAATCACCCAAATTACCAAAAGAGGAGTTAGAGCTTCGAGATGGAGTGTTCTGGACGCAATGGGGGTGGATATGAGGCACAAAACATCGTTTAAATAGGGTGCAACCCCTGAAACTTAGGGTTTCATCCAACAGCGGTGACTCACCGAGTCCAGAATATGGACTCGCCGAGTCGCCAACTTAAACATGTCCCGGGTCCCGTTCTTACTCGGCAAGTCGGACCTATGACTCACCGAGTCCAAGGCTAAAAAGAAGGAAAATACTCAATAAGATTTACATACCAGGAACCAGGTGCTACAAATCTCCACCACATATTTTAGACTTCGTCCTCGAAGTCTGCTGCTCGATCCTGAAACAACTCTGGATAATGCTCCATCATCTCGTCCACCGGCTCCCAAGTCCATTCTGAACCCTTGCGGTGCTTCCACTGCACCTTCACTAGCTCCACCCTCTTGTTCCTCAAATCCTTCGACTTACTGTCGAGGATTGCGACTGGGCGCTCAATGTAATTCAGGCTGTCATCAACCTGAATATCCTCCAAAGGCACTACTGCTGAATCATCCACTAAGCACTTCCGCAACTGGGAAACATGGAAAGTGTTGTGGATTTGGCTGAGCTCGACTGGCAGATCCAGTCTATACGCCACCTTGCACACCCGGGCCATGACTCGGAATGGTCCGATGAACCTCGGACCTAACTTGCCTCGCTTCCTGAATCGAATGACACCCTTCCAAGGCGACACCTTCAGGAGGACCATATCCCCGACTTGGAATTCCAAGTCGGATCGACGCTTGTCGGCATAACTTTTCTGCTGACTCTGAGCAGTCTGAAGCCTGCTCCGGACCTGCTGGATCCTCTCGGTCGTCTTGAGCACCACTTTGGTGCTCCCCATGACTCTCTGGCCAACCTCACCCCAGCATATCGGGGTCCTGCACCTCCGACCATACAACATCTCAAATGGGGAATGGTCAATACTCGCGTGGTAGCTGTTGTTGTAGGAGAACTCGGCCAGGGGAAGATAGGTATCCAAGCTACCACCGAAATCCAACACGCATGCCCGCAACATATCCTCCGAAGTCTGGATGGTCCGCTCGCTTTGACCATCCATCTGCGGGTGAAAGGCGGTGCTAAAATGCAAACGAGTGCCCAACTCGTCATGAAATTTCTTCCAGAACCTGGAAGTAAAACGCACATCCCTATCCGAGATAACTGAAACTGGCGCCCCGTGCCGCGCCACGATCTCCCTGATATAGATGTCGGCCAATTTCTTGGCCGATATGCTCTCCTGAATCGGGATAAAGTGAGCACTCTTGGTCAATCGATCCACGATGACCCAAATCGAATCCACTCCACGCGCGGTCCTGGGAAGTTTCGTGATAAAGTCCATCGTGATATCTTCCCATTTCCACAGTGGAATATCCAACGGCTGCATCTTGCCATGCGGTCTCTGATGTTCGGCCTTGACCTTCCTGCAGGTCAAGCAGCGTTCAACGTACCATGCCACATCCCGCTTCATGCAGGGCCACCAATAATCTAGAAGAAGATCCCTATACATCTTCGTCGCCTCGGAATGAATAGAGAATCGGGACTTGTGCGCCTCCTCCATCAAAATCTGGAGCACGCCTCCGTGATACGGTACCCACACCCTACGGTGTAGTGTCAATAGTCCTCGGCTATCATAATCAAAGGAGGAAACCTGACCCACCACACGCTCACTCTTCCGATGTTCCTCCTTGATAGCCTCCTATAGGGCCTCCCGAATCTGCTCCAACAAGGGAGTCACTACGGTCATCCTCATGCACATATCCCTGATCGGTGCTGCCTTGCGGCTAAGCGCATCGGCCACCACGTTGGCCTTCCCCGGGTGGTAGAGGATCTCGCAATCATAATCCTTCACCACATCTAACCACCGACGCTACCTCATGTTCAGATTCGGCTGATCCATGAGGTACCTCAAACTCTTGTGGTCCGTGTAGATGGTACATCGAACCCCGTAGAGGTAATGCCTCCAAATCTTGAGGGCAAAAACCACCACCCCCAACGCCAAGTCATGCGTCGGGTAGTTTGCCTCGTGAGGCTTGAGCTGCCTCGAAGCGTAGGCAATGACATGCCCCCTCTGCATCAGTACCGCGCCCAACCCAGAAATGGACGCGTCACAGTATACCACAAAATCCTCTACGCCCTCTGGCAGGGCAAAGATCGGCGCCTCGCACAGTCTCTGCCTCAGCGTCTCAAACGCAGCCTGTTGCTCAGGTCCCCACCGAAAGACTACGTCTTTCTTCGCCAGCCGCGTCAGGGGTACGACTATCTTGGAGAAGTCCTGAATAAATCTCCGATAGTAGCCTGCTAATCCCAGGAAACTCCGAATCTCAGATGGAGACTTCGGAACCTCCCATCTCATCACGGCCTCGACCTTGGCCGGATCGACCAGAATCCCGTTCTGGTTGACAAGGTGTACGAGAAATTGCACCTCGCGCAACCAAAACTCACACTTGGAGAACTTGGCATACAAGCTCTCCCTCCTCAGGGTCTCCAACACCTCTCTCAGATGCTCCTCATGTTCCTCCCGAGTCTTGGAATAAACCAAGATGTCATCGATAAAGACTATCACAGACCGATCCAGCAACGGTCTGCATACGCGGTTCATGAGGTCCATGAACGCGACAGGAGCATTGGTGAGCCCAAACGGCATCACCACAAACTCATAGTGGCCATAGCGCATCCGAAACGCGGTCTTCTGCGTATCCTCCTCCCTGACCCTCATCTGATGATAACCCGAATGCAAATCAATCTTGGAGAACCAAGATGCTCCCTGAAGCTGGTCAAAGAGGTCATCAATCCTCGGGAGCGGGTAACGGTTCTTCACCGTTACCTTGTTCAGCTCCCGGTAATCTATACACATCCGATGCGACCCATCCTTCTTCTTCACGAACAAAATCGGGGCTCCCCAGGGTGAACTACTCGGTCGAATGAATCCCTTGTCTAACAGCTCCTTCAGCTGTGTAGACAACTCCTGCATCTTAGGAGGAGCCAACCGATATGGTGCATTGGCTATCGGAGCCGCACCAGGAACGAGGTCAATCCTAAACTCAACCTGTCATTCCGGAGGTATCCCAGGAAGCTCCTCCGGGAAAACATCTGCAAAATCTCGAACCACCGGAACCTTGCTCACTGTCGCCTTACCCGCCTCCCGGGTATCCATCACATACGCGACATATCATGTGCATCCCTGCTGAAGATAGCGCCTAGCCCTCGCTGCTGAACATACAGTGGGCCCGCAAGGTGGCCTCTCGCCATGAATCACTAACTCTCCCCCACCTGGGGTCCTGACTCGCACCAGCTGCTGCGCACAATCTATCACTCCCCATTAGGGCTCAGCCAATCCATGCTTATAATCACCTTTTTCCCACGCAGTGGAATGGGAACCAAATCTACCAAGTAGCGCTCCTCAAAAAAACGCAACACGCAATCTCGAAATACCATCGATGCTCGCACCGATCGATCATCAGCAATCTCCACCTCCGAAGGGCAATCTAACTCGCCCGATGACCCATGAAACTTCTTGCTAAGCGCAAGGGAAACAAATGATCGGGACGCACCCGAGTCGAACAACACCTGAACTGGAAGGCCGTTCACATGGAACAATCCTAATGCATACATATACATACGGAGCACATATCAATAACATAACATCATAAAAATAAGATAGAGGGAAAGAATCATACCCGTCACCACATCGGGTGCGGCGCGTGCCTCCTCGATAGTCAGCTGAAATGCTCGGCTCCTCACCATTGGAGCCTCTGCCTTGCCCTGCCGGCCATCCGTGATCCGCAGGGTTGCTGGAGCTGGCGCCTTCACCGGCGCTGAAACTGTCAACTGGGGGCAATTGGCCTTCTTGTGGCCCCTCTGGTTGCAGTGGAAACACATCAACTCAGATGTCTGAATAACTGCTGCCGGAGCAGTGCAATCCCTTCTAAAGTGCCCAGGCTTGCCGCACTTGTAGCAGCCCGATGATCCCAACCTGCACGCCCCCTCGTGCGGCCTGCCGCATTTCCTGCAGTGGCTCGGTCCTGACTGGCCTTTCGGCCTCCCGTCTGATCCCTTGGGCTTCTTCCCCGAAGCCCCTCCTGTCTGACCCTCCTCTGATTTCCATTTCCGGATGTGCTCCAAATCTATCTCCCTCTCCCTCGCCCTGGCAATCATGGAGTCTAGGGTGGGGCAAGCTGAAAAACTGACGTGCTCCCGGATATCAGCCCGTAGCATGTCATGGTAGCGGGTCCTCCTCATGTCCTCATCTCCTGCGTACTGGGGCACCAGCAATGCCCTCTCCCGGACTTGGCGGTAATCTCCGCCACAGTCTCTGTCGTCTGCCTCATGTGTAGGAACTCCCTGGCCAGCTGCTGAAGCTCGACAGTCGGCGCAAACTCTGCCCTAAACCTGGTCGCAAAGTCCGACCAGGTCATAGCCTCGATAGCCGAGGCTCCCAACGAGTCACCCACTGACTCCCACCAATCCCGGGCTCGGTCCCATAAGCACTCGGCTGCATACCTCACCTTCGACCCCTCGGGGCAGAAGCTAGTCAACTGTTGGATTAGTATCTAAGTCCATAACTATTTTGGTATGTACTTGACCCGATTATGAGCATGGTCCTTTCGGGTTGCCTTCACCATACCAATATGTAGGATGAATTAAGAAGAGAGAGGTTTAAATATGATTTATTAATATATTGTGAGAATAATATATTAAAGGAGAAATCATATTGTTTAATTAATATTAGTCAAGAATTAATTAAGAATTAATTTTGTGGCTAAAAGAGATTAATTAAATTTAGGGGACTGGACTGTAATTATTGGATAATTGAGTTATTGGCTAAGGAATGCTAAAGGAATAAGGGGTGAACGAAATTATGATGGAAGCCCATCATATTTTCGTCCATGGCCTTATCCAGAAGGTTCCATGGGCTGCTTAGAGTTTAAGTTGTCCATTAGGGTTTTGACTGAAACCCTAGCAGCCCACACAAGTATATAAAGGACCCCTTAGACTCCAAAAACGTGTGGAACTAATTCTCTAGGGTTTCTAGCCGTTTTTGGGCAGCCTCCTTTCTTCTCCTCTTCATCCAAGTTGTATATGGTGTTTGTGACTCCATTAGAGGTGCAACACTTGAGGCACTAAGCTTTTGAAGCCAATCCAAGCAAGGAATTGATTGTTATTGCCATATAACAATCAAAGGTATTTCTATAAACCCTAATTCAGTTTATAATATGTTAGATCTAAGTTTATTAGTCTTGGATTCAAAGCATGTACAATAGAGAAACCTAGATCCAAGCATTAGGGTTTGTATGAGCACATAAGATTGTTCTTAACCCTAAAACCCATCAGTGGTATGAGAGCCTTGATTGGTTTCAGTTGTATGTGATGCTTAACTGTTTTGTTTGCTTAAAATCGAGTTTTTGGCCTCTGCCCGACTCAACTCGGCGAGTTGGCCCTACTCGGCGAGTCCAGGTCTGACTCGGCGAGTCAGTGCGTCAGACAGAGGGTATTTCGGGATTTAGCTGTTGTTTTGACTTGGATTTGATGCTTAAATTTTTTTATGAAGTTAAAATCCGAATTTTATCTTAATTATATGTTTATCCTTGCCAAAACAATAGATAATTTCAAATCTTTTAAATATTGGTTGTTTATGTGATAAATATGGATTATTTAAAGTTATTTGGTAATTATCTAATGACTAAAATAAGATTAGGTCAAATATAGATAATTATGAAATTAATTGTTTAATTTGAATTATTTGTTATTTGATTCCTAATGTTTTGAAATGTTTCAAAACTTGCCCTCAAGTTTTGGAATTTAAAAAAATTGATTAAAAGTTTAATTTTGAAATGTTAAATTCTAAAACCCTAGTAATTTGAAAAAGTTCAAATCACACCCTTATGGTTTTATTAATTAATTAAAGTGTATAATTAAAAGTGATTTAATAAATCCATAAAGTTTTGGTTTACATTTAATTAAATTAAAAGTATAATTTACTAAATTAAACCACCGAGTATTTTAAAAGTGTAAAATACATCCTATACTATATATAACATTAAAAGTCTAATATTATATATATGTATGAGTAAAAGGTCAGTCTTACCGTTAGTAGGCCTCATTCACGAAGCTGGTCTATAAGGGGTGTTTAAAGAAATTGCCTATAAAATGGCGATTGAATGGGTATCCACTCTTACCCACCGCACTCTTGACTAGTGGAGGGTCGTTAGCCGAACGGGTAGGATAGGACAGAAACCTTCCATTATAAGTATAATGAAGTACAAAGTAACTAAATGCTTTTTCAAATTCCCAAATCATAGTTACTTTAGGAAAAAATGTGAAATTATATGCTAATCCATAGAATTACACTTCGTACCCATGTCAAACGTTAGTGGAGCGTGTGTGGTTAACCGGCACACTAATTTGAGGATGACGTTGGTGGCGAAGGGTGACTCGATGTTTGTCATAGATCAATGGAGCGTGTGTGGCTAACCGGCACATTGATTAGGTGATTGTAGCATTGGTTGCACCACGTGATTCGTATGGTTATTCACACCTTATTTGTGATCCTCGGCATCCCAGTCACAAATAGTAGGGCATAATCGAGATTAAACATGCCATTGAAAAGTTCAATGAATCTCAAAAGATCTAGGAGTTTCAATTCATTTAAAACTTAATCTTCCTTTTCGTTTTTCATGGTGGAAATTGGTAAATCGTCATTTACCTACCTTCAAATATTTTGCAACTAGATTATGGCATCCCTTTTCTAGGTTGTAGTATATTGTGTTGGATCCTAGCCTTAATAACTCATTTGGGTGTTTTATTAAGGACTCAATCAACTTAACTTGAATTTTCTCCCGTTTTGTAGATGTCTGACTCTAACCGTGGTATTCACGAATCCCAAGGAAAAAGTGTTCCTAATGAAAGTGAAAGCTTGATTCAAAGTGAAGGATCACTGTGGACTAGCTTGATTTCACTTCCTCCTCTTCCTTCTGTTGTTCTCCCTAACCCTAATGATCGAAGATTTCAAGATCACCGAGTCCCTATTGGAAATGGAGCATCAAGATGGCAAACCCCGTGTGTGCTTACATCCTAGGGATGAAATCACACATTGATAGGTTGATTATGTTGGGTGCGTCTATCTCAAAAAAGTTGGTTGTGGACTGGGTTCTTCAGTCACACCCTGAATCATATGATAAGTTCATAAGAGAGTATTATATGATGAAACTTGACGCAACCCTCATTGACTTGACTTACATGCTCATTGCTGCTGAATCAGAAATGATTTGGCGAAGTAATGGAGCATATTTGTCTGATAACTCAACCAACCATGCTTCCATGGACACCACCTGTTCCTGCTGCCAAGGGAAGGGGCAATGGATACGAAGCTGCCCGAAGGACCTGAAGAATCTAGGAGATAGGAGAGTCGATAAATATGGCTCTACTTCAGGTATAAAATCCACTATCTAACTCCATTTAAATTCCTATTCTTTATTCATAATGTGATAAGATTACATTGGCATGTTTTGCAGGATTAGAGAAAAGAGAGGAAGTTTGATGGAAGAGCAAGATGAGTCTGATCACGAAGTAATGGATTTCGATCGCATGAATTCGAAGATCAGATTTTGAGCTTAGGGAGTTATGATAGAATTGTTAGGTGTATATGATTACATAGTTTTTCATTTGAATTTTGCATTGTAAGGACATGTTTTCCGCTGGTTTTATGAATAAAATAATTTTTTTGGTTTTTATCTTATTTGTTTATCCTTGCAATGAAATATATGAAAAAATTGATGTTTGTGTACTTCTATTATTAGCAAAATGGATTTGATTCTTGATTATGTTATTTGTGGAAATATCAAATGTTTACCAAATAGGGACAGTTTCTCATCGCCCAAGTTTCAATTGGACAGAAACTTGGAATCATGCAATGTGTATTGTATGATGAATGAAAAACTTTCACATTTGGGAAACTTAGACTAATTCTTTGGCAAAGTGTCAATTGAAGGACAAGAAGATCAAGTACACAAGGTTGTGCGTTGATCAAGTCCACCACAAGAGTGGCAAAGATATTCGTCATGATTTACTAAAGTTTAGTAAATATGATTATACTTATAAGATTAAGTGTAATTCTGAGTTGATTGAAAGGGTTTCAATGAATAGTAGAACGAATAAAGAAGAATCAAGTAGGCAGAAAGATAAAAGTTACTCTATTCTAAGAAGAAAGGAGAGTACCTTTTATTGTGTTTTATGATAAGTCTTAATGATTAAGAACCATGTCTCAATTGATCCTCTAAGTGAGTCTTAGTGCAATTGCATGTCTAAGAAGAGGAATCGAGAATTGTAGAAATGGGTAAATCAAGAAGTCAATCATCCTTCGTTCCAATATCAAGTCTTAAGTAGGTTTATAACACTCATCAAATGTGGAATTTGGAAAAAATTTCTTATTCTTGCACATTTGAAATTGGTAAGTTGTGATGTCTTGGATAAGACAAAGACCAACTATGACCAATTTGTGAAGTGTTTTGTCTTGATAAGAACTACACTAACTCTTGAATATTTGCTTTGTCAAGAAATGTTTCTTGACAAGAGAATCTTATATGTCAAGGAGTTAGTGGGAGTCTTAATGGTCTTGAAAGGTTTCAAGAACAAATCAAGAATATACCTTATCGATCATCACTAGCACACGACTTGAGGTTTGCAACCTATCGTGCTGACATTATTTTGTTTTTGTGCCATTCCAATTGAGTTAATTGCGTATGTGAGTTCTATGAGTTCTCATTTGAATGCATACTAGAGCCTTAGTCGATGGAAAGTACATTGATATGTAAGGACAAGTTACTAAACTACTTGGAAGACATGGTGGGCACTCGTGTTACCATAAGGCAAGAAATCAAGATTAAGAAAGTTCAGTCCATATGAGTTTAGATTTGTCGCAAACCTTGGTTTTGGCAAATTCACATGGATAGGAACTCATACACCATAAAATCTAAGTGTCATAAGATCCCTCCTTCATGAAAATGACTGTGAGGAAATGCTTTCACTAAAAGAGATTTTAAGAAGATAGCGTTTGTGAAAATTGTATTCTCAAAATTCGATTATGGTTACGACATCCTTTTCCATAGTTCGAATTATGAGATTTGGCAATTAGTTTCAGTATTTTAAACTTAGTAACATAAGTTCTAAATTGTTTAAACACACATATGAGCTATCTAATACAAAGGTGTATAAGGTTAAGAAGCCTAGATAAAGGCTTATCGAAGCATCTGGTATTAGAAATATGAATTTCAGAAATTCGATAGGCATTGTTTTCTAAAAGTTCATGTGTTTTCTGAATACATGTCAAAGCTAGTGGGAGCATAAGTGTTATGCTTATATGATAATAATCATCATGATAGTGGGAGCATAAGTGTTATGCTTGTATGCTTATTATGGCGAGTATTGCAAGTTAGCAATATTAATTATAGAAAAACAAAGATTCAATTTGCAAAGTTGCATGGGTTGAAAAGTTGTTTTAATATAATTAAGGGAGAGAATATTATACTTCGTTTCAAAATCTAAAGCTTAGATTGAGAAATTTTAATATTTTCAGTCAAAGGATACATTGTGTGTTCTTAAAATTCGATTATGATTACGGCATCCCTCTTCATAGTTCGAATTGTGAGAACATGACACATAAAATATTATGGCAAAAGATTGGTAAAGTATCATATCTTTATGTGAGACATTATGCATCGTGTCCCATACGCTTCGGGTATTGGATCGATTGCAAATGCTATAATATTTACCATTCTAAAAATTTTCCAAATGTCTAGCGCATTAAGAGGGAATTAGGACTAGAATTGGTTTTGACTAAAATATTTAAACAACCATCAAAGGACGATCCAAAGTTCGCTGAGGATTGGTCGCTTGTAAGAAGTTGGAAGTATGGTATTGGATGGACCATATCGACATTATTATGAATAGATAAGATTCTATTAAGAATGAGTTGTCATATGGAAAATATGGAAATGTTTCCATATTGGGAGTTGGATATTAAGAATCTATGTCTAGATTAGAAACTTTTATGCAAGAAGGATGTTCAAAGGAATGTACTTTGAATGTGAGACTTCACGTCTATAGAATTGTCTTGTAACAATTCCCGATAGAGTACTTTGTAATTTCATTCGCCAAGTCTTGGTGACTTTTATGCTATGACTTTACGAAAGGATCGTAGCGTAAAATGTTACAATCTACTATAATGTAGTAGTGGCAAGAACCTTATGTTCTTACACTAACTATGGGGATTAAGGAATTGTGAAATGAGAATCATTGGAAAAGTTTTCAATTGATCTATTTCACAAAGCATGGACCATAGGAAACAAAGTGTGCATGCTTAGAGCATGGGACAATTGTTGTTGTAATTCAAGTAATGAGTTGATTATCCGAAACATTAAATAATGAGTAATCAATATGGTGGATAAATAGAAGTGTTTTATTTACTCTCACAAGTTTGGGGCCATATAGGATTAAGTATTATTGTTATGTTTCAGTGTGCATGTTTTGACTTCCATAATAACTAGGTTATTCAAACATCCACAGTCAGTCATACGTTGGGAGTAGGTATGAATAAAGATTGTCATGAATCTGTTTGTAGATTGTCTGAAGTGTTTAGACATAGCACAAGTTTGCTGCAGAGTTCATGAGTGCTTTGATAAGATTAGAGTATTGGATTAAACTCACGCTCACTTGGATCACTTCATGGATTTATCACAAGTGATTAGTGAGACGATAATATTGTATATTCTTGAAACCGAGACGTGTGAGTTGTTATTTGTTGGTCGGCTGCACATTGATAATAAGTAAACGCACCAGTAACTTGGTGTTATAAAACTTATTGTTGTGTGTGATTTGATCAATAAATGCAAGCGAGCATTTTAGTCGAAGTTTATCCATTCCTTTTACCCAAAGTGGGATAAAAGCGATATATGTGGGCCTCTCGATGATTTAGTGATGACACCTAAGCGCTTGGCCAAGCCGGGACTAAGTTGATGTGTTCAATTGTAGTCTGTTATCAGTCATCATAAATCGGAAGTCGGGAAACAGTATAGAGAGAATGATTGAAATTTATGTCTTATGTCTATACGATATCTTGAGAATGGAGGAATATATGATCCCTTATCTAGAGGACACGCTATCTGATAAGATCAGAGTTGACAGCGGCTTTTGAAAGCTACGATTGCTGATTAGGTTCTGAAGTCATACGGAAAATAGTTATTAGACTTATCCAAGTGGGAGACTGTTGGATTAGTGTCTAAGTCCATAACTATTTTGGTATGTACTTGACCCGATTATGAGCATGGTCCTTTTGGGTTGCCTTCACCATAGCAATATGTAGGATGAATTAAGAAGAGAGAGGTTTAAATATGATTTATTAATATATTGTGAGAATAATATATTAAAGGAGAAATCATATTGTTTAATGAATATTAGTCAAGAATTAATTAAGAATTAATTTTGTGGCTAAAAGAGATTAATTAAATTTAGGGGACTGGACTGCAATTATTGGATAATTGAGTTATTGGGCTAAGGAATGCTAAAGGAATAAGGGGTGAACGAAATTATGATGGAAGCCCATCATATTTTCGTCCATGGCCTTATCCAGAAGGTTCCATGGGCTGCTTAGAGTTTAAGTTGTCCATTAGGGTTTTGACTGAAACCCTAGCAGCCCACACAAGTATATAAAGGACCCCCTTAGGCTCCAAAAACGTGTGGAATTAATTCTCTAGGGTTTCTAGCCGTTTTTGGGCAGCCTCCTTTCTTCTCCTCTTCATCCAAGTTGTATATGGTGTTTGTGACTCCATTAGAGGTGCAACACTTGAGGCACTAAGCTTTTGAAGCCAATCCAAGCAAGGAATTGATTGTTGTTGCCATATAACAATCAAAGGTATTTCTATAAACCCTAATTCAGTTTATAATATGTTAGATCTAAGTTTATTAGTCTTGGATTCAAAGCATGTACAATAGAGAAACCTAGATCCAAGCATTAGGGTTTGTATGAGCACATAAGATTATTCTTATGCCTAAAACCCATCATCTTTCACCCCATGGAAATCTGGCGCACCACTGCCCCTGAAGTCCTTGAAGGACAGTGTGCGAGATCCCGACTGGCTAGATGCCATATCACTCCTGAATGCCCGAAGGCGATCCTCCATCAACTCCATGATCCCTTCCTTGATCGACCCAAAGAGGATGGGGGTCGACTCAAGGATGCCTCTGGTGATCTCTGACGCGATGAACTCGCGTAGTCCCTCATCTACCGGCTCGGAACCTGATCCCGAACCTGACCCCTCTCCTGAACCGCCATCTACCGGCCTCGATCGAAGTACCACCATTCTGCAATATATAATACAATCATTAGTGATATTGATACTTCCTGAGGGATCACTGCTACTTACAAGTTCCCTAGTCTTATCTTGGCCTTCCTTGGTTCGGGTACGGATCCTCTGCTTTCAGTAGTACGGGCCCATACTACCTTCCACATCTATCCGTACCTTCTTCAAAGAATGCCTCGACTCCACCAGATCTCTTTCACTACTGCTGATCACTGTTATACTCATCCTGGGCTTGCCCTAGGGAAATCTCTGATTCTACTCTATCCAGCCCTCAGCTGTTGCAGGCCTCCTTGTAATGCCAATTAGCCATTACTCGAGTACCATCACATGTGACGAGGCTCAGATAATCCTTCGAGTACCCGACTCGTCCCTACAACGGTTGGACTCAAACAAGAGCTGCGCAGTAGGATCAAATCCGGCACTCTAAGATTATTCAACCCTGATCATATGTGACGTGACGTATTCGCCTAATGGCTAACTTCCATTATTCAGAGTCCCACATAGCACGAAGCAAGCAGCATTCAGACAAGGGTAACAATCTCAATCAACTCTATCTGCTTACAGGAATTGTACTAGCATAAAGTGCTAAGCTCATACTATCAGGCATAACCTAATCAGGCTATCCTACTTGCTGTCTACTCAATAACTAGCATGCAATTCTCATACAACTGAAACACATAAAGCAGGCACATAAGGCATCACTCCTAGATCCTTAGTCCTATTCTAGCATGTTGTTCTACCAAAGCTGATAAACATAACATAAACTCGTATGGGTACTTTGGGGAATACTTACTTGAGCTCGGCCGGTCGCGCACATCACACACTTCGTTCTTTCTCGAAACTCTTTTCTCAGTTTTTAGAAAACATTTTCTTTTAGAAAATCTTTTAATCCCTCGATTTGAGTTCAGACACCCCCGAAGGTGTGTCCGAATCCCTCAAACCAAGGCTCTGATACCAACTTGTAACGACCCAATTTCCACGTCCAAAAATTTCGTTATAAAACATTACATAAAAGCATCAATAGTTAAAACATTGTTTGATTAAACCATTTCACATCGAAAACCAAGTTGAAAACCACAACACGGGTGCCGTCCTACCCGTGTCAAGCCATTCTGGGGTGCTGACTACCCTTCGGTCCTAACAACCGATCCTCGGGGACTAGTCCCCTCCCACTACCTCTATCGCATATAACATAACAAGCCAGCATGCAAACATATCATCACGTACTGTCAGACATTTCTGGGGTGTCTGAACTACCCTTCGGTCCTATCAACCGATCTCTACTTCTATCTCATATAACATATCATGCTAGCATATAACATATCAGGTAGTAACAAACCTAGATGATATCACAAAGAAAATCATCTAACATACGACTCCTACTGGTGGGCCGGCATTGTGGCCGTAGACCCACCGCTACTGGAAGGTAACTCACCGCGAAGTAGCTGCTGATCTGATCGGGAACTGACTGTCTACTGCTGCTGCTGCTGCTCCGGAAATCCTCCGGCTGCAATTCCCACAACATACTCAATCAAACACTGCTAACTGTCCTTTGGGTAAAATGACCATTTTACCCCTGATCATGCCCTAAGTCAAAGTCAGAGTCAACTTTCAGTTGACCCGACTCGCCGAGTTGGCTTTCCAACTCGCCGAGTCCCTACCCAAACGATTGTCCTGAATCTCGTTTCTACTCGTCGAGTTAGGCGACGACTCGACGAGTTCTACTTCTAAACTGATGTTCAAGTCCTTCATCCTACTCGCCGAGTTGTATGAACAGCTCGCCGAGTCCATCTTCATCCGAAGAACACTTATGCCGCGACTTGCCGAGTTGTATGAACAACTCGTCGAGTTTGCTCTTGATCTAAGGAGATCGCCTTGAACTCGCCGAGTCAGGGCATTGACTCGCCGAGTTCCTCCATAGATGAGTTCAGCTTCCGACTCACTGAGTCACACCCCGTGACTCACTGCTCACTCGACACTACGAAAAGGGGACAAACTCGGAGACTCGCGAACAGACTCGCCGAGTCACATGAACGACTCGCCGAGTCGTTGCCATGCACCCACTAAATACACAGATTTGCTCAATTCCAGTCCATGCCATTCACAGATCTGGACTCCTAGAACACGAATCACACGTAAAGTTTCCAACTTTACGTGTAGATATTCACCAATACAGATTTTAGGGTTCAAAATGTACTTAAAATGGTAGATCCAAGGTTTTCAAGCAATGAGGGTCCATAAAGGCTACAGATCCGAGCCCTTAGAGCCCAAACATGCCTAGATCCGAAGTCCCTCAACACTATAAGCTCATTACACAAAGGTCAAGACTAGAAGAAGCCTTGAAATGGCTATCACAAGCTCTCAATGAGATAATAATGAAGGGACAGAGATGGTTTCGAGTCCAATACCTCTAAAAGTTCTGAAATGGCACAAAGATTCTGGATCTTCTTCCTCTCCTCTTGATCTACCTTCTTCTTCTCTCCAAAACTTCAAAGAAATGCACCAAAATCACCCAAATTACCAAAAGAGGAGTTAGAGCTTCGAGAGGGAGTGTTCTGGACGCAATGGGGGCGGATATGAGGCACAAAACATCGTTTAAATAGGGTGCAACCCCTGAAACTTAGGGTTTCATCCAACAGCGGTGACTCGCCGAGTCCAGAATATGGACTCGCTGAGTCGCCAACTTAAACATGTCCCGGGTCCCGTCCTTACTCGGCGAGTCGGACCTATGACTCGCTGAGTCCAAGGCTAAAAAGAAGGAAAATACTCAATAAGATTTACATACCAGGAACCAGGTGCTACATAAGCAATTGTCGAGGACAATCTAAGGTTTACCAAAGATTGGTTGCTCAAGGACAGTTGGAAGTATACTATTAATATTGGAAGGACCATATTGACATATTCTGAAAAGAGGCAACTCTTGTTCAGAAGTGATAGTCAAAAGGGGAATATGGAAATGATCCCATAGGTGGAAGTTGTTCAATAAATCTATGTAAGATTAGGAAAACTTAATGCAAGAAGGATGTTTCCAAGGAGTTGATCTCCTTTGGAATGCTCTATAATGTTTGTTGTCAAGTCTTTGTGACCTTGTGCATAATCATTACAAGAGGATCAATGCATATAAGTTTAGAATCTAACAGGTTTCAATAAATGGCATGAGTTTGGAATTCTTGCATTTGCAGCAATGAATTGGGTGTGTGAAATTAGAATCATTGGAATTATGTTTAATTGGTTTATTTCACAAAGTAAAGATCATAGACAAACATAGAGTGCATACTTGGTGTATGGCAAAGCTATTGTTTAGAAAAAACATAGTGTACATGCTTGGAGCATGGGACAACTGGTGTTTTCAATTCAAGTATAAAGTTGATAAAACCGAAACAATGAATAATGAGTAATCAGTATGGTGATAAATAAAAGGTGTTTTATTTATATTCATAGGTTTTGATACCATATTAGATTCATTTATTCTTGTGTCTCACTTTGCATGTTTTGACTTCCATAATAACTAGGTTATTCTTTCGAAATGACTAAGTTATTCAAACCATCCACAGTCGGTCATATGTTGGAAGTAGATATGAATCAAGACTGTCATGGGTTGGCTTGTAAAGGTCCAAGTTGGTGGACAAAGTTGTGCTACAACACTCATGAGTGCTCATAAGTTCTGAGTATTGGATTCAACCCGCGCTCATTTGAATCACTTCATGGATTTTATCATGAGACGATAATATCTTATATTCTTCAAACCTAGAGATATGAGTTGTTACTATGAGTTGGTTGTACATTGATTGCACGAAACCACATTCGGTAACTCGATGCTATAAAACGTGCCTTTGTGTATGATTCAACAAGTAGTAGAACAAGCCATATGAGTCAAAGTTTATCCATTCCTTTTACCTTCGGGATAAAAGCGATATCTGTGGGCCCCTCGATGATTTAATGATGACACATGTGAGTGCTTGGCCAAGCCAAGACTGATTTGATTTGTTCAATCAGTCAGTCGTCATAAATCGGAAATCGGGAAACAACAAATGGACAGAGAGAATGATCATAATCCATGTCTCAGTCCATATGATATCTAGAATGGAGGAATATATGATCCCTTATCTAATGGACAAGTCATTAACAAATATCAGAGTTCGACAGCGACTTTAAGAGCTACGATTGCCAGTTAGGTTTTGAAGTCATACTCAATAATAGTTTTAGACTTATCCAAGTGGGAGACTATTGGATTAATGGCTAAGTCCATAACTATATTTGGTATGTACTTGACCCGACCCGATATGGTCCATTTGGGTTGCACTTCACTGACATAATTTATATGGATAGTCTTTTGAGAATAGTATATTTATGATTTATATTAATATATTATAAGTTCTAATATATTAATATGGAATCATATTATTTAATTAGTATTGATCAAGACTTAATTTAGAATTAATTAAGTGGTCAAAATGAACTAATTAAATATGGACTCTTATATATATGGAATAGGCCAAGTTCATTTCGGTTGGGCTAAGCCTTCATGGATAGTCCATGGAGTGTTTAACCCATGGATCATATGAAATGAAAGGTCATGGGTTTAACCCTAGTCTCCACACTATATAAAGATGTCCTTGGTTGGTGACATTGGGACTAGTGTGGGTACACTAAGGGGGCTAGCCAATTTCACTAGAGAGAACCAAAGTATCCTTATTCTCAAGGTTATTCCAAGGTGTTTTGGTGATTTGTGATTCCACTTGAGGCTTCCACATTATTGGGGCTAAGCTCTTAAAGCTTGAAGACATCAAGCTATACCAAAAGGTATGTCATCTAACTAGTCTTTGTAGTATAATTGCCTCATAGTATGTTAGTTAGGATTAAAGCCTTGGAAAGTTCTTATTTGCATGTATAATAGAGAAAACATAGATCCAAGGTTTATTGGGTTGCATGTACACCATATGAGTGTTAGAATGCTCAAAACCCAACAATAGCATCATCCTATCTACTAGGATATTGATCTAACAGATCACTATAGCATAACATGCACAACATGATATCAATCCAAGGGTTGACATTGGTGCCTTCGACCCGAAGGTACAGTGAGGAAAAACTCACCTCACACAGATGAATCGCATAGAAAACCTCCTACTGTTGGCCCACTAAAATCCTGAACTATCACCACAAATAAACATCCAATTAATAATTGAATCACTGCCCTTGCCTAATGATTCGAACTTAGGGAAATGTCCATTTGACCCTTTTCATAATTGGGCCAAGATCCAGGCCCAATTCTTGATCCAAAAAGCCATAAATTATACAAGACCCAACATTGAAAATTGGGCCCAAATTCCTTTTTGGGCCTTATCCTAAGGTCCAACTCTTTACTTGGCCCAAAACACTCATACTAAGATAGACCAATAAGGGACCAAGCATTCAAGCCCAAAAGGTAGCCCAAAACTCGAAGCCTAAAGTCTGAAATCCAACAGAAGGCTTATGTTGGGTGTACTCCTTTGGTATATTGGGCGTACATTGCCTCACTTTGACCCACAACAGGGTGGCTGACCGAGTACGCTGGGCGTACTTCTCCTTGCGCAGGGCATGCCCTCGTAGAGTCCAAAATCTCCATAAGTGCTTAATGGCTTAAGCACTTAAGCCCAAACTTCAAATCCATGGTCCAAATGCACCTTAGAGTCATAAAGTCTCCAACTTTATGACTTTAGACGTCCAAAAAGTCCTTAATACATGATCTTAATCCATTAAGACCTTCCATAAGATGCACATAGCCAAACTAGCTAAGGGGAACTCATTTTTATGGCTTAGAACCCTTCCCAGGGTCTGAAAGGACAGCCCAAAACGTCCAAAACCAAACATGCAAAACAATGGGACTTTTTGGGACAAAAGAACAACATAAAGCTACTAAGATGAGATCTAAGCAAACCAAGCATAAAGGTAGCAACTTTTTACCTTATGGAGCTTCCCAAGAAGATGATAATCCAAGATCCATAAGCTTGCTTTCCCTTCTAGACTCCTTGATGCACTTCCTTCTCCTTTAAGCACACAAATAACACACTTTAAGCTTAAAACACACTCTTATGGGGTTAGGATTTTCTAAGAATGACTCAAGGACTTGGAGGAAGAAAGGGTGAGGCTAAATGATCCATAAAGGTGTTTAAATACTCCTCAAACCCTAAAAGTTAGAGTTTCATCCGGACATTAGTACGCCCAGCATACATATGTATTCGCCCAACGTACTCACATGTATGCCCAACATACTACTTCTGCTCCCAAAATTACCATTTTGCTACTAGGGCTTCTTAGGCTACATCTTTATAATCTAAGGACCCAAAAATGACATATTTAAAAACCAAGGGAAAGATTTGAAAAATACTTGAGACCTGGGATGTTACAAATCTCCCCCACTTGATCTAGACTTCGTCCTCGAAGTCTGATGCAACAAACAAATTTATCTAATGCTTCCGCATCTCAGCCTCCGGCTCCCAGGTCCACTCGGAGCCCCTCCGATGCTGCCATCGGACCTTTACCAAAGGTACTTCCTTGCTTTGCAAAATCTTTACTTTCCTCTCCAGAATAGCTACTGGTATCTCAACATACTTCAGGCGCTCATCAACCAAAATATCATCCAATGACACAACCACATCCTCATCCAATAAGCACTTCACAGCTTCGAAACATGGAAAGTGTTATGGATCTGACTGAGCTCCTCAGGATGATCCAATATTTAGGCGACCTTGCCAACCCTGACAATAATCTGGAATAGCCCGATATATTGGGGACCTAATTTTCGCCTCTTCCTGAAGCGAATCATACATTTCCAAGGTGAGACCTTTAGTAACACCATGTGACGCACCTGAAACTCCAACTCGGATTGGCACCGGTCAGCATTACTCTTCTGCCGACTTTGTGCAGTCTACAATGTCTATCTGATATGCTGAATCATCTATGTAGTTTGAAGGACCACCTCGGTCTGTCCCATAACCCAGTAACCAACCTCGCGCCCAACATACTGGGGTACAACATCTCCGCCTATGATAGCTCAAAAGGCGGAGCATCAATGCTGGAATGAAAATTGTTGTTGTAGGAGAACTCTGCAAGAGGAAGGTAGAAGTCCCAAGTCCCACCAAAATCAATGACAAAGGCTCACAACATATCCTCAAGAGTCTGTATCGTCCACTCACTCTGCCATTGGTCTACAGATGATAAGCTGTGTTGAAGTGCAACCTCGTGCCCAGTTCCTCATGTAACTTCTGCCAAAAACGGGAGGTGAATCGAACATTATGATATGAAACAATAGAGACCAGAACCCCATGGTGAGCAACGATCTCGCGAATATACACATCGACCAACTTCTCAACCGAAGAAGTCTCCCGAATTGACAGGAAATTGGCACTCTTGGACAATCGAACCACGATGACCAAAATAGCATCAAAACCCTTTGCCGTCTTCGGCAACTTAGTGATGAAATCCAACAAAATCTACTTTCATTTCCACATTGGAACCTCCAGAGGTTGCAGCTTTCCATACGGCCTCTGATGCTCGGCCTTGACCATCCTGCTGGTCAAGCACCTCTCCACATACCAGGCGATCTCCCTCTTCATACACGCCCACCGGTATCTCAATCTCAGATCCTGATACATCTTGGTGGCCCCCGGATGGATAGAAAAGCAAGAATTATGAGCTTCCTCTAACACAATCTGTCTGACCCCATCATACATAGGAACCCATACCCGACCACAATGGGTCAACAAACCACGACTATCTGGAACAAATCTGGTGATCTCACCCTTGATCCCCTGAATCTTCTAATTCTCTTCCTGAACACCCTCGACTTGAGCCTCCCTAATCAATCCTACAAGTGGAGAATCCACTGATATCCTCAGGCATGAAACCCCATCAGAAGGTCCAACCGACTTGCGGCTCAAGGCATCCGCCACCACATTCGCTTTACCCGGATGGTAAAGGATCTCGCAGTCATAATCCTTGACTACATCCAGCCACCTACGCTCCCTCTTGTTCAGGTTCGGCTGATCCATAATATATCTCAATCTCTTGTGATCCGTGTAAATAGTACAGCGGACCGCATAAAGATAGTGCCTCCAAATCTTGAGGGCAAAAACCACAGCCCCCAACTCAAGATCATGCGTGGTATATCGCGTCTCATGCGACTTCAGCTGCCACGAAGCATAAGCTATCACTCGTTCTCTCTACATGGGAAACCGCTCCCAACTTAGCGATGGATGCATCACAAAAAACCAAAAAATCCTCAATTTCCTCCGAGAGGGTCAAGACGGGGGCCTCGCATAGTCTCCATCCAAGCGTCTCAAATGATTTCTGTTGCTCAGGGCCTCACCGGAAATCCACCCCTTCCTAGTCAAACGAGTGAGGGGTACTGTAATCTTAGAGAAATCCCGAATAAATCTCTAGTATTACCATGCCAACCCCAAGAAACTCCTGATATACGAGGGAGATTTCGGAACCTCCCACTGCATCACCGCCTCGATCTTGGCCGGATCGACTAATATCCCATCCTGGTTAACAAGGTGTCCAAGAAACTGAAAATCTCATAACCAAAACTCGTACTTTGAGAACTTAGCATAAATCTTTTGTTGCCTCAAAACCCCCAGAAGCTCGCAAAGATTCTCCTCATTCTGCTCTCGGGTCTTGGAATATGCCAGGATATCATCAATAAACACGATAACTGATAGATCGAGCATCGACTTGCATACCCGATTTATCAAATCCGCAAATACCACAGGCGCATTGGTGAGCCCAAATGACATCACCACAAACTCTTAATGCCTATAACAAGTCCGAAACACGGTCTTTTTCATGTCCTCCTCTCTCATTCTGACTTGCCCTGACGTTAGATCTATCTTGAAGAACCAAGCTGCACCCTACAAATGATCAAAAAGATCATCAATCCGCGGAAGGGGATAAAGGTTCTTCACCGTTAGTTTGTCCAACTCCCGGTAATCAATACACATCCATTGTGGACCATCCTTCTTCTTGACGAATAAAACCGGCGCTCTCCACGGAGTACGACTCGGTCTGATGAACTGCTTTCCTAGCAACTTTTGCAACTAAGATAACAACTCCTGCATCTAAGGTGGTGCCAAACGGTGCGACGCCTTGGAAATATGGGCCACACCTGGCACGAGGTCAATCCTGAACTCGACCTACCTCTCATGAGGCATATCGAGTAACTCCTTCGGAAATACATCGACAAACTCCCTGACCACCGAAACCTTTGAAATTGAAACCTGATCCCCAACACGTTTATCCACTACATAAGCCAAATAACCCGCACATCCGTGTAGAATATACTGCCGAGCTCTGACTACAGAACAAGACTCTGAACCCGTCCTGATGCCCTCCCCATAGATAACCAGTTATCCCCCACTTAGGGTTCGAACTACCACGCGCTGACCCTCACAATCAATCATAGCACCAAAAATGGTTCAGTCAATCCATTCCCACTATCACGCAGACATTCCCATGGGGATAGGGATCAAATCAATCGGATAATGCACCCCGAAAATCTCCAGAACGTAACCTTGATATATTGATGATGCAGACACCCCGTGTTCATTGGCGCTAGAGACTCGCAACGGACACTCTAACTTCCCAATAGGCATATAAACTCCCTACTGAACGATCGAGATACAAAAGACGGATTCGAACCCGAGTCAAACAACACTAGAGTAGGCAAAGAGTTCACTAGGAACGTACCCAATAGAGGTATAAACATACGCATAATACATAATATAATCAATAGGATAAAGGATAGAAACATACCGGTCATAACATTTGGAGCTGCTTTGGCTTCCTCGGCGGTAAGCTGAAAAGTGCGCTCTCGGGGGGTTCGCCCTACCATGACTCCCATTTGTAATCCTCAAAGTAACCGGCTCTGGAGCCTACACTGGCCTGGCAGCAAGCAAAGTACATTGGGTCTTCATATGGCCTACCTAATCACAATGGTAACAAAGTCTGACGCCAGAAGCCGGAGTCTGCTGCTGACAATCCACACAATCCCTCGTAATGTGGCCTTGCTTGCCACATTTGTGGCAACCCGAAGAAGATCGACAACCCCCATCATGCACCTTGCCGCACTTCCCGTAAGTGCGCCCCCTCTAACTCCCCGAACTAGAATCAACGACGCTAAATCGCTTCTACGCAGGTTGTGACTGCACCGGGGCCGGTCTCGACTACCTCGTATACAAATCAATCTCAATCTCACACCGTCTAGCGACCTCCTGCATCTCTATCAATAAACTATAGTGCTGAGTAGAAACAAAATGCCTGATCTCCGTCTTGAGCATGCTCAAATAACGGGTCATCTGAGCCTGCTCAGATGCAACAAAACTCATGGGAGAACATAGCCCTCTCCGTGAACATCTTGTTGATCTATGTCACCGTCTCAAAACCCTGCCTCAAGTCTAGATACTCCTAGTCCAACTTCTCTTGTTCCACCATCGGCACATATTGGGAGCGGAACATCTTAGAAAACTGTTCCCAAGTCACGGCAACTCTCTGCTCACCAAAATAGGAACTGGTAGCGAGCCTTCACCAATCCTTTTCTCCGGTCCTCAGAAGGTTCAAAGCACATCTGACCTTCTGGTCTGCATGGAACAAACAAGTGAAGAAACATCCCTCAACATCAGATAGCCAACTCATGGCGATGATCGGGTCCTGCACCCCATCAAAAGTTAGGGGCTTCGTATTGTCGAAGTCCCGATACTGAAAATCCCGACCCGATCCAACCCCTACAGCCGTAAAGGCTGCAGCAACAACAGTCTCAGACAACACATCATAACGCTTATCAAAGTACTCAACCGTGGTAGTCTTGATAGACCCAAACATATCTAGCAACTGAACTCGGAACCAAGAAACAACCTCCTCCTGCTGTATCTCCCTGATCCTGTCATCCAACGCAGCCGACTCACCCTAACGACCCGCTCCTGATCCTGATCCAGATCCAGATCCTGCCTCAACTCGATACATAGTCACCATAATGAAAAAAAAACAGGAAGATACCAGATAACACGCATATCATAACAGGGAAGCAACTCCCAACAAAGCCCAAGGGGTTGTGAATTCTCTGTTATGCGTACGAGTCCTGTGCTTTCAGTAGTACGGGCTCATACTACCTTCCACACCTACCCGTAGTTGTCTCAGAGAGTCATCACAACACCCCAAAAATACTTTCTAGAGTACTCATATGTTGATTCCTCACACCCTAGAGGACTGTTATATATATCTCAAAAGTTGTTTGACTGACCCCACACAACTCATCCATGAAAGTTCCACCAACCCTGCAACACTCGTGTATGCTAGACATACATAGCGTTGGACCCTATAGTCATTCGAATATCTGATCCTACCCTAAGCCCTTAATCAAACAATAACGGGAAATAAAAGGAAACCAAGCATTCTCAGGCTATAAGATCTTAATGATGTATAACCATGATGCATACTCTAAGCAACTATAGTAATGATGTCAATTCCATTAGAGAAGAACCCTAGGCTATCATGAATCATATATTCAGGCAACTCTATCATGCAAAACCTGAAGATCCCTATCCTATCACTAGCATGCGGTTCTAACATATAACAATGTCAGATAACAATATGGTATTTTCGGGTCTAGTTATTGGCTCCGGTTGATCGTACACAAGTTTTGTTAAATCAAATATAACTTTTGAAGCTATGACATGACATAATGAAGCAACATTTTAGAACCCTTAAAAAAACCTAAGAAAAAAATAGGATATTATTTTTCCTTTTAAAAAAGTAAAAAACTTGGTTTAGGTAAAACTGATGAGTAGGCTTCAACATTTAGCCACGTGCAAAGGGCGTGACTAAAAGGCGTTTGCACAATAATGGCGCGAATGGGAAGTCAAAAGAAGTTGGGGATCAATATTGAAATCTGTTGCTGTAAAAAAAAAAAAAAAAAACTCACGAAATTATCGCTATACTTTTCGATCTTGAATGTTATCAAACCCTAAAAACCCTATTTTTTTTCCTCTTTTCGCCAACCCCCGTACAATACAATACAAAGGGGGCAATATTTCAGGAAATTGTATTCGATTGGCAGCTCCACTTGAGGTAATTTCCCAAGTCACATTATCGTTATATGTATTCTAATTAGACTTTAAACAAATTGGCGCATATATAAGTTTTTGTATACGATTTAGATTGATAGCGTGCGGTTTTTGTTGTGAAATTTGAGAGAATTTGGTTGAATTTTGATGCCCAGCTCCAGATGAGTTGCATTTTTCCGATTTTCTAATGCTGTAATTTATCTGGTATTAATGAAATTCATGTAGGACAATTGTTTCATGATTCCAGCTTCTGAATTCTGATGATGATGATGATGAAATTAAATAACCTAACCAATACCATACTGTGATGCCACTTGAATATGCCGGAAATAGGTTGTAATGAATTGAATTCCATGGCTATCTATTTATTATCACTGCAACTGGATCATTGGTAATAGAAATGACAAATTTACTTCAAAATTACTTCTTTGATCCTAGATGGGATTCTGTACTTGTGTTGTATCCAATGATATTGTCAGTTTGTCATACATTCTGTTTACTATTTATGCAAGAAAAATACATCTTATATTTTTATAACTAATAAGGGGAAAACTTATTTTTAGCTTGTCATGTTTAATTTCTAGGGGGATCCAGAGCATCATTGTGGAAAAGGAGGAATTTCTGATGCCGATCTGATCTGAATAATGATGATAATCTTTGCACAAGAAGTTCTATAATCCCTCCTTTTCCACATCTTAAATCAAAGCTTTTTTTTAAAGTACATTCAACCACCCAAATGGATCCAGAGGAGCTTAACAATCGTTCATCGTCAGTTTCAAACCTCACACGGGAATCAACATTCCGTAGTTTGTCACCCACACAATCACCTCCAATCCAATTAATGGAAAGACCCGAAGATTTTGAATTCCAGGACGCATCATCATCATCGGAATCGGAATGGAGTTCTGTTTCCAACGAATCCCTTTTCAGCATTCACATAACCAATAGTTTAACACATGACAATGACATATTCCAATCCGGGGAATCAGTGAAATCCGATGATTTAACAACATTTTCTGGTCCAATAAATGTGGAAAGTGATTTTGAAAGTTTGAAAATTGAAACCACATCTAAATTAGATGAGCCTCAAAAAGTTGTTAGGTGGAAAACTCAAGTTGAACGTCCTGCAGAAGAAGGAGCTCCTCCTGAAGGTCATCAATGGCAGCCATCTCCTTTTAACAATCACATATCCAATGAGCCCACCAAACACACCACCACCAAACCTAAGTATGTTTTTATATATCTCTTAGCAAAAAATAATAACAACTTACTTTTGTTTTTCATCTATTTAGCATCTTAATTTTGTTTCAGAAAAAAGTTATGGTGGTCTTGTAAATGTAACATCTCAAAGTGGTCGTGTTGGAATGGATGCTGGAAAAACATGTCGTGTTCCATTTGTAAACCAAAAAAAGTTTCTTCGTCTCATTCGTAAGTTTTTTTTTTAACATTTTTTATAAAATCCATTTTTTTTTCTTGTTTAATTGTATAAAAAGAAGGGTTATGTTGAAAATTGGTTGTTTGCATTTGTAGTACGGAAGGAAGTGGGCCCAAGAAGCCATCAGCTTCTAAAAAGGGGCCTCGGCTTCGTTCATGGTCATGTTCTTGCCATTGCTGCGACGAAGTAAATTTAGCATGATGCTTTGATTTCAATCTTTTTCACATTTTTTGTAGTGTTTTTTCACACAGTAGAAGCCTAATTGTGCTATGGCTGATTGATAATGATAATGATGATGATAATGTGAGTATTGGGTCTAAAGTTTAAACCAAAATCGAGACAAATTACGAGAGATTAGCATCTTAAATACAGAGTTTGATAAAAGACTAGAAAAACAAAGAACAGGTAAGAATAATTAGGGTTTATGATAAAACACAGGATTACAAGTAAGAAGAATTAGGGTTTACAACTATGTGTTTCAATGGATGTACGACATCTGTCCCACCGGCATGCTTCACAAACTCCGCCGGCGACAGAAAACTGCCGTGACAAACACACATTATTTTCACTTCTTCACCTTTCCCGTATTTATACAGGATTCCTTCGATTCTTCTGCCACTAGGGCTGTCTCCTTGCGTGAACACACATGGCATGTCGAATGTATTCATTCCGAGCTCTTTCCCCTTGTTATTTGATGGATTTTCTGTTTTGGGTCTCGAAACTCGGAGTGCAGGATCCGCCATTTTCGACCTCGATGAACTGCTCCCGTCCTGATTGCTTGGTTGGCTAGTTTCGCTTTCGTTACTGGATCCTGAAACGATAATTATAACGGTAAGTTTTTTTTTTTTTTTTTTTTTTTTGTTGTTGATGGAATAAAAATGGTAGAGATAGATAGATTAATTAATTATTACCTTGAAGATGCCTGCTCTCGAATTCCGATTTGCTTGAAGTTTGTGATTCCACCGATCCCGGCAACGACGGTGGAGCGAGCCCTCCGCCGCTGCCGTCGGATGTGGCAGTGTTTGTCGCGACACCAAAATCCCAGTGACCAGATCCCAACGATGGTGATGGTCCTTTTCCTATAGCTGCTACATATTCCTCCCGCTCAACCTTGGTCAGATTCCTCTGCTTCTCCGACCGCCGTCGCTTCGCCGCGAGCCTCTTCAAGCTCTGGAGCTCCTTCCTCTTTCTCCACTCCTCCGACTCCAACGGCAACGACGCCGTTCTAATCAAATTTGAATAAGCCCCACCATGACCTGTTCCGGTTCCCCCTTGTCTAACCCCCAAAACGTCGTCGTCGTCCCTTACCACCGGCAAAATCGCAGCAATGGAAGACGACCTTACCAACGAGCTATTACTCTTGTCAACACCAAATCTTCCACCTAACGACAATCCGAGATTCAGCTCTACTTCATCATCCGGGTCGGATCCTCTCGGATCTCCTAAATTGGTACTACTCACCATAAATCTCTGCAATAAATCTCTCGAAAACCTCTTCTTCGTCTGTAAAGATAAATTCTCCATCTCATTGTTTGTTCTTTCGCCCATAATCGACACAAATCAGATTCTCAACTCCTACACAACTCATTCATCAAAATAAGATTCAAGTACCCGATGATCCGATTTAAAGAAACCTGGATGGAAAAAGGTTGTTATAATCCGCATCTTGTTCACTATTGCACTGATTTTGAGCTTAAAAATTGAATTACTCCTCACAAATGAATCACAGGCCAACGAATTGATTCAACTGGAAATAGTGAAAGAAGCAATCGCCGGAAACAGTAGGAGGAAGGAGGAGATTATAAATTGGGGAGAAGTAATGGAGCAAATCGAGAAGAGAATCATCGAAAGGGGAAAAGGAAATAGATGCAGGAGTGGAGAAGACAGATTTTTCAAATTGTCCCCTTCAAGTTTGACAGATTGCTGCTGTGTCTTCCCTTTCCCTTCTCAATTGATTAGATGAGTCCTTAAGGAACTTTTTAACCAAAGGAGTTAGGAATTTTTGAAGGGGTTAAATAGGGGTTAGAAATTTAAAATTTTTATTTTAAACAAAAAATTAAAAAACAATAACAAATTTACTTGATTACTCTTAATAATTATTATCCTAAATGTCTTTTTTATGTAATTTTATATATTTTAAAACTTTGAAACCTTTTTTTTTTTTTTTGTAAAATTATATTCAAATAAAATCTCCAACATCTAGTCCAGCTACTAACCATCATATTGCAGATAGTTTAACCAAATCCAAGTGCATAATATTTTACTTTAGTAGTTGAAATCAAAACTTGTGAACACATAAAATATCACAAACAAGGACACGATGTTTTATGAACATACAAAATAGTCTCATATAATATTCTTAATCGTGAATACAATAATATATAAATGCACAAACATCTACACAAATTATAAAGAACAATATAGAACCAAACACAAGTATGTAGAGTGGTTCACCAAATGAATTTTGTTCATTAATCTTTTATAGTGTATTATAAAATGTAATTCAATTTACACTAACTTCTTCAAAAAAAAATCATTTTTTGTAGTAAAATCACACATCTATATAATCTAGTAATCTACCATGTTTACCATATACTATTCTACGATGTATCCCACAGAACATATAAGATTAAATTATCTGTTAGGCTCTCTTCACCAAGCTAGCTTCATGATATAAGCATCAATTGATGAAACATCATTTTATAAAATAATATCTAAAAAAATACAACAAAAAGAAAATTAGAATGAATCGGATTTGTTCTTCAATCATTAAAACGATCGAAATTATAGCGCAAGATCACTTGTGTATATTTATTATATATTATATTATTTATGTGAACTGCCATTAGATATTAATTTATGTATGTAATCATTATGCTTTATTCTCCAGATGCTTAAATAAAAAAACTCAACCTAATACTAAAGTGTAAAGAGTACTCAATCCAATGCTAGTTTTAAAAGGGAAAAAGTAAATGAAAGCTAGTTATTGTTTTTTTTTTTTTTTTTTTTTTTTTTTTTTTTTTTTTTTTTTTTAAATGCCAATCTGTATTTTAACAAATATATTGTTATTATTGATTCTTGTACAAGTTTGATATACACAAACTAGTTCATATTTGTAACACAATACTTAGATTTCATATTTCTAACACAATACTTAGATTTCATTTTGTCCTTGTAAACCATTTATGCTTGGATATCATCTTCACTTACTTTGATGATATTGTGATTTGCCTGAAATATATTTTACCTATAGATATAACATTTAGTCTTCTACTTATTTATATATTTCAATATGGTTATTTTTTTTCTCTAAATTTACCATTTATTGCATCACTTTTGTTTAAATTAGAAAGCATCTACTTATGGTATGTTAATTCGACAACGAGTTTTAAAAGCTTTTAGGAGCTTATATATTTTATGAAAAATTTTGAATTCAATAATTTTTTTGTTTTAACGTAGAAAATTTAAACTTTTATTTCAAACAAAAGACCATCTAATTCAAAAGCTAGTTCAAGTATTTTTTTTAGAAGAGTTTTGTCATTTTATACCATTTAAAAAACTTATAACTCCTTTTTACAAACATTTTGATATAAATAAAGACTTCAGTTTTGAACTACAAATTAGAGTTTTAACAAACATATATCAATATAAAAAATCTAAATAACACATAAATTAAAACAAAAACATATAAAAATAAATAAATAAATAAATAACTTACCTATAACGTTCATAGAAACACCAAGCAATTCAGAAAAATATTTGACATACAAAAATTAACAGTTAACCAAAATTTTATGAAAACAAGGAAGCATATTAAATGGTTCAGACAAAATCTGTCAAGCACATTTACATCAATATATTCAATCTATCATACTTAACTATAAAGTTTAAACCAACTATGTCGATAAATAATGTAAAAACATTGAAGGTAGATGGGTGTGTGTTGTATAATTCCTAGCCACAAGGGGCAACTGAAAGCAATATAAAACCCAATAGTAAATGACGAAAGTACCCTTTTAAAAGATGGGGGGCCTATGAGGAAAGTACCCAGGAAAGGACATGTGAGAAAGACAATGGAAATGGCAGGGTAGTGGTGACACGTGTGTTACTTATTGACTGGCTGTTTTTTCTTTTTATTATTAATTTAAGAAAAAGTAGTTGTCTAGGTACAGTGGGGTAAGGCAACGTGTCGAAATACCACGCGTGAGTAGATATTTGACACGTGTTGGAATGTTCGGCCGGACCAGCTGGCACTTTCTTTTTTATATTCTGCCTCGTGACGCCGCAACGACATTGTTTCAAAGTTTATCAATAGAGTAAATATGAATCGTCGCTTGTGTAGGTGTCAAAATGCACGTTCAGTTCCTATTTTTAAAAATTAACTCGGATCGTCCCTCGTTTGGTTAAAAGTTGCATGTCGCATCCCTCATTAGTTTAAATTAACACGCTTAATCCCTTACGAGACATGAAATGACTACAATACCCTTTTCAATTTTATTTTTCATTTATTTTTAACATTTTTGATTAATTTTAATTTTTATAATATATTTTAATTAAAATTGTGGGTCCATCTACCTTTAAACCACTAGAAATGTTCACACATACCCCTTATCTCCCTCTCTCCCAGTATGTCCTTCTCCGCTTAACTCTGATCATGCTCAATACTCAGATCATCTTCTCCGGCCACCTGATTTGCACCTTCTTTGGTTCCAGAAATCGCAAATAAAAAAATCAAAATCTGAAACCTATAAACCAAATGATTCTAGAAAACTCAAAATCATTTCACAAATCAAACTCAAAATGAAAATCAACATGAAATCCAAATAGCTCTAGAAATCAAAAATGGTGGTGAATCTTTTAGAAAACCTAAAATACACACACAGCGGCGGTCAATTAAAAATATGAAACCTATAATCCCTTTATCGTGTGTTTCTAATCGGAGAGCATAGAGAATTAGGGAAAAATCAGTTTTGCTAAATCCAAAACCCAAAATCAATTTGATCAATTCTAATAAGAAAAAACATAGCCCCTCGATCAGAGTTTGAATCTAGGTTTATTATCGTGGCTTATTTCGAATAGAGAAACAGAAATTGAATCCCCTATCAGAAATCAAAACACAACCCCTTGCATCTTTCGGAAAATCAACTAATATCATGGAAATCTTTCATCTGGAGCTCTGAAGAAGAAAACCGGTGATAACTAAGATCTAAAACTAGATTTTCAGAAAGAAAGAGCAAGAGAGATGATGTCAGAAAATCATTTTTCTGGCGATTGGGATTTTTACATCTGGGATTTCAGGTTTATAGTAGCAAATGGAGGTGGCTGGTGGTCGAGGTGGATGGTGGCTGAAGGTGGTTGCTGACCGGAGATGCACAAGTGGAGTGATTTATCATTATCCCATTTACGTCCAAGTCTGTCAATTTGTTCTTCTTTCTGTCTAGGTTCGCCAACATGTTGGAGACGAGAGCGACGTACTGGAGTCGGAGAAGTAGTGAGAGACGAAAGAGATGATCGGTGAGTGAGCAATCTGGAGCAGAGAGAGGATCAAGAGATTTAGGTCCACCATTTTTCTTTCAAGAAGGTTGGGGAAGAAAGGAAACAATGGAAACAGAAATGGAAGGGGGAGGGGTGGGTTTGACTTTTAAGGAGAGTGTTTTTTTCTTTTTCCATTTTGAATTTAAAAATAAATGAATAAATAAGAGAAAATTAGAAAAGAAATTATTAAGGGTAAAATAGTCATTTTATGTCTTAAGGGATGAAGTGTGCAAGTTTTAAACAAACAAGGGACGGTCCGAGTTAATTTTCAAAAATAGGGACTGAACATGCATTTTGACACCTGCACGAGGGACAATTCGTGTAATTTACTCTTATCAATATTTACGTATTTATATGTAAAAATAAGAGCAATCAATAAAAATATATAATATTAAATTATTATTATTATTATAAGGAGTTGGCTAAAAACACATACTATATTGCAATAATATTGCAAAACGGACGCCCTAATTAATTTTTGAACAAATTACACGAATGGTCCTTAAGGTTTTGGTTTTTTCCCTAAAGCAGTCCATACGAAACTTTTTTCCTTCAGATGGTACCTACGGAGCAAACCTTGCACACAAAAGACCCATGTGACTAACTTTGTTAACAGATTATGTTAAGTTTTGTTAAATGACAGAAATACCCTTTGTTTTATGCACATAGATGGTCCCCCCCCCCTCTCTCTAAACAAAAAGTCAAAAACATTAGTCATCGTCATTTTCACACCCCCTAATTCACAATCTTCACACCATCTCCACCATTTTTTCAGGTGAAGAGTTTTATAATGAGGTTGGGCTTAAAACTAGTACAAAATTGACAAACACCTAAAGCAAAGATATACATGGCTGAAACCTAATAACTAAAATCAAACCTAGAAACTTCATCTTCAAATAACCACCCATATCCCCACCCACTGTATGCCCTTCTATATGCCATTCCCCTTCCACCTGATATTCCACCGGATAAACAGTGCTTCAGAAACCCTAAAAGTTAAAAGAGGCAGATGAATGGCATGACCGATTGTTGATGAAGGCATATCTGTGAAATCAAAAACGATGGCTGTGATGAAGGTCACCGGATACGAATTAGATCAACAAGCACATCGCCGGTTGAGAACCAAGGGAACAAGTCTCTGTCTTCATCTGATCGGGGAGCAAAATGTTCGAGGTTGCTTAACCCCATGGAAGGGAACGAGCAGTAATAGTAGCGAAGGAAGGGAGGTTCGTGGGGGTTTTTTTAACAACCGGATGAGAGATTAGAAGCGACAGTGGCAGCTCCTGGTTCGCCGGAAGCTTCTTTGACAGAAAGAACAAGAAATCCAATCTCATAATATCTGAACCCATTAGAGGAGGTGACACTTCGACTTCTTGGTTTGTTTTGGTCTAGCGTCTGAGAAGGGATTGGTGGTGGTGGAAGGCGGTGTCTCCATTGGCGATTTTGTTAGGGATGGGGATTAAAAGGGTTTAAAAGGATCTATCTGATCCAGGTTTAAAGCTTTTTTTTGTTACAAAGCGAAAACCCTGAACTTCTTTCTAAATCTAACGATCTTCCCTTTCATGAGATTTCAAAAGAGAGGAGAAGATGGAGAAGATGAATTGGACGGTGCTTTAATGATATATATATATATATATATATATATATATATATATATATATATATATATATATATTAATAAAATATTAAAAATAAATAAAAACAAAGGGCAATTTCGTCTTTTCACACACACTTAACAAATTATGTTAACAAAGTTAGTCATAGGGGCCTATTGTCTGCAAGGTTTGCTCTGTAGGTACCATTTGAGGGAAAAAAAATTTGTAAGGACTACTTTAAGGAAAAAAGCAAAACCTTAAGGACTATTCGTGTAATTTGTTCTTAATTTTTTAAATATTTTTATTGGCTGTAATTTCATTGTTTTCCGGAAATACTAATTATAAACAGTTAATTATTGGTTGACTTTTTATAAAAATGTCAATAGAGTGTCTAAAAGATGTCTTATTAGTAATACCCTTAGTATAAATGTGTATTATAAAATTATTATTTCTTTGTAATGATTCGCGGAACTGCTTTCTTTGACATCATTTTCATGAATTTGTTTGGTGTACAAAACATATTCTTGCAAAAATATATATATATATATATATATATATATATATATATATATATATATATATATATATATATATATATATATATATATATATATATATAAGAAATAAGTTTAGATTTGTATAAAAACCATATATTAAAAAAATGGAGTATTATATGGCAAAACTGAAAAAGTTAATATTTGTTCGTTGTTAAGATGAAGCATATAAAGAAATGAGACAGACGAACAAGAATACTTTACACGGGAGAATGCAATGTAGTGTGCGATTTCCATTTTCTTTGGATCATTTTCTCATGAGATCTTTTTTTCCTCGTTAAAACTCCGGATTTGGATAGAAAAAATTTTACTTTTTTTATTTTGTTTTAAAATATATTTCATACAAATATTATTACTCATTTTGTAGGGAATTGAAAACCATAAATTTTGATATATTTTTTTATAACTTTTTAATACTTATATAATTTAATAAATATTAAAAATTTTGTAAAAAAATTAAAAAGAATACTGACCAATCACACGGAGAGAGAGAGAGAGAGAGAGAGAGAGAGAGAGAGAGAGAGAGAGAGATAGACCCCCCCTCACCATTTTCCCTCACCCACGGTATGGTGTTCCAGGGTGGGAAAACATTTCCCTCACTCTTTTCCCGCTGTATACCCACCGGTCTGATAAGTGATTGTTTGCTTTGGCAAAATGATATTGTTTTTGTGAAAAATAATATTATTTTTAGAAGAAAAAAAATCTATGGAATATGCTATTATTGTAAAAGAAATATGATGAGTCGCTAAAAAAATGATTTTTTCATGATAAAGTTGTCATTAGGTATTATTAACAATAAAAATAGTATAAACAAACTAGCAAAAAACTACAAAGCAGTTATGAAACCATCTAAGCCATTGCATTTTGCACTTTGTTTTTCTATTACAAACCCCCAAAAAAACATTATTGATTTATATCAATGATATCACCGAATATACTAGCTTTCTTAGGCTTTATTTATCCAAAATTAGAGTGTTCTGAAAATTCCACAAAAACGAAAAAGAGGAAATGACAAGCTGACAAGGAAACCTGATCCGACCAATGAATAAATGAATCCATTGACATCACAGAAGAGACATCAATAGATCACCATCTCTTGATAATATGAAAAGTAAGAGAGGTGGTTGGACACTAAAGAAAAAATGATCTACCATCTCCCCATGATCTAAACACATCGAACACAAAACTGAATCCATATCATTACCCACTCTAGTAGGGATACACCCCAAACTAATCCTCCAAAGTAATATATTCAAGTTGATAGGACCAAGGTTATTCCATTTAGTTAAAGTGTCAATTCCAGATACAATGTTGCTATTTAGAATTCTCCTAGCTAGAGAAACAGAAAAGTCGCAAGAAGGATCAGTCGACCGCCCCTAACCTACCAGGATGATCAAAGAAAACAAACCTTATAATCAAAGCTAAAAACAACATCCCTAATGGAAATAATCTTAGTTAAAATAGGATCAAGTTTGTATCTCCTTTATTATTCGAAGTTTGTTGTAATTTTTAGTATATATGTTATTCAATATACATACTCACCTTAAGGTGAGTTTTCTTTAAGCTAATATGGTATCAGCCTAAGTCATCATCTTCTCTTCACTATTCATCATCATGGCCAACGATTCTAATACCACCGATTCCCCTCTTCCTCTATCAAATGTGCTTCATATGCTCATAATCAAGCTTTGATATACCAATTATCTTCTATGGCACAACCAGATGATCCATATTATTGATTATCAGAAACTAAATGGCTATGTTAATGGTTCAATCCCACAACCGTCGGCCACCTTAATTACTGGTGACACAGCATCCCCAAATTATGCTTATGCTTCATGGATTGCTGCTGATCAACATGCCCTTATTTTGATTCAATCTTTGTTATTTGAGGAAGCAATAACCAGGACTCTTGGTCATACCACATCTCATGAAGTTTGGAATGCCCTATCAAACACCTATCAACATGACTCCCTTGAACTGACTCGCACTCTTCGGGATTCAATTTGATGTCTCAAAAAAGGTACCTCCATTGTTTCTAGATTTTCTCACAAGTTTAAGAGTATTTGTGATTAAATTCAAGCTATTGTTCACCCACTGAAGGATGATAACAAATCCCACTGGTTCTTATGTGGCCTTAGTTCATCGTTTGAGACATTTTCTACTACTCAACGACTGATCACCCCGAGACCTAGGTTTCATGACCTTGTGTGATATCCCCAAATTCATGGTCATTTTAAAAAATTTATTTATGCTTATTTAAAAATTAAAGTATCCCTTTTGAAAAGTAGTATTGCGGTTCCCAGAAAAACATGATAAGAATATTATCAAAGCATTTCTGAAGAAATGTATTTTGTTTATATTAAAACTTTGGGATGTCATCGTCAATATAGAAACATATACACAAAACAGACCTTATATTCATTTTCACTAATGATTTATGTCTCCTTTAATCTCTCAGTGTAATGTGTCTTCTTATCGATACATGTGATACAAATGAAGTGAGTGGGTCAGGTTGGGAAACTTAGTGAGTACATAGGGGTTTCAACCCACAATAATAAAGTTATTATGTTTCATCATTAAACAATTAACCCAATTACCCTTCCTCATTATCTTCTTTATTTGTTAAGAATCTACTCTAAGAATCATTTATCATTCACTCATTCATTCCTAAGGATTGTCCTAAGGAATAGGCATGAAGTCCATCGCTTTCAGGGTTCATCTACCCATCTTTACTTAATATTTTTATAAGTATAAAATACATATACAATTTAAATCAAATAAAACATGTATATTTTGTTCATCCAACATAAATATCAAGAACACAAATAATATGCACACATAGCACGTAATTTATATTAAATACTTCATATCTGTGTGTAAGATGAAAGTAAGTATGCACACACATGTTAAAGTGATGATTCCAAACTCGAGCAGCGCTTCGCTTCTAACAATTCTATTTTCCTTCGACGAAACCTAGTATCATTACTGCTAGATTTTAGTCTAATATTTATCACGACTATTTATGAGAGATATTGTTTTATAAGTGTTAAACAATACTTTTCAACCAGTATGTACAGATAGGGGCCATACATAAAACACTGGAGGGCATGACCATTTTGGCATTATAGCACTTGAAATCCAACAACCCTATGCGGCCCTTTAAACCAGATTCCTCGTACCACGAGTAGTTAAAAGATATTATAATAACACTTTGTATATCATATTTTATAATATATATTGTTTATAAGTTCATAATAATGATATTGAACTTAAACATAAGCTATACTTAAAGTAGGGTAAGCATAAGTCACTTACTAAGAGGTTTGGCTAGGAGCCGGGCTCTGTGGGGGCAGAACTTCCGAGCTGAAAGCTCTTCTTCTCGGAGCCTTCTGGCACTCAGAGATTCGCCTCTTAGCACTTGAGAAGTACTAAGGCTTGGGAGGGGTTTAGAGAGATGTTTGAAAGAGAAAGAATGGGAAAGGTGTGAAGGAAATGGAAAATTTGCACCTCTATTTATAGGCTGGGAAATGGCCTAACTCGATGAGTTTTGACCCTCCAACTGAGTCCAACTCGTCGAGTTGAGTGCCAAGTGTCACCATCTGGTGGCAAGGCGTGGGGAAGAAGCAGTGGTCAAGATTGTGTCGCGTGTCACTCGCAGATTACTCCAAAAACTAATTATCTTCTAAAATCCGAATGAGCTCCATTTTTGACGTTCTTTATATCCATGCGTAGGCGGCGACGTACTCTACATCTTTCAATTTTTCTTTTGTTTTTCAAATTATATTTTAACAAGATTAGACATATAAAGTCCGTTAAAAATTCATAACTATGTCATCCGACGTCCGTTTTTGTCTGTCTTTACATTGTTGAGCTCCTATTAATGAGATCTTCAATTCTCATTTAAGTTGTGTCGGTTAGAAATCGATTGATCTAAAAAGTTCTGTCTTTATATACTACAACTTTCGTTTAGATTCCTAAGGCTAAAAGGTATTTTATCGCAAACTCACTTTTTATGATTCTCGGTGTCATGTTGGTTTTACCGTAAAACTTCGACGGATCATAACTTTTTCATTATAACTCAGATTTCAGCGTTCTTTATATGTACGAAACCCTTGTGACTTATACTATAACTTGGTTAGATTATTTATTCTAAATAATATTCTACCAAAAAGTCATTTTAGATGTTTACTGTTTCTAAATTGACTAGCCCGGATATGCGAGCGTTACACCTTGTTTCTCATGTTGAATGTGGCATCCCCATTTTTATGGCCAGAAAAGACCAATTTTGTTTATGCTTTATAAAAATCAGAGTATCACTTTTAAGAAAAACGTTGCGGAATTTGGTTCCCAGCAAAACATGATAATTACATTATCAAGGCATTTCCGAAGAAATGTATTTTTATTCATTATAAGACATTTGGGATGTCATCGTCAATACAGAAACATAAGCATAAACAGAACTTACATTCATTATCACTTGTGATTTATATCTCCTTAATCTCTCAGTGTAATGTGACTTCATATCAACACCTAAGATATAAATAAACTGAGTGGGGTCAGGTTGGGAAACCTGGTGAGTACATAGGGATTTCAATCCCACAATGTTATAACATATATATATAAACTCACACAATATACGATTTCCCCATATATATATATATATATATATATATATATATATATATATATATATATATATATATATATATATATATATATATATATATATATATATATAATCAACTCTTAGCCCACCCCGTCAATCTTCACAACGAGACTATCCATACTCACGGACCTTAAATTTTACCTCTTACTCCGGATCTAATCCATGCTCTTGAGTCCTTTATTGTACCTATTCCATACTCTCGGATGAGGGACAATTGGTTTGTGTCTAAATCCATACTCCCGGATTAATAACAGATGACTATGTCCTGTCCATACTCCCGGACTAAGGACAACTGACTATGTCTTAATCCATACTCCCATATTAAGAACAAGTGACTATGTCTTAATCCATACTCCCGGATTAACGACAGTTGACTGAGTCCAATCCTTACTCTCGGACTAGGGACGAATGACTATGTCTAATCCGTGCTTCTGGATCAATGACATGTTTAAGGGTTCTATTCCCCGTATATATCTCACTTGTACTCATAAGGATATACTAGCCAATGACCTTCATAACAAATTTTAGGTTTACTCATTAACCTAAATCATTATAAATAACCAGGTATGTTCTTTAACACGTATCTCAGACAACATCAAATAATTCGCACATAAACATATATTTAATGCATTCAATCAATACTTGTATTAAAATCATGTTCATGAAAGGGACTATGCACTCACCTGATAAGGTGGTGACTTGGTACTCGGACAACGCTTCGTTACTCTTTAAACAATTTCCTTCGACAAAACCTAGTATCATTACCACTAGGGTTTAGTTTAATATTCAGCGAGACTAATTAATAGTCTAGCTATTATTATTATTATTATTATTATTATTATTATTATTATTATTATTATTATTATTATTATATAAGCGTTAAACAACACTATATAACTCATAATAATAGCTCAAATAATTATTTTAAGGTCCTAATGATGTTACTATAATTAATTAGAAGCTATATTAAAAATAGTGTAAGCGTGACTCACTTACAGCGGGTTTTATAGAAAAACGGACTTTGTTTGGAGCAGCGTTTCCGAACTGAAATACCCTTTTTCTCGGGGCTTCCTTCGGGAGCTAAGGGGTTTACCTAGGGTTTAGGAGGGTTTAGGGGAGATAGAGAGAGAAAGTAGTGAGAGAAAGAGTTGTGAAAAGGTGTGAGAAACCGGCTTCCCTCACACCCCTATTTATAGGTGTGAGGCTTCGCACTACACTGGGCGTAGGTTCGCTCTACGCGCACTACTAGAAAAACAGCATTTTACGACGCGCAATGCGTGTCGTAAAACGCTCAGACGACGCGCAAATACGCGTCAAGAAAGGCCCTGTCATAACGAGAGACGACACGCTTTTGCACGTCGTCTATAGACGACGTGCAATGCGTATCATTAAAACCCCTATCAAGAAAGGCCATGTCATAAATGAAGATGACACACATTTTTGCGTATTGTAAATTTAAATGTTTAAAAAAATATATCTATATATTTATTAATTTTTAAGTGAAATTTGCATTTAATGTCTCATAATAGAAATAAAATACCATATACAAAAAATACAATCCAATGCATAAAATTTAATGTCATACAATTCTATTTCTGACAATATATAAATTTTCATTCATCTAATCTACTATGTGTTTCATACTAACAATTTAAATGAAGAATGCAACACTTGCATTTGTAGCATCTTATCTCTTTTAGCTTGAGCTTTCTTTTCCTCTTCTAATTCCAGAGTTATTCGCTTTCATCAACCCTGTAAACACAACACAAAATCACTTGTCATTTTCATTCTACATTTAAAATTAATTCTTATTAGGACATTCTACTTTTAAACCGACCAATCTAGCAAATTTTTCAAAGAATATAATTTATAATTTTTTTGTGGAAAGTACATTGTTATTTCTTGAATACAAGATGTTATAAAACTTACCTTTGCAGCCATACATGAATCAGTTATTTTCTTAGCTTCAAAAAGAACCTGAAACAAAAAGCTTATGTTCCATATTAATACTAAAAGAAAAAAGGCTTTGATTATTTGAAGGGAAAAATGCATACATCAATGAGGATATCAGGTAGGAAGTATACTGATGAACAAAAGAGTGAGTGTCATCAAAAGTCAATATGTACGATACGTGTGACTTGTGATCTCACTTAAACCATTCCCCTGTCAAATTTATTAAAAAAATAATGCAAATTTGAGATAAATAAATATGAAAAGGTAAAAAATATCCAGTCTCCTTTGATAACAAACTCCAGTCACATCTGACCATACCCAGACCTTTCTTCTCTATAACTTTATAAATTTTCCCATCTCTGATTTGCTCTATCACAGCTGCATATTTCTTCTTTTTTTATGCAATAGCATTCTATTGTATACACCATCAAGATCGATTTCTAATCTCTTGTATCCCCTGTTCACCTACCATTAAATCAAAATCAAAACCAACTTTTCACTATTATAATCACAAAACTATTTATAAAACTGTAAAAACTACCTCTTTGATGATATTTCCTGCGATTGATTTGGCTTTATTAATATCAGCAAGTCCAATAAGCACAAAGGGTAAAACTACCTCTTGTACTGATGTACTTGCCTTACTTCTATCATAATAATCAAGATCAAGGGGAAATAAATCTTCAAGAACTGTAAGCACAAAGGGTAAAACTGTCAATAAACCAAAAAAGAAAACAAATTGATAGATTTTTTGCATTTTGTGATATTCTTACTTTGTTCAGGGGTGTCATACTTCTTTATCACGCCATTTGCATCAAACAAGTGCATGAGCATTGTATTCCTAAAAATTTACAACATAAAAAACATCAAAAACCTTAAAAGGAAGGATATTATAATTATGTATAATAATCTAACTCTATGAAAGGTTCCTTATCTTTTCCAGCAGTTGAAGCAACCTCCAAAAACTCCTTATACTCCTGTGTCCACCATCTAACTGGCAACTTAGTGATGTGGAGGGTACTTTCGTCCTCACCTTCAATTCCTCAACAATTCCAATGGTTGTGTATCCAGTGTCATTTGAATCAAAATATGTCCTAGCCTGTATAAAGAAAAGTAAATAAATTATCATTTACTAAATGGGGTAAATGCAAGAATAACTTCAAACAAACTGTAATAATACACAAAAAACTTCACAAGAAATGATTTTATTTTGAAATCTTTTGAAATTTTTTGCTCTTGCACTAGATTGAAGAATTGGGATCTCAACATTCTTCCTGATAATATTTGTCAAATTTTATTCATCTTTCATAAAAAGCAACAATTTGGAGATGAAATTAAGATTAAAACTTACATCTGATGTCCTGCCCTGCAATAATGTGCTCTACTCCATGAAATCTTGACATCTATTTTTGATAATCACTGGAGTTTACAATAAATGCATGACTTAAATGAATCACACAGTTAACCCTTTTGTTAGGTGTTTCACCATAGAATGTGTCTAGAGATGATGTGGATAATAATAATTCTTGAACATGAGATAATGTAGGACAATCTACAAGGAGGAAAATGGGCCCAGGGACAGAAAGTCCAAGAACATCATCAGCATGAACCTGAAATTGTCAGATTGAATCAATAAGAAAAAAATTATTATATAAAGTTAAAGAAAAATCAAAAAGTAAAGAAAGAATGGAAGATGATATACCATGATGTCTTTTAAATCTGATTTCACAGAAATCCCTTCTTGTAATTTGCGATATTTTAGCCTAGGTCTTAGTTTACCACCTAAAGATAATAATAATAATAATAATAATAATTAATTAATTACAAATATATAAGGAAAAATACAAATTTATTATATTTTCCATTTCATGATCATTGTTGGTTTTGCCTTTAGGAATGGAAATACACCTTATAGTTTTTAATTCTACTCTATACATTATTTAGTTATAAGTAGAAATAAAAAAGTTCAAACGGAAAGAATCATATTCCTTCACGAGTGTTCCATTCCATTCCTTCCCTTGATTCCATGAAAGGAAGAAAGAAAGAAGAAAATGTTGGATAAGGTGTCTAAGTCCATAACTATTTCGGGCTTGTACTTGACCCGACCCGGCATGGTCCATTTGGGTTGCATGGCACCATGCAATTGGATAGACTAAATGAGAGAAATAACACTTGGAGATTATTAATATATTATAAGTTCTAATATATTAATAATATTATTTGATTAGTTGATCAAAGAATTAATTTGGAATTAATTAAGTGATCAAAGGATAACTAATTAAATATATGGGTTGATTATGTAAATCATCCATATCTTGTATAGTGGGCTAAGAGGCTCCATGGATTATCAAGTTGGGCTCTACCCATAGGATACTCCATGGATGCTCCATGGGAGTTACAAACCCATGGGTCATGGAAATGAAGAGTCATGACACATTAGGGTTTACATGGTGTAACCCTAGATGTGTCAACACTATATAAGAAGCATATTCTCCACCAAAAATCGGCACTACTAAGGAACTAGAGGGCTTGGCCGATTTTGAGAAGTGTGTGTTATCTCAAGAGTCTTTCCAAGAGCATTTGGTGTTGTGTGAAGCATTTGAGGCATCACACTTGGGGTGCTAGGCTCACAAGGTTTCAAGGAACACAAGCAACAACAAGGTAAGTTATTCTATCTATGATTCAAGTTAAAATTGTTCCCCATGTATGCTAGATAGGAATATAACCTTGGAATTCAACTTTGCATGATAATTAGACAAACATAGATCCAAGGTTATTAGGGTTGCATGTACACTTAGGAAGTGTTAGAATGCTCAAAACCCTTCAGAAAATACCTTCAATATGCCAAGGAACTCTGCAACGTGCACAATTTCTCCATTTCCAATAGACGACATGAAATGTTACTTGTTGAAATTGAAATTGACATGAACAACATAGCGCATTCTGATCTGATCGACATTGTAAGCAATATACTCATTGTATAATAACCTAGCCTGCAATAGATTCAGAAGATCAGTCATCATAAACCATAATAACCAAACTAACACAAGAAAGAAAAGTAGGTGATAGTGATATAAAGTATAAAGGGGAGTTGAGTTGACCTTTGAAGTCTGCTGCTTTTTGGGGTGTCCTAGGGGAACAACAACACCATCCTCCAGTGTCTCAAACTCTGACATATCAGGGGCAGTAGCCCCAACTCCTTTCCTGCTGACAACACACCACACAACACACAGGAGCCTTTTTATACAAAATCACAGTAAAGTCTTTTTATATAATAATTTATTTATGCCATATTTTAGGTAACTAATATCTTTTGCATACCTTACATAGTAGAGAAGAAAGAATGTTTACTATTTTTGATAGTATCTTAACATTTTCTTGAGTGAATCTACATCAAATTCTTTACCTTGAAATCAAAAACATGATCCTCAACAAATTTCCCAAAAAAAAAAAAAGATAATTCAATAAATCCTACTGTGTTCCAACAAGAAAAACCCAAGAAACTAATACATAGAGCATCAAAAATAGACATAATGGAGTACCTTTCTTAAATTGTGAAGCCAAGTACCTTTCTGGTAAACTAACACCCAATGCCCGTAAATTGTGAAGCCAGTCTAAAAGCAGGAATGTGTTTCTTTTAGTGAGAGGAGACGACAGAGTGGGAATAGCAACATTGGGAGGATTATTCATTTTTCATATACTTGTGTGTATGTGTTTTTGTGTAGATGAAATTACAGAGAGAGAGAGAGAGAGATAGAGACCGGTGTCTTCAAGAGTACGTAGGATAAGCAGAGCATGTCTTGTAGATCTAGAGTTCGTGACTACTGTGTACCATTGGACCCGTCTCTTCATGTGATCCACTGGTGTCTTCAAAAGTAGGATAAGCACACCAATGTGCTATGTCGCAGTGTCCCTCCCCAACCTTTCCGTGTTCATGTTTCATGTATCCTTTATCTCCCAAACCTTCTCCCCAAGAGTTCTTAATTAACCAATACTTTTGTCCATCAGGGGTTTCATCAAATCCAACCACTGCTACAACATGAATTGGTATTGGCCCACACAATCCCTCATAAACCCCCTGTTAATTCGTATTATAATTAATTAAATACCTTTTGACATTCAGCTCTTTGTGAAAGATGATATAAACCAATAATTGATGATACCAGATGAGAGAGAGAGAGAGAGAGAAGATTACCAGATGGGTGGATTCTCAGCCTTACAAAGGTTTCGTGCCCTGGTTCTTTACTAAGAATATTAAACAGAATGAAAGAAGATCAACTTCAGTAGATAACAGAAAGAGTGTGGATAGGTCCGGTTTATCATCATCAAAAAGCTTCGATCTTCCGGCATCGACGAGACCTTTGACACCGGTTTTTTTTTGGTCGAAAGCTTTGAGCTCCGATTGTCGATCGTAGCTTGAGCCGACTGAAGCAATTGTGGCCCTATGAATGTAAAGTGTTCGATTTCTTGTAAGAAATGAAGTGATAGAGATCGATCTATGGAGGATGTGGATCGTTCTTTGAGGGATGAAAAAAACCCTAGTTTCTTACACTTTGTGAGGACAGGGTTTTCTAATTTTTAGATTCCCGCAAGGTATTAAGGAGGGGACACAGTGTTTGATGAGACCGATAAGGAGGTCAGGAGTGGCGAAGAAGTGGATCGGAGAGGAGAGAGAAAGAGGGAGATGGGAGAAGATGAAAGATACAAAGAAGGTAGAAGATGGGTTTTCAAAATTTTGGGGATTTCGTTTCCCCCTCTACTAAACGCGCGTTTTCATTAAAATTATAAAGCGACGGGTATGAAGGACGCGCCTTAAAAATAAAGCGCCCTCCGTGTTTTAAATCTCTTTTTTTGAGACATTAATTTAAGGGCACACAATAATGCGTGACGTAAATCCTTAAATTTTTTGAAGAGATGACACTTTTTTAATTTCACTCTCTTTTGCGTAACATAAATCAATGAGTGTCGTTGTTTGCGCATCGTAAAAGGGTCTTTTTCTTGTAGTGGCGGGGCGTTCATCGGATAAGGTCATAGGTGGATCTAGTTGTCTCGCACTTCGGAATCGGACGGATAAGCACCGAGGTACGCTGGGTGTAACCGGCCTCGGACGTGGGGTGTAATGCGAGGGTGACGCGTCGTTCATCAGATGCGAGACCGTAGGGAGCAAGGGAAGGCTAGGATCATGCCACGTCATCACCAGCTTCGCAAATTGCACTCTTAACTTCTTAAAATCATAACTTTCGCATACGAGATCCGTTTTCAACGTTGTTTATATCCATGCGAAGGCGTGAACGTACTCTATAACTTTCTTTTAGACTACGTCGGCTAATTTTGACTTTATTTTAAAAGTTATATTATTTAACAGGCCGGGACAGGATTGGTCCGTTAAAATCTCATAACCTCTTCATCTGATGTCCGTTTTCATCCGTATTTTTATCGGAACACTAAAAATAATGAGATCTTCGATTCTCGTTTAGGTTGTGTCGGCTAAAAACCGTTCGATCTACTATTCGGATTTCGGGTTGTACATTGCTAAGCCGAAACTTCGAAAAATCATAACTTCCTCATACGAAGTCAAATTTGGGCGTTTTTTTTATGGACGCTCTTGGTTTAACGAATTATACAACTTCCGTTTAGATTGCTAAGGCTGAATATCGCTCCATCGTAAATTCACTATTTACGCTTCCAGGTGCCGTGTCGGTTTCGTCGCAAAACTTCGACGGGTCATAACTTCTTCATTATAACTCGGATTTCGGCGTTATTTATATGTACGGAACCCGTGTAAGATATACTATAACTTGGTTGAGATTATTTATTCTGAATAATCTTTTCTCGAAAAGTCGTTTTTGACCCTTATTACCGCTAAATTGACTATCCCGGATCTACGGACGTTACATTGAAAGTCACAAAATCTTTCTTCAATCTGTTAGTGACCCCAATGTCGCTCCAGTCACTTTTCATACCATTCAATCTCGGTCATCAACTGATTCCTCATCATCACGAGGACATGTCAATTTCTTACAATCGTGGTTCATCCTATCGAGGTGGGGGTCTTGCAAACAGACACCCATCTCATTACCTACTATATCGAAAGGAGGGGAATTATGCAAGAAACAGTCCAAACTTGCAATCCTTTGCTCGACAAACCTCCACTCTTGATGTCAACCTTGTTGCGGCCTTCCAAGAACAATACAACACATCTGCTTCTTATTGGTTTGTTGATACAAGGGTATCGACACATATGGCACTAACTTCTACACACCTTGATGTTGTCACCTCTTATTCTAGTAATGATTATGTTATTTTTGGTAATGGTGATGGTGCTTCTATTGCTCACATTGGCAGATCTCACATATTCTTGGAGAGCCTAGGATATGTTGCAGTAGGTTAGTAGTATTGTTCGGTGAGTACTGCATAATGGCTTTAAGAAGTGACTTAGAGGATTCAAGATGATTGCTAAGGAAAGTATGGATAGGTGTGGAAGGTAGTATTGGGCTCGTACTACTGAAAGCACATGATCCATACTCGAATTGGTGAGAGTCTTAGAGAATCTAAGAAGCATGTGAGAGGTGGATTCTTAGGTATATTCTGATTGTTGGCTTGAGTTTGGAAATGAGATCTCAAGGAGGTGGTTCAGGTTCGGTTTCCGACTCAGGTGCAGGTATTGAGCCGATCAGCGAGTAGATGTTGGAGTTCATATCGTCGGAGATTAACCCCGGGATTTTAGAGCATACTCCTGTGATCTTTGGTTCATTCAAGGAGGGGATTTTGGAGGTATTGGATAGTCATATCGGGGCCTTTCGGGCTGAGATTGTAGCAGGGAAGTTGGGGGCTCATCCGGAGCCCAAAGCTTGTAGGTCTTTGGGATCCTTCTGGGAGGAGGTTCCTATTGTTAGCTTTTGTCGTTTGGGATCGGAGGTGAGTTGCACACCAGGTCTTCAGGAGAGTCAACTTCAGGATTGGATTGTCGTAGAGGTTTCGCGGGCCCTCCGCGAGGAGTTACCCGATATCATCGAGTGTGTAACTAATAGAGTGGTCGTCGGGATCGAGAGGCAGGCCTCAGCTATTCAGGCGGTTGATGAGGTGGTTAGGGTGACCCGGAAGCGGGAGATTGGTTTAGATTGTCAGCTGAGGAAGAGGAAGCGAACTTACGATCTGGCTCGACAATCTGGGTAGTCGGGCGCGGTCGTAGATTGTGTTAGAGACCTAAGTGGTCGAGATGGTCGCACGAGGGAAGAGGGGACACAGGATGATGTGTGCAACAAGTCTAAGTGTGGCAAGTGCGGATGGAAGGCTCACAAACGCCAAGAATGCACATTAGAAGTAGAGTTATGTCATCGTTTTCATCAACCTGGTCATGTCAGGGCGAATTGCCCCCGCTAAACGGTTGGGGCGGCTTCGGTTTCATTGCAGGCTTCGGCAGGAAGAGGGATTTGAGGTTTCTTCAGATGAGGTTACAGGTATGTATCTTTTTCTCTTTTTGGTTTTATCTGTATTTTGTGATTGTCTTGCATCGGTATGAGTAAGTGTAACTTGGAGTTATATTTTATGCTTATGTTCGGGTTATATGCCATCTGCATACCATGAATCTTAGAGTAGTAGTTCGAGGTCGTCTCCTTATATAGTGGGTTCCCAGGATGCGGTAGCTGTAGAAAGTGCGATTAGAGCTTGGGAAATGTTCTGTTAGTCTTCAAGAGTTGTATTGCTTTAATGTTGGTTAGTTTTGGAACACTAACATTGGTAAGCGTTGGTTTCCAGCAGATTGATCATTGGATGGTAAGAAGGATTGGGAATCCTTCCAGTCTTGTGTGTTGTAAGATGTTAGTTGAATCAAAGTGGGGGAGAATCGTTTAGGTATCCAGGAATAGAAGTAGATGCGAAACTAGGATGAGTTCGCATTCCCACTGGGGAGGAAGATGACCCAAGTGGCTATTTGGGTCGAGTATTGTGTGAGTTGGGAGTTTAGGAAACTTCCCAATGTTGGGTTCGCGTCTTCTTGGTGTTTGATAGGTAGTGCTGGGGAATCAGGTTGGGAATTCTCGTCAGGATGCGAGTTCAGTCAGGATGCTAGACCGCGTGAGTGCTCTGTTGGATTAGTGTCTAAGTCCATAACTATTTTGGTATGTACTTGACCCGATGGTGCGTGGTCCTTTTGGGTTGCCTTCACCAAAGCAACTTGATAGGATGAATTATGGAGAGAAAGGATTAAATATGATTTATTAATATATTATGAGAATAATATATTAAAGGAGAAATCATATTGTTTAATTAATATTAGTCCATAATTAATTGGTAATTAGTTTTGTGACTAAATGAGATTAATTAAACTTAAGGGACTGGAATTGTAATTATAAGATAACTGCAACTTGGGGCATGGATTGTCTTAAATCAAGAGGTGGACGAATTCTTATGGGAAGCCCATAAGGAAATCGTCCAAGGGTTTGATTAAAGGAGTCTATGGGTTGCTTAGGGCTTAAGCAACCAAATTAGGGTTTCCTTGTTAGATAACCCTAATAGCCTCACTATATATAGAACCCTTAAGGCTCAAAAACGTGGGGAACTTCTTTTCTAGGGTTAGAACACGTTTTGGGCAGCCTCCATCCTCTCTCCTCTTCATCCTCTTGCTTATGGTGTTTGTGAACCATTAGAGGAGTGACACTTGTGACTCTAAGCCTTCCAAAGTCAATTCAAGGAGGAATTGGGATTGTTATTGCTACATAACAATCAAGGTAATGTCTTAAACCTAATTATATGTTAATATGATTACTTGTATGCTAGAATTAGGGTTTATAGTCTTGGATTCAAAGCATGTACAATAGAGAAACCTAGATCCAAGCATTAGGGTTTGTATGAGCACATAGGATGTCTTATGACCAAAACCCAAAGTTTCAATTGGACAGAAATTTGGAATCACGCAACTTGGTTGCACGATGAATGAGAAATTTCATATTTGGAAATTAGACAAATTCATTGACAAAGTGTTAAGTGAAGGGCTAAGAGATCGAGCACACAATGTTCCGTGTTGATCAAGTCCACCATAAGAGTAACAATGATATTCGTCATGATTTACTAAAGGTTTAGTAAATATGATTATACTTACAAGATTAAGTGTAATTCTGATTTTTTGGTTTCTATTGTATTGATGCTTGATATGTTTAAAAAATTCGATTTTTTGGTTTCTGGAGGCTGGACTCGCCGAGTCCATAGCTGAACTCGTCGAGTCCATGGTGACTCGACGAGTCCATGGTGACTCGACGAGTCCATGCTTGACTCGACGAGTCAACTCGTCAGATGGAGGTTATCTCGGGATTTCTTGCTGTTTTTGCATTGGGATAGTTACCTTATCATGTTAGATCAATATTAATCCGATTATATGATATATTTGACTATAATTTTGATCTAATTGAAGATATTTATCAATTAATAAGATAATTGTTTCCTTATAAGATAATTGATTAATTATTTTGACTAAATTGATAAATTGTTTTGCAAGAAATCATTAAACAAATCAAATATGGATAATTATGTGATTAAATGTTAATTAGAATTATTTGTTATTTGATCCTTGTTGTTATGAAAAGTTTCATATTTTTCCCTTTAGGTTTTATAGTTTAAATTTGAACCCAATAGTTTTGTTGTTTTGAAATTTAAATAGTTAAAACCCTAATGTTTTGAGAAATGTTTCAAAACTTGCTCTCAAGATTTGGAATTTAAATTTTGATTAAATGGTTTAGTTTTGATGTATATTTAAATTCTAAACCCTAATGTGTTGAAATGTTTCAAAACTTGCCCTCAAGTTTTGGAATTTAAATGTTGATTAAAAGTTTAATTAGGAATGTTAAATTCTAAAACTCTAGTATAGTTTTGAAAAAGTTCAAATCACACCCTTATGGTTTTATTAATTAATTAAGGTGTATAATTAAAGGAGATTTAATAAATCCATAAAAGTTTAGGTTTACAATTTAATTGAATTAAAAGTATAATTGTTAAATTTGACCACCTAGTATTTTAGAAGTATAAAATACACCCTATACTATATATAACATTAAAAGTCTAACATTATATATATGTATGAGTAAAAAGTCAATCTTACCGTTAGTAGGCCTCATTCACGAAGCTGGTCTGTAAGGGGTGTTTAAGGAAATTGCCTATAAAATGGCGATTGAATGGGTATCCACTCTTACCCACCGCACTCTTGACTAGTGGAGGGTCGTTAGCCGAACGGGTAGGATAGGACGAAACCTTCCATTATAAGTATAATGAATTACTAAAGTAACTAAATGTTTTTAAAATTCCCAATCTTAGTTACTTAGGCAAAGTGAATTGATGCAATTCCATGAAATTACACTTTGTGCCCTTGCAAAGACGTTAGTGGAGCGTGTGTTGTTTACCGGCACACTAAATGGTTCTAAGCAAAGGTAGCAAAGGGTGACTCAATGTTTGTCATAGTTCGGTGGAGCGTGTGTGGTTTACCGGCACATCGAATAGGTGACTGTAGGGCACCACGTAAGTTTGCATGGTTATTCACACCCGCTTTGTGATCCTCGGCATCCCAATCATAAACTAGAGGGGCATATCGAGATTTAAACATGCCATTGAAAGTTCAATGAATCTCAAAGGATCTAGGAGTTTTCATAGATTTAAAACTTAAATTCTTTTTCGTTTTTCGTGGTGGAAATTAGTGAATCGTCATTCACTTACCTTCAAATATTCTGCAATCAGGGTTACGACATCCCTCTCCCGAGTTGTAGAATATTGTGTTGGGTTCTAGCCTTAGTATCTCATTTGGGAGATTTACTAAGGACTCAATCTATCAACTAACTTGAATTCGTTTTTCTCCCGTATTGTAGATGTCAAAGTTTGACAACTATGGTCTTCTCAAATCCCGTGGAACAAGCATTCCACATGAAGATGATATTCCACGATTCGATCGAGGAACAAGAGATCATGCTTCACTTCCTCCTCCTCCTCCAATTATTCTCCCTAACCCACAAGTTCAAAGGCTTGAAAAGTTCAAGATCACTCAAGCCCTTTTGGCGAGTAAACATAAAGAAGGAAAGTCAGTGTGTGCACACGTCCTAGGGATGAAGTCACACATTGATAGGTTAAGGATGCTGGGATCCATTGTCTGTGAGGAAATGGCTGTTGATTGGGTTCTTCAGTCACTTCCTAACTCATATAGTGAGTTCGTAAGAGAGTACTATATGATTAACCGCGACGTGACCCTTATAGATCTCACCTATATGCTTATTGCTGCTGAATCAGCAATGGTTTGGCGCAATAGAAAAGCAAAGTTGATTGGTGAATATGCCTTCAAGACCTCTATGGATATAGACAATGGCAACGAAAGACGTGCTATGATCGAAAAGTTTGATCATAAGAGAAAGGCGATGTCTGAAGTAGTTCCATGTCCTGTTCCAATAGAGTCAATTTGCTTTTATTGCCAATAGAAGGAGCATTAGAGACGAAGTTGCCCTATTTACCTAAGAGATCTAAGAGATGGGAGAGTCAAAACGTATGGCTTTGCTTTAGGTAAAATCCATTGACTAACTCTTTTAAGCTTTTATTCTAGATTCTTAATACATAATGTGATAGGATCACAATTGATGTTTTGTAAGATCGAAGAATAGAAAGGAAGCTTAAAGGAAGAAGTGAGCAGAATCTAACCATGAAGAAATGGATTTCGATCGTATTTCTCGAGGATTAGATTCTTAAGCTACTACTTAGAGTTAGAGTTAGATTGCTAAGAAAGATGTATTAGCATAAGTTTTTCAATGAATTGCATTGTAAGGACAGATTTTTCCGCAATAAAATAAATTTTGATTTTAAATTTTATTTATTTATCCTTGCAATGGCGTGTATGAAAAATTGATGTTAAAATGTTTCTATTATTAGCAATAATGGATTTGGTTCTTATTATGTTATTTATGGAAAGTTGAGAATTTACCAAATAGAGAGAGTTTCTCATCGCCCAAAGTTTCAATTGGACAGAAATTTGGAATCACGCAACTTGGTTGCACGATGAATGAGAAATTTCATATTTGGAAATTAGACAAATTCATTGACAAAGTGTTAAGTGAAGGGCTAAGAGATCGAGCACACAATGTTGCGTGTTGATCAAGTCCACCATAAGAGTAACAATGATATACGTCATGATTTACTAAAGGTTTAGATCAATAGCAGAACGAATAAGAAGAATCAAGTAGGCAGAAAGATAAAAGTTTCTCCATTCTAAGAAGATGGGAGAGTACCTTTTATGCTTTATGATAGGTCTTAATGATTAAGAACCATATCTCAATTGATCCTCTAAATGAGCCTTAGTACAATTGTATGTCTAAGAAGAGGAATCAAGAATTGCATAAATGGTTAAATCAATAAGTCAATCATACTTCGTTCCAATAACAAGTCTTAAAGTTAAGATTGTGACATCGAGTGAAAAAGTAAGGTTTATAACATTCATCAATTGTGGAAAGTTGTGATGTCTTGGATAAGACATAGACCAACTAGGACCAAAGTTATGGAGTGTTTTGTTTTAATAAAAGATACACTAACTCTTGAATATTTGTTTGTCAAGACATGATTATTGACAAGAGAATCTTATATGTCAAGGAGTCAGTGGGAGTCTTATTGGTCTTGAAAGGCTTCAAGAACAAATCAAATAGACCTTATCGATCATCACTAGCGTACGATTTGAGGTTTGCAACCTATCGTGTTGACATTATTTTGTTTATGTGCCAATCTAATCGAGTTAATTATGCATGTGAGTCCTATGAGTTCTCATTTGAATGCATAAAAGGCAAGGACCTTGATCAATGGAAAGTACATTGATAAGAAAAGGTGAGCTGCTTAACTACTTGGAAGACATGGTGAGCAGCTGTGCTACCATAAAGGCAAGAAATCGAGATCAAGAAAGTTCGGTCCATATGAGTTTGAATTTGTCGTAAACTTTGGTTTTAACAAATTCACATGGATAGGAACAAATACACCGTTTAAATCTAAGTGTCATAAGATTTCCTCCTTCATGAAAATGATTGTGAGGAAATGCTTTCACTAAGAGAGATTTTAATAAGATAGTGATTGTAAAATTGCATTCTCGAATTCGATTTTGGTTACGGTATCCCTTTCCATAATTTGAATTGTGAGGTTTGGCAATTGTTTACACACACATATGAACTATCTAAGGCAAAGGTGTATAAGTTCAAGAAGCCTTGATAAAAGATTATCAAAGCACTAAGTATTAGAAACATGAACTTAAGAAATTCAATAAGCATTGTTTTTCTGAAAGTTAAGATGTTTCTAAAGACATGTCGAAGCTAGTGGGAGCATAAGTGTTATGATAGTAATCATCATGATAGTGGGAGCATAAAAGTTATGATTGCATGATTATTAAGGAAAGTATTGCAAGTTGGCAATATTAATTATAGAAAACAAGAGTCATTCTTTGCAAAGTTGTAAGGATGGAATAGTTGTTTTGCTATAATTAAGGGAGAGAATATTATGCTTCATTTCAAATCTAAAGGATTAGGTTGAGAAATGTTAATAAATTTAGTCAAGGGTACATAGTGTGTTCTTAAAATTTCGATTATGATTACGGCATTCCTCTTCACAATTCGAATTTTGAGAACATAGCAAATAAAACATTATGCGTCGTGTCCCATACGCTTCGGGTATAGGATCGATTGCAAATGCTTTGATATTTGACCATTCTAAAATTTTCCAAATGTCGAGCGCATTTAGAGGGAAAAGGGACTAGAATTGGTTTTGACTAAAATAATTAAACAACTATCAAAGGACAATCCAAAGTTCGACGAGGATTGGTCGCTTGCGAGTAGTTGGAAGTATAGTATTGGAAATTATGGAAATGTTTCCATATTGGATGGACCATATCGACTTTATTATGAACAGAAAAGATTCTATTAAGAATGAGTTGTCATATGGAAAATATGGAAGCGTGTCAATATTGGGAATTGAATATTGAGAAATCTATGACTAGATTAGAAACTTCTATGCAAAAGGATGTTCAAAGGAATGTACTTTGAGTGAGAGACATCACGTCTAAGGAATTGTCTTGTAACAATTTCCGATAGAGGACTTTGTAATATCATTGGCAAAAGTCTTTGTGACTTTGGTGCAGTGACATTACGAAAGGATAGTTGCATAAAATGTTAGAATCTAGCATATTCTATAAGTAGCAAGAATTTGATATTCTTTCAATTATGAAAAGGATTTGGAGTTGTGAAATGAGAATGATTGGAAATGTGTTCAATTTGGTCTATTTCACAAAGTAAGAACCATAGGTAAACATTGTGTGCATGCTAGGAGCATGGGACAAGTGTAATAATTCAAGTAAGAAGTTGATTACCCGAAACGACAAATAATGAGTAATCGATATGGTGATAAATAAAAGGTGTTTTATTTATGCTCAAAGGGTTGAGGCCATATGGGATTAGTATTATTCTTGTGTTTCACATTTGCATGTTTTGACTTCCAGAATAATTGAGTTTATTAAGAATAATCGAATTATTCGAACGGGCCACAGTCGTTCATATGTTGGAAGTGGATATGAATGAAGACTGTCGTGAATTGGTGTGTGGATTGTCTAAAAGAGTATTAGACATAAGCAAATGTTTGCTGCAACGTTCATGAGTGCTTATGAATATGAATTTGAGCATTGGATTAAACCCATGCTCACTTGGATCACTCCATGAATTGTATCACGAGTGATTGGTGAGACGATAACATCTTATATTCTTGAAACTGAGATGTGTGAGTTGTATCTTGCAAATCGGTTGCACATTGATAATATGTAAACGCACTAGTAACTTGGTGTTATAAAACATATTGTTGTGTGTGATTCGGTAAGTGAGTGCAAGCAAGCATTGTATCAAAGTTTATCCGTTCCTTTTATTCAAAGTAGAATAAAAGCGATATCTTTGGTCCCCTCGATGATTTAGTGATGACAAACGTAAATGCTCGGCCGGGCTAGGGCTAATTTGATTTGTTCAATTAGTCAGTCGTCATAAATCGGGAATCGAGATATAGTACAAAGAGAATGATTTGAAATAATATCTTATATGATATCTAGAATGGAGGAATATATGATCCCTTATCTAAGGACACGCGTATCTGATAGGATCAGAGTTGACAGCGGCTTTGGAAAGCTACGATTGCAGATCAGGATCTGAAGTCATACGTAGAATAGTTGTTAGACTTATCCAAGTGGGAGACTGTTGGATTAGTGTCTAAGTCCATAACTATTTTGGTATGTACTTGACCCGATGGTGCATGGTCCTTTTGGGTTGCCTTCACCAAAGCAACTTGATAGGATGAATTATGGAGAGAAAGGATTAAATATGATTTATTAATATATTATGGGAATAATATATTAAAGGAGAAATCATATTGTTTAATTAATATTAGTCAATAATTAATTGGTAATTAGTTTTGTGACTAAAAGAGATTAATTAAACTTAAGGGACTGGAATTGTAATTATAAGATAACTGCAATTTGGGGCATGGATTGTCTTAAATCAAGAGGTGGACGAATTCTTATGGGAAGCCCATAAGGAAATCGTCCAAGGGCTTGATTAAAGGAGTCTATGGGTTGCTTAGGGCTTAAGCAACCAAATTAGGGTTTCCTTGTTAGATAACCCTAATAGCCTCACTATATATAGAACCCTTGAGGCTCAAAAACGTGGGGAACTTCTTTTCTAGGGTTAGAACACGTTTTGGGCAGCCTCCATCCTCTCTCCTCTTCATCCTCTTGCTTATGGTGTTTGTGAACCATTAGAGGAGTGACACTTGTGACTCTAAGCCTTCCAAAGTCAATTCAAGGAGGAATTGGGATTGTTATTGCTACATAACAATCAAGGTAATGTCTTAAACCTAATTATATGTTAATATGATTACTTGTATGCTAGAATTAGGGTTTATAGTCTTGGATTCAAAGCATGTACAATAGAGAAACCTAGATCCAAGCATTAGGGTTTGTATGAGCACATAGGATGTCTTATGACCAAAACCCATCATGCTCGACATTGGACGTGTTCGGATTGGTAATCAGCGGTAAGACCATGGTCATCAGTTGAGTTAGCGTGGGAAGTGTTGTAAGACTGCGGGATAGTCGTAACATTCACCAGCAGCCATATAGCATGGAAAGTATAGTACGACAACGAGGCAGCCATAGCATTCTTCATGCGTTCAGATAGTATGGGAGAGTGTTGTAAGACTGTGGGATAGTCGTAGCATTCACTAGCAGCCAGATAGCATGGAAAGTATAGTATGACTACGGGGCAGCCGTAGCATTCTTTATACGGTCAGATAGTATGGGAAAGTGTTGTTAGGCTGCGGGGCAGTCGTAGCATTCGAAGTGGAGCTCGTCCTGTGTAGCCCTAGATAGGTGGGACGTGTGGGCAAGGCCGCCCCATGATATAGTTTGGGTGGGACCCATAGGCGAGGCCCGTGTGCTTATAGCAATGCAGGTGGGACATGGCAGAGACCGTTGGTTCAAGGCATGGGATCGGGGATCCCAGGGTTTATAGAGCCAAGAGTGGCAATGTGGATAAGGCTTAGCTGAATTTTTCTTCGGAATTCGCGGGGAGCGACTAAGAGGGTGTTCATTGGCTCAAAAACCGGGTGGGAATCCGGTATTCCAGATAGTTGACAGATAACCTGGGACATGGGAGGTCTCAGCTCATTCGAATAGTGGATAAGAGGCAACAGGATGTTCGGGGCAAAAGTAGTGATGAGAGGATTCTTGTGTGGAGTAGCTTGTTGATCGAAGGTGATAAGTCACGTATAGTTGTGTAGCACCTGGTTCTTGGTATGTATTTTCATTTAAGAGTTTTGCATTTTTAGCCTGGGACTCAGCGAGTTGAAGGACCAACTCACCGAGTAGAAGCAGGATGGTACGTAGGAATTAAGTATTGGACTCGTCGAGTCGGAGTATAATTGGGACGAGACGCGGGATTTAAGTATTGGAGTCGTCGAGTCGGGTCCCAGACTCGACGAGTAGGCTCTGACTGGACAAAAACCCTAATATGAGGGTTTGCACCCTATTTAATCATCTCTTTCAGCCACCACTCGTCCCTATTGCTCCCAGAAACCCTCCATAGCAAACCCTAAGTGTTTTGGTGCAAGATCTAAGGCTTTTGAGTGATTTTTGTGGGTTTTGATGTAACACCGAAATTTTCAAAACAAAATTTTCATTTAAAACCACTTATCTCTTTAACACTTTTCATAAAAATCCCATTTTTGTTTAAATTACAATACATGACTATTTTGTTCATTCAATTAATAAACCAGGATCCTCAAAACAAACGCTTCCTCTGGTGTGTACAATCGAGCCGGTGCCGTCCCGTGATCCTGAGAAAACCTGAAACACATAACACATACACTGTAAGCACGGAGCTTAGTGAGTTCCCCAAAATACCACTCTAATACATATTAGCCACTCGGGGCTATAATCTCTGTTGACCCTCTGGTCAGTGTGTCTCAGTGGGACCCTCCAGTCCCAACTCTCTGTGGGCCCTAACTCTATGAACCCAAAGGCCCTAACTCTGATAACTCTGAATAATGCATATCACATATCACAATAAATCTCAAATCATAATTAGCATACAATTTCACTGGCACATAATTCTAAAAATACCACATATAACACATATTAGCCACTCGAGGCTATAACTTTGTGGGCCCTTGGGCCCTAACTCTGCGGACCCTCTGGTCCTAGCTCTGTGGACCTTCCGTTCCTAACTCTGATATACACACAACATAAATCACATAGAAATAATGCAGTGCCACACTTCACATAGATAGCATATAATATCTCTAACTCATAACTCTGTTACCACTCTAGGTAAAGTATAGTGAGAAGACTCACCTCTGGTAACTCGGTAAATCTCTGACTCGGTAAACTCTGGTCTAGCCTCCGCCTAATCACATGAAATAAGTACCTTATTTAATATAACTTTCCAAGGCTAGACTATGTCCTTTTATGACACTCTCAGAAGGGTAAAAGACCATTTTACTCCTCTCATAACTCAAAAGGCTCCACTATAGACCATACCCTAAAAGTCAACCAAAAGTCAACTTTCCGGGTTACGCTGCGCGTACCAGATGTGTACGCTGAGCGTACCCGACTGCCTCTCAGAATCGGGGAATACCACCCAGTACGCGGCGTGTACTGGGATTACGCCCGGCGTACTCTCCTGCTTCAGCCCTTTAGCTCTTGAGGTCTTAAACAGTTAAGACCCACGTCTAACTTCTAGATCTGACCACTTCTAAGCCTCTTAATCCATAAAGTTGATGACTTTAAGCCTTTGCATGGCTGAACAAGTCACCAACTCCCATAATATTCCATTCTCTAACTCTAGAAGGATTATTACTCAAGCATGACCTCATATCAACAACCAAGATGGAAACTTTATGGATCTAAACCACTAATACCACTGAAAAGGGACAGATCTCGGACCATGGAGCACCTTACACTCATAAAGTCTCCACCTTTGGGGTTTTTAGCCCTAGAAATGACACATGCAACAACAAACCAAAAAAGAGAGGAAAGTTTTGAACTTTATACCTCTAAATGTAGCCCCTTTCTCTGTAGATCTCATATCCAAACTTGCACTTCAAGCTTTAGCCTCCAAAAGCTCCTTTCCTTCTTCTTCACTAAGCCACCAATGCACAAATAGCTCCAACAACACTCACACACACTAAGAACGATGTGAGGCTCTCTCTTAGGGTTTCACTCATTGATATGGAGGCTGAGAAATGAGCCTTAGCAACCTTTAAATAGTGCACAAGCTAGATTAGGGTTTTGCACCTGGGTCGGATACGCCCGGCGTAACTCTGGGTACGCCCAGCGTACCTTGGCGACTACGCGTCCAAATTAAGCGCATGAGTACGTCCAACGTACTCATTTGGCACATTTTCCTCTAAAGGGCTAAGCTTGACAACAAGAGAAAAGAAGGGGGGTTGAATAGTTGCACCTGAACCTTGGGATGTTACATTTGACCTCAAGGAAGAAGGAAGAGCATAGAAGGATCAAGAGGAGACTGAAGGATTCAAGTTTGGTTCATCAATTGTAGTCTTTGAAAGGTATAAAGTCTCTACCTTGCTTGCTTGTTTGTTAGATCCCTTTTTGGGGAATATTTAGGGCTTTTTAAGCCATATGAGGTAGCCAACCATGATTGCAAACATGGTTGGAGGTCAAGACTTTGGATCTAAGTCTTGGGAGGAGTCACAAGGTAGATTTGGGTTGCTTTTGCACCCAAGGAAGGTCCCATGCAACATAAGAGCCATTTTAGAGCCTTTTAGGCTCAAAAGAGCCATGCATGCACGTAAAGTTCGAAACTTTACGTGCTAGATCGAGCTTAGGGGCTTGGATCTATCTTTTGGTCAAGGGTTATACATCGAAAATCGAGGATTTAGGGTGTGGACCTTATCGACTCGGTGAGTCCGTTCTTGGGACTCGACGAGTCCAAGGCATAAAGTCCCATGTCTGTTAAGGGTCAAAAGAACTCAATTGGGTGTTAGAAGGGTTGTAGAAGGTCCGAAGGAGTGACCCAATGTATTGGACTTAGCCTTAGACCTAGAGTTCATGGGACTCGACGAGTGATATAACAGACTCAATGAATCCAAGGCAATCTCCTTATGGTTGAAGATGAACTCGACGAGTTGTTCATACAACTCGGTAAGTCAAGGTCAGAACTTGTTCATCAGATGAAGGTGAACTCGACGAGTTGTTCATACAACTCGACGAGTTGGATGAAGGTTCATTCGATGTTCATATAGAGGAGGAACTTGTCGAGTCGTTGCCAAACTCGACGAGTCGAGTCGTGGATAAGGACGGGTAAAGGGTTAGGGACTCGACGAGTTGACGGCCCAACTCGGAGAGTTGGGTCAACTGGCAGTTGACTTTGACTTGGACTTGGTTGGGGGTAAAATAGTCATTTTACCCCAAGAGTAGATATCAGTTTCTGACTAAGTGTTTTTGGGGATTATAACCGGAGGATTTTCGGAGCAGCAGCAGACAGAGGTTTCCCGTACAGATTATCAGCAGCTACTCATTCAAGGTGAGTTACCTTCCAGTAGCGGTGGGTCTACTGCCACAATATCGGCCCACCAGTAGGAGTTGTTGATGGGTTTTAGGTATAAGAACAATCATATGTGCTCATACAAACCCTAATGCTTGGATCTAGGTTTCTCTATTGTACATGCTTTGAATCCAAGACTAATAAACTTAGATCTAACATATTATAAACTGAATTAGGGTTTAGAGAATTACCTTTGATGGTTATATAGCAATAACAATCAATTCCTTGCTTGGATTGGCTTTAAAAGCTTAGTGCCTCAAGTGTTGCACCTCTAATGGAGTCACAAACACCATATACAACTTGTATGAAGAGGAGAAGAAAGGAGGCTGCCCAAAAACGACTAGAAACCCTAGAGAATAAGTTCCACACATTTTTAGGAGCCTAAGGGGTCCTTTATATACTTGTGTGGGCTGCTAAGGTTTCAGTCAAAACCCTAATGGACAGCTTAAACTCTAAGCAGCCCATGGAACCTTCTGGATAAAGACCATGGACGAAAATATGATGGGCTTCCATCATAATTTCGTTCACCCCTCATTCCTTTAGCATTCCCTATCCCAATAACTCAATTATCCAATAATTGCAGTCCAGTCCCCTAAATTTAATTAATCTCTTTTAGCCACAAAATTATATATCAATTAATTCTTGACTATTATTAATTAAACAATATGATTTCTCCTTTAATATATTATTCTCATAATATATTAATAAATCATATTTAAACCTCTCTCTCCTTAACAGCTACGAGGAAGCCATGGCAGGCCCCGAGTCTGCTAAATGGAAAGAGGCTATGGATAGCGAGATACAATCCATGTATGACAATCAAGTTTGGAACTTGGTTGAAAACGTACCAGGTCGTAAGACAGTAGGGTGCAAATGGGTCTTCAAGAAGAAGACTGACATGGATGGTAAAGTACACACTTATAAGGCTAGACTGGTTGCAAAGGGCTTCTCTCAAATTCCTGGAGTGGATTATGATGAGACCTTTTCTCCGGTAGCCAAGATTAAGTCTATTCGGGTTCTGTTAGCCATAGCTGCATTTCATGACTATGAAATATGGCAGATGGATGTCAAAACCGCTTTCCTTAATGGAAAGTTGGCTGAAGATGTTTACATGAGTCAGCCAGAGGGTTTTGTCAGCAACGAGTACCCTAATAGAGTGTGTAAGCTTGAGAAATCCATTTATGGATTGAAGCAAGCACCTCGCAGATGGAATCTTTGCTTTGATGAAAAGGTCAAGGAATTTGGCTTTTCTAGGAGTGAAGATGAATCTTGTGTGTATGTCAAGGCTAGTGGGAGTATAGTTAGCTTTTTGGTATTGTATGTGGATGACATACTACTCATAGGAAACGACATTCCAACTCTGCAGGAAGTAAAGTCCTGGCTTGGGAAGTGTTTCGCTATGAAGGACCTTGGTGAAGCTGCCTATATTCTAGGGATAAGAATCTTGAGAGATCGGAGTAAAAGACTAATTGGACTTAGTCAGAGTACCTACGTGGATAAAGTGCTGAAGCGATTCAGCATGCAGGATTCCAAGAAAGGAGAGTTACCCATCCAGAGTAACACCAGATTGAGTAAGACACAAAGCCCTAGCACTGAGGCTGAGATAGCAGAAATGAGTCGAACACCTTACGCTTCGGCTGTAGGATCGATCATGTATGCTATGACGTGTACTCGACCCGATGTAGCTTTTGCCTTGAGCATGGTTAGCAGGTATCAGGCGAACCCTGGCAAGGCACACTGGACTGCGGTAAAGAATATCCTCAAGTACCTACGGAGGACTAAGGACTGGGTTCTTACCCTCGGTGGGAGTGATAACTTGAGAGTTGTAGGGTATAGTGATGCTAGCTTCCAGACTGATAGGGATAATTTCCGCTCTCAGTCGGGCTAGGTCTTTACCCTAAACGGAGGAGCAATTTCTTGGAAGAGTTCCAAGCAAGAGACAGTGGCAGATTCTACTTGTGAATCAGAGTATATTGCAGCTAGCGAAGCAGCAAAGGAAGCGATATGGCTGAAGAACTTCATTGGAGACCTTGGAGTTGTACCAGCTATTAAAGAGCCAATGGAAATTTTCTGTGATAGTGAAAGTGTTGTTGCCTTAGCTAAGGAACCAAGGGATCACGGGAGATCCAGACACATCGACAGAAAATACCATTTCATCAGACATCGGATCGAAGAAGGACTCCTCGTGGCAAAGAGGGTATCATCGGATGAGAACCCAGCAGATCCCCTCACGAAGGGACTGACTCGGGTTAAGCATCTTCAGCATGCTCGGAGCATAGGGCTGAAGGATGATATTAGATTTAGTAGTTAGATAACCCAGAAATTTGTAAAGTGTAATTGACATTAGATGATGAATAAAAGGAGTTTTATTTATGAGTAAAGTGTTGCTATCTCTTGTCGATCGTTTACTATATTTCTTTTGCATGTTTTGACTTCCAGAATAATTTTGTTTGGTATAACATATTATTCAAACCTCCACAGTCGGTCATATGTTGGAAGTAGATATGAATCAAGACTGTCATGTTTGGTTGTAGAGGTCTTGGACAAGGCTACAACAATCATGAGTGCTCATAAGTTCTGAGCATTGGACTCAACCCACGCTCACTGGAATCACTTCGTGGAATTCTATCTCGAGTGATCGTGAGACGGTAATATCATATAAGTCTTCAAACCTAGAGATATGATTTGTTACTTACGAGTTGGTTATGCATTGACTGTACGAAACCGCATTGGTAACTCGATGTTATAAAACGTACTTTTGTGTGTAATTCAATAAGTGGTAGAACAAACATATGAGTCGAAGTTTATCTTTTCCTTCTTAGATTAGAAGCTGATATCTGGGCCCCTCGATGATTTTGTTTTGACCCATGTACCGGGCCCGGTCAGAACTAAGTTGATGTGTTCAATTAAGTTCTATGTCAAACAAATCGGAAATCGGGAAACAAATGCTGGACAATAAGCAAGACAATGTTCCATGTATTTGTCCGGCTGATATCTAGAACGGAGGATTATATGATCACTTATCTTAAATGGCGTACTATCATCTTCTCAGTTCCGAGAAACCTTGAAAGAGCTACGATTGCCGGTCGGTTCCTGAAGTACTAGAGATATAGTTATTAGACTTATCCAAGTGGGAGACTGTTGGATAAGGTGTCTAAGTCCATAACTATTTCGGGCTTGTACTTGACCCGACCCGGCATGGTCCATTTGGGTTGCATGGCACCATGCAATTGGATAGACTAAATGAGAGAAATAACACTTGGAGATTATTAATATATTATAAGTTCTAATATATTAATAATATTATTTGATTAGTTGATCAAAGAATTAATTTGGAATTAATTAAGTGATCAAAGGATAACTAATTAAATATATGGGTTGATTATGTAAATCATCCATATCTTGTATAGTGGGCTAAGAGGCTCCATGGATTATCAAGTTGGGCTCTACCCATAGGATACTCCATGGATGCTCCATGGGAGTTACAAACCCATGGGTCATGGAAATGAAGAGTCATGACACATTAGGGTTTACATGGTGTAACCCTAGATGTGTCAACACTATATAAGAAGCATATTCTCCACCAAAAATCGGCACTACTAAGGAACTAGAGGGCTTGGCCGATTTTGAGAAGTGTGTGTTATCTCAAGAGTCTTTCCAAGAGCATTTGGTGTTGTGTGAAGCATTTGAGGCATCACACTTGGGGTGCTAGGCTCACAAGGTTTCAAGGAACACAAGCAACAACAAGGTAAGTTATTCTATCTATGATTCAAGTTAAAATTGTTCCCCATGTATGCTAGATAGGAATATAACCTTGGAATTCAACTTTGCATGATAATTAGACAAACATAGATCCAAGGTTATTAGGGTTGCATGTACACTTAGGAAGTGTTAGAATGCTCAAAACCCTTCAGAAAATACCTTCAATATGCCAAGGAACTCTGCAACGTGCACAATTTCTCCATTTCCAATAGACGACATGAAATGTTACTTGTTGAAATTGAAATTGACATGAACAACATAGCGCATTCTGATCTGATCGACATTGTAAGCAATATACTCATTGTATAATAACCTAGCCTGCAATAGATTCAGAAGATCAGTCATCATAAACCATAATAACCAAACTAACACAAGAAAGAAAAGTAGGTGATAGTGATATAAAGTATAAAGGGGAGTTGAGTTGACCTTTGAAGTCTGCTGCTTTTTGGGGTGTCCTAGGGGAACAACAACACCATCCTCCAGTGTCTCAAACTCTGACATATCAGGGGCAGTAGCCCCAACTCCTTTCCTGCTGACAACACACCACACAACACACAGGAGCCTTTTTATACAAAATCACAGTAAAGTCTTTTTATATAATAATTTATTTATGCCATATTTTAGGTAACTAATATCTTTTGCATACCTTACATAGTAGAGAAGAAAGAATGTTTACTATTTTTGATAGTATCTTAACATTTTCTTGAGTGAATCTACATCAAATTCTTTACCTTGAAATCAAAAACATGATCCTCAACAAATTTCCGAAAAAAAAAAAAGATAATTCAATAAATCCTACTGTGTTCCAACAAGAAAAACCCAAGAAACTAATACATAGAGCATCAAAAATAGACATAATGGAGTACCTTTCTTAAATTGTGAAGCCAAGTACCTTTCTGGTAAACTAACACCCAATGCCCGTAAATTGTGAAGCCAGTCTAAAAGCAGGAATGTGTTTCTTTTAGTGAGAGGAGATGACAGAGTGGGAATAGCAACATTGGGAGGATTATTCATTTTTCATATACTTGTGTGTATGTGTTTTTGTGTAGATGAAATTACAGAGAGAGAGAGAGAGAGAGAGAGAGATAGAGACCGGTGTCTTCAAGAGTACGTAGGATAAGCAAAGCATGTCTTGTAGATCTAGAGTTCGTGACTACTGTGTACCATTGGACCCGTCTCTTCATGTGATCCACTGGTGTCTTCAAAAGTAGGATAAGCACACCAATGTGCTATGTCGCAGTGTCCCTCCCCAACCTTTCCGTGTTCATGTTTCATGTATCCTTTATCTCCCAAACCTTCTCCCCAAGAGTTCTTAATTAACCAATACTTTTGTCCATCAGGGGTTTCATCAAATCCAACCACTGCTACAACATGAATTGGTATTGGCCCACACAATCCCTCATAAACCCCCTGTTAATTCGTATTATAATTAATTAAATACCTTTTGACATTCAGCTCTTTGTGAAAGATGATATAAACCAATAATTGATGATACCAGATGAGAGAGAGAGAGAGAGAGAGAAGATTACCAGATGGGTGGATTCTCAGCCTTACAAAGGTTTCGTGCCCTGGTTCTTTACTAAGAATATTAAACAGAATGAAAGAAGATCAACTTCAGTAGATAACAGAAAGAGTGTGGATAGGTCCGGTTTATCATCATCAAAAAGCTTCGATCTTCCGGCATCGACGAGACCTTTGACACTGGTTTTTTTTTTGGTCGAAAGCTTTGAGCTCCGATTGTCGATCGTAGCTTGAGCCGACTGAAGCAATTGTGGCCCTATGAATGTAAAGTGTTCGATTTCTTGTAAGAAATGAAGTGATAGAGATCGATCTATGGAGGATGTGGATCGTTCTTTGAGGGATGAAAAAAACCCTAGTTTCTTACACTTTGTGAGGACAGGGTTTTCTAATTTTTAGATTCCCGCAAGGTATTAAGGAGGGGACACAGTGTTTGATGAGACCGATAAGGAGGTCAGGAGTGGCGAAGAAGTGGATCGGAGAGGAGAGAGAAAGAGGGAGATGGGAGAAGATGAAAGATACAAAGAAGGTAGAAGATGGGTTTTCAAAATTTTGGGGATTTCGTTTCCCCCTCTACTAAACGCGCGTTTTCATTAAAATTATAAAGCGACGGGTATGAAGGACGCGCCTTAAAAATAAAGCGCCCTCCGTGTTTTAAATCTCTTTTTTTGAGACATTAATTTAAGGGCACACAATAATGCGTGACGTAAATCCTTAAATTTTTTGAAGAGATGACACTTTTTTAATTTCACTCTCTTTTGCGTAACATAAATCAATGAGTGTCGTTGTTTGCGCATCGTAAAAGGGTCTTTTTCTTGTAGTGGCGGGGCGTTCATCGGATAAGGTCATAGGTGGATCTAGTTGTCTCGCACTTCGGAATCGGACGGATAAGCACCGAGGTACGCTGGGTGTAACCGGCCTCGGACGTGGGGTGTAATGCGAGGGTGACGCGTCGTTCATCAGATGCGAGACCGTAGGGAGCAAGGGAAGGCTAGGATCATGCCACGTCATCACCAGCTTCGCAAATTGCACTCTTAACTTCTTAAAATCATAACTTTCGCATACGAGATCCGTTTTCAACGTTGTTTATATCCATGCGAAGGCGTGAACGTACTCTATAACTTTCTTTTAGACTACGTCGGCTAATTTTGACTTTATTTTAAAAGTTATATTATTTAACAGGCCGGGACAGGATTGGTCCGTTAAAATCTCATAACCTCTTCATCTGATGTCCGTTTTCATCCGTATTTTTATCGGAACACTAAAAATAATGAGATCTTCGATTCTCGTTTAGGTTGTGTCGGCTAAAAACCGTTCGATCTACTATTCGGATTTCGGGTTGTACATTGCTAAGCCGAAACTTCGAAAAATCATAACTTCCTCATACGAAGTCAAATTTGGGCGTTTTTTTATGGACGCTCTTGGTTTAACGAATTATACAACTTCCCTTTAGATTGCTAAGGCTGAATATCGCTCCATCGTAAATTCACTATTTACGCTTCCAGGTGCCGTGTCGGTTTCGTCGCAAAACTTCGACGGGTCATAACTTCTTCATTATAACTCGGATTTCGGCGTTATTTATATGTACGGAACCCGTGTAAGATATACTATAACTTGGTTGAGATTATTTATTCTGAATAATCTTTTCTCGAAAAGTCGTTTTTGACCCTTATTACCGCTAAATTGACTATCCCGGATCTACGGACGTTACATTGAAAGTCACAAAATCTTTCTTCAATCTGTTAGTGACCCCAATGTCGCTCCAGTCACTTTTCATACCATTCAATCTCGGTCATCAACTGATTCCTCATCATCACGAGGACATGTCAATTTCTTACAATCGTGGTTCATCCTATCGAGGTGGGGGTCTTGCAAACAGACACCCATCTCATTACCTACTATATCGAAAGGAGGGGAATTATGCAAGAAACAGTCCAAACTTGCAATCCTTTGCTCGACAAACCTCCACTCTTGATGTCAACCTTGTTGCGGCCTTCCAAGAACAATACAACACATCTGCTTCTTATTGGTTTGTTGATACAAGGGTATCGACACATATGGCACTAACTTCTACACACCTTGATGTTGTCACCTCTTATTCTAGTAATGATTATGTTATTTTTGGTAATGGTGATGGTGCTTCTATTGCTCACATTGGAAGATCTCACATATTCTTGGAGAGCCTAGGATATGTTGCAGTAGGTTAGTAGTATTGTTCGGTGAGTACTACATAATGGCTTTAAGAAGTGACTTAGAGGATTCAAGATGATTGCTAAGGAAAGTATGGATAGGTGTGGAAGGTAGTATTGGGCTCGTACTACTGAAAGCACATGATCCATACTCGAATTGGTGAGAGTCTTAGAGAATCTAAGAAGCATGTGAGAGGTGGATTCTTAGGTATATTCTGATTGTTGGCTTGAGTTTGGAAATGAGATCTCAAGGAGGTGGTTCAGGTTCGGTTTCCGACTCAGGTGCAGGTATTGAGCCGATCAGCGAGTAGATGTTGGAGTTCATATCGTCGGAGATTACCCCCGGGATTTTAGAGCATACTCCTGTGATCTTTGGTTCATTCAAGGAGGGGATTTTGGAGGTATTGGATAGTCATATCGGGGCCTTTCGGGCTGAGATTGTAGCAGGGAAGTTGGGGGCTCATCCGGAGCCCAAAGCTTGTAGGTCTTTGGGATCCTTCTGGGAGGAGGTTCCTATTGTTAGCTTTTGTCGTTTGGGATCGGAGGTGAGTTGCACACCAGGTCTTCAGGAGAGTCAACTTCAGGATTGGATTGTCGTAGAGGTTTCGCGGGCCCTCCGCGAGGAGTTACCCGATATCATCGAGTGTGTAACTAATAGAGTGGTCGTCGGGATCGAGAGGCAGGCCTCAGCTATTCAGGCGGTTGATGAGGTGGTTAGGGTGACCCGGAAGCGGGAGATTGGTTTAGATTGTCAGCTGAGGAAGAGGAAGCGAACTTACGATCTGGCTCGACAATCTGGGTAGTCGGGCGCGGTCGTAGATTGTGTTAGAGACCTAAGTGGTCGAGATGGTCGCACGAGGGAAGAGGGGACACAGGATGATGTGTGCAACAAGTCTAAGTGTGGCAAGTGCGGATGGAAGGCTCACAAACGCCAAGAATGCACATTAGAAGTAGAGTTATGTCATCGTTTTCATCAACCTGGTCATGTCAGGGCGAATTGCCCCCGCTAAACGGTTGGGGCGGCTTCGGTTTCATTGCAGGCTTCGGCAGGAAGAGGGATTTGAGGTTTCTTCAGATGAGGTTACAGGTATGTATCTTTTTCTCTTTTTGGTTTTATCTGTATTTTGTGATTGTGTTGCATCGGTATGAGTAAGTGTAACTTGGAGTTATATTTTATGCTTATGTTCGGGTTATATGCCATCTGCATACCATGAATCTTAGAGTAGTAGTTCGAGGTCGTCTCCTTATATAGTGGGTTCCCAGGATGCGGTAGCTGTAGAAAGTGCGATTAGAGCTTGGGAAATGTTCTGTTAGTCTTCAAGAGTTGTATTGCTTTAATGTTGGTTAGTTTTGGAACACTAACATTGGTAAGCGTTGGTTTCCAGCAGATTGATCATTGGATGGTAAGAAGGATTGGGAATCCTTCCAGTCTTGTGTGTTGTAAGATGTTAGTTGAATCAAAGTGGGGGAGAATCGTTTAGGTATCCAGGAATAGAAGTAGATGCGAAACTAGGATGAGTTCGCATTCCCACTGGGGAGGAAGATGACCCAAGTGGCTATTTGGGTCGAGTATTGTGTGAGTTGGGAGTTTAGGAAACTTCCCAATGTTGGGTTCGCGTCTTCTTGGTGTTTGATAGGTAGTGCTGGGGAATCAGGTTGGGAATTCTCGTCAGGATGCGAGTTCAGTCAGGATGCTAGACCGCGTGAGTGCTCTGTTGGATTAGTGTCTAAGTCCATAACTATTTTGGTATGTACTTGACCCGATGGTGCGTGGTCCTTTTGGGTTGCCTTCACCAAAGCAACTTGATAGGATGAATTATGGAGAGAAAGGATTAAATATGATTTATTAATATATTATGAGAATAATATATTAAAGGAGAAATCATATTGTTTAATTAATATTAGTCCATAATTAATTGGTAATTAGTTTTGTGACTAAATGAGATTAATTAAACTTAAGGGACTGGAATTGTAATTATAAGATAACTGCAACTTGGGGCATGGATTGTCTTAAATCAAGAGGTGGACGAATTCTTATGGGAAGCCCATAAGGAAATCGTCCAAGGGTTTGATTAAAGGAGTCTATGGGTTGCTTAGGGCTTAAGCAACCAAATTAGGGTTTCCTTGTTAGATAACCCTAATAGCCTCACTATATATAGAACCCTTAAGGCTCAAAAACGTGGGGAACTTCTTTTCTAGGGTTAGAACACGTTTTGGGCAGCCTCCATCCTCTCTCCTCTTCATCCTCTTGCTTATGGTGTTTGTGAACCATTAGAGGAGTGACACTTGTGACTCTAAGCCTTCCAAAGTCAATTCAAGGAGGAATTGGGATTGTTATTGCTACATAACAATCAAGGTAATGTCTTAAACCTAATTATATGTTAATATGATTACTTGTATGCTAGAATTAGGGTTTATAGTCTTGGATTCAAAGCATGTACAATAGAGAAACCTAGATCCAAGCATTAGGGTTTGTATGAGCACATAGGATGTCTTATGACCAAAACCCAAAGTTTCAATTGGACAGAAATTTGGAATCACGCAACTTGGTTGCACGATGAATGAGAAATTTCATATTTGGAAATTAGACAAATTCATTGACAAAGTGTTAAGTGAAGGGCTAAGAGATCGAGCACACAATGTTCCGTGTTGATCAAGTCCACCATAAGAGTAACAATGATATTCGTCATGATTTACTAAAGGTTTAGTAAATATGATTATACTTACAAGATTAAGTGTAATTCTGATTTTTTGGTTTCTATTGTATTGATGCTTGATATGTTTAAAAAATTCGATTTTTTGGTTTCTGGAGGCTGGACTCGCCGAGTCCATAGCTGAACTCGTCGAGTCCATGGTGACTCGACGAGTCCATGGTGACTCGACGAGTCCATGCTTGACTCGACGAGTCAACTCGTCAGATGGAGGTTATCTCGGGATTTCTTGCTGTTTTTGCATTGGGATAGTTACCTTATCATGTTAGATCAATATTAATCCGATTATATGATATATTTGACTATAATTTTGATCTAATTGAAGATATTTATCAATTAATAAGATAATTGTTTCCTTATAAGATAATTGATTAATTATTTTGACTAAATTGATAAATTGTTTTGCAAGAAATCATTAAACAAATCAAATATGGATAATTATGTGATTAAATGTTAATTAGAATTATTTGTTATTTGATCCTTGTTGTTATGAAAAGTTTCATATTTTTCCCTTTAGGTTTTATAGTTTAAATTTGAACCCAATAGTTTTGTTGTTTTGAAATTTAAATAGTTAAAACCCTAATGTTTTGAGAAATGTTTCAAAACTTGCTCTCAAGATTTGGAATTTAAATTTTGATTAAATGGTTTAGTTTTGATGTATATTTAAATTCTAAACCCTAATGTGTTGAAATGTTTCAAAACTTGCCCTCAAGTTTTGGAATTTAAATGTTGATTAAAAGTTTAATTAGGAATGTTAAATTCTAAAACTCTAGTATAGTTTTGAAAAAGTTCAAATCACACCCTTATGGTTTTATTAATTAATTAAGGTGTATAATTAAAGGAGATTTAATAAATCCATAAAAGTTTAGGTTTACAATTTAATTGAATTAAAAGTATAATTGTTAAATTTGACCACCTAGTATTTTAGAAGTATAAAATACACCCTATACTATATATAACATTAAAAGTCTAACATTATATATATGTATGAGTAAAAAGTCAATCTTACCGTTAGTAGGCCTCATTCACGAAGCTGGTCTGTAAGGGGTGTTTAAGGAAATTGCCTATAAAATGGCGATTGAATGGGTATCCACTCTTACCCACCGCACTCTTGACTAGTGGAGGGTCGTTAGCCGAACGGGTAGGATAGGACGAAACCTTCCATTATAAGTATAATGAATTACTAAAGTAACTAAATGTTTTTAAAATTCCCAATCTTAGTTACTTAGGCAAAGTGAATTGATGCAATTCCATGAAATTACACTTTGTGCCCTTGCAAAGACGTTAGTGGAGCGTGTGTTGTTTACCGGCACACTAAATGGTTCTAAGCAAAGGTAGCAAAGGGTGACTCAATGTTTGTCATAGTTCGGTGGAGCGTGTGTGGTTTACCGGCACATCGAATAGGTGACTGTAGGGCACCACGTAAGTTTGCATGGTTATTCACACCCGCTTTGTGATCCTCGGCATCCCAATCATAAACTAGAGGGGCATATCGAGATTTAAACATGCCATTGAAAGTTCAATGAATCTCAAAGGATCTAGGAGTTTTCATAGATTTAAAACTTAAATTCTTTTTCGTTTTTCGTGGTGGAAATTAGTGAATCGTCATTCACTTACCTTCAAATATTCTGCAATCAGGGTTACGACATCCCTCTCCCGAGTTGTAGAATATTGTGTTGGGTTCTAGCCTTAGTATCTCATTTGGGAGATTTACTAAGGACTCAATCTATCAACTAACTTGAATTCGTTTTTCTCCCGTATTGTAGATGTCAAAGTTTGACAACTATGGTCTTCTCAAATCCCGTGGAACAAGCATTCCACATGAAGATGATATTCCACGATTCGATCGAGGAACAAGAGATCATGCTTCACTTCCTCCTCCTCCTCCAATTATTCTCCCTAACCCACAAGTTCAAAGGCTTGAAAAGTTCAAGATCACTCAAGCCCTTTTGGCGAGTAAACATAAAGAAGGAAAGTCAGTGTGTGCACACGTCCTAGGGATGAAGTCACACATTGATAGGTTAAGGATGCTGGGATCCATTGTCTGTGAGGAAATGGCTGTTGATTGGGTTCTTCAGTCACTTCCTAACTCATATAGTGAGTTCGTAAGAGAGTACTATATGATTAACCGCGACGTGACCCTTATAGATCTCACCTATATGCTTATTGCTGCTGAATCAGCAATGGTTTGGCGCAATAGAAAAGCAAAGTTGATTGGTGAATATGCCTTCAAGACCTCTATGGATATAGACAATGGCAACGAAAGACGTGCTATGATCGAAAAGTTTGATCATAAGAGAAAGGCGATGTCTGAAGTAGTTCCATGTCCTGTTCCAATAGAGTCAATTTGCTTTTATTGCCAATAGAAGGAGCATTAGAGACGAAGTTGCCCTATTTACCTAAGAGATCTAAGAGATGGGAGAGTCAAAACGTATGGCTTTGCTTTAGGTAAAATCCATTGACTAACTCTTTTAAGCTTTTATTCTAGATTCTTAATACATAATGTGATAGGATCACAATTGATGTTTTGTAAGATCGAAGAATAGAAAGGAAGCTTAAAGGAAGAAGTGAGCAGAATCTAACCATGAAGAAATGGATTTCGATCGTATTTCTCGAGGATTAGATTCTTAAGCTACTACTTAGAGTTAGAGTTAGATTGCTAAGAAAGATGTATTAGCATAAGTTTTTCAATGAATTGCATTGTAAGAACAGATTTTTCCGCAATAAAATAAATTTTGATTTTAAATTTTATTTATTTATCCTTGCAATGGCGTGTATGAAAAATTGATGTTAAAATGTTTCTATTATTAGCAATAATGGATTTGGTTCTTATTATGTTATTTATGGAAAGTTGAGAATTTACCAAATAGAGAGAGTTTCTCATCGCCCAAAGTTTCAATTGGACAGAAATTTGGAATCACGCAACTTGGTTGCACGATGAATGAGAAATTTCATATTTGGAAATTAGACAAATTCATTGACAAAGTGTTAAGTGAAGGGCTAAGAGATCGAGCACACAATGTTGCGTGTTGATCAAGTCCACCATAAGAGTAACAATGATATACGTCATGATTTACTAAAGGTTTAGATCAATAGCAGAACGAATAAGAAGAATCAAGTAGGCAGAAAGATAAAAGTTTCTCCATTCTAAGAAGATGGGAGAGTACCTTTTATGCTTTATGATAGGTCTTAATGATTAAGAACCATATCTCAATTGATCCTCTAAATGAGCCTTAGTACAATTGTATGTCTAAGAAGAGGAATCAAGAATTGCATAAATGGTTAAATCAATAAGTCAATCATACTTCGTTCCAATAACAAGTCTTAAAGTTAAGATTGTGACATCGAGTGAAAAAGTAAGGTTTATAACATTCATCAATTGTGGAAAGTTGTGATGTCTTGGATAAGACATAGACCAACTAGGACCAAAGTTATGGAGTGTTTTGTTTTAATAAAAGATACACTAACTCTTGAATATTTGTTTGTCAAGACATGATTATTGACAAGAGAATCTTATATGTCAAGGAGTCAGTGGGAGTCTTATTGGTCTTGAAAGGCTTCAAGAACAAATCAAATAGACCTTATCGATCATCACTAGCGCACGATTTGAGGTTTGCAACCTATCGTGTTGACATTATTTTGTTTATGTGCCAATCTAATCGAGTTAATTATGCATGTGAGTCCTATGAGTTCTCATTTGAATGCATAAAAGGCAAGGACCTTGATCAATGGAAAGTACATTGATAAGAAAAGGTGAGCTGCTTAACTACTTGGAAGACATGGTGAGCAGCTGTGCTACCATAAAGGCAAGAAATCGAGATCAAGAAAGTTCGGTCCATATGAGTTTGAATTTGTCGTAAACTTTGGTTTTAACAAATTCACATGGATAGGAACAAATACACCGTTTAAATCTAAGTGTCATAAGATTTCCTCCTTCATGAAAATGATTGTGAGGAAATGCTTTCACTAAGAGAGATTTTAATAAGATAGTGATTGTAAAATTGCATTCTCGAATTCGATTTTGGTTACGGTATCCCTTTCCATAATTTGAATTGTGAGGTTTGGCAATTGTTTACACACACATATGAACTATCTAAGGCAAAGGTGTATAAGTTCAAGAAGCCTTGATAAAAGATTATCAAAGCACTAAGTATTAGAAACATGAACTTAAGAAATTCAATAAGCATTGTTTTTCTGAAAGTTAAGATGTTTCTAAAGACATGTCGAAGCTAGTGGGAGCATAAGTGTTATGATAGTAATCATCATGATAGTGGGAGCATAAAAGTTATGATTGCATGATTATTAAGGAAAGTATTGCAAGTTGGCAATATTAATTATAGAAAACAAGAGTCATTCTTTGCAAAGTTGTAAGGATGGAATAGTTGTTTTGCTATAATTAAGGGAGAGAATATTATGCTTCATTTCAAATCTAAAGGATTAGGTTGAGAAATGTTAATAAATTTAGTCAAGGGTACATAGTGTGTTCTTAAAATTTCGATTATGATTACGGCATTCCTCTTCACAATTTGAATTTTGAGAACATAGCAAATAAAACATTATGCGTCGTGTCCCATACGCTTCGGGTATAGGATCGATTGCAAATGCTTTGATATTTGACCATTCTAAAATTTTCCAAATGTCGAGCGCATTTAGAGGGAAAAGGGACTAGAATTGGTTTTGACTAAAATAATTAAACAACTATCAAAGGACAATCCAAAGTTCGACGAGGATTGGTCGCTTGCGAGTAGTTGGAAGTATAGTATTGGAAATTATGGAAATGTTTCCATATTGGATGGACCATATCGACTTTATTATGAACAGATAAGATTCTATTAAGAATGAGTTGTCATATGGAAAATATGGAAGCGTGTCAATATTGGGAATTGAATATTGAGAAATCTATGACTAGATTAGAAACTTCTATGCAAAAGGATGTTCAAAGGAATGTACTTTGAGTGAGAGACATCACGTCTAAGGAATTGTCTTGTAACAATTTCCGATAGAGGACTTTGTAATATCATTGGCAAAAGTCTTTGTGACTTTGGTGCAGTGACATTACGAAAGGATAGTTGCATAAAATGTTAGAATCTAGCATATTCTATAAGTAGCAAGAATTTGATATTCTTTCAATTATGAAAAGGATTTGGAGTTGTGAAATGAGAATGATTGGAAATGTGTTCAATTTGGTCTATTTCACAAAGTAAGAACCATAGGTAAACATTGTGTGCATGCTAGGAGCATGGGACAAGTGTAATAATTCAAGTAAGAAGTTGATTACCCGAAACGACAAATAATGAGTAATCGATATGGTGATAAATAAAAGGTGTTTTATTTATGCTCAAAGGGTTGAGGCCATATGGGATTAGTATTATTCTTGTGTTTCACATTTGCATGTTTTGACTTCCAGAATAATTGAGTTTATTAAGAATAATCGAATTATTCGAACGGGCCACAGTCGTTCATATGTTGGAAGTGGATATGAATGAAGACTGTCGTGAATTGGTGTGTGGATTGTCTAAAAGAGTATTAGACATAAGCAAATGTTTGCTGCAACGTTCATGAGTGCTTATGAATATGAATTTGAGCATTGGATTAAACCCATGCTCACTTGGATCACTCCATGAATTGTATCACGAGTGATTGGTGAGACGATAACATCTTATATTCTTGAAACTGAGATGTGTGAGTTGTATCTTGCAAATCGGTTGCACATTGATAATATGTAAACGCACTAGTAACTTGGTGTTATAAAACATATTGTTGTGTGTGATTCGGTAAGTGAGTGCAAGCAAGCATTGTATCAAAGTTTATCCGTTCCTTTTATTCAAAGTAGAATAAAAGCGATATCTTTGGTCCCCTCGATGATTTAGTGATGACAAACGTAAATGCTCGGCCGGGCTAGGGCTAATTTGATTTGTTCAATTAGTCAGTCGTCATAAATCGGGAATCGAGATATAGTACAAAGAGAATGATTTGAAATAATATCTTATATGATATCTAGAATGGAGGAATATATGATCCCTTATCTAAGGACACGCGTATCTGATAGGATCAGAGTTGACAGCGGCTTTGGAAAGCTACGATTGCAGATCAGGATCTGAAGTCATACGTAGAATAGTTGTTAGACTTATCCACGTGGGAGACTGTTGGATTAGTGTCTAAGTCCATAACTATTTTGGTATGTACTTGACCCGATGGTGCATGGTCCTTTTGGGTTGCCTTCACCAAAGCAACTTGATAGGATGAATTATGGAGAGAAAGGATTAAATATGATTTATTAATATATTATGGGAATAATATATTAAAGGAGAAATCATATTGTTTAATTAATATTAGTCAATAATTAATTGGTAATTAGTTTTGTGACTAAAAGAGATTAATTAAACTTAAGGGACTGGAATTGTAATTATAAGATAACTGCAATTTGGGGCATGGATTGTCTTAAATCAAGAGGTGGACGAATTCTTATGGGAAGCCCATAAGGAAATCGTCCAAGGGCTTGATTAAAGGAGTCTATGGGTTGCTTAGGGCTTAAGCAACCAAATTAGGGTTTCCTTGTTAGATAACCCTAATAGCCTCACTATATATAGAACCCTTGAGGCTCAAAAACGTGGGGAACTTCTTTTCTAGGGTTAGAACACGTTTTGGGCAGCCTCCATCCTCTCTCCTCTTCATCCTCTTGCTTATGGTGTTTGTGAACCATTAGAGGAGTGACACTTGTGACTCTAAGCCTTCCAAAGTCAATTCAAGGAGGAATTGGGATTGTTATTGCTACATAACAATCAAGGTAATGTCTTAAACCTAATTATATGTTAATATGATTACTTGTATGCTAGAATTAGGGTTTATAGTCTTGGATTCAAAGCATGTACAATAGAGAAACCTAGATCCAAGCATTAGGGTTTGTATGAGCACATAGGATGTCTTATGACCAAAACCCATCATGCTCGACATTGGACGTGTTCGGATTGGTAATCAGCGGTAAGACCATGGTCATCAGTTGAGTTAGCGTGGGAAGTGTTGTAAGACTGCGGGATAGTCGTAACATTCACCAGCAGCCATATAGCATGGAAAGTATAGTACGACAACGAGGCAGCCATAGCATTCTTCATGCGTTCAGATAGTATGGGAGAATGTTGTAAGACTGTGGGATAGTCGTAGCATTCACTAGCAGCCAGATAGCATGGAAAGTATAGTATGACTACGGGGCAGTCGTAGCATTCTTTATACGGTCAGATAGTATGGGAAAGTGTTGTTAGGCTGCGGGGCAGTCGTAGCATTCGAAGTGGAGCTCGTCCTGTGTAGCCCTAGATAGGTGGGACGTGTGGGCAAGGCCGCCCCATGATATAGTTTGGGTGGGACCCATAGGCGAGGCCCGTGTGCTTATAGCAATGCAGGTGGGACATGGCAGAGACCGTTGGTTCAAGGCATGGGATCGGGGATCCCAGGGTTTATAGAGCCAAGAGTGGCAATGTGGATAAGGCTTAGCTGAATTTTTCTTCGGAATTCGCGGGGAGCGACTAAGAGGGTGTTCATTGGCTCAAAAACCGGGTGGGAATCCAGTATTCCAGATAGTTGACAGATAACCTGGGACATGGGAGGTCTCAGCTCATTCGAATAGTGGATAAGAGGCAACAGGATGTTCGGGGCAAAAGTAGTGATGAGAGGATTCTTGTGTGGAGTAGCTTGTTGATCGAAGGTGATAAGTCACGTATAGTTGTGTAGCACCTGGTTCTTGGTATGTATTTTCATTTAAGAGTTTTGCATTTTTAGCCTGGGACTCAGCGAGTTGAAGGACCAACTCACCGAGTAGAAGCAGGATGGTACGTAGGAATTAAGTATTGGACTCGTCGAGTCGGAGTATAATTGGGACGAGACGCGGGATTTAAGTATTGGAGTCGTCGAGTCGGGTCCCAGACTCGACGAGTAGGCTCTGACTGGACAAAAACCCTAATATGAGGGTTTGCACCCTATTTAATCATCTCTTTCAGCCACCACTCGTCCCTATTGCTCCCAGAAACCCTCCATAGCAAACCCTAAGTGTTTTGGTGCAAGATCTAAGGCTTTTGAGTGATTTTTGTGGGTTTTGATGTAACACCGAAATTTTCAAAACAAAATTTTCATTTAAAACCACTTATCTCTTTAACACTTTTCATAAAAATCCCATTTTTGTTTAAATTACAATACATGACTATTTTGTTCATTCAATTAATAAACCAGGATCCTCAAAACAAACGCTTCCTCTGGTGTGTACAATCGAGCCGGTGCCGTCCCGTGATCCTGAGAAAACCTGAAACACATAACACATACACTGTAAGCACGGAGCTTAGTGAGTTCCCCAAAATACCACTCTAATACATATTAGCCACTCGGGGCTATAATCTCTGTTGACCCTCTGGTCAGTGTGTCTCAGTGGGACCCTCCAGTCCCAACTCTCTGTGGGCCCTAACTCTATGAACACAAAGGCCCTAACTCTGATAACTCTGAATAATGCATATCACATATCACAATAAATCTCAAATCATAATTAGCATACAATTTCACTGGCACATAATTCTAAAAATACCACATATAACACATATTAGCCACTCGAGGCTATAACTTTGTGGGCCCTTGGGCCCTAACTCTGCGGACCCTCTGGTCCTAGCTCTGTGGACCTTCCGTTCCTAACTCTGATATACACACAACATAAATCACATAGAAATAATGCAGTGCCACACTTCACATAGATAGCATATAATATCTCTAACTCATAACTCTGTTACCACTCTAGGTAAAGTATAGTGAGAAGACTCACCTCTGGTAACTCGGTAAATCTCTGACTCGGTAAACTCTGGTCTAGCCTCCGCCTAATCACATGAAATAAGTACCTTATTTAATATAACTTTCCAAGGCTAGACTATGTCCTTTTATGACACTCTCAGAAGGGTAAAAGACCATTTTACTCCTCTCATAACTCAAAAGGCTCCACTATAGACCATACCCTAAAAGTCAACCAAAAGTCAACTTTCCGGGTTACGTTGCGCGTACCAGATGTGTACGCTGAGCGTACCCGACTGCCTCTCAGAATCGGGGAATACCACCCAGTACGCGGCGTGTACTGGGATTACGCCCGGCGTACTCTCCTGCTTCAGCCCTTTAGCTCTTGAGGTCTTAAACAGTTAAGACCCACGTCTAACTTCTAGATCTGACCACTTCTAAGCCTCTTAATCCATAAAGTTGATGACTTTAAGCCTTTGCATGGCTGAACAAGTCACCAACTCCCATAATATTCCATTCTCTAACTCTAGAAGGATTATTACTCAAGCATGACCTCATATCAACAACCAAGATGGAAACTTTATGGATCTAAACCACTAATACCACTGAAAAGGGACAGATCTCGGACCATGGAGCACCTTACACTCATAAAGTCTCCACCTTTGGGGTTTTTAGCCCTAGAAATGACACATGCAACAACAAACCAAAAAAGAGAGGAAAGTTTTGAACTTTATACCTCTAAATGTAGCCCCTTTCTCTGTAGATCTCATATCCAAACTTGCACTTCAAGCTTTAGCCTCCAAAAGCTCCTTTCCTTCTTCTTCACTAAGCCACCAATGCACAAATAGCTCCAACAACACTCACACACACTAAGAACGATGTGAGGCTCTCTCTTAGGGTTTCACTCATTGATATGGAGGCTGAGAAATGAGCCTTAGCAACCTTTAAATAGTGCACAAGCTAGATTAGGGTTTTGCACCTGGGTCGGATACGCCCGGCGTAACTCTGGGTACGCCCAGCGTACCTTGGCGACTACGCGTCCAAATTAAGCGCATGAGTACGTCCAACGTACTCATTTGGCACATTTTCCTCTAAAGGGCTAAGCTTGACAACAAGAGAAAAGAAGGGGGGTTGAATAGTTGCACCTGAACCTTGGGATGTTACATTTGACCTCAAGGAAGAAGGAAGAGCATAGAAGGATCAAGAGGAGACTGAAGGATTCAAGTTTGGTTCATCAATTGTAGTCTTTGAAAGGTATAAAGTCTCTACCTTGCTTGCTTGTTTGTTAGATCCCTTTTTGGGGAATATTTAGGGCTTTTTAAGCCATATGAGGTAGCCAACCATGATTGCAAACATGGTTGGGGGTCAAGACTTTGGATCTAAGTCTTGGGAGGAGTCACAAGGCAGATTTGGGTTGCTTTTGCACCCAAGGAAGGTCCCATGCAACATAAGAGCCATTTTAGAGCCTTTTAGGCTCAAAAGAGCCATGCATGCACGTAAAGTTCGAAACTTTACGTGCTAGATCGAGCTTAGGGGCTTGGATCTATCTTTTGGTCAAGGGTTATACATCGAAAATCGAGGATTTAGGGTGTGGACCTTATCGACTCGGTGAGTCCGTTCTTGGGACTCGACGAGTCCAAGGCATAAAGTCCCATGTCTGTTAAGGGTCAAAAGAACTCAATTGGGTGTTAGAAGGGTTGTAGAAGGTCCGAAGGAGTGACCCAATGTATTGGACTTAGCCTTAGACCTAGAGTTCATGGGACTCGACGAGTGATATAACAGACTCAATGAATCCAAGGCAATCTCCTTATGGTTGAAGATGAACTCGACGAGTTGTTCATACAACTCGGTAAGTCAAGGTCAGAACTTGTTCATCAGATGAAGGTGAACTCGACGAGTTGTTCATACAACTCGACGAGTTGGATGAAGGTTCATTCGATGTTCATATAGAGGAGGAACTTGTCGAGTCGTTGCCAAACTCGACGAGTCGAGTCGTGGATAAGGACGGGTAAAGGGTTAGGGACTCGACGAGTTGACGGCCCAACTCGGAGAGTTGGGTCAACTGGCAGTTGACTTTGACTTGGACTTGGTTGGGGGTAAAATAGTCATTTTACCCCAAGAGTAGATATCAGTTTCTGACTAAGTGTTTTTGGGGATTATAACCGGAGGATTTTCGGAGCAGCAGCAGACAGAGGTTTCCCGTACAGATTATCAGCAGCTACTCATTCAAGGTGAGTTACCTTCCAGTAGCGGTGGGTCTACTGCCACAATATCGGCCCACCAGTAGGAGTTGTTGATGGGTTTTAGGTATAAGAACAATCATATGTGCTCATACAAACCCTAATGCTTGGATCTAGGTTTCTCTATTGTACATGCTTTGAATCCAAGACTAATAAACTTAGATCTAACATATTATAAACTGAATTAGGGTTTAGAGAATTACCTTTGATGGTTATATAGCAATAACAATCAATTCCTTGCTTGGATTGGCTTTAAAAGCTTAGTGCCTCAAGTGTTGCACCTCTAATGGAGTCACAAACACCATATACAACTTGTATGAAGAGGAGAAGAAAGGAGGCTGCCCAAAAACGACTAGAAACCCTAGAGAATAAGTTCCACACATTTTTAGGAGCCTAAGGGGTCCTTTATATACTTGTGTGGGCTGCTAAGGTTTCAGTCAAAACCCTAATGGACAGCTTAAACTCTAAGCAGCCCATGGAACCTTCTGGATAAAGACCATGGACGAAAATATGATGGGCTTCCATCATAATTTCGTTCACCCCTCATTCCTTTAGCATTCCCTATCCCAATAACTCAATTATCCAATAATTGCAGTCCAGTCCCCTAAATTTAATTAATCTCTTTTAGCCACAAAATTATATATCAATTAATTCTTGACTATTATTAATTAAACAATATGATTTCTCCTTTAATATATTATTCTCATAATATATTAATAAATCATATTTAAACCTCTCTCTCCTTAATTCATCATACATATTGCTATGGTGAAGGCAACCCAAAAGGACCATGCTCATAATCGGGTCAAGTACATACCATAATAGTTATGGACTTAGACACTAATCCAACAGTCTCCCACTTGGATAAGTCTAATAACTATTTTCCGTATGACTTCAGAACCTGATTAGCAATCGTAGCTTTCAAAAGCCGTTGTCAACTCTGATCTTATCAGATAGCGTGTCCTCTAGATAAGGGATTATATATTCCTCCATTCTCAAGATATCGTATAGACAAAAGACATGAATTTCAATCATTCTCTCTATACTGTTTCCCGACTTCCGATTTATGACGACTGATAACAGACTACAATTGAACACATCAACTTAGTCCCGGCTTGGCCAAGCGCTTAGGTGTCATCACTAAATCATCGAGAGGCCCACAGATATCGCTTTTATCCCACTTTGGATAAAAGGAATGGATAAACTTCGACTCAAATGCTCGCTTGAATTTACTGATCGAATCACACACAACAATAAGTTTTATAACACCAAGTTACTGGTGCGTTTACTTATTATCAATGTGCAACCAACCAACAAATAACAACTCACACATCTCGGTTTCAAGAATATACAATATTATCGTCTCACTAATCACTCGTGATAAAACCATGAAGTGATCCAAGTGAGCGTGGGTTTAGTCCAATACTCTAATCTTATCAAAGCACTCATGAACTCTGCAGCAAACTTGTTCTATGTCTAAACCTTTCAGACAATCTACAGACTCTTCATGACAATCTTCCTTCATACTTACTTCCAACGTATGACCGAATGTGGATGTTTGAATAACCTAGTTATTCTGGAAGTCAAAACATGCAAATTGAAACATAACAATAATACTTAATCCTATATGGCCTCAAACTTGTGAGAGTAAATAAAATACTTCTATTTAACCACCATATTGATTACTTATTATTATCGTTTACTGTTTCAGAAAATCAACTTATTACTCAAATTACAACAATAGTTGTCCCATGCATAAAGCATGCACACTATGTTTCCTATGGTCCTTACTTTGTGAAATAGATCAATTGAAAAACCTTTTCAATGATGCTCATTTCACAATTCTCAATCCTTATCATTAGTGTTAGAACACAAGGTTCTTTGCTACTATTAGAATATGCTAGATTTTAACATCTTATGCAACGATCCTTTCATAAAGTCATAGCACAAAAGTCACCAAGACTTGGCTAATGAAATTTTGAAGTACTCTATCGGACATTGTTACAAGACAATTCCATAGACGTGAAGTCTCACATTCAAAGTACATTCATTTGAACATCCTTCCTGCATAAAAGTTTCTAATCTACGCATAGAATCTCAATATCCAACTCCCAATATGGAAACATTTCCACATTTGCCATGTGACAACTCATTCTTAATAGAATCTTATCTATTCATAATAATGTTGATATGGTCCATCCAATACCATACTTCCAACTACTCACAAGCGACCAATCCTCAGCGAACTTTGGATCATCCTTTGATAGTTGTTTAATTATTTTAGTCAAAACCAATTCTAGTCCTTTTTCCCTCTTAATGCGCTAGACATTTGGAAAATTTTTAGAATGGTAAATATTATAGCATTTGCAATCGATCCAATACCCGAAGCGTATGGGACACGATGCATAATGTCTCGCATAAAGATATGATACTTTACCAATCTTTTGCCATAATATTTTATGTGTCATGTTCTCACAATTCGAACTATGAAGAGGGATGCCGTAATCATAATCGAATTTTAAGAACACACAATGTATCCTTTGACTGAAAATATTAAAATTTCTCAATCTAAGCTTTAGATTTTGAAACGAAGTATAATATTCTCTCCCTTAATTATATTAAAACAACTTTTCAACCCATGCAACTTTGCAAATTGAATCTTTGTTTTTCTATAATTAATATTGTTAACTTGCAATACTCGCCATAATAAGCATACAAGCATAACACTTATGCTCCCACTATCATGATGATTATTATCATATAAGCATAACACTTATGCTCCCACTAGCTTTGACATGTATTCAGAAAACAAATGAACTTTCAGAAAACAATGCCTATTGAATTTCTGAAATTCATATTTCTAATACCAGATGCTTCGATAAGCCTTTATCTAGGCTTCTTAACCTTATACACCTTTGTCTTAGATAGCTCATATGTGTGTTTAAACAATTTAGAACTTATGTTACTAAGTTCCAAATGTTGAAACTAATTTCCAAATCTCATAATTCGAACTATGGAAAGGGATGTCGTAACCATAATCGAATTTTGAGAATACAATTTTCACAATCGCTATCTTCTTAAAATCTCTTTTAGTGAAAGCATTTCCTCACAGTCATTTTCATGAAGGCGGGAATCTTATGACACTTAGATTTTATGGTGTATGAGTTCCTATCCATGTGAATTTGCCAAAACCAAGGTTTGCGACAAATCCAAACTCATATGGACTGAACTTTCTTAATCTTGATTTCTTGCCTTATGGTAACACGAGTGCCCACCATGTCTTCCAAGTAGTTTAGTAACTTGTCCTTACATATCAATGTACTTTCCATCGACTAAGGCTCTAGTATGCATTCAAATGAGAACTCATAGAACTCACATACGCAATTAACTCAATTGGAATGGCACAAAAACAAAATAATGTCAGCACGATAGGTTGTAAACCTCAAGTCGTGTGCTAGTGATGATGGATAAGGTATATTCTTGATTTGTTCTTGAAACCTTTCAATACCATTAAGACTCCCACTGACTCCTTGATATATAAGATTCTCTTGTCAAGAAACATTTCTTGACAAAGAAAATATTCAAGAGTTAGTGTAGTTCTTATCAAGACAAAACACTTCACAAATTGGTCCTAGTTGGTCTTTGTCTTATCCAAGGCATCACAACTTACCAATTTCTAATGTGCAAGAATAAGAAAACTTTTCCAAATTCCACATTTGATGAGTGTTATAAACCTACTTAAGACTTGTCACTCAACGTCACAATCTTGGAGTATGACTCTAAGACTTGATATTGGAACGAAGTATGATTGACTCTTTGATTTAACCATTTCTACAATTCTCGATTCCTCTTCTTAGACATGAAAATGCACTAAGACTCACTTAGAGGATCAATTGAGATATGGTTCTTAATCATTAAGACTTCATCATAAAACACAATAAAAGGTACTCTCCCTTCTTTTTAGAATGGAGAAACTTTTATCTTTGTGCCTTCTTAATTCTTCTTATTCGTTCTGCTATTGATTGAAACTATTTCAGTTAACTCAGAATTATACTCAATCTTATAAGTATAACCATATTTACTAAACTTTAGTAAATCATGACGAATATCTTTGTCACTCTTGTGGTAGACTTGATCAACGTACGACCTAGTGTACTCGATCTCCTAGTCCTTCAATTGACACTTTTTCAAAAAATTAGTCTAAATTTCCCAAATGTGAAAGTTTTTCATTCATCATACAATACACGTTGCATGATTCCAAGTTTCTGTCCAATTGAAACTTAGGTGATGAGAAACTCTCCCTATTTGGTAAACTTTTGATATGTCCACAAATAACATAATTAAGAATCAAATCCATTGTTGCTAATAATAGAAACATTCAAACATCAATTTTTTCATACATGCCATCGCAAGGATAAATAAGATAAAATCAAAATTCATTTTATTGCGGAAAAAATTTGTCCTTACAATGCAATTCAATTGAAAAACTATGTTATTACATATTTCTTAACAATCTATTCTAACTCCAAGTAGTAGCTCAAGAATCCATTCTTCAAGTAATGTGATCGAAATCCATTTCTTCATGATTAGATTCAGCTCACTTCTTCCCTCAAGCTTCCTCTCTTTTCTTCGATCCTACAAAACATGAAAAATGTAATCTTATCACATCATGTATTAAGAATCTAGAATAGGAACTCAAAAGAGTTAGATAATGGATTTTACCTGAAGCAGAGCCATACTTCTTGACTCTCCCATCTCTTAGATCTCTCAGGTAGTTAGGGCAGCTTCGTCTCCAATGCCCCTTCTCTTGGCAATAAAAGCAAATGGACTCCTTTGGCACAACACATCGGACAATCACAGACTTAGTTCTTTCTGCACTTCCAATGTTGCTAGTGTCCATTGAAGTTTGGGATTTTGATTCACCAGACAAGTTTGCTTGACCAGCACGCCAAATCATTGCTGATTCAGCAGCTATAAGCAAATAGGTGAGATTAATGAGGGTCACGTCGTGATCCATCATATAGTACTCTCTAACGAACTCACTATATGATTCAGGAAGTGACTGAAGAACCCAGTCAGCAGCCAACTCGCTTGAAATCTCGACACCCAACATGCTTAACCTATCAATGTGTGACTTCATCTCTAAGACGTGTGCACACACAGGTTTCCCATCTTCGTGTTTACTTGCCAAAAGGGCTTGAGTGAGCTTGAACTTTTCAAGCCTTTGAACTTGTGGGTCAGGGAGAACGATTGGAGGAGGTGGATGAAGTGAAGCATGACTCTCATTTCCTTGATCGTATCTCGGAACGCCATCTTCATTTGGAAAGCTTGTTCCAAAGGATTTGGGAAGACCATTGTAAGATTCAGACATCTACAAAACGGGAGAAAATTCAAGTTAAGTTGATTGAGTCCTTAATAAAACACCCAAATGAGTTATTAAGGCTAGGATCCAACACAATATTCTACAACCTAGAAAAGGGATGTCGTAATCTAGTTGCAAAATATTTGAAGGTAGGTAAATGACGATTTACCGATTTCCACCATGAAAAACGAAAAGGAAGATTAAGTTTTAAATGAATTGAAACTCCTAGATCTTTTGAGATTCATTGAACTTTTCAATGGCATGTTTAATCTCGGTTATGCCCTATTATTTGTGACTGGGATGCCGAGGATCACAAATAAGGTGTGAATAACCATACGAATCACGTGGTGCACCCAATGCTACAATCACCTAATCAATGTGCCGATTAGCCACACACGCTCCATTGATCTATGACAAACATCGAGTCACCCTTCGCTACCAATGTCATCCCCAAATTAGTGTGCCGGTTAACCACACACGCTCCACTAACGTTTGACAGGGGTACGAAGTGTAATTCTATGGATTAGCATACAATTTCACATTTTTCCTAAAGTAACTATGATTTGGGAATTTGAAAAAGCATTTAGTTACTTTGTACTTCATTATACTTATAATGGAAGGTTTCTGTCCTATCCTACCCGTTCGGCTAACGACCCTCCACTAGTCAAGAGTGCGGTAGGTAAGAGTGGATACCCATTCAATCGCCATTTTATAGGCAATTTCCTTAAACACCCCTTATAGACCAGCTTCGTGAATGAGGCCTACTAACGGTAAGACTGACTGTTTACTCATACATATATAATACTAGACTTTTAATGTTATATATGGTATAGGGTGTATTTTACACTTTTAAAATACTAGGTGGTTTAACTTAGTAAATTATACTTTTAATTTAATTAAATGTAAACCAAAAACTTTATGGGTTTATTAAATCACTTTTAATTATACACATTAATTAATTAACAAAACCAAAAGGGTGTAATTCGAACTTTTCAAATTACTAGGGTTTTAGAATTTAATATTTCAAAATTAAACTTATAATCAAGTTTTAAATTCCAAAACTTGAGGGCAAGTTTTGAAACATTTCAAAACATTAGGGATCAAATAACAAATAATTCAAATTAAACAATTAATTTCATAATTATCTACATTTGACCTAATCTTATTTTAGTCATTAGATAATTACCAAATAACTTTAAATAATCCATATTTATCACATAAACAACCAATATTTAAAAGATTTGAAATTATCTATTGTTTTGGCAAGGATAAACATATAATTAAGATAAAATTCGGATTTTAACTTTAAAAAACAAATTACGCATCAAATCCAAGTCAAAACAACAGTTAAATCCCGAAATTCCCTCTGTCTGACCCCTGGACTTGCCGAGTCAGACAGACTCGCCGAGCTCATCCACTGACTCGCCGAGTCAGGTCGGGCAAAGGCCAAAAAAACGTTTTTCAGTAAATAATTCAACATAGCATCACATACAACTGAAACCAATCAAGGCTCTGATACCATTGATGGGTTTTAGGTATAAAAACAATCCTATGTGTTCATACAAACCCTAATGCTTGGATCTAGGTTTCTCTATTATACATGCTTTGAATCCAAGACTAATAAACTTAGATCTAACATATTATAAAATGAATTAGGGTTTAGAGAATTACCTTTGATTGTTATATAGCAATAACAATCAATTCCTTGCTTGGATTGGCTTTAAAAGCTTAGTGCCTCAAGTGCTGCACCTCTAATGGAGTCACAAACACCATATACAACTTAGATGAAGAAGAGAATAAAGGAGGCTGTCAAAAAACGACTAGAAACCCTAGAGAATCAGTTCCACACGTTTTTGGGAGCCTAAGGGGTCCTTTATATACTTGTGTGGGCTGCTAGGGTTTCAGTCAAAACCCTAATGGACAGCTTAAACTCTAAGCAGACCATGGAACCTTCTGGATAAAGACCATGGACGAAAATATGATGGGCTTCCATCATAATTTCGTTCACCCCTCATTCCTTTAGCATTCCTTAGCCGAATAACTCAATTATCCAATAATTGCAGTCCAGTCCCCTAAATTTAATTAATCTCTTTTAGCCACAAAATTAATTATCAATTAATTCTTGACTAATATTAATTAAACAATATGATTTCTCCTTTAATATATTATTCTCATAATATATTAATAAATCATATTTAAACCTCTCTCTCCTTAATTCATCCTACATATTGCTATGGTGAAGGCAATCCAAAAGGACCATGCTCATAATCGGGTCAAGTACATACCAAAATAGTTATGGACTTAGACACTAATCCAACAGTTGTATGATTAGATGATTGTCTTTGGGATATCATCTAGGTTTGCTACTACGTTATATGTTATATGTTGGCATGATATGTTATATGTGATAGTAGTAGAGTTCGGTTATTAGGACCGAAGGGTAGGTCAGACACCCCATATATGTCTGACAGTATGTGATGATATGTTTATATGCTGGCATGCTATGTTATATGTGATAGTGGTAGTAGGAGGGGAATAGTCCCCAATTTCGGTTGTTAGGACCGAAGGGTAGTTTGGACACCCCATATATGTCTGATAGTATGTTTATGTTATGATATATGTGATAGTAGCAGTAGGGGTGGAATAGTCCCCGAGGGTCGGTTGTTAGGACCAAAGGGTAGGTCAGCACCCCAGAACAGCTTGACACGGGTAGGAAGACACCCTAAAATGGCCGCAAGGGTAAGTCGGCACCCCAGAATGGTCGTACCGGGTAGGTCGGGCACCCTAGAATTGCCCGACAGTATGTATGCTATGTGATTGTATGGTATGTGGTACGATGGGGTAACTCACTAAGCTTCATGCTTACAATTTACAGTTTTGGTTTCAGGTACCTCTTCAGCGAAGGGGAAGGAGCTGGCGCGGTAGCGGCACATCATACACACACCCTTTTTTCCGCACTATGGATATTCTGGGATTGTACTCTGACATGTTACTAATTTTATCACTTGGATTTTCAGACATGATACATTGTTTTATGAGATGATGTGATTTCACAGTATTTTCTTATGAATGTTTTTATGAGTCAGCTAATTAAAATCAAATTTTTGGACTTGAAAATTGGGTCGTTACAAGTTGGATTAAATAATCTCAGAGTAATTGATTTGACCCTGTTACGCAGCTCTCGTCTGAGTCTAACTGTTGCAGGGATGAATCTTCTACTCGGAGGATTATCTGAACCTTCTGTCAAGTATAAGTATTCTACAGTCATTATAGTCAGTGATTTTGTGTCTGATGGTAGCATCGAGATAATCAGGGTTGGAAATGTGATTTTGGTCGTTCATTCGAAGAGGACTAAGCATGGTAAGGCTCAACGTGGGTGGTCTATCAGGAAGCCAGACCAACCGGTTTCGGGGAGGTAAAAGTGGTTTCTTTCAGAGACTCAAGGTTGGTTATCTTTAAATTGTGGTTTTGATTGGGGTGTTAGTAAGGAGCAATTTCGAGGAGAAAATCTAATTTAAGTGGGGGGGGGGAGTTGTAACACCCAGTTTTGAAAGTGTTTCGTTGCTTGGGGCTGTGGCCCAATTATCATTGCCATAGGGTTTAGGGCCTGGGGAAAGGAACGATTTTGCCCAGTTCGGAGGTGGGGGTCATGGCATGAGTGACTCAAGTATTCGTTTGTGTCTTCAGAAGCCAAGGGTACGATTGTAAATAGATGTCTCAGTCTTTTATGAGTTTTTGGTTTTATTCGAAATGTTTTTAGGCTTGGGCGTGTTGTTAGGAGCGTAAGGCTTCTCGCCACCTTTTCGTGGATATAAGTTTCATTCGAAACGGAACTCGGATGAGGAAGATATGACACTTTCAAGTTATTGACAATTTTGGTCCCTAATGGAGATTTATGGCAAGGCTGTCCCACGCATGCAAGGAATGCATGCGCGTGTTTGGCGGGGTACTCCCAGCGTAGAAGGCTGCATGGTTGTGGGTGGTTTGTGAGTACGTTGGGCGTACTAGGAGGTATGTGGGGCGTACTCTATTTAGACCAAAACCCTAATTTTAGGGTTTGGCACTATATAAGGAACATTATGCCTCAAAGGCCATCCTCCCTTTCACCCTAAAGCAGATACTACGAAACCATAATCCATACTTGAGTGATCTTGGAGCTTAGAAGACCATTTTGGAGTGCAACTTAGTGTTTTGAAGGAAGGTGGCCATTGTTGAAGCATCATCAAATGAGCCAAGGCTTATAGATCCTGAACCTTATCAACATTTGGCATTCATATAAGGTATAAACGTTTGAACTTGGTGTTTATTTGCTTAGATCTCTTGAAAGATTCCATCGGAACAATTATTTATTTCAGGGTACCTCTCTCTTTTTTTTCAAAAGGGGGAGGCAGTGTGAGGAGAAATGACAAGAATATATTGGAACATTAATTTAGAAGAGATGATGGAAGCAGGAGTTTATTTTGGCCATGGTACTAGGAAATGGAATCCTAAAATGGCACCTTATAATGGTAAAAGGGTAGTAATATAATAAATCATATTGAATCAATGGATTCATGGTAAAATCCATGTATGATATATGTTAGTACAATTTTTGGCTGATATAGGGATCAAATGGTATAGTTCATTTGTTGGTAGCTTGGAGGATTAAAAACATGACTCTTGCTTTCCAATTGGCTGTTTTTGCATTAATTGCTACTTTATCAATCTTATTGATTAGCATACCCGTTGTATTTGCTTCTCCTGATGGTTACTCAAGTAACAAAAATGTTGTATTTTCAGGTACATCATTATGTATGAAATGGGTGGACTAACATAAAATATAGCCATAAGGGCTATTTCAATAGCAGCGTCCAAAATGCCTATACGAGCTGCAAAGCTTAAGCCAAGAAGGTACGAACGAAGTGACGGGCCCTTTTAGAGAGAGGGGGCGGCTTTCTTGTGGTAGTCATTGCGAACATCTCCCCTCTTCTCTTAGTGTGCATAGTTTCTAGAACCATCAATGATTAGTGAACTGACAGATCCATTTGCAACTCCTTTGGAAATATTACCCGAATGGTATTTCTTTCCCGTATTTCAAATACTTCGTATAGTACCCAATAAATTATTGGGTGTTCTTTTAATGGTTTCAGTACTTGCGGGATTATTAACTGTACAATAAGAGTTATGGCATTCAATCTCATATTGCGAGAAATCCAAGAATTTCTGGGGGCACTAGCACAAGCAAAAATGGTGGAAAAGTCTACTGTTTGAAAGAGAGTAAAACAACCCGAAATCCTAGGAGCTAATCCAAAATCACCTACTCAATTGACAAGCATAGCTTTTATAGCTGCTTTATCTGCCTGAAGTCGTGTAGACCATAAATGAATTAACAAATATGAAGCAAGACCTACTCCCTCCCATCCCAGGAATATTTGAAGAGTTATCTCCAGTCACCAACATTGGCATAAAAAAAGTAGGAATGGATAAATAACACATAAATTGAGGGCTATGTGGATCCACGAATAACTAATAGATTTCCTTTCTTTCAATTATTCTTTTGCCCCCTTCCTAGTATATTAATAACAAAACGGATTTTTCCAACGTATAAACTAAAAATTCCAACGACTTTGGCTACTGATGACTCCCGCCGTATGAAAGCAATACCTCAAGCGCCCTAGTATACTCTACTTGTTCACATGTTTCGGTTTGGGGTACATTCAGTTCACCGGGAGGATCTCCCTCCCAATTCGAAGTTTCAACCTTGTTGACTATGACAACAATCGCGACTATCCTATTTGATCATTGATATTTGAACATGGCTCTCTTTCCTTTGTTCTAGTTCATGACCTAAATGAGTCGCACATACACCCTAGTACATGTTCCTCGACACTGAGCGCATTCCCGAAGCACAGGGATTTTGTGACATTTCTAATTAGTTGTCTTGTATTTCTAATAAGTTGTTTAATCGTTGGGCGAAGCTTCTAGAAGGCCGACCACTACATAGAGAGATCCATATACCAGTCATGAGCGATAGCGAAGCCTAGAGAGGCAGAAGCAATAGCTTCTAGGACGAAGTCGTGCCACTAGTGGAGTGGCCAAGGAGGCCTACTATACCGATACTGGATTAGTAACCGGTAAAATCCCCCAATCAAAATTGAAGTGAACTATTGAACAATGTGATTGATCAGACAAGTACCAAGGCTTTCGGTAGACTTCTTTCATTCCTGAATTTTCTTGCGACAAGTCCTAGCATTAGTATGAGTTCGTTGACCGTGTAAGGGTGATCCATCTTGGTGATCCATCTAACATGCAACGCCAAGCAGTCCCTCTTTCTCAGTCCAAGACGTGCATTGTTGGAACTGAATTGGAAGGCCAAGTGGCTCTAGATTCAGGGGCTCTTGCTATAGCCGAACACAAGGGAGAGATTATTTATACCGATACTGACAAGATCCTTTTATCGGGTAATGGGGATACTCTAAGGATTCCATTACTTATGTATCAATGTTCCAACAAAAATATTTGTATGCATCAAACCCCCCCCCCCCCCCCCCACTCGATGGGACTTGCTTTCCTAAAGAGAAGACGAAGAGGATGACACTGGGGATCGTTCTTACTTACAGAAATTCCCATGAGCTGCCTTGAGTATGGGTTTATGGACCCTTTTGGTCCCCTTGATGAAGTGTCGTGAGTCCTTATAGTTTATGAAGCTTAGAATTTGCATTCTCAATGTTATTTGGGTCATTGAATCATAAAGTTGTTTTCTTTAGGATTAAAATCCTTCCATGCTTTAGTTATGACCATTTTCATGGAAGTAGATTGCTATACTTTGAGTTTCGGTTCATTTGGGTCATGTAAAGTCACCAAGTCAGTGACTTTATGGATTATGACGTTGAAGAGGACTTGGATCTGTGATATTGGCCTCTGGAATAAAGTATTAAGTGCTTAATGCTATAAATGGCTTAACAAAGTAGTACGTTGGGCGTACAAGCATGTACGCGCAGTGTACAAGCCATACAGCCTGTACGCTTAACGTACAAAGGAGTACGCACCGCGTACTCATTGGATTTGGGCTTTGCGTTGTTTGGGCCATTTCCATGGGCTGGTATCTTAGGCCTTAGTGGGCCATCTGGAATTGAACCTTTGGACTAGAGAAACATTATTGGGCCTTAGGTTGAGGCCCATGTGAAGGGATTGGGCCCAATTGGAAATTGGTCCATGTATTGGGCCTTGTAGGAATGTTTATCTATTTGGGCTAAGAGTTGAGTAGAGTTCATTTTGGGACAAAAGTATATGAAGGGTAGAATGGTCTTTTACCCTAGTGAGGACTTATGGTTAAGTTATGAGAATCCCGAACTTAACTAGTTTATGTCATTATTAGTAGCTCGGGGAGTCGAGAGATCAACAATTCGGGGATCTACCAGCCATCAGTCAGAGGATTATCCATGAGATCCAGCTTTGCGAGGTGAGTTTCCTCTTGTTTGAACGGGTCGAAGGAACCAATGTCAGCCCGTATTTATGTTATGTGTTTCCGGATTACAATATAATGTCGGGCGGTGCTCGAGGAATGTTAGTATGCTTGATGTCTTCGTGATTTTTGCATGTGTCTATATTTGTATGTTTCCGGATTGCGGTCCGATGCCTTGCGATGCCCAAGGAATGTTTGTATGCTTTCCATATTACGGTCTGATGTCGGGCGATGCCCGAGGAATGTCTGTATGCTTTCCGGATTACAGTCTGATGTCAGGCAGGACCCGAGGAATGTTTATATGTATGATTTCGGACTACAGTTCGATGTCGGGTGGTTGTTAGGTGCAATTTGTGCACCTTTTTGCACATCTTTTAGTCCCTTTTCATACATCTATTTAGCATAAATGTTCTTCATTTGTCTTGCATTTCATCATATTCATGTTAGTCTCTAGAACAACCTTATTTGCACACTTTTATGTCTTTTTCAAGGAAAACCGGAGGTTGGAACGCGCTTTGGGAAGTGTCAGGAAGCATTGGTGAAGATTTCGGAATGATCGGGCGAAGAACGAAAAAGTTGGAAAAATCAAGTTTAGATTCGGAGTCAGAGGGGTACATAGGCCGTGTTGGATTTACACTGCAAAATCAACACGGTCCGTGTTGACCAAAAAGAGGAGATGTTGACCATGCTGAACACGGGCCGTGTCAGATTTAATCTATGTGCAACACGGGCCGTGTTCGACCCAGAAACCAACTTTTGGCAGTTTTTCCTATCTTTCATATTACTGGTTAAGGGCCATTTTTACACATACACAACATATCAGAGCACATTTGGAGAGGGGATTTCGAAGGTTTTTGCAAGGATTTGATCATTTATCATTTGGAAACATTATTTCTTTTATTTGTAAGTTGTAATTGCACATTATTTCCATCTTTTATTCTTGTGATCTTGTTCTAGCCATGTGTAGCTAGAACCCTAGTTTCTCCAACTTCATGTCTTGACTTCTTAGATGTGATTTCAATCATATGACTTGATGTTTGCTTTTAATTTCTATCTATTTAATTTGATTTTGATTTAATCGAATGTTTGATTCTAATTGTGATTCTTATTGGCCATTTGAATTAGGGTTAGGTCATTCAAGTTATCTCTTTTACAAAATCCATAATTGTTTTGTGAAATTGAACAAGTAACAAGCACTAAACTGATTTCCATTGAATGAATTTAGTGTAAATCTTATTCACACACTCTTACGCTCCCGAGCTTGTGAGGAGTATTGGGTGTTGTTGGGAACATTCACATAAAGTTTAATGCAATCTTTCAATCTAATTCTAAGAGCGTGTTTAGATTAGGTTAGTAAGGTTAGGGTTAATCAAAGAGCTTGTTTTGGTTAATTAATGTGGTGAATGGGAAGTGTTAGAGCTTGTTAACACTTTCAAGTACGAACTTAGATAAAATTGAGCAAATATCATGTTATCTTGGAATCACATTGCTAAGTTGTCATACATGAGGTTGGAGTCCTTACCATTTCTGAATTTAATTCACTCTTTTAGTTGATTACTTGTGTTTTTAAGTGTTTGTTTTAATTATTTTATTCTAAACCCCCCTCTTTACTGTTGGTGACCATAGTACCTTGCGCAAAGAGGTATAGACTAATTATCCTGTGTCTCTGTGGATCGACCCTACTTGCCTTGTACTACCTTTTAGTGCAATATAGTGGGATTCTTTTGGAGTATATCGTACCCCATTATTTGTTGGGTCTGACCCACCTAACAGTGGTACCCGATGACTATGTGCATGTTTAGTTATACTTGTTGTCTTTGTGATACTTGTATGTGTCTGGTAAGGAGGTGAGTGTGGGCGGGGTCCCGTATCTCATCACTACCTGAGTGTGGACGGGGTTCCATATCTCATCATTAGTAGAGTAGGGGCGGAACCCATGACAGGCGAGGCCTAAGGACTGGAACATATAGTACTGTGTATGAATCTTTATGTGCTAGCATGATTATATGATATTGTTTGTATGTGTACAACGGACGGGGCCCAGTGATAGGCGGGGCCTGGGAGAAACAGATCTGTATACCGAGCGGGGCTCAATGTCAGGCGGGGCATGATGCCAGATACTGTTCGATGTCGAGCGGGGCCCGATGAAGGGGCGGGGGCCCAGTATATGTGATTATGTGTATGGTATGTGGGAGTATGAGGAACTCACTAAGCTTTGTGCCTACGGTTTTCGGTTTTGGTTTCAGTACTTCCAATTGCAAAGAGAAAAGTTCGGGATGACTGCATTTGCACACAACATGCTATTTATTCTGGGATGTTTACTATGATGTTTTGATTTGGAAACTTTGATGATAATGTTTTCAAATACTTTGACTCATGTTTTGATGGAATGATTTGATAACTATAGTTTTATTTAATGGTTTAAAATGAAATTTTTGGTCATTAATTTTTGAGACGTTACAACTTTTTTGTTGCTACTTGCTCTTCACATACCCCTTGCAAGTTTGGGGATTCTATGTGGTACAGTATCGTCAACACCGTCTAGTTTAGTCTATGTTGTAACTATTAATTATATATTCTTAACAAATGAATATATAAAATATCGATGATAGAAAAAGTTATTGTTAACGATATTAAAACTATAAACTATACATTCATAATTAGGTTAAAGTACATAGGATTGATGAATATCCCACATTAATTTAATTAAAAAAATATAGCAATTATGTAAAAGTTCTATTTTATTTTAATATGTTTAAGATTGTCTATGAAAATGGCATATTGACTTATAAGTTTTTCAAAAACTTAATAAGTCTAAAAAATGTTGATAAATATATAAATGGTTTTATAAATAGTTTTTTAAAACCCTCAAAAATGAGATTTTGAAAAGTCATATCTCTTTATTTTTTAAAAATGGTTATGATTTGTTCACCCAAAAATCTAAAATAACTATAAGTTAATCCAAATATTTTAAAAAAAAAAATTTGATTATCAATTTATAGTTTTTTGACAACACATAAACTAATCAACAAAAATTTATCGTGATTCAAGCTAATAAACATTTTTTTCAGAAAGTGTTTATGCTGTTAAATATGTAATCCCAAATTCAAACACTATTCAACACACGCTTTTTCAAATCTATAGAATATATACTATTTTTTAGAACAAGTATGGAGATTCTTAAACTGAGAAATAACGATTAGCAAATATTGCAATTGCTTAATTGATATGGTGACGGTATGTCTTAAGATATATAGTACCTTAAAACCAAAACATGTCAGACATAAAGGACGATGGTAATTGATGATTTATTGACTGGTTTAAACATCTTATCTTTGAAAACGATATTGACATTATAGCATGGGATGATAGTACGTAATAGATGGTGACTAATTTAATAATGTACGTAATCGAAGATGGTGAATAAAAGGAAACCACATTATAAATATAGACAAGCCAACTCCCTTTATTTAGATTTTAGACCACACACCAAGTCCTTAATTCATTTGATGAAACCTAATGATTGACTCACTACAAATATTTTATTTACATTTTAGACCACGTACCATCTCCTTAATTCATTTGATGAAAACCAATGAATGACTCACTACAAATAGATTTGAAGAAAGATGATTTAAAAAAAATATTTTAGATAAGAAAATTTTATTACGTATTATACTCATATGTGCAAAATTTTGTTATGGATTGTTTTGCGGTTTAAGGCTTGTGGGCCTTAATCTGAGTATGAGAAGGTTTTGAGGTTTTGAAGGAGAAAGGTTTAGGCCTTTTGGAATGTGGGTAAGGTAGGTTGTATGATAAAAGAGTTCGGTTTGTGCTTTAGAGCTCAAATGTATTGTTAAAGGCCTTGGTGCGGGATATTCATGAATTTGGATCTGAGTTCAAGTGGGATTCAAGAGGAATAAAGTTGATAGAAGTGTGGGGCTTCGCTTTACCTTTTCGTGGATATAAGAATTGTCGGAAACGGATTTATAACGAAGAAATTATGGCCTTCGGAAGCTTCGTGGTTTCAGGGTTAGCCGAGTACGCTGGGCGTACTGAACAGGATGGTCGCGAATGTTCTTCGGAGTACACTCAGCGTACACCAATCAGAACTGAACCCTATTTTAGGGTCTTGGACCCTATTTAAGCTCCTTATCTCATAACCTAACCCTAATATCTTCAGCCTCCATCCCTCTAAACCCTAGAAGTCGACCCTAAGCCTCCATTGGAGTGATTCTTGAGCTTTTTGGTGATCTAGTGAAGTTTTTGGTGCTTATTGTGGAAGAAGTAGTTCCTTAAGGAAGCATTGTTTGGCTTGGAGCTTGTGGATCCAAGCCCTAATCATATTGATCTAGCTCCAGGAAGCATAAAGTTTGAATCTTGGTGGCTTTCTTATGTGGATCTAGTGGGGTGATGACTTGTTATGTTTGTCCTTGGAAGAAGAAGGAGCCTTGAAAGAGAATTGCTTGACTATCTAGGTTTTAGATCTGAGTTATACACTTGTTGGTGCATCTTCCAGAGGTATCAAGTTCGAAACTTGCTCATTGTTGTGCTAGTTCTTGTTTTGAGTCCATTTTTTGGGTTTTATGTCCCAAGCTTGGAGCTTTATGAGTTTGATGAACTCCAGAGTATAATATATGTCCTTATAGATGCTTTTATCATTTAGAGTCATAAAAATGAGATCTTGGTTTTCAAGATCTCTCCATGCATGAGATATGAACATTTTTGGGAGTAAAGAGTGAGTGTATTTGGGTTTGGGACTTTTTCAGCCATGCAAAGGCTTAAAGTCACTGACTTTATGGCGTAAGAGTCATTAGGGAGTCAAGATCTGGGATTTATGTTAATGTCTTAACTGATTAAGACCAAATGAGTAGAAAGAGTGAATCTGGGGAGTACGTTGAGCGTAATTCCTGTATGCCCCGCGTACTGCCCCAGTGTCCCCGATGGCCAATCTGGATTCGTGAGTACGCTGAGCGTACCAAGAGAGGTACGTCCCGCGTAACCTCACTGTGGACTTTTGGGCTAAGTCTCATTTTGGGCCTTGAGTGTTGGGCCTGGAGTTTGGACTTGTTGCAATAGAGTTTTGGACCAGAGGAATATATATAAGTGCTTTGGGCCCTTGATTTGGGCTTGCCATTTAGATTTGAGAGTTGGGCCTCGGGAGAGCCCATTTATTATTGGGCCTTGGTGGGCCCAATGGGTTTTAGGTTATTGATGAACTGGTTGGTGGACTACCTTTAGACCTAATGAGTGAGAGTTTGGACTTACTTCCTAATTGGGTTAGTTGTGAGTTTGGCACAGAGTTAGTGGTCGGTGTGTAGCAGCAACGTTTATAGGGGTTGTTCATCATCTGAGGTGAGTCTTCTCATTATACTTACCATGAGTGGTACCTTTGTGTGTTTGAGATGTTTATTGTGCTTATCTGTGTATCTTGATATTCTGCATTATGTCTTTGTGATTTATGTTGAGTATTGTTATTATGAGCTTACAGAGTTGGGACCGGAGGGTCCCACTGAGACACATAGACCGGAGGGTCTTATTGAGTTATGGCCTAGAGTGGCTAATGAGCTGTGTGTGGTATTTTGGGGAACTCACTAAGCTTCATGCTTACTGTGTTATTTGATATGTGTTTCAGGTTCTTCTCAAGATCGCGGGAAGGCGCCGGTTCGATTGTACACACAAGAGAGAAAGTTATGTTTTGAAGATCCTGGATTATTAATCGAACAATTATATAATTGCGTTTTGTAAATTAAATAAATGAGATTTTTGTGAGATATGTTATGAAAATTATGTGGTTTTAAAATGAAATTTTTGGTTTGAAAATTACGTTGTTACAATACATGATCAATGATACTTAACTGTAAAAAAATTAAGCATACTTTTTATTTATAACTGCAAAACAAATGTACTGTAATAAAAATCTGATGTATTTTTATTCACTTATGAATAACAAGAGTTGAAATTATAGAACTTGGTCAACATGGTCAGAATTAGTCCTTCATGGACCTTACGCATCTTCAAAATGTTCCCCGCTTTAGAGCCATAAACCACATTGTCAACCACTTGACGGGCGAATAGATCACTGTTGGATGTAGTCGCGGTGTGCAAGACAAAGGAAACATAAATGCGCCCAGTGGGGGCACTTTAAATCACCAATGCAGATCATAATACACGAAGGAAAGGCGCCTCTTCACACACTATGATTCCTACATTTGTCAGGCTAAAGTGTATAGTACAAAATAGGGCTTTGCAGCGCGGCCTCCGGGTAAACATCCGGTTTCAGAGGTTTCTCCCTTGTACTATCCTTTACAGTCTACCGTCTCATCGTCGGGGCCTTTTCTCACCAAAAATCAAAAAAATAAAATAAAATAATAAAAATTCTACTTAACCTAAATTTAAACCTAAGAACCTAAGTCTTCAATCTTGAACTTCTGTTATTTGGATTTCAGGCTGTTCGTTGCTTGATATTGGATTTTTTTTAAGAGAAGCCTTGAACTTGGATTGTTGTTGTTCTTTTTTTTTGTTGCTCTTTTTCTTCATTTTTCTTCTTTGTTTTTGTTGCTTTTCTTGAATCTTCTTTTATAGGCTCTTATTGTCTTCACTTTTTCAAATTTCTTCAATTTTTTTTTGTTTTTTGTGTTTTCTTCTTGGAAGGTCTAAGGAATTTCACCATGTAAGATAGGATAGAGGCTAACATGAACACCTAATGATCATTGACAATGCGCTAAGATCAACTAAAAAGGGGTGGGATATGACTCAAAAATGGGTGTTACCGAAAAAACTTAGTCCCAGAAGATGTGAATTGGGGGACCCACTTCAAAGTTCATCAAACACCTCAATGCAAGGTGTGATAAACAAAATCTATCTAACTATCTACTCTAGACCCCTAGAAAAATGATAACCTATCCTAAAAAGGTGGTGAGAATCTAACTAAGCAAGGCTCGGATGAGACTCGGGAGTACTAAGGGGTACTCCCCCCAAAACCAAGATGCGAGTCTTCAATATCTTCAATGTCTTCAAAATACCTTACCGGGCTAATCTTTGCTCGCACACATTGGCATGACCAACCACATCCCTCCACACCTAGACCCAATCAAGCTACCTGCATTTGACCCCCACACAAGCGGTCTCAAAGTGGTCTGTGAGGCTCAAAATGTGTCCCATTTATCAAATACAAGGAATTCCATATCAAGACCCGGGACCAATCTATGATTCAATACTTATGACTCGACGCTCTGATACCTGTAGGGATGAGAAGACAAGAGAAAACAAAAATACATGAACTTCAACTAGAATGCATCTAAAAAGTATGAAAATTAGAAAAGAAAGAAACAAAATATGAAAATTTTGAATTTTTTATGCAATTTTTACGAATGACCTAAATGACTTACTCTAAGTGCAACAATATACAACCTAAATGCAATAAAAAATAAAATAAAAGATAAATAATACCTCACCCCAAGCTTAAAATTAAGCATTGTCCTCAATGCTTAGGATGAGAATAAGGAAGGATCATATCGGGATCAAGATGGAGGAGGCCCGCGAGGACGGTATGGAAGCAACACATGGGTCACATAATGATGCTTGGATGGAGTTCTTGGCCGCCTAAATACACAAGGATGAAAGCTTGGTCGCGCAAAGGGCGCATATGAAATGGCTTGAAATTTACTTATGAAATGACATATTTGCGCGGGTACCCTCGCAAACTTTGCACGGGTGGGGGGCAGCCGCGCACACACATCAGAATACATCCCATGTTGGGGTAATTTTCGAGCTCGGATTTGCGCGACTAGGGTTGGGTCGCGCAAGGGTTGCGTGGGTGGCAGTCGGTCGCGCAAACATTTGCGTAATGGCTGCGGGCACCCGCGCAAATTTCAAATTTTTAGCATTTTTCAAGCTTCACCAAGATCATTGCTAGACTTCAATATGCTTATTTTTAGACCAACTTCAAGCTTAGAATCACCCAAAACTTAAAGCGGATATTATTTATTTACAATGCATTTGTTTAACGTCTTTGCCAAGACATAGCTCCGCTTCCGTCAACCTTCGTAATTCGGATTTTCCAATGTTATGTTGTTAAATTCTCTTGTGTCAAAGCCTTCATAAAGTGGTTTCAAGCGATGCCCATTCACTTTGAATATTTGATTTGTTTCCAAACTTTTAATTTCAACCGCACCACGATCAAACACTTTTATAACAATAAAAGGTATGTGCCATCGAGTTCGCAACTTTCCCGGGAATAACTTTAAGCGTGAATGATAAAGGAGAACTTTTTGACCCGGAATAAAGTGTTTTTGGGTTATGTGCTTGTCATGAAATGCCTTTTTCTTATCTTTGAACCTTTTGAACCTTTTAATTATCTTTTTCTTGATCACTTCTATCATTGGAGAATTTAATCTTCTTTGAGCCTCTCTCCTAGGCTTGCAATAATCTTCCATAAGAATCTTGTGTGTGCATACATTAGGGCTTATCCCGTTTATTGGCTCAATCACATCAACCTGGTACAATGGAGAAATATTGCTAGGGTACCTCATTGCTTCAAAGATGTTGAAGTGAATGGTTTCTCCATCAAACTCCATAGTTATCTTTCCTTTATGGACATCAATGATTGTGTGAGCGGTATGCATGAAAGGTCTTCCAAGGAGGATCATAGACGATTTGGAAGGAGTCTTCTATTTAAGATCAATGACATAAAAATCCGCAGGAAAAACAAGTTGATTAACTTGTACTAACACATCCTCCAACACTCCTTTTGGAGACACACTTGACTTGTCTGCTAATTGAATGATTACTCCGGTTTCTTCCAAAGGTCCAACATTGAGAGATTGAAAAATCGAATATGGCATCACATTGATCGAGGCTCCAAGATCTAACATGGCACTTTTGACATGCAAATCACCAATGGTACAAGGGATAACAAATATTCCCGGATCCTTGCATTTGGGAGGTAACTTCTTTTGGATAACTGTAGACACATTTGCATTGACTTGAATCTTTTCATTTTCCTTGAATTTCCTCTTCTTGGTGCACAAATCCTTGAGAAATTTTGCATAACTTGGAATTTGCTTAATAGCATTCAATAGTGGAATGTTGATTTGGACCTTGCGAAAAGTTTCAAATAATTCAATTTCTTCTTCTATCTTCTTGGAAAAGGCTAACCGGGAAGGGAAGGGTGGTGGTATGACCAATGGTTTGATGGGTTTGTTGGAAGAGTCAGGTTGATCAACGTTTGGCACAACCGGTTCCTTTGGAGTAGCTTCAACCTTCAGAGGCTCAACAACAATAACCTCATCTTCTTCTTCTCTTGAAACTCTTTTAGGGTTGCTTTCTCCAAGTGTTTTCCCACTTCTCAAGGTTATTGCACTCACATTGGGGTTCTTCTTGGTTTGAGAAGGAAGTTTACCCCTTTGTTCCATCTTGTTGAGAGCGGTGACCAAGTCTCCGATTTGTGCTTGAATGTTGGAGAAGGTGTTCTTGGTCTCTTGTTGAAATTGGGTTTGACTTTGAGCAAGATAAGTAACAAGTTCTTGAAGGCTCATTTGATGGTTTCCACTTGATTGGCCTTGTTGTGGAGATTGTTGGTAATTTGGAGGGTTAAAAGAAGGTTGTGGATATGGAGGTTTTTGAGAGGGTTATTGTGGATGTTGAGGTCTCATCAAAATGTTTGGTGGATTTTTCTTTGGCAGGTATGGGTTGTTTGGGTTGTTCCTCCAATTTGGGTTGAAATTGTTTTGAAATCCCATGGGTCTTGGTTGACGTTGATATCCTCCCATTGCATTCACATCTTCCGGTTCGTTACTAAGTGAGGGACACTTATCCGTATAATGCCCCGTCATTGCACAAATACCACACACCATCAATTGTTGACCACTTCCCACCACCATTTGACTTAGCACATTAGTCAAATCCAATAGCTTTGATTCCAAGTGTTGAGTGTTGCTAACTTTACCAACCACTTGTGGAGAATTTCTCTTCATTTCATTTCAGGTTCCAAAGTTTCGTTGATTTTGAGAAATGGTTCCAAAAAGGGATCTTATATCTTGGGGTGTCTTGTTGAAGATGTCACCACCACTTGAAGCATCAATCATCATCCTATCTTTGTCATTCATTCCCTCATAAATTTTTTGAAGAAGTAGTTGTTCGGGAATGTTGTGTTGAGGGCAACTTGTACACAAGTTGTTGAATCGCTCCCAAAAATCATGAAAAGTCTCATTCTCCCCTTGACAAATCCCCAAAATGTCACATATTTGACTTGATATCCGGGAGGTAGGATAGAACTTGCTATTGAAGGCCTTGAGTAACTCTTCCCATGTGTGAATAGATCCCGGTGGCAAGTTGAATAACCATTCTCTAGCTTTATCTTCCAAGGTGAGTGGGAAGGCGGTTAGCTTGAAATAATCTAATGTCACATTTTCGGGCAACATGCTAACACATATCACGTGAAAGGACTTCAAATGCCTTTGAGGATCTTCTCTATCCAAACCATGGAACTTGGTAAGTTGATGTATGAAACTTGACTTCAATTCAATTCCCCGGCGGTTTGCAGGATAAACAATACCAAGAGGTGTGTGAGTAATATCCTTCTCCATCATTTGTCTAAGTGTCAGCTCTTGAGGGGGATTGGGTGGGTTGGGGTGATTGGGATATTGTTGCAAGTAATTGGGATGTTGTTGGTAAGGTGGGTATGGGTATTGTTGGGGATTGTAGATTGGTGGTGGATAAGGTTGGTAGTTAGGGTATTGGTTGTAAGGAGGTTGTTGTTGTGGGTACATTGGGTTTTGGTACATTGGAGGGTGTTGGTAATTGGGTTGATTTGGGTAATGTACTTGTTGAACTTGAAAAGCATTGTTTTGAGGTTGGTTGTTTTGGTGGAAGTGTTGGTTTTGTAGTTGTGGTGGTGGTTGATAATTGGGTTGATTTTGAGGAGGGGCTTGATTCCAAGGTAGCATATCAATGAAAGGTTCTTGTGGTTGTTGTCTTGGTTGATGGGGTGGGGTATTAACATCTTGATTATTTGGGTTTGGGTTGGGAATGTGAGGTGGAGTGTGATTCATGACTATGTAGTTTTCAAGCGGAATGTCTTCACAGGAATGACCAACAATTGGAGAACTCGACTCGGTGTCGGTATCACTTGAAGTGTGAACTTGATCTTTTATGTTGATTAGTGGAGAAGAGGAAGAAGCTTGAACTAGTTGTTGTTGCTTTACTTGTTTGGCTAACTTTTTCAACCTTTTTGCTTCTTTTTCAATTTCCAGATTGTAGAGTAGTTCACCGGTTCTTGTAGACCTAGGCATAAACAATCAGATAACAATAACCAATTTCCCCGGCAACGGCGCCAAAACTTGGTGGGATGTCAAGTCTACCAAGCAAATTACACCCTTTGTTTGCAAATAAAACGTAATATAATGGTAAAAAGGGGTATTGATCCTCGGGGAAATGGTTGTATTCAATCACCAATGCAATCTAAAAGAACTATTGTAAATAAACTAACGAACTACAATTAAACTAAAATAGGGGGTATTTGATTACTTGAAAACTAAAAGACTTGAATAACTAAAAACTTGCAATTAAGCAAGTTGATGAGATGCTCAAAGGTTGGGAATAATTGGTTAACTATGGCTATTCAACATAATGAACATTTATGTGTTTATCATTAGGATCTAATACAAAGCTTATCATTCATCCCAAATTGGTCATAGCAATCATGAAGCATGAGATGCCAAGATTCCTCATAGGTAGTATGGAGGTTGGGGAAGCCCACAACACACCTTCTTAATTAAGATCAAGGGTCAATTGAAGCAATTGATCCCAAGAAATCAATTAGCCTTAAGAATGAAGGAATCCCCAATTCCTAGAGGATGTCAAATGCTTACACATCCATAAAGGAGTTATGATTCATAAGCTAGAGATGATTTATACCATCATAAAGCTTTTGTTCTAGATAAATTCAATGATCCAATGCAAAATCAAAGAAACAAATCCACAATTTCTCATTCAATTACTAAGCTCATGATCAAAGCATCAAATAAGCATAAGAATTGCAAACTAGAATCATAAACATGGAATAAATTGATAATCAACATAAATCCTTCAAAACCCACAAGCATTCATTGGTTTTCAGCCAAAGTCAACCAAATAAGAGTATTAGCCACTCATGGCAACAAAGTAACAAGAACAATAATCCAATTGCATAAAGAAACTACCTAAGATTTGGAAAGATGAAAGGAAATGGTTTCTAGCTCCCAAAATCGCCTCTTGCAGGTCTTCAATTGTGAAAAATCGTCAATATAGCTGATAAATCTTATCCCCCAAGGTTATGGTGTGCCAAATGACCAAGATGCCCAAACTGGGCAGTTGCGCGGGTACCCGCGTGGCGAAAATTCCACCCGCGCAAACGTTGATGTGTTGCTATTGGTCCACCATTCCACTACTCCACCCTTCCACTACCAAATATTCCTTTGGTCCCCCCCCCCCCTTGTCCATTTAATTTGAATCCACCAATCATCATTTAACTACCAAATGGATGCTCCAAACCCAAAATTATAAATTTATGATCCATCTTCACAAGCCCAAATAATCCAAGCCATCAACTTTAAAAGCCCCATTCTTCTTCTTTGATTCCGCCAAGCCCAACAATGCATCGGGAGCCCACTAAGACGTCTTCACTCTAATCCACAATCACAAAAAGCTCCAAAACCATGCAAAATTCCTCATGCAACATAACAAGTCCCCGATATGATCCATGATAAAGAAAATAAAGAATATAAAATGCAATACTAATAAAAAGAGCTAAAAATCTAAAATAAACTAATAAAAATAAGGAAATAAAATAAGCTATCACTAATATGTCTCTGTATCGATTGTATATTAGTTATTGAGACCTTAAATTTATAAAGTGATTACAAATATTTTATTGGATGAGATATTGCTCATATTAATTGATATATTGAGTTGTTTATCAGGTAAATAATCACTTATGTGGTGAAGGGGTAGGAGATTGTACTTTCAAGATTTCAATAAAAAGGTTTGATTCGTCTGTAAAGGAAAAGGTGATGGGGAAGAAAGCAATAGAGACTCCTCAAGTGTTACTTTCAGTTATAGGTAATGCTTACAGGGTGTTCTTGTAATGTTTAACAGAAGAACCTAATTTTTAGCGTATTCATCCTCTTTTTCTAATTGAATAGCTTGGGAATGGGCGTTGTAGTTGATTCTTTTTAAGTTGTTACGGTTTTACAAACCCAGCCTCATGTCGGTTATTGCTTGATCATTTGTCTTTTTGATATAATTTAGATGGTCATACTATTCTTTTAGGTCAACCAAAAACCCCTAAGGGTATATTTGCAAATAACCCATCAAAATCCTATTTACAGCCACCCTTATAAAACGTTTGCATTTTTCAGAGGCTCATTGCATCTCATTCACAAAGTGACTCATGTATATAATAATGGAGGCTCCGTTTATTATAAATAATTTAAAAAACCAAACAAATCTAACCCATGTCCATTAGATGACACACAACTTGCTAATGCAATCGGTAGGTCAATATAACGGTTTCGATTTATGTCTCGACACAACTACTCCAGATAATTTCGTTTCTTGAGACATTGGATATCTTACAACATATGTGTTAATTGCAATTTGTCATTTAGAAGGAAAATAAAATCATGTTTTTTGTTTTATAGGGATGTAATGAAGGGGACTGAGCTAAAATTTTGAAAATAGATTTTAAAATTTAAAGTGATATAGGAGCCTCAAAATTATCACAACTTATTTATCTAAAACCATTGTATTCTCTTTTTGAGGTGAAAACTTTTGAACTGACGCTTTTATGCTAAAATTTATAAACTCTATTAACTTAACTAAAATTCATGAAATAATTGCTTATTTGAAGAGGTGTAACATTATTAAGAAGCGTCCCACTAACTCAAGTATGAAAACAGGCTCACAACTTTCAGAATTGCAACTTGCAGCTTGAAGGGAACTTGACATGACCATTGATAAACATGGAATAGATAATCTCAGCGTTGTTTATTCTTTTTTTTTTAAAGGATGCTGATTTCATAAAAAATTAAGGCGTTAATGGAGAAAGGCTCATTTCCCAAATGTTTTCTGTTAATTCATTCTTTATGCATTAAGCGAAAAGAAATGTAAGAAACGTCCACATATTGGTTCCTGGATTGAGTGATGTCCCCATTTACATCATTAAGCGAAGAAGAATTATCACCATAAAGATTTCTTATCTAGGTGTATAGGTAATAGAAACATACTTTACTCATGACTACTTTTTTCTACCAATATAACAATGTACTTACATTTCTTTACCGCTTATAACAATGTTTTTTTTTATCTTGAATAAGAATACACTTATACTTTTTTTTTATCAATAATAACAACGCAGTAACATATGGATACCAATATGGACAAATTACTTTATTTGTTATATCTGGATATCAATACAAAAGTCTAAAAAACATAAATCTTATTAATTTAATAAAATTTTATAAATATTTTACTTGTGGTTCTCATGGGTTGTAACTTGGTGTGTGTGTGTGTGTGTGTATATATATATATATATATATATATATATATATATAGAGAGAGAGAGAGAGAGTTAGGTTCACATGTTTCTACTATCTATTGTGTGCATGTAAGATTGATTTTGGATCAATCATTTTTGTTATTTTAAGAAAGTAATTAATTCATATTAAATGCTAAAGATTTAATTAATACTCATTATATCTTTAAAATGTAATATGCATTAATTACTTTTCTTAAAATAACTAAAATGATTGGTCCAGAATCAATACTACATGCACACAATAGGTAGTTAAAACAAAATGACATAACCCTATATATATATATATATATATATATATATATAGAGAGAGAGAGAGAGAGCGAGAGAGAGAGAGAGCTAGGTTCAAATGTTTTTAGCAAGTATTGTGTGCATGTATGCACCAATGAGAATTCAAGGAAAAAATAATTCATTAATGTAAAAAAAAAGGGTAGATGAGTCATTTTGTTTTTATAAACTAAAAATAAATTCTTATATATTTGGTATATCCCTTAAATCACGGCTACTATTGTTTGACTTATTTAAAATCATCATATCCACAACCCTAAATGCATAAAGAGGGGACGCGTCTTCTTCAGCAGATCGGGAATAAGGAACGATCGAATGGGAGTAGTAAAAAATCAAGGGCACTAGTGAGGGTCAAACAGATTCGCAAGAAGGGCTGAGAAAGGGACTTCGGTCCTTTGCTCCCCCTTCATCAGTGACACACGGACACAGTATCTCCAACTCTACATGTAACATCCCAAAAATTCAGAAGTATTGTTCAAGGGCTAAAGTGTAAATTAAGGCGGGGACTCGACGAGTAGGTAGTCCGACTCGCTGAGTCGGAGCGGGATTTGGTCGAGGGTTAAGTGACCAACTCGCCGAGTCAGTAGCTGGGACTCGACGAGTTGATGCTGAAAGGAGAAAACCCTAATCCCGGGGGTTGTGCCCTATATAAAGAACATATCATCCCTTCTCCAGCCTCCTTACCACCCTTGAGAGCCTAAAAACCCTAGAAATTGAGTGGAACTCCATTGATAGTGAAATGGAGCTTTGGGAAAGGAAATCTTGAAAAGGGAACTTGAAGACTAAGGGATTACAGCAAGGGAGTGGTATAGATTCGAGGACTACTTTAGTGGGAGCTTGCATTGGAGGTAATAGATCTGTTCTTGAGCTTTTGTGCATCTAGATTTATCAATTGTGGGGTTTTTGGCGCATAAATGAGGTCCATCTCGAGTTTGGTGTAAGATCTGAGGTTGCTACCTCAGATCTAGGCTTGTAATGACCCTAGGAGACATAAAGTCTATGTTCAAGAGATGCAGGTGAAGTTATTTTGTCCCAAACCTTAACCCAAGAGTGTATTATGCTTAGATCTCTTTGGATTCACATAAAGTTTGCCACTTTACGTGATGGATGGGTTGTAGGGGAGTGGATCTATGGTTTGGAGCCCCTGCATGGCTTAGAAAGCCACTGCATGGATTAAGAACTAAAGGTACTCGACGAGTCACATGGGTGAACTCGGCGAGTTGGATGAAGATAGATAGGAACTCGACGAATTGGAAGAACAACTCGGCGAGTATGTTGAATGTTGCCTTGGACTCGGCGAGTCTATTCTTGGACTCGGCTAGTCTGGTCGTGGAGTCCTAAACTTTTTGGTTGAGCTGTGAATCGGTGAGTCGAGGGACGACTCGATGAGTTGAGAGAGAAAGGACTCAGAGTTTGTTGGACTCGGAGAGTTGAGTCATGGACTGGGAGTTCTGAGTATAGGGACTCGACGAGTCAGCGGGTTGACTCGACGAGTAAAGTCAGTCTGGAAGATTGACTTTGACTGAGGACTTTGACTTTGACCAAGAGTTGACCAGTTGACCTCCGTTGGTATTTTGGTAAATGTTGGTACTTATGGAGCTCAGTCTTTTGGTATTAATCAGTGGTGGAGTTCGTGTCGGAGGTTAAGGCAGCGTGATCTTATTTTTTCAGTCATCACTGGCGAGGTAAGTTATCATCACTATATCAACAGGGTCTACGGCACCAAGGCCGACCCTTTTATTGGAATGTAATCCGGGTATCGTTGTTATGTTATTGCTTTGCTATGTTTGCATCCTGGTAGTTAGGATGGTATATGTTAGAGACCTGGTTAAGGTCGGTATCCTGGTATATAGGATGATGCTATGCTAGTGACCGGTTAGGTCCGTATCCTGGTTAGGATGGTGTTATGTTTGTGATCTGCTAGATCAGTTGATTGGATGTGAATTGTTATATGATTGTATGTTTATGTGCACATGGTTGTTGGACTGGGGTTGGGTTGAGGCGGGTCCTGGTTTGTGTTGTAAGCCAACATACCCAGGGCGGACCGGTTATCCCGAAGGCCCAGTGAGCGGTCTGGATAGGTTGTAGGCCCCAAAAGGGCAGACCAGACGTGTCGAGGCTCGGGGAGTGGACCAGGCCGATTGAAGGCCTGGTGCGAGCGAACCAGTCATACCGTAGACTCAGAGAATGGACCAGGTGGATTGAAGGCCCGGTGCGGGCGGACCAATCACACTGTAGACTCGATGTATATGGCTAGACTCAGAGAGTGGACCAGGTGGATTGAAGGCCCGGTGCGGACGGACCAATCACACTGTAGACTCGATGTGCATGGCTGTTTTGTGTTCTGTTATGATATGATATGTTATGTGTATGGTATATGTGGTTGGTATTTTGGGGGTATCTCACTAAGCTTTTGGGCTTACAGTTATGGTTTAAATGTTTCAAGTACTTCAGGAGACCGTGGCAAGGCAAAGACATGATCGTACCGCTCCTCATGTTTATGTTTTATGATATGGTTCTGGGAAGACTCTGATAATAATTGTATTGAAAACCTTTTTGTGATAACTTAACGAAACCGGGTTGTTTTGAAAATTTTTAATTGGTTGGAATTTTTAGAGCGTTACAAGTTGGTATCAGAGCCTTGGTTTGAGTGAATTGAAGGAACATTCGTGTGAATCCAGTCTCAAATCAAGGAGAGTTTTCAAAAAGAGAATTTAAAATGGTTTTCAAAATGAGTAAAGGAGGACGCGAAGGTACAATCAGACGGAGCCAGTAAGTAACCCCAAAATACCATACAAGTTATTTGTTTATGAGATCTGATAGAACAACATGCTAGTACTAGGCTAGGGATCTTCAGGAATTGCATGATAGAGTTGCCTGATTTATGAAGCCTGGTAGCCTAGGGTTTCTTTTTGTATGAGATTTCCAGTGTTCCTCTAGGAGTGAGGGTTGAGTGCTTGTTATGTCGGTTCTTCACTAGGGTGTTGTGGTGATACTTGATATAAATATGGGTAGGTGTGGAAGGTAGTATGGGACTCTACTACTGAAAGCACAGGACCCATACACGTATCAAGGAAGTCACAACTCCTAGGGCTGGGTTGAGAGTCGATTATCGGGTTAATGAGATGCGTCTGATGTTTTGCGGTAATTTCAGTATGGTGGTTACGAGGCATGCTGGGAGCGGATCCGGATCAGGAGCAGGAGCAGGAGAGGGCGGCCAGGGTGGGTCGGTACCGCCCGAGGTTATTGGTCAGATGAGCACAGACGAGTTGGATGCTAGGATTCATGAGATCCTGCATGATGAGGTTGCTGCTATGTTCCGGGCCGAGTTGCTGGAACTGTTTGGGTCGATCAAGACCGCCATGGTCGAGTATTTTGATGAGCGTTATGCAACTCTTACAAAGACGGCTTCCGCGGTGGCTACAACGGCTGTAGCAGCAGCAGGGGGAGGAACCGATAGAGGTTTTCAGTATCGGGACTTCGATAATACGAAGCCCCCTACGTTTGATGGAGTTCAGGATCCAATTGTTGCTATGCGATGGTTGTCAGATGTGGAGGGATGTTTCTTCACATGTTCATGCCCTACTGATCAGAGGGTGAGGTATGCTCTAAACCTGTTGAGGCTCGGGGCGAAGGATTGGTGGAGGTTGACTACTGGGTCATATTCGGATGCGCAGAGGGCTGCGGTTTCGTGGGATCAGTTCTGGGAGATGTTTAGTACCCATTATGTTCCACGGGTTGAGAGGGAGAGGTTGGCTCAGGAGTTCTTGGAACTGAAGCAGGATTCAGAGTCGGTGACGGAGATCACCAGGATGTTCACTGAGACGGCGATGTTTTGCCTAGAGTTTGCTTCGGAGCAGGCTCAGATGTACTGATATCTGAGTATGCTCAAGAGGGATATCAGGCAGTTTGTGTCTACGCAAAGGTACGATACCTTGCTGGATTTACAGGAGGTCGCTCGGCGGCATGAGTTGGAGATTGACTTACAGTTGAGAGAGCAGAAGCAGGCCCCGGCACAGTCGCAGCCGGCACCGAAACGATCCAAGACCATTGATACTAGGTTGGGTGATCAGAGCAGCCACACTTGTGGGAAGTGCGGGAAGGGTCACACTGGAGTTTGTAGGTTCGGTGGTGCGTGCCGCAAGTGCGGGAGAGAGGGGCATTATGCGAGGGATTGCCGTCAGTCAGCCCCAGTTCAGGATATGAGGATTTGTTATCAGTGTCATCAGGTTGGTCACATGAGGGCCAACTGTCCGCATCTTGCTGCAGGACCGGTGCAGGCTCCAGCACCGGCCACTTTGAGGATTACGGGTGGAGGTCAGGGTGGAGCAGAGCCCCCAAGGGCTCAGGGGCGTGCTTTTCAGCTTATAACAGAGGAGGTCAGGGCAGAGTCAAATGCAGCTGCGGGTATGTTTCTTTTTGATATCTTGTTATCTTATGGTTGTTATGGAGTATTATATCTGCTAGTCTTGTTCGCATAATTTATGGTTTTGTATCAGTTCGATCTTTCGGGTTTATGGTATTATTGAGGGGTCGGTAGTTAGAGGATTGAAATCAGTTAGCATCCAAGGGATTGATGGTCAGATTTTGGTTGATTGATCTTGTTGTCGGGTATAGCAATTGCGATTTGAGAAGTGTTCAGCGAAGAGTCGAACTCCCTTAGAGTTCGAGATGTGTGATGTCGGAAAAGTGATTTTGTGGAGGTTGCTCGTTTTTATTTAGTTCAAGTAAAAGAGAATTTGTTGAGTAAGAATGTTTAAGTGATGTCGGTTAGGTCACCAGTGGTTAGAGTCAGTGCTCTAAGTGGGGAGAATTGGAAAATTCTCAGGAGGATCGACAAGTATTTGAGGTTGATTAGTTGTTTGGAAGTCAGAGGTGTTTCAGTCAGCCAAGAGTGTGGGCTGGTATGAGTAAGTGGTAGACTAGTGGGGGCAGGGAGCAGACCACGGATTCAGGGTAAATAGTGTTTGATGTTAGGCCTGGGTTTAGGCCATGGAAAGGATTCCAAGATTGGAACGAGAGTTCGAAACCCCTAAGGGGCTAGAACAGTATGATCGGGAAGGATTCCCTGGAAGGGTAGTTGGAATGATGTATGATAGTTGAGTAGACCGGGAAGACTAAAGGTCGGAAGGCTTACCAGTCAGGTCGAAGGCTCGGGAGAACGGTCCAGACAGGCTGAAGGCCCAGAGAGGCAGTCCAGACATGCTGAAGGTTCTGAGAACGGTCCAGACAGGCTAAAGGCCCAGGAGGGCGGTCCAGACATGCTGAAGGTTCCGAGAGTGGTCCAGATAGACTGAATTCCTGGAGGGGCGGTCCAGCCATGCTGAAGACTCTATGCGTGTTAGTGGATCGGTATGAGGAGAATGAGGAAATGCGTCGCCAGGGAATGATGATTGATATGGTCTGGCCCCAAGTGTTGATCAAGTTAGTGGAAAGCAGTGCATGGACTCGAGAGTCCTTGCGAGCAGATTCAGAGCATGTGCGATGCACAGAATAACAGTTACTCTACAATGGATAGTGTAGAGCAGGGTGTGTACACCGTGGCACTTGTCTGAAGTGGCAAGGTTGGCAAGTAGATTTCCTTGGATAAGGAAAGGGAAAGATATGTAACTCCGGGAGGGAGTGCTAGTTCACGGAAGTGGAAGCAGTAGTGAGAATGGATTATTGAGAGTATTTCAATTATGATTGTTGAGCACTGTGATAATACCAGTGGTATGGAAGCACATCCGAATTGGGTGTCTGTTGAGGTTGCGGATGAATTTTCGGTGGTATAGAACCAGAGGAGTTCGGAAGGGAGGCAAGGATGGAGCCTTGGATTTTCAGTATGGTTGTGATCAGGAGGTTATGTATGTAGCGGTAATTCATCATGGGTATGTTTGGAGGTATCATCAGCGTATCGGTTTTTCCAGCCTGAGGATGTTAGAGCAGGTTCAGCAAGTGATTATGTGATTTAGAACGATGGAAGTACCATCGGGTGATCATTGGCTAATAAGGGTTGTTAGCAGAGAAAGAAGTCGGTGGCCGACTTGAAGCGGTTGTCATGACTCTGTGAGAAAGAGTTGGTCTTTATAAGGGTTTGATGGCAGTGTTTGGAAGAACCTGAGTTGATTGAGAATTGGAGTCTGCAGTGTGAGGGTTTGTTCTGAAGTGTATGCAGCAGTAGGCTTCGAGGACGAAGCCTAATTTAAGTGGGGGAGATTTGTAACATCCCAAAAATTTAGAAGTATTGTTCAAGGGCTAAAGTGTAAATTAATTCGGGGACTCGACGAGTAGGTAGTCCGAGTCGCAGAGTCGAAGCGGGATTTGGTCGGGGGTTAAGTGACCAACTCGCCGAGTCAGTAGTTGGGACTCGACGAGTTGATGCTGAAAGGAGAAAACCCTAATCTCGGGGGTTGTGCCCTATATAAAGAACATATCAGCCCTTCTGCAGCCTCCTTACCACCCTTGAAAGCCTGAAAACCCTAGAAATCGAGTGGAACTCCATTGATAGTGAAATTGGAGCTTTGGGAAAGGAAATCTTGAAAAGGGAACTTGAAGACTAAGGGATTACAGCAAGGGGGTGGTATAGATTCGAGGACTACTTCAGTGGGAGCTTGCATTGGAGGTAATAGATCTGTTCTTGAGCTTTTGTGCATCTAGATCTATCAATTGTGGGGGTTTTGGGGCATAAATGAGGTCCATATCGAGTTTGGTAGGCGTTGTAATGACCCTAGGAAACATAAAGTCTATGTTCAAGAGATGTAGGTGAAGTTCTTTTGTCCCAAACCTTAACCCAAGAGTGTATTATGCTTAGATCTCTTTGGATTCACGTAAAGTTTGCCACTTTACGTGATGGATGGGTTGTAGGGGAGTGGATCTATGGTTTGGAGCCCCTGCATGGCTTGGAAAGCCACTGTATGGATTAAGAACTAGAGGTACTCGGCGAGTCACATGGGTGAACTCGGCGAGTTGGATGAAGATAGACAGGAACTCGACGAATTGGAAGAACAACTCGGCGAGTATGTTGAATGTTGCCTTGGACTCGGCGAGTGTGGCCATGGAGTCCTAACCTTTTTGGTTGAGCTGTGAATCGGTGAGTCGAGGGACAACTCAGTGAGTTGAGAGAGAAAGGACTTAGAGTTTGTTGGACTCGACGAGTCTTGGGGCGACTTGACGAGTTGAGTCGTGGACTGGGAGTTCTAAGTATAGGGACTCGACGAGTCCGCGGGTTGACTCGGCGAGTAGAGTCAGTCTGGAAGGTTGACTTTGACTGAGGACTTTGACTTTGACCAAGAGTTGACCAGTTGACCTCCAGGGGTATTTTGGTAAATATTGGTAATTATGGAGCTCAGTCCTTTGGTATTAATCAGTGGTGGAGTTCGTGTCGGAGGTTGGAGCAGCGTGATCTTATCTTTTCAGTCATCAGTGGCGAGGTGAGTTATCTTCACTATATCAACAGGGTCTACGACACCAAGGCCGGCCCTTTTATCGGAATGTAATCCGGGTATCGTTGTTATGTTATTGCTTTACTATGTTTGCATCCTGGTAGTTAGGATGGTATATGTTAGAGACCTGGTTAAGGTCGGTATCCTGGTATATAGAATGGTGCTATGCTAGTGACCGGTTAGGTCGGTATCCTGGTTAGGATGATGTTATGTTTGTGATCTGCTAGATCAGTTGATTGGATGTGAATTGTTATATGATTGTATGTTTATGTGAACATGGTTGTTGGACTGGGGTTGGGTTGAGGCGGGTCCTGCTTTGTGCTGTAGGCCAACATACCCAGGGCAGACCGGTTATCTCGAAGGCCCGGCGAGCGGTCCGGATAGGCTGTAGGCCCCAAGAGGGCGGACCAGACGTGCCGAGGCTCGGGGAGTGGACCAGGCCGACTGAAGGCCCGGTACGGGCGGACCAGTCATACTGTAGACTCAGAGAGTGGACCAAGTGGATTGAAGGCCCGGTGCGGGTGGACCAATCACACTGTAGACTCAATGTATATGGCTAGACTCAGAGAGTGGACGAGGTAGATTGAAGGCCCGATGCGGGCGGACCAATCACACTGTAGACTCGATGTGCATGGTTGTTCTGTGTTATGTTATGATATGACATGTTATGTGTATGGTATATGTGGTTGGTATTTTGGGGGCATCTCACTAAGCTTTCGGGCTTACAGTTGTGGTTTAAATGTTTCAAGTACTTCAGGAGACCGTGGCAAAGCAAAGGCGTGATCGTACCACTCCGCATGTTTATGTTTTATGATATGGTTCTGGGAAGACTCTGATAATAATTGTATTGATAACCTTTTTGTAATAACTTAACGAAACTGGGTAGTTTTGAAATGTTTAAATTGGGTGGAATTTTTAGAGCGTTACACTACGTGCACTCCCTTTGTCACCTCACTCAGGTACAGCATCTTGATCTTTCTTTATTTTACAAATAAAAATCGATCCATCTGTTCTTTATAACATCGATTCATCTATTCTTTATAACATGGATTCATCTGTTCTATATAACTTCCTTATTCGTCTGTTCTTTAATTAAGCAATGGCAGGTTTACTTTTTATATTAAACAACATCTACTTTTTGTAAAACAAGAACATATGAATAATCCATTCCATTACCTTGCTGATTCCTACGGTGTTCATCCCATTTCATGATACCATAACCGAACACAGACCTTTAGTTGTCATGTTTGTTTTCCAAATATTTATTTATTGAATTTCCAGATGTTTTGGGTGATTCAAAAGAAAGACTGGTATGATCCTGATGTATATCTATACAAAGACTTGATTATCACTTTATCTAAATCTTAAAAAATGGATGAGGTAATGAAGCTATGGGAAAGCATGAAAAAGGAAATTAATTTATATCCTGATTCTTAAACATACATAGAAGTGATTCGTGGTGCATTTAGTTGTTCATTTCATTAGTAATATTCTACAAAGCGTGATGATTTGTGTGTGCCCTGAAGTTGTTTGACGAAATGTCTAGTACAAATCTATTAGAATTCATTAATGCCCACCATGTGTTTGATGTAATTACTAAACCAGAAGTACAACAAATTATCTCTATTAATGTTATTATTTGTGTACTATAATGTTATTACTTAGTGGTCAACTAACTGAAATATTAGAATACCTATCTTACTTCATCATCAGGTGTTATTCTCATCTTTAACTGTTTCATTCTTTAAGAATATTTTGCGTCTAATGTATTTTTCTATTTGAATAGTGTGTAAGGAGTATTATATTCTTGCAGAATCACATAGGAATGATTCTGCCAGAATTATAGTTCTAGTATAATCACATAAGAATGATTATGGTAAAATCACACAAGAATGATTTTTCTAGGGTTTTATTGCAACTGGATTAATCTTTTATCATGATTTTTGTCATAATTTATAGTTTTATTCTTTTAGAATGCACAGAATTTAGAATGCTCATGGTGAATGTATAAAATGTTACTCTTACATATTCGATTTCATGGCAGTTATTCTCATCGAATACTCGATTTGAAGGAAGTTATTCTCAAAGAATGTGTGAAAGGAACCTGATGATCAAGTGTTGGAAGGTTGGATGATGGCATGTGGGATGAAGATAAACAATGGGTAATGATCTTCACAAAAGAAAGCATTGGCATAATAATTGACAATATAATGATACGAATATATATATTATAGTATATATTCTGGTAGAATATTCAGTTACAATAATATACCAATTGTGTTTGTTTTGTTATTAATGAGTGTTTCATTATGATAGAATAGTATATTAAGATTTTTATTTTTTAAGAATGTGATGACAAAATTTTAACTTGTATTAAAAAAATTGTTATTCTTAGAAAGTTCATTCAATCAAAAAATGTTGTTATTTCGTTTGAAGAATGATATAATCTAATATTCATTCTATAAGAATATGTATTCTGTCATTCAATCAAAACATGTATTCTATAAGAATATGTATTCTGACATTCTCATAGAATATAACATTCTAAAAAAATGTCATCCTGACAGAATAAATTTGCTCATTATAAAAATACGTTGGAATTAATATTGAATAAGATTTTCAGATTTTTAAAATTAGGAGATCTAATTATCCCTTAATTTCCAAAAATTTCCTTTTTTAAATATAGTTAATTGTCCAGAATACCCTTATGGTGAAATTTGTGTGATTAAATTGATTATTTTTAATTAGTTAATAAATATAGAACCCTTACTTAAATTATCCCAAATGATTGGCTAAGAATCAATTTCATAGGCACATAATACTTAGTAAAAACAAAATTACCTAACCATATATATATATATATATATATATATATATATATATATATATATATATATATATATATATATATCTTCCTTCTTAATAAAAGATTCCATATTCCACGTGTCATTCATCTCAGTGCAGATTTTGCCCATTGTTAATTTACCCTTTTGCCCTTCGTTTAAATGTGAAATACATATTCTGCCTTTTCTTCCTCACCTAGAAACTTTCAATGCTAAATAACTCGTCTTATTATCTCTCTCATTATTCAGTAAAATCAATTGCACAATTACATCCCTTTCCTTATAAATCGCAACAAATTAACATCTAAAATCAAATCTGCTATGTTAATTAGTATCTTTTCCTTTTCTTCTTTCTTCTTCTCTTGTTGTTTCTTCCCATGGATACCGTTACACGAGCATAAATTTCAGAAAGCCAAAAACAAAAATCGATTTCGTCGTTTGGCATACACGTACTCATTTGAATCAGCCGCTTGAAGGATTCCACATCTCCTTATATCAACCTGCAGTCATAACCGATGGTTCCATTTCTGAGTTTGATTTTGGCATTTGGTGACCTTCTTTTTTCAATTTGTGGCGGTCAACAGATCATTAGGTCGTCACCGCCTTTATCAATTCGGGAACACCATTTGATTTTTGAAGCTTAGCTATGGATAATCGAGGTATTTAGGTACGGATAGACCGTACAAGAATCCAACATAGTATAATCAGATGCAACTGAAATCTCCTGCTATAATTTTCTTTTCGTTCATTGTTGCTTAAAGTGGTTTCGTGAATCCTAATCCGCCACCATGTGTTTTCTTTAATTTTTACTCATTATCTGCATCGAATCCTTTTCTTCTTGCATCGTGGCGTTATTTCTCAACGAGTTCATAAGGGAGAAAGAGGGGTTTTCCCTCTTATTTGTAGCCCTAAAATATTGATAAGCTCATCAACTGGGTCGAATTCTCTTCTCAACTCAATATATTCATCTTCTTTCTTACTAACTTGGGTTGGCAGGTATGTGTTGTGTTTATGCCTCTGTGTTCAGATTATGGATTTGTTCATATATTATAATTTCATATCTTTCCTTTATACCCTTCTTGAAGCAAAGAGTTAAAATTGATACCGCCAAAGATGTCCTTTGGCTGCTAAATAGGTATAATGTGTCTGTATTTTCTAATCTCTATTGATTTTCTTGTAGGGTTACATTTTTCTGATTTGCAATTTGTGTGTGAGTAGGTGAAATATTTATTGTTGGTAAGGCTGATATGAACTTACAAAATACACTATGAAGAAGTTGCTAAAAATGAAATCCTGACCCTAATTTCAAACTTGTTGCTGAGGAAGTTGCAGGTAATGAAAAACGATGTCCCTACTTATTTATATTTTGCATTCCTTAATGACTATGATGCTCTAGGTGATGTGTATGAAATGAAAACTGATTTCAAACTTTTATTACTTATGTAAAATATTGATTAGTAGTATAAGCACCATACCTAATTTTGAATTAGCCATATGTTGATAGGTTTTGGGGATATTTTGTTCTTTCTAGTAATTGATCCATTTGGTGTTAGCTGTGTGGAATTCGTTGGGCTATTATTCATAATCATAGTCAAAATGTGTTCATATTTATATTTGTTTTCCTGGAGCTATCTGGTATAACTAATCTATGTTAGTTGCTATTTTGGCGAATATCATAAAGTTCATTACCATTTTAGGTTGGTAGCGTGGTTTCTCTTGAGTTTAATAGCTCCTGTTTTAACGGGCTTTGGAATCATCTAACGTGAGTGTCCCCTCCTAAAGTTTGTTAGACTATGTTTGGCGGACTAGCTGAAAAGCTAGCTGATGGCTGAAAAACTAGCTGTTAAATAAAAAGCTAGCTGATAGCTAAAAAGCTAGCTGATAAAAAATAATGTTTGGTAAAACTAGCTGAAATATATAAAATTACACAAAAGGACATGTAAGAATATGTGTTTCTATAATTAATTAAGGGGTGTATTTGGAAAATTTTAAAAAAGCTTCTAAAAAGCTAGTCTAAGTAGCTTTTCAAAAAGCTAGCTTATCAGCTACTTTTTGGCTTACCAAACACGACAAGATAAAAAAGCTCGAAAAATAAGCTAGCTTATCAGCTAGCTGTGGCGCGCCAAACACAGCCTTAATATACGTTTTCTCTTCTATTTCGGTGTAAATGTAAGTTTTCTAACTAGAAATTGTGTTTTTTTTGGTCTGTTTGTACTATTTCTTTGTGCCAGTTTCTTGTTGGGATATTGTTAATAAATCAAAATACAGTGTATGATTGTTTGTTTCTAACCCAGAAGGTGTTGTGTTAAAATCTCTTTCTTGTTAAGTTATTTGTAGTTCATATGAATTACTGAAATTTGACTCTTCTAAATTTCAACACTAACTTGGTCGGTTGATCATTGGAAATCTCTTCAAATTGTGAGACTCAATTCTTATTTCAAAAACTGATCGTTCATTATCTAACCCACCATCTTCAAATGACTTGATAACTATCGTTTAAATCTATTTTTGAACATTTTTAGATATGAAGGTAGTTGTTTGTGACTTAATAACAATTTAATATATATAATTGTACAAGTAAATATGAGTTTAAACGTTGATTTGTTTATTTTGTTTTATTACAAATATTTAAAATTAGTAAAAACTTAAATAATTAGAGTACCTCTTAATTAAAACGAATTAAATTTAAAATAATTATTTATAACAAAAAGATTGAAATTAAAAAAGAATTATGTAATTTTAAATATTCGTTTCGATAGAGAAAAGTAATAATCATTTATGATATATATATATATATATATATATATATATATATATATATATATATATATATATATATATATATATATATATATGTCATACTTCAAAAAATCTTTGAAAATTTATGATATAGGACTACTTTTTATTATCTAAAACAATATTTATTTATTACTTAATGTTTTCACAAATTTCCAAAACAATAATATATATATATATATATATATATATATATATATATATATATATATATATATATATATATATATATATATATATATATATACTTTTGTTTCTTTCTTTTTTTTGTTTTTTTGTTTTTTTTAATCTTATGTTAAGTACATTGTTGATTTTGAAAGCATTTTAGGTATTAATTAAATTTATGAACATAACATTCAATTTAGTAAAATTTTATAAATTTTTTACCCGTAGTTTCCACGGGTTGTAACCTAGTATATATATATATATATATATATATATATATATATATATATATATATATATATATATATATATATATATATATATATATATATATATATGGATTGGTTCTAATTAATAAAAGGGCACTTAATAAAACATTTGATTAACTATGGTTATACTATTAACTCATAAGCGAAAGTTATATACAATTTTATTATATAATATCAGTGGCATAATCAATAATGGATATGTAAATAATAATATGACTCTACGTCCTAAAGACTCATTGTCAACACAATATATTTGTGTTTATTTATTAAGAATATACTTATTTTGTGCGTGCAAGCTTCCATTTTTGAGTTTCGCACAATAAGTCTAATTAAGACATCTGCAACAAGCTTTCAAAACCTCTTTCTTTCCCTTTCAAAGTAACATGTCGTAATCATCCTAACAACACTCCCATACACCCGCAAATGTTGAAAGTATATTTACAACCACTTTTATTTATATATATATATATATATATATATATATATATATATATATATATATATATATATATATATATATATATATATATATATATATACACACACACAGAGATGATTACGTTAATGTGAAACCATTATATTTTGTGAGATGGGGAGACGCAATCGTAACCACTTATTTTATAGATAAAAAAACATTTTTAAAATGTAAAATAATTGAAAATTTTTGATTTTTTTTAAATATTATTTTCATCATATTTTTATCCAAAAAAAATTTTAAAAATTAAAAAAAAAATTACCGTTTTTTTTTAAATATATATGAAATATTCTAGTAGAATATTAGAATATTCTAAC